>NC_066580.1:423272593-423931593 GCF_024323335.1 Lathyrus oleraceus
CTGAACTCCTATAAGAGGCACATTGGGGAATCTCCCACAGCTATATATGAAGTCTCGTCCAGACATGCCGTTATGAGTCCAAGCAATGTCATCAGCCCGCAAACCCATCAACCTGACAGACCACTTGACCGTAGGATCAAGAGAAGCAAAAGCACCTCGGGAAGGCAAATATCCCATAAACCACCGGAATAGCAACTGAGCACAGCACCGGATCAAACCCCCACGCCGCTTCTCGTTCCTGTTATGAACCGAGTAATAGACATCTCCGATCAGAGTAGGAATAGGATTCCCCTGTATAAACAATCTGATGGCATTATGGTCCACAAAGCTCTTCTGATTAGGAAACATGATGACACCATAAATGCTCACAACAATCAAGGCACAAACCATCTTCCAGTTACCCACTGTAGCATGTTCCTTGGCTTTAGCCTCCAAGAAACTCAAATGAAAGCCGGGTAATTTTCCTTTCTCCTCCAAACCCTCCTTAGTCATTTCCGGACTCAAATAAAGAGCACGGGAAATCCCAAGGACGTCAGGCTCTCTCTTAACAGCACAGAAAGGAATCTGATCGCGGATCTGCATACCCAGAATGCTAGCATAGTCCTCCATCAGAGGTCTCAACAAATAGTCTGGAAACACGAAGCATCTCAGGCCCGGGTCATAGAACTGGAAAAGAGTATGAATGGCACTTCTGTCACTGTCAGTGAGCCTGAAAACCATCTTCAGGATACTACCGTATGCCTCTCTGAACATCCCCACATGGTCGGGTGTAATCAATGATATCATATCTCTCAGCTCATCAATCTCGGGGTCGAAGAAGCTATAGACAACATCGTCCCTCAAGCCGGGTCTTCTCATATCTGAGCAGAAAGTCTCTCAACCAGGATCTCGATCAAAAGGGTCCCTGCATATGGATAGACATGTGTTAGATGCAAGTAAATGCAAAATGTGATGATGCTGATGAATGAATGCAATGCACTGTGCCATCCTCCGAGTCATCTGATCATCTGTTGCTCTGAGTCACAGCCCTGATCTCTGAACTGATCACAACCATCTGAAAGAACATGTAATTACCAATCTTCCTCAAGGGTTCCGAAATAAACGGAACTGAAAGATACACCATCATCATCATCTGACAATCTCTGAACATATACCCGCAACCTCTGAATCGGCCAGGGGAATCCTGAAATAAACGGATCCCCACTGATAAAAATAACACGGACAACACTCCGACGTCTTAGAAATAAATGGCCATAAATCCGACTTATAAATACGACTCTGATCAACGGAACCAAAAGTCACCATCAAAGTCACCATCTGAACATGCATCTGAAAGAATCACCCTCCCCTCACAGGTAAATTCTAATCAGGTCATCCTAAGGCGGATAATAGTCTCGACAATCGGGCGGAGATACTCAATGGGTTTGCCCTTTCGGGTGTGCCATTGTAGCTCTCTTAAGATCGTCTAAACCAAAGATCCGGGAAATGATCGGTCACTAGAGTCAATAGCCCAGAAGAGATAACTAAACCAAAGTGGCGTATTCCACAATGGAAAGCTCTCCAATGAACCTCGTCCGGCTTGTGGTATGTCACGTTGCAACAATATACTAATATAGCAAATGAGGAACGTGAGACCACACTAATCCTAGGTGTATACTCGGGCCTGGGTTTTAGCCCCACTCGGAACACCCACCCCAAAACAGAGGAACCACCTGTACAGAGGACAGCAACATGATAGTATGATGCATGCAAGCATTTATGCAAATATATACACTGTCAGAATAATAAATGCAATAAATAAAGCAAAACAAGCAACCTAATCTATCCTAGAACGCCAGGAAGGACTCGCTTAGGGAAGATGGACCAGCACAAGTCAACATCTTGTGAGTCCCCAGCATAGTCGCCAGCTGTCGCATCCGCGAAAAACAACCGGCGGGCTGAAACAAAAAACAACACAGAGCCGCCACTGTGCGTTATTTATCCCAAGAGGGAAAGGAAACGCTCAGAGAAACCTGGAAAAAGCATGGTCTCGCGACCAAAGAGAAAGGGTAAGGGAGTCGGTTACGCAAGGGGAAGGTATTAGCACCCCTCACGTCCGTCGTACTCGACGGGATCCACGCTCTAAGAAAAGAAAAGGTTGCTAAAACACCACACACACACACACACCGAAAACAACACAGGTGGGGTTAAGAGGAAGAGAGCTCGATAGGACATCGCATCCTATGCCTACGTATCTCGTCTGGAACGAGAATCAGAGCTGCCGTAGTTCGGCTCACGCACGCCAAACAAACAAATAAACACACCGGCAAACATGGAGCCTGAATGCCAATCACTGGACTTACATTAGCATCCGAACCAAACACACGCACACTGGAACCCGAATGCCACTCGATGGACTTACATCAGCTTCCAAGCACACAACAACCAAACAAGTTAATAGGGAGTCGAGAACTCGAGCCTATAACTGTCAAGCACACACACAAAAAGAAAAAAAAGTGCCCGGAGAGACCTCGCACGGTCTCCTGCCTACATACCTCGTCTGGCACGAGGATCAGGGCGATGTAGTTCCCCTGAAAGGGAAAGAAAATCTAGCCAGAAACCAAGGGGAGACACACTACCAGGGAGCTGTACTCGAGCCTAGTGTTATCATGCATCATTGCCCTATGTTAAGGTCTCTATCTACTTGCACAACAGCAAGCTAATCCTATCCAGGAAGAAAGCAAGCATACAAGCATCAACAAACAAAGCAAACATTTCAAGCAAATATTCACAAAGCACACACTATATCCAGTCAAGTGAGGCTCAAACAAAGGGTTTGACTGCCGAAGCAAGTCATCTGTACAGAGGTAGTATTAGCTCTTAACCTTGCCATTGAGGGGGCTAAGGTGAAGCTGATGAAAGGTGAGTGAAGATTAGACTTCACAGCTCTTATCCCTGTCCAGGGAGAGCTTCAGACAAAGGAGCGTGGGTCCAGAATGGAGGGACCCTTCTACGCTCAAGACTCTGACACAACTGTACAAAGTACAAGATCTTGGGTTTGTGTCCCAATGCATCAACACAGTGGTGTGAGCAGAGGGACGACTCAACAGAATAGCGGGGGATAGATTGCATATCCCTTGGATTCCGCCAATTGCCTCATAGAGGTCTTCACCTGCTTGGCACAAAAGTAAACAATCACAGACATCGCCTCTTAAGGAGGACTTCAGACAGTTCCCTGGCCAAGTAACAGGCCAGGTCTTCCAGACTACATGAAGTATAGAGAGTCTACCTCAACTGGTTTATACAACCAAGCAGCAGCAAGCAAGTTCTTAAAGAACTGTAAGCGACTAAATGTACCTGAAATCAATCAAGTATCATCAGTACTCAGACAAACCAACAATAAACAGCAAAAGTCAATCTATACAGACAACACAAGTTAATGCACATAAGTGCAAGCCATGAGCTCAAGCTCAAGCATCAAACCTACAACACAAAGCCAATGTTAGTTTACAACATCAAATAATCTCAAGTTAATCAACTTGCACTTTTTCCTTTAAGCCTTTTGAATTTCAACCTGAAAATCCACACCAAATGTGAGAAACTAGACCACTAGGCCAAGCCTAGGGTCCAAAGGGGATAAAAAATCCTAAACAGCAAGTGCAAACCAACCAAAATCATATTCAAACAAATCAAAAGCAGATGCAATTGGTCCCATGCTCATATCAATCACCATTATCATTTCATGCACAATTTAACATCAATCATGCAATTTGCAACTCCAAATGACCAAACAGAACTATCTCAATCAAACGCATATCAAAACAATTCAATTAATTCCACAAAAATTCACACCTCAACAGGACTCATTCAATGTATAGCATGTCAATTTTCAGCTCAATTGGACAAAAGAAAGTAGGTCAATGAAAATCAAGAAGTCCAGACACAATTATACAAACCAATTCAAGGCATCCAAACAAGCATCATCTTCAATAAATCATAAAACAGTGACAACATATTAGAAATGAATGGGATCAAAACCATGATGTCCTATAATGTGTCTAGAATGCTCATACCAAATTTCATCTTTATCCAATACCATATGAGAATTTCGCAAGCAAAATGCCAACATGTATCACACAATGTCACAACATGAGCCAACAGGGAAGAAAATTATCAATCAATTAGAAAATGACATCAAAAATTCCAGCAAAAATCACATGCAATCTTGACATATCAATGATCATCCACACAAAAAATTGGAGCAATTCAACATTCCTAGGCAAGGCAAACAAAATCAGAAAGTTGACCTAGCTAGGTGTGACACAAATTGTCACACCTCTATTCAAAAAATCATATCTCCATAACCAAGTATCCAAAAATCACAAACTCTACATGAAAATCACCATCAACATGTCCAGAACAAGCACAAAAATTTTCATCCATTTATTTGCAAGCATCACTATTTCATGAAGGTTTTGGTAAGGTGTGTACAAAATGAGCATATTGAAACAAAACCTAGGCCAATTAAATTTCCACACGTGCAAAAATTTCACAAAAATCATAATCAAATTCTACACATCATCATGAGAACAATGCAAAAAGTCTCACTCAATTTGGATAAAAAATGAGTGAGATATGAATTTTTGAAGATCACAAAACAAAATGAAATAATCAAAAGAAAAAGAAATGAAATAATAATTAATTAAATGCAGAAATGGCAAACTTGTAATATTTAAGCTCAGGCGCAAAACGACGCCGTTTCAAAAAGAAGCGTTGGCGCTTCCTGATTGGTTGAAAGGCGCGGCAAACAGAATTTCAAACAAGGCAGTGAATCATGAAGATCAAACATACGTTGGGAAAGGCGTTTCATCAAGAACACACACGAACTTCCCAGAAATCACCAAGAACAAAATCTAACCAAATGCATCGTGCCTATAACCAATAGATCCGTCTTTCCACAAGGATAATGAATATATAATTCAAATTTCCTAATTCCTACTACAGCGAAGGGATCGATCATTTTAAGTTATGAACACAAATCTTCAAATCACGACATCTCTCTCTACAGTTAATCAATTCAAAAACTAAACACATCATGATCATCTACATTAAACACACTACAAAACGCATATGCTAATTCAAGAATTGGTGAGATTCGATTTTATGCACCTTGGAGATGGCAGTGATGATTCGTGATGTTTCTTGCTGTAATTCTCCAAAACAGATGAAGGAGAAGGTTGAGGAAGTTGAATGCCACGCTTAGCTTGATCCAAAACAGCTCCACGTGTGAGAAATCTCAATTTGCCATAGTTGAGCTCATGATGAACAGTCGAGGTTCTTGAAGATCCTTGCAACAAATCACCAAAACAGTTGGAGAAGAAGATATGTGGAGCACGAATCAAGAAGAATCAAGCAATTTGGTTGAGAAACGATGGAGAAATCTTGAAAAATGTTGATGAAGATTCTTGAAGAATTGAGAGAAAATGGAGGGAAAGTTGGTTATGTTCTTGAGAAATGTGATTATTCTCTGCAATTCAGTTATGATTAGCACTTTATACTTCACCTTAATCATCCTCCTAATCACCAATTAGCAAAAAATGAATGGATTAGCATAATGTGAAATTTGAGTGAAAGCTCCAAAATGCCCTTGCCAAATATCACCATATGACAGCTCATGACAGTTGGAACAAGCTTCAATTTGCATTTGGAATGTTTTGCAAAAACCCTCATGCCAAAATTCCAATTATTTTGCAAGTTGGACCATTTTGCCCTTGGATTTTAATTGTTGCACTTGAAAATTGACCTTTTGCATTGACCATTTTTGATGAATTTTGATTATGCACCATGAAAGTACATGTGAAATGGAGTTTGCTAATAAAAAGATCACTCATTTTGGACACTCCATGTGAAAGTTATACCCCCTTGATTATAGGCATTTTTGGAAAATGAATGGACCATAACTTGTCAACCATACATGAGAATTTCAAGTTCTTGGACTTTTTGGAAAGGTGAGACCAAGATCTACAACTTTCATGTTGAACAAATTTCCATTTGAAGCATCCTTGAACATGTAATTTTGTGGTCAAAAACTTTCCATTTTTGGAAACTTCCATTACAAGTCACTTTCTATTTTTGGCAATTTTTGTCCTGACTTTATTTTCTTCATTCTTGAGCTTTGACATGTCAAATGACACTTGTTTCAACATGAATGAAGTGTATCCAACTCTCTCCCACCTCCAAATCCATAAAATCAAGCACAGTTGACCACAGTTGACTTTTTCAACTGATAGATGAATTTGGCAATGCACTAATCAATCTGAGCCCCAATTCTCTGATGAAATGGCTCAAGGATAAGACCCTAGCCTCAATAAGCTCAATACAATCATGAAATGATCCCCATATCCATCATAGACCCCATCTCCTTGCTATGCCCTGATTGGCCCAATGCAACTGATTAGGGTTGACCAGTGGTCAAAACCCTAATCCCAAGGTATCTGATCAATCTTCTTGAATCTTCTGGATAATACAAGACCATGATGATGATGATGTATCACTTCAAACAAGACCAAGATCAATCTCCTTGAGAATCAAAACCCTAATTTGGACCACAACCCTCAGACAGTTAATGATCCAGTCCAATGAAACCCTAGCTTGCACCATGACCTCTTCATCTTCTGATCAAGACTTAGGAGGATGCCTTGCACAATGTAACCACATGATATGCAATATGCAATGCCTAATGACCTAAAAATGCAATGCAATATGTTAAACTAGTCCCAAGAGAAGAGGGCAAATTTTGAGGTGTTACACTCTTAAGAGGAAATTGGCAGATAAAAGGGATGTGTAATCCATCCCCTGCTATTCAGTTGTGTCATTCACTTTGCTCACACCATGTGTTGATGCAATTTGAATAAAAAACCCCAAAATCTTGTCCTTAGAGTCAGTCATTTGTGGAGAAGAGTTCCTTCATTCTGAACTCCCAGATTTTCTATTTGATTCAAGCTCTCTGAGGCCAGGGATAAGAGCTATGAGGTCTCACCCTCATTTCCCATTTCGCCTGCTTCACCCTAACTCTCAATGTTAGGGTTAAGATCTCAAAACACCCCTTTCCAGTTGGCTTGTTTGTCGAGGTTGACATGACCCCTTGACTAAAGCCCAGCCTTGTATGAGCCACTTGTTTGCATATAGTGTGTGTGCTTGCTCTCTTGTACTTATGTTTGCTTATGTGCTGTTTAGGCTAGCTTGCTCCCTGTGCAAGTTAGGTTAGGACTAGAGACCTCAACATAGGGATCGTATGCATGACAACTTCTAGGCTCGAGTCGTAGTCTCCCTAGTAGTCTGTTATCTCCCTAGTCTCTAGTTAGGATAGAAGTTCTTTCCCTGTTTAGGGGAACTACGTCGCCCTGATCCTCATACCAGATGAGGTACGTAGGCAGGAGATGAGCTGATCTCTCCGGGCGCGCTTTTTTCTTTTCAACCCTCTTGTTTGTCTGGAGTCTGACATAAGTCCAGCGATTGGCAGTTGGTTTCCTGTGGGTGTTTGTTTGTGCGGAGTCTGACATAAGTCCAGCGATTGGCAGTTGGTTTCCTGTGGGTGTTTGTTTGTGCGGAGTCTGACATAAGTCCAGCGATTGGCAGTCGGTTTCCTGTGTGTGTTTGATTGTTTGGAGTCTGACGTAAGTCCAGCGATTGGCAGTCGGTTTCCTGTTTGTGTTTGTTTGGCGTGCGTTAGCCGAGCTACGAGTGCTCTGATTCTTCTCTGGTTAGAGAAGATACGTATGCACAGGATGCGACATCCTAGCGAGCACGTTTCCCCTGTCCCCGAACTACGTCGACTCTGATGTCTGTGTCTGACAGACTACGTAGGCCCAGGATGCGATATCCCGCCGAGTCCCGTTTCTTCCGTCTTTCATCTGTGTTTCAGTCCAGTTTTGTGCGGTTTTGAGCAGTCTTTTTTAGAAACCTTTCTTCTATTCTTTCTGAGCGTGGATCCCGTCGAGTACGACGGATGCGTAGGGGTGCTAATACCTTCCCTTCGCATAACTGACTCCCGATCCTATCAATCTCTGGTCGTGGGACCATTCCTTTCCAGGTTTACTTCGAGCGTTTCCTTTCCCTCCTTTGGGATAAATAACGCACGGTGGCGGCTCTGTGTTTCTTTTTCCCGCCGGTTTTTTGCGTAATGGGACAACATTAGGCACTAAACATAGCTCAGCAACAGATTTGCCGAAGAGGTCATTCCCTCTGAGATTTTTAAGTTCCTTGCGCAGCTCAAGGAATTGATCATTCATAGCTTTCATTTTCTCATAGACATCTGGGCCCTCAAATGGCTCAGAGTGATAAATGGTGTTATCGACTCTCGGCAAAGTATGCACGACTGGAGGTGGCACAGTAAGGACCGGGCTAGATGCCGGTAGAGAAGCAAATGTTGGGGCAAGACCCTCTGGAACAAAGTTAGCGGGCATCCCCCAGGGAAACCCGGCTGGCATAGCAGACGGAGCAAAGTGGGCACTGGCAGCAGGCACGGTAGAGGAAGTAACCTCTGAAATGACCGTCCTCTGGGGAGGAGTTGAAGGCGTTGGAGAAGACTGGCTTTGGGTGGCCAGGAATGACTCCATCAGGGCAGTCAACCTAGCCACTTCCTCCTTAAGTTCCTGTAGCGGGGTATTCGTTACCATTAGAGATATTGACTAAATCCAAGGTAAACCATACAAGTCGAGTCCCCACCGCACTTCTATTTATCCAAAGGAATGGTTAGAAAGCGAACAAAAACCTAATAGTTTTAACAAAAACTAGTAAAAGAGAAATCAAAGATCTGGGTAAGGGGGTTGGTTATGTAATAGGAAGGTGTTAGGCACCCAAAACATCGTAGGTACTCCTAGGGAGCCCTTTTCATACTTGTTGCAAAGGTTGTTGTTTTGGTGAAAATTTGTTTGTGCAAACATGATTGAAGAGATGAGAAGAGAATATACAAGTTATTTACATTTTGTGTTTGGATGGATAAACCCATTGCCTATATACCATCTTATAAAAAGATTAGGATCAAAACCTCGTAGTTCGGGGTAAAAATCTCAAAACAAGTTGGTGAATTGATTGGTCCAAAAGCCTTGAGGTCTTTTGTTATCCAAGGGATAGCTTCAACATGCTAGTGAAGGGTTAACCCTATAATAAGCATGGAAGACTCATTGTCCATCACTAAGGATATAGGTGAGTATTACATCTACCACAAGGATAAATCAAACCTAATAGCTAAAGGTTATGGAAAATTTGATAAAAAAGTGGCCATTGGAACCACAAAAAGACATTTGAGTGGGTTATATTTACCAATTAGAAGTATATACAAAAATGGTCAAAGTTGACTTAAAGATTCAATTCAAAATGAGTGTTATGAAAAGAAAGTTTGAAAATCAAAAGCATAAGGCTTAGGTTTCTAATGTTTGAAAACAATAGTTAAATGTTTGCACAAAAGTTTTGGCTTGGGTTAGAGTGGAGAGAAGAAGAAGAAGGGCTAAATCCTAAGTAAAACAAAAAGAAGGGATGAAGAATCAAAACCACAATGGAGTCCCTCTCTTGAGATCATATTGATGATCCAAGTAGTTCCCATCCTTTGGAATTAGCAACCACAAAGCATAAGCAATCAAACAAGTCTCATAAGAGATCCTCAATGTATCTTGTATCTTCCACTTGGATGAACATGGCAATGGTCCTCCAATTAAGCTCAAATGGAAACTCCTAGCACAAAAGCACACACATCAAAAGTTCCATGAAGTAAAACAAGAATGGACAAGAGTGAGTTTAGAGATTTGGTCCTTTCAATCCATCTTCATCATTAAGATCCTTTTACTCCAATTTTGCATAAGGAAGGTCCTAGAATCTAAGTCCAATTCTCCATTTCTTTGCATAGGGAAAGTCCTAGAAACTAAGTCCATTTCTTTGCATTTGGTCCACAACAATCAAAACAAAACACAAGCACAATAATATATTCACAATTATGTGCTCAAGTGAGCAAAAGGCAAATGGCATTAACATAAACATGTGCTCAAGTGAGCAAAGAGAAAAGCAAATGGATAATATGTGCAAGAATAGTAAATTGCATAAAAGTAAATTGCACAAAGTAAATGTTAATTGTTAATGGTTAGTGTTAGTAGTTAGTGGGCCATAAGTCAAATTTAGCGCTATGTTAAGCAATCGTAATTGGACTTATGTAGAAATCACAACTATCTGAGGCCGGTCAATAATAATGTAGGCAATTACACAAGTTAGAAGTCTTGATTAGAGAACCAAGTTCCAACAACTTGCCATGCCAAAAAAGAAAATGAGAATTGATCTTGTATTGGTTTAAGCCTTTTGCATGATTTAGAAGACAACCTATCCTTAATGCAAAGTCATTCACTTGATTAATTGATCAAGATGAATTAGATTTGAATCAAGGAAGATTAAATCTCCCTAACCAATGCTAACTTATCAACCTTCAACTCATTGATCAAGAAGAAAAGAAGTAGAAGAAGAAGGAGAAGATGGATAAGAGAAATGGAAATGACAAAATTAAAGTGCATTAAATGAAATACAATGTACCAATCCTCATATGTTGACCAATAACATTGAAAGTCAAGGTCAAACAATCAAAAACAGAAGTGAGATGAAGATTGGGAGTCAAGAAATGAATAAACTATTTTTGGCATTTTTTTTAATATTTAAAATTAAACTTGAATTAAAATAATGGAAAGGTCAAACTTAAAAATCACTTCAAATCAACCTTGAAAGGTCCAAGTAATTTATCCTAAGTTCAACAAGGTCAAACAAAGTTTGACAAAAAATTTCAGCATTTTTAAAAGTCAGAAACTATTTTTAATCAATTAAAAATGAATAAAAATAACCTAATTGAACTAAAATCTCAAATAAATCTCAAATCGATTTGAAAATTGATGAGAATATTTTTCATAGATCCATCATCATTCAAATAGGTTAGGAAAATATTTTTGCATTTTTTGAATATCAAAAACTATTTAAAATGAATTAAAAATAACCAGAAAAGAGAAAATTCACAAAAAATATCAAATGATGAAATAAAAAAAATTAAAAATCAGAAATAGAAACTAGATTTTATTTGGGAAATAATGCAATTGGTCCATAATTTTTGGATTAAAAATGAAAGAGATATTGATTTTTGACATAAAATGGAATTTAAGAAAATAAAAACAGAAATTAGAAATTAAAAAAAACGAGAGCCCTTGGATCTAAGCTCATTAATTGAGCTTGAAGATCCAAGGATTCAGAGGCGCGCGCTCATGGTGATCCACGGTCAATGCAATCACGTGGAAACCAAAGAAAAGTCATAACAATGGAAGGTCCAGATTAGATCTGGAAAAGAGATCACACGGCCAAGAATTGATCTGGCAATGATGAAGCCACCGGAGCCACCGTCTTCTCTGGTGAGCTTGGATTTTCCGGCGAAAATTGCAGAGATCCAAACCTTAATGAAAATGCACGATCTATACATCTTTAGAAAGCTGGGATGATGTACATCATCCCTATACCATCCATTTTCACTCTAGATTTCCATGGTGTGAGAAATCAGAGATTGAAAAATCTGGTGTTCATCATGAACTCAATGGATTTCAAAAATTGAATGCATAATCATGATGCCTCTATTGAGAGGACTTCAGCCAACACAAGATCCAAGCAAATAGGTCAATGGATAGTGAGATTCGAAGAAAATACCAGTTGAAGTGTAAGCTTGAATTCTGGTAACTTGAGCTCGATTCCTTGCTTGCTTTACCAAAACAGAAGTTCAATGAGATGAATGATGAAGGTTTAGAAGCATTAGATCTAAGAATTCAACCAGATGAAGTTGAATTTCAGATCTGAAAAATTTGAGAAAAATGGAATTGCTTCTTTAGTGATGGCTATGGAGAGAATTCTGCAGCATTTCAGGTTGAATCAGGTGTGTCAAATGAATGGAATGAGGTCTCTATTTATAGAGGAAGTGGCAAGGAGAATGTGATCAATCCGTGTGCATGGCATGTGGAGCTTCATTGCATGGGCTTGCATGATCATGCACAAGGCCCAAAAACAATGCCAAATGAATTCTGAGCATCAGCCAAATGAAATTGGACGTGTGACTTGCAAGGCAATTGCTTATGTACCAAGATTTCAAGTGAATTCCTCATTTGTACCTAAACATTCATCTCTTCGAAAGTCCCAATGAAAAAATCCAAACATGATCATGTGAGTAATGGTTGGAAAGGTCTTGATGTAAGGAACAATTGTTATGTTGGGCAAAAATCCATTTGAAGTGTGGAAATTTATGAAACTTGAGTTTAAAGTGTGATGTGCAAAACATGTCAATGCAAGGTTTCTAAATTTGGCCAACTTTCAAGCCCTTCTGTTTCGATGATGTTAGCCTAAAATGAAAAACTCTCCAACATCAAAGTTGTAGATCTTTTCAATAAAATCAAAATGGACTTAAAGTTTGCATCATTTGGATTTTTGACGAAGAAGTTATGGGCACTTGAAGTTGGACTTTTTTGACTTTCAATACATTTGGCCAAAAAGGACCTATAATGTCTTGCATTATCACATGTATTTCCTTTGATATTTTGAAAATTTGTTCAACATAACATTTGAAGTAGACATCTTAGTATTTCCAATTAATTTGATCCCACCTCAAAATCATAAAAAATGAATAAGTTATGTCCTTGGGAAGTTGACCCAAAATTAGGGTTTCAGTCAAAATGACCTATAATGTATTGGAATGGATGATGACCTTCCAAGCTTCAAACCAAATTTTTATGAACATGAAAGTTGTTCATATTGTCCTTAAGAACATTTTTTCTTTTGGAACCATCTCCATTTGACTAACACATAAAAAGTTAGGTCTCAGTGCATTTCAAATTTGGGTCTTACAGATGCCCCTATTTAAGGTCATTCTAGCCGGAGAAGTGAAGGTTAAAATCTTCACCTCGACGGGGTGGAATGGGCTTAAATAAAAACAAATAGACGAATTTTGGTCCCTAAGAGACCTCTTGATGCAAATGTATGCAAAATGGTAGCACTCTGTGGGGATATGTGTCCACAAAGGTAAAGATCAAGAGGAAATTGAAACTCCATATGAGTAATATGCTCATAAAATGGGACAGAGACTCTGGGGACTCTAATGGGGATAAGAAGGAAATGCGTGAGCAGGGCACGACTTAAAGCTTGGGGGGCAGAATTCCAAAGGGAAGTGAATCCAATGGAAAGACTCGAGCTGACTCGAAGGTGCATGTGTTAGGGAATATGCCAACACAACAACATTATCCACAATGGATACTTCGGATAAAAATTCGGACTCAGGTGAGGATAATCCACTAAGGGACCTCACTAGGGATATCCAAAAAGGACTCGCCTGGGGAAGCAAGGGGAAGAGGTATTACCGGTTACTGGGTAATAAACTCAAAGAGACGTGTGATCTGAATCCCGATATAAGGGTGATAGAACAACATGCTCGGGAAGAATGAATATCTAAGACCGGTATAAGGGTGAGAGATATCAATCAACCAAATCATCTGAGGAAGACCTAAAAGGTATATCTCAACTCAGGAAAATCTGACTCCACAGGGGACAAAAGTCATAATATGGAGCAGAAGGAAGGAACACCAGTGATACCATTTACTGGGCATATAATAGGTGACCAACCAAAGCGTGAATTGGGGAATATTCCCAAAACACTCATCATCCAAAAAGAGGGCAAAAAGCAAACTCGATTAAGGGATGGACATTCGATTCCAAAACAGGGATACGAATCTTACTCAACTAGGGAAGAACAAAAAGCTTCGACCAAAGAGTGCATGAGATATATTATCTATTACCGTCAAAACGTAGATAATACACTCGCATGGAAGATTATCCACAACCGGTTACTGGGTTAATAAAGGATAGATCGCCCGACAAAGAGAAAGGCATCGGGATACCAAAACTAGGTATATAATGATGACCAATCAAGGGGAGCAACAAACATTACCGGCAGCCGGTATGAAAGATGACTTGCTGGGGATAAATTGTCTAATCAGAGCAATTATCCAAGAGGAAGGAATATCATCACCGTATATTGGATAATGATAACCATCAAGGAGGGGATTACATCTACCGGATACTGGGTAGAAAACCACGGAAAAGTAACCGTCATCAACTTAGGATGAACAAAAAGGTTAACTCTGCAAAGGGGAGAAAATAGGGTTTACCACTACCGATATGAGGGTAGATAAACCACAGACTCCGCCAGGGGTAAGATGAATGATTACTGATTACTGAGCCATTATTCATTTACCACGGGGAGACACAGGAAATAGTCACAATAGGCCAATTTAGGATTAAACCAAAGAGGCAAGCTGAATCAAGACTCGTCCTAGTGAGGATATAACTCAATAGGGAAACCCATCCCAATATATGTGTTGGGAGGAAGCGAAAACAACCGTCATCCACGAGGATATAACTCAGTGGGGAATGCGGAAGGAAAGGTAAACACTTTCTGCTTAATGGGTTGACTCTCTATATTGAGGAATCAAACACTGACATCTGCTTGGAAATATATTACCAACTAGCAGAGAATAACAAACAAAAGATATATGGCAAGAAGTGCAATATGAATATCCAAATGTTCAAAAATTATATGCACACATGCATGTGGTTAATGTATGATGAATGCTGACAAACAGACATTTCTAACACAAACAGGCTTCCAGGAGTACCAACATCTGGTACTACATCTCAAGGGAGAGAGCCAGATCTCTAGAGAGTATCCAATCTGCCAAGAATTAGAGATACCAGGAAGCAAAGACCTCCGCAGGGGATGAATCATCAGTCACAGCTGGGGAAAAGAGTTTATTGCACAGGTAGAATCCGCCACATAAGCAACTCTATTGGGGAATCTATCCGAGGGATAAAGGGATTCTGGGGATCAACCACCAAGTACCGCACCCACCAAGGAGATCACATCTGCTGAGGAGAAAAGGTTGTTACCCCGCTGAAGGGGAGAGTGGTGAATATCTCAACAAGCATACCACTCAGGGCTCCGGAGGAAGAAAATACAGTCATGCCAGGAATATGAACAAATGTCTTACCCTGTTGGGGATCATACCATCCTTGGGAGAGCACTGAGGATCTCCTAAGTATCCTTTTCATCATTGTAAATGTTCACCTTGTTTAAAAACAAGTTATGAAAAATTCATTTTTTCAAAACAATGATATTTTCTCAATTAAAAGCATGCAAAACGTTTGTTGAATAGAAACAAATAAGAGTGCAAGTAATTGGGTAAAAGGCTCAAATTTATTTGATGGAATGGTAGTCTGCAAATGGCAAGACTCCATAGATCTTTACAAATTTGATATTGGTGATATATATTGGAAAAGGGCTACATTGAACATAATGACCATTTCTCCACCAATTTTGAATCTGATGTATTCGAAGCTTCCGTTGATGACGAATGAGCAAGAATCTCTGACGAATGACAGTTGTAGAACAAAGTCTTGTCAGGATGCAGTTACTTGCCAAATCCCTAATTTTTGCCTAGATTTCCCCAAGGTGGGGTTCTCAATCTAGCGGGATACATATTCATTTTTTCATGTCTCTAACTTTTGCCTGGACCGCCCTTTCGGGTTTTCAATCCACCGAGAAGCTCATTTTTGCCTAAGCCTCCCTTTCGGGTTTTCAACTTAGCGAGCTATTCTGTTTTTATTTTTAGGCGAAGTATTTCTTGACTGCATCTGAATTTACAGGACGAGTGAAATCCTCCCCATCCATAGTTGTAAGTATCAAAGCACCGCCTGAAAAGGCTCTTTTAACAACATATGGACCTTCATAGTTTGGAGTCCACTTTCCCCTGGAATCGGGCGCGAAAGACAAGACTTTCTTGAGCAGAAGGTCACCTTCTCGGAACACACGAGGCTTGACCTTCTTATCAAAAGCTTTCTTCATTATCTGCTGATATAACTGACCGTGGCACATGGCAGTCAATCTCTTTTCTTCTATCAAATTCAGTTGGTCATAACGACTCTGAACCCATTCAGCATCAGTCAACTTGGCTTCTATCAAGACTCTCATTGATGGGATCTCCACCTCTACTGGGAGTACAACTTCCATGCCATAAACAAGAGAGAAAGGGGTTGCCCTTGTTGAAGTGCGGACAGACGTCCGATATCCATGTAAAGCAAATGGCAGCATCTCATGCTAATCTTTGTACGTGACAACCATCTTCTGTATAATCTTCTTGATGTTCTTATTAGCAGCTTCAACAGCCCCATTCATCTTGGGTCTATAAGGAGAAGAATTATGATGCGCGATCTTGAACTCACTACACAGCTCTTTCATCATTTTGTTATTCAAGTTAGATCCATTATCAGTAATGATCTTATTTGGCACAGCATAACGGCATATAAGCTGATTCTTGATAAACTTCACTACCACCTGCCTGGTCACATTTGCATATGATGCCGCTTCAACCCATTTGGTGATGTAATCAATTGCTACGAGAATAAATCTGTGTCCGTTGGACGCTTTTGGCTCTATCATGCCAATCATGTCAATTCCCCACATGGAGAAGGGCCATGGTGACGAAATCACATTCAGAAGTGTCGGCGGAATATGAATCTTATCCGCGTAAATCTGACACTTATGGCATTTCTTCACGTATTTGCAGCAGTCAGACTCCATTGTCAGCCAATAGTAGCCTGCTCTCAACATCTTTCTAGCCATGGCATGTCTATTGAAATGAGTACCAAATGAACCTTCATGGACCTCAGTCATTAACAGGTCTGCTTTGTGTCTATCCACGCATCTGAGCAGAACCATGTCAGAATTTCTCTTATAAAGCACTTCGCCATTGAGGTAGAAACTGCCCGACAATCTCCTCAAAGTCTTCCTATCTTTCACAAATGCCCCAGGCGGGTAAACCTAGTTCTGAAGGAAACACTTGATGTTATAATACCATGGCTTATCATCTTTTGCTTCTTCTACTGCAAATACATGAGCTGGTCGGTCCAAGCGCATCACGGTGATATTGGGGACTTCATTCCAAAGTTTAACCACAATCATCGAAGCAAGTGTAGCAAGAGCATCTGCCATCCGATTCTCGTCTCGAGGAATATGATGGAAGTCAACCTCAGTAAAGAACGTTGAAATCCTCCTCGCATAATCTCTATATGGAATGAGACCAGGCTGATTCGTTTCCCAATCACCCTTAATCTGATTAACAACGAGGGCCGAATCACCATATACATCAAGATGCTTGATCCTTAGATCAATACATTCCTCTAAACCCATAATACAGGCCTCATACTCAGCCATATTATTCGTGCATTTGAAAGTTAGCCTTGCTGTAAAAGGAATATTTGTGCCCTGAGGAGTAATAATCACTGCCCCAATACCATTTCCATACTGATTTACAGCGCCATCAAATACCAAACTCCATTTAGAACCAGGCTCTGGCCCTTCATCAAGTGTAGGCTCATCACAATCTTTCATTTTCAAATACAGAATCTCCTCATCTGGGAAGTCATACTGAACTCACTGATAATCCTCGATCGGCTGATGTGCCAAATGGTCAGCCAAGATACTACCTTTAATAGCCTTTTGAGCTCGATATTCAATATCATACTCAGATAACAACATCTTCCAACGGGCAATTCTTCCTGTTAAAGCAGGCTTCTCGAAGATGTACTTGATTGGGTCCATTCTGGATATCAACCAAGTCGTATGATTTATCATATACTGGCATAAGCGCTTAGCAACCCAAGCCAAAGCACCACATGTCTTCTCAAGCATTGAGTATCGAGACTCACAATCAGTGAACTTCTTACTCAAGTAGTAAATAACATACTCCTTCTTCCCTGATTCGTCTTGCTGACCAAGTACACAACCCATTGAGTCTTCGAGAACAGTCAGATACATGATCAGAGGTCTTCCTTCTACAGGCGGAGACAGAATCGGAGGTTCAGACAGATACTCTTTAATACTGTCGAAAGCTTTCTGGCAATCCTCGGTCCAATCATGAGACTGTTCTTTCCGGAGGAGCTTGAATATCGGCGCACATATGGAGTCATGTGGGATATGAATCTAGAAATGTAATTCAAGCGGCCAAGAAACACTCGGACTTGCTTCTCAGTTTTGGGCGCAGGCATCTTTTGTATTGCTTTGACCTTTGCAGGATCAACCTCAATACCTCTTTCACTAACAATGAAGCCCAATAACTTGCCAGAACGGACTCCAAATGTACACTTGTTGGGATTCAGACGAAGCTTGTACTTCCTCAAACGTTGGAAAAGCTTCAACAAATGCTCTACATGTTCAATTTCCGTTCTTGACTTAGCAATCATATCGTCAACATATACCTCAATCTCCTTGTGCATCATATCATGAAACAAGGTGGTCATAGCTCGTTGATACGTGGCTCCGGCGTTCTTCAAACCGAAGGGCATCACTCGATAACAGAATGTTCCCCAAGGTGTGATGGATGTTGTCTTCTCCATATCCTCGGGTGCCATCTTGATTTGGTTATATCCGGAAAATCCATCCATAAATGAGAAGACATTGAATTTAGTTGTATTATCTACCAACATATCAATGTATGGTAGAGGAAAATCATCTTTCGGACTAGCTTTATTCAAGTCTCTATAGTCCACACATATCCGGACTTTTCCATCTTTTTTAGGCACGGGCACAATATTGGTCACCCATTGAGGATATGTAGAAGTTACCAAAAACCCCGCATCAATTTGCTTCTGAACTTCCTCTTTGATCTTTACTGCCATATCAGGATGAGTTCTTCTGAGCTTCTGCTTCACAGGCACACACTCTGGCTTCAAAGGTAGGAAATGTTGCACAATATTTGTATCTAGACTTGGCATGTCTTCATACGACCAAGCGAAGACGTCAACGTATTCTTGTAGCAATTTAATCAACCTTTTCTTAACAGCTTCTTCAAGGAGGGCCCCAATCTTCACTTCACGAATACAATCCTCATACCCCAAGTTGACTGTTTCCAGATTCTCGAGATGCGGCTGAATGATCTTCTCTTCATGCTCAAGTAGACGGGTGATCTCGTCAGGAATCTCTTCAACATCATCTTCTTCCGCCTCAAATATAGGGAACTCAAAATCGGAAGATGGTGTTGGATCATTATGTTCAATGGGTTTGATCAACCTGCATAATGATTTTGGATATGAAAAGCTTTAGAATTCAAACAAGTCAAATCATTATGCAGATGAAAAGATTAAGTTTATTCTATTTTTTTAGGTTTTATGTGATCACCAATTTCATGCAAAAAGCGAAAAGGGAAAATAATTGAAAAACAAACATTTAACATGAATTTAATGAATGAAAATATCATTGTATTTATGCGCCAACAATGTCATCACTCCTCCTTTTGGCATGGGAGAAGGGTTTTTAAACAAAGTGATCATTACGTTGACTTATGGATAACTGTTGGAATATCCACAGCGACCCAATTATTGCAGACCCCTCTAGGGATGATGAAATTTCCAGAATCCTCCGTATCTTCTTCCAGGACAGCATCAGCTTCTTCATCCTGACCGGTGTGGATGAAACCTCCACTCTTGAACAACCCTCTAGTGTTGGAAACCCCAGAAGAAAAGCATATGCCAGCCCGAGACTTATTGTCTTCTAGCTCAATCATTTTTCCTAAACCAGCAGTTGCACCACGCTCAATGGCCAACTTTGCATCTTTGTAGGAAGCAAATGAAGGAGTTCTCTTCTCAATAGGCTCAGCTATAGATAAAGCTTGGAAAGGAGTTCCAACTTCATCCTCAGCATCTATATATGAGAAGGAAGACAAGTGGCTAACCAGGAGAGCCTTTTCTCCCCCTACCACTACCAGCTTCTTATTTTTCACAAATTTCCGTTTCTGGTTTAGCGTGGATGTCACGGCGCCTGCCTCGTGAATCCATGGTCTGCCTAAAAGACAGCTATATGACGGGTGGATATCCATAACCTGGAAAGTAATTTGGAAATCACTTGGTCCGATTTTGACTGGGAGATCAACTTCCCCAATCACCGTTTTACGTGACCCATCGAAAGCTTTCACAACAATTCCACTCTGCCTCATGGGAGGCCTTTGATAAGATAGTTTCGAAAGAGTGGTTTTTGGCAATACGTTCAGTGATGACCCAGTGTCCACCAGCACATTGGACATGGTGTCGTCTCTGCAATTCATAGATATATGTAGAGCCAAGTTGTGGTCTCTTCCCTCCTCAGGGAGATCAGAGTCACAGAAACTCAAGTTGTTACAAGCGGTAATGTTTGCAACAATGCTATCGAATTGTTCTATTGTGACATCATGATCTACATATGCCACATCCAAAACCTTTTGCAGATCCTCTCGGTGTGGTTTTGAATTCAAGAGCAAAGATAACACCGATATTTTGGATGGCGTTTGTAGAAGCTGGTCTACAACATTATACTCACTTCTCTTGATGAGCCTTAACATCTCATCACAATCTTCTTTCACATTGCCGCCTGGGCCAACAGAAGTAGGAGTTATCAATGTAGAGGAGGGCTTAACAACAAGTGCCGGATTCGGGGTGCTCACAGCATTCCCAATTGGGCGTTCAACAAAATCAACATGAGCCTGGGGCTTGGGAGGTGCTGAAAACACACGACCGCTGCGGGTCAAACCACTAACATCCGCGATGTTAACAACAGAGGAGGATGGCAAAGACACCTCTTTCCCATCTTCTACAGCAACAACGTTGTAGCGAAAGGGAATTGCTTTTTCGGAAGAGTACGGTACCGGACCGGCAGGCTTAATGATAAGAACAGGAGAAGCCTTCTGCTTGCTACCATTATACTTGATGATAACAGGCTCGGGCATCCGGAATACTGGGGAAATTACGTTGACCTCAGGCTCATCTTCGTCAACATTCCTATTCTGAAGAATCTCAATGACTCCTTCATCCAGCATTTCCTGAATATCCTTGCGCACCTAGCGACAACCCAATCGGTTAACAGAGCATACTCGGCATCTATCATGGTTGTGCTCATAATGATTGTAATCACATAGCAAACGATGCATTTCGACAAGAGACTGTCGAATATGACTGACATATTTGACTTTGTACTTGCCAGGGCAGCCCTCGACCATATTGACAGATTTCCCATGCTCGGGCAATGGGTTCTTCTTCACATTAGGACCTACGTCCTCGAAACACAGAATGCCACACCTCACAAGGTCTTGAACCTTAGTCTTCAAATGGTAACAATTCTCCATGTCGTGGCCGGGAGCACCAGAATGGTAAACACAATGTAACTCGGGCTTATACCACCACTGGGGGTTAGCAGGTATAGCCGGTGGGTCTCTCGGAGTAATCAACTTCCTCTCTATCAAAGAGGGATATAATTCTGCATACGTCATTGGAATAGGATCAAAGGTGACCCTTTTCCTCTCGTAACTCGTGCTGGTTTGATTACTATTTTGAGGCTGGTAGGCCTGCTGCTGCGGACGGTGCTGTTGTGGCTGATATTGAGGATAAGGTTGCTGATTATTGCTATGTTGCTAATACTATTGATTGTCCCTGAAAAAAGGTGCTATATGATCCACCTGATGCTGGTTACCGGCGGGACGCACGGTCTTCCTCCTCACCGAGGGTCTCCTTGGTTTCACATGGGAGGTCACAGCATGTGCCTCTCCATCTTTCTTCTTTGCAAACGTCCCATAACGTTTGGCAGAAGAGCCTTATTCTCTGGTTAGACATCCTTCTCTAACCCCTTCTTCCAAACGCATCCCTATATTCACCATCTCGGTGAAGTCAGAAGGAGCGCTAGCGATCATCCGCTCATAATAGAATGAACTCAAGGTCTTTAGAAAGATCTTGGTCATTTCCTTCTCTTCTAGCGGAGGCACGATCTGTGTTGCCAACTCTCGCCATCTCTGGGCGTATTCTTTGAATGTTTCCTTGTCCTTCTGGGACATGACCCTCAATTGATCCCTATCGGGAGCCATATCCACATTGTACTTGTACTGCTTGACGAAGGCCTCGCCAAGATCGTTGAAGGATCGGATGTTCGCGCTGTCTAAACCCATATACCAACGCAGGGCGACACCGAATAGACTGTCTTGAAAGTAGTGGATGAGCAATTGGTCATTGCCAGTCTGAGTTGACATTTTCCTGGCATACATGACCAGGTGGCTGAGAGGGCAAGTATTTCCCTTGTATTTTTCAAAGTCAGGGACCTTGAATTTGACAGGGATCTTCACATTAGGAACCAGGCATAGTTCGGCAGCAGACTTGCCGAAAAGATCCTTTCCTCTAAGAGTTTTCATTTCCTTGCGAAGCTCAAGAAATTGATCATTCATAGCGTCCATCTTTTAATAGACATCTGGGCCTTCAGATGGCTCAGAATGATAGATGGTGTCGTCTACTCTGGGTAAAATATGCACGACAGAAGGAAGAACAGCAAGGACCGGGCTAGATGCCGGCATAGAAGCAAAGGTTGGAGCAGGACCCTCAGGCACAAAATTGGGAGGCATCCCCCACGGGAATCCGGCTGGCATGGTTGCTGGAGCAAAGTATGCACTGGCTGCAGGCACAGTTGAGGAAACAATCTCAGAGATGACTGTTCTCTGGGGAGGAGTTAAAGGCGTCGGAGAAGACTGGCTCTGGGCGGCCAAGAATGATTCCATCAAAGCACTTAATCTGGCCACTTCCTCTTTCAGCTCACGGTTCTCTTGCTCCAGATGATCCATCAGTCTTGAAATGTTGGCTCTAGTGTAGTACCGGTGAGTCAGCTTGTCTTCAAAATAAATGAAGAACACAGAGTTAGACCACAGGACAAGAAGCCAGGAACAAAACCTGCTTATGCACATGATGCATGCGATGCTTATGCATATGATTTGTTTTTATTTCAAAGGAACTCTAGGGTTTTATTTGCAAATTTTGGAAATATTAAACATTTATCACATATGGAAATATCTCATAATAATATCAGGGGAAAGAAGTACAACATTGTCAATCATATACAAGAGAAAAGGAAAATAATCATCCTATGGATCCCTAGAAACAATCATCTAAAACTCAGGACACAGAAAGATAGGATGCACGAAGTCTCTTCACCTCCCTCTCGTAGGCCGCCTCCATATCTGCCTTCTCCTTGGCGAGTCGATCATACTTCCTCTTCCAAAACTTGGAAGACTAAGGAAGTAAAGAAGTCCATGTATCATCAGGATCATCAATAACCTGATGTTCGAGGAACTCTATCAAAGCATCCTTCTCTCTGATCTGCTGAAGCAACTCTTCCTTTTCACGGATCCAAGCACGTGATCGGTCTTCGTCTCTCAACTCCTCTACTCCTTGGTTAGGGAGGGTTGAAGGCCCAACCATAACCAAAGGTGTAGGTCTCGGATACTCGTAAGGCATGAGATACTCAAAAGCTATCTTCTTAACCCAAGCAATATAAGGCTCTAAAGCGACACAGTTCTTAGGACCCAACTCTTTCCTTCCTTTCCTATAAATCTTGCGCCAAGCGCGGACCATTCTGCCCTTCAAGCATTGGGGATCTTTACCCTCCTGAAAGAACACACCCTCTAACAGAATGTTATTGGGTTTATCCTTTAGAAGGAACCCAAGCTGACGACGTGCCAAAACAGGGTTGTAGTTAATCCCACCACATGTACCAAGAAGAGGTACATTAGAGAATTCACCACAAGAGTCAATAATCTGCACACCATCATACACACGGTTGTACCAAGAGATATCATCATTAGTGAGAGACATAAGTCTCGTAGACCACCGTAGACATCCTTTATTCTCCTTGAAGGCGATCGTCTGTGGTAAGTGAGAAATAAACCACTTATACAACAGAGGCAAACAACACACAATCAAAACAAAACACAAGCACAATAATATATTCACAATTATGTGCTCAAGTGAGCAAAAGGCAAATGGCATTAACATAAACATGTGCTCAAGTGAGCAAAGAGAAAAGCAAATGGATAATATGTGCAAGAATAGTAAATTGCATAAAAGTAAATTGCACAAAGTAAATGTTAATTGTTAATGGTTAGTGTTAGTAGTTAGTGGGCCATAAGGCAAATTTAGCGCTATGTTAAGCAATCGTAATTGGACTTATGTAGAAGTCACAACTATCTGAGGCCGGTCAATAATAATGTAGGCAACAACACAAGTTAGAAGTCTTGATTAGAGAACCAAGTTCCAACAACTTGCCATGCCAAAAAAGAAAATGAGAATTGATCTTGTATTGGTTTAAGCCTTTTGCATGATTTAGAAGACAACCTATCCTTAATGCAAAGCCATTCACTTGATTAATTGATCAAGATGAATTAGATTTGAATCAAGGAAGATTTAATCTCCCTAACCAATGCTAACTTATCAACCTTCAACTCATTGATCAAGAAGAAAAGAAGTAGAAGAAGAAGAAGGAGAAGATGGATAAGAGAAATGGAAATGGCAAAATTAAAGTGCATTAAATGAAATACAATGTACCAATCCTCATATGTTGACCAATAACATTGAAAGTCAAGGTCAAACAATCAAAAACAGAAGTGAGATGAAGATTGGGAGTCAAGAAATGAATAAACTATTTTTGGCATTTTTTTTAATATTTAAAATTAAACTTGAATTAAAATAATGGAAAGGTCAAACTTAAAAATCACTTCAAATCAACCTTGAAAGGTCCAAGTAATTTATCCTAAGTTCAACAAGGTCAAACAAAGTTTGACAAAAAATTTCAGCATTTTTAAAAGTCAGAAACTATTTTTAATCAATTAAAAATGAATAAAAATAACCTAATTTAACTAAAATCTCAAATAAATCTCAAATCGATTTGAAAATTGATGAGAATATTTTTCATAGATCCATCATCATTCAAGTAGGTTAGGAAAATATTTTTGCATTTTTTGAATATCAAAAACTATTTAAAATGAATTAAAAATAACCAGAAAAGAGAAAATTCACAAAAAATATCAAATGATGAAATAAAAAAATTAAAAATCAGAAATAGAAACTAGATTTTATTTGGGAAATAATGCAATTGGTCCCATAATTTTTGGATTAAAAATGAAAGAGATATTGATTTTTGAAATAAAATGGAATTTAAGAAAATAAAAACATAAATTAGAAATTAAAAAAAACGAGAGCCCTTGGATCTGAGCTCATTAATTGAGCTTGAAGATCCAAGGATTCAGAGGTGCGCGCTCATGGTGATCCACGGTCAATGCAATCACATGGAAACCAAAGAAAAGTCATAACAATGGAAGGTCCAGATTAGATCTGGAAAAGAGATCACACGGCCAGGAATTGATCTGGCAATGATGAAGCCACCGGAGCCACCGTCTTCTCCGGTGAGCTTGGATTTTCCGGCGAAAATTGCAGAGATCCAAACCTTAATGAAAATGCACGATCTATACATCTTTAGAAAGCTGGGATGATGTACATCATCCATGTACCATCCATTTTCACACTAGATTTCCATGGTGTGAGAAATCAGAGATTGAAAAATCTGGTGTTCATCATGAACTCAATGGATTTCAAAAATGGAATGCATAATCATGATGCCTCTATTGAGAGGACTTCAGCCAATACAAGATCCAAGCAAATAGGTCAATGGATAGTGAGATTCGAAGAAAATACTAGTTGAAGTGTAAGCTTGAATTCTGGTAACTTGAGCTCGATTCCTTGCTTGCTTTACCAAAACAGAAGTTCAATGAGATGAATGATGAAGGTTTAGAAGCATTAGATCTAAGAATTCAACCAGATTAAGTTGAATTTCAGATCTGAAAAATTTGAGAAAAATGGAATTGCTTCTTTAGTGATGGCTATGGAGAGAATTCTGCAGCATTTCAGGTTGAATCAGGTGTGTCAAATGAATGGAATGAGGTCTCTATTTATAGAGGAAGTGGCAAGGAGAATGTGATCAATCCGTGTGCATGGCATGTGGAGCTTCATTGCATGGGCTTGCATGATCATGCACAAGGCCCAAAAACAATGCCAAATGAATTCTGAGCATCAGCCAAATGAAATTGGACATGTGACTTGCAAGGCAATTGCTTATGTACCAAGATTTCAAGTGAATTCCTCATTTATACCTAAACATTCATCTCTTCGAAAGTCCCAATGAAAAAATCCAAACATGATCATGTGAGTAATGGTTGGAAAGGTCTTGACGTAAGGAACAATTGTTATGTTGGGGAAAAATCCATTTGAAGTGTGGAAATTTATGAAACTTGAGTTTAAAGTGTGATGTGCAAAACATGTCAATGCAAGGTTTCTAAATTTGGCCAACTTTCAAGCCCTTCTGTTTCGATGATGCAAGCCTCAACTGAAAATATCTCCAACATAAAAGTTGTAGATCGTTTCAAGACAATCAAAATGGACTTAAAGTTTGCATCATTTGGATTTTTGACGAAGAAGTTATGGGCACTTGAAGTTGGACTTTTTTGACTTTCAATACATTTGGCCAAAAAGGACCTATAATGTCTTGCATTATCACATGTATTTCCTTTGATATTTTGAAAATTTGTTCAACATAACATTTGAATTAGACATCTTAAGCTTTCCAATGCAATTGATCCCACCTCAAAATCATAAAAAATGAATGAGTTATGTCCTTGGGAAGTTGACCCAAAATTAGGGTTTCAGTCAAAATGACCTATAATGTTTTGGAATGGATATGACCTTCCAAGCTTCAAACCAAATTCTTATGAACAGAAAGTTGTTCATGTTGTCCTTAAGAACCCATATCTCCATTTGCTTTTGGAGCCATCTCCATTTGACCAACACATAAAAAGTTAGGTCTCAGTGCATTTCAAAATAGTCAGATGAATTAACTGATCAACTTCTCAAGTCCACAACCCATATCTTGATGAATTGATGAATGAGGACACTCAAATAAGTTCAAATATGCATGAAATGAAGAGTTAAAGAACTTCCCTTGATTATATTTGACCATGGGCTGAGGTTGCTTCAGGAGCAAGGCATTATGGTGCACAGATGAATTAGGGTTTCCTTGAAGGAGAAGACCTCAAACCCTTTGACTTGCTTTGATCAAAATGATGCATTGAGGTACTAGGGAGGCATATTTGATGGATGAGAGCTTTGGGAACCATTACCATGCTTGCTATCATCTCCTCTTAACCATGTCTTTGTACCAATGATCTCCTAGAAGCTCTAGACCTTGTGATTGCTCAAGCTACAAACAAAAGATGTTAGTGACATATTTTTGTGCTTTTGGTTAGTAAACAAAATAAGAAAAGAAATTATATATAATTCAAGCATGCTTGGTGATCTCAAACCACTCACATGGAGTCTCGCCCAAAGGCAAGGGGAACCAAGATGCTAATGATCCTTGAGGCAATGCCAAATGCAATGTTATGATGTCATGAGGGATCTTAGGGATAAAATTGGGGTCTTACAGTTCCCTGTTATCTTGCTCGAGGTGATCCATTAGCTTTGATGAGTTGGCTCTGGTGTAGTACCGGTGCGTCAACTTGTCTTTGAAATAAATGAAGAACACAAAGTTAGACCACTAAACAAGAAGCCCTGAACAAAACCTGCTTATGCACATGATGCATGCAATGCTTGTGCATATGATTTTATTTTTTAATCATGGGAACTTTAGAGCTCTATTTGCAAATATTTGGAAATATTAATCATTTAGACATATATGGAATAATCATATCAATAATATCTGGAAAAAAATTTACACCAAAGAAGTACAATACAAGAGAGAAGGAAAATGAACATCCTATGGCACCCTAGAAACAATTGTCCAAAGCTCTCGATACTGGAAGATAAGCTGCACGGAGCCTCTTCACCTCTCTCTCATAGGCTGCCTCCATATCTGCCTTCTCTTTGGCGAGTCGATCATACTTCCTCTTCCAAAACCTGGAAGATTGGGGAAGAAGAGAAGTAACCACATCCTTTGGCTCATCGATAACCTGATGCTCTAGAAACTCTGTCAATGCATCCTTATCTCTAAGCTGCTGAAGTAACTCCTCTCGCTCACGGACCTAAGCGCGCGAGCGGTCTTCATCTCTCAACTCCTCTACTCCTTGGGTAGGGAGGGTTGAAGGCCCAACCATAACCATAGGTGTAGGTCTCGGGTAATCATAGGGCATGTGTTACTCAGAAGCTCTCCTCCTAACCCATGAAGTGTAGGGTTCCAAAGCAATACAATTCTTCGGACCAAGCTCTTTCCTTCCCTTCCTATGAATCTTGCGCTAAGCGCGGACCATTCTGCTCTTCAAGTCTTGGGGATCTTTACCCTCTTGAAAGAACACACATTCTTTCAAAATGTTATTAGGTTTATCCTTTAAGGGGAACCCAAGCTGACAACGTGCCAAAATAGGGTTGTAGTTAATCCCACCACATGTACCAAGAAGAGGCACATTAGAGAATTCACCACAAGAGTCAATAATCTCCACACCATCATATACACGGTTATACCAAAAGATATCATCATTAGTGAGAGACATAAGTCTCGTGGACCATCGTAGACATCCTTTGTTCTCCTTGAAGGCGAGCGTCTGTGGCAAGTGCGAAATAAACCACTTGTACAACAGAGGCAAACATCACACAATGGTACCACCACCCTTTGCATTCCTCATATGCAAAGAGAAATAAGTGTCACCTAACAGAGTAGGAACGGGATTAAGAGTAGAGAAAATCCTAATAGCGTTCACATCCACAAAATTGTCGATGTTGGGGAATAACACTAGCCCATAGATGAGAAGTACAAATATCGCCTCAAAGGCGTCCTCACTCATGGCCTTCCCAAACAAAGTAGCTTGAGCAATGAGGAAATCAGATGGGAGACCATGAATTCCACCTTTGGTAGTCATATGAGCACCAACAACAGATTCATCTATATGCAACAGATCAGTAATCTCTTGGGAAGAAGGGACTCTCTCCAAGCCACTGAATGAAAACTGATCTAAGATAGGTATACCCACAGGGTAGGCATACTCCTCAAGCGTAGGCAAAAGCTGGAAATCCGGGAATGTGAAGCAACGGTACAAGGGATCATAGAACTGCACCAACACACTCATCAGACCTTCATCCACCTGAGTAGCAAGAATAGACAGAAGCTTCCAATGACGAGCCTTGAACTCCAAGGGATCTAATACATAGGATGTCAAACTCCTTAACTCTTTCAAGTCGGGTTGTCTGAAACTGTACTTCTTCGTATTCCTTCTTTGCTTATCCATGTCTGAAAATTTGCAAATTGACCTCTTAAGTACCTTGAAAATTTTCTCATTGTTGATGATATGGATGTGTATGAATGCATGAATGCATGGATGCAACAAATCACACCATACGAAGGTCACGGGATAGATCAAGTCATCCTTAATATCAATCATCCATTTTGGTGGATTATGGTTTACCCCTTATCAACACCCAAGTTCCATTGATATTAAGGATATACGAGAATGGATCAACCGTGAATCAAAGGTTTGTTGCAAGTCACGAGCATGGAGTCTCGGTTAAGAACCACCCAATGGGAGTGTACTATGGTTAAACATGACAATCATGCTCTACAAGAGGTTCCCATAGTCATCATCCTCTCTTTCGGATATTATCGGATAAACGACTACTCGTATTCCAAAAATATTCTCAAGAGGTACTCTTATGAGTGTAGTATCGCGTAACAATCGTATCAAATCTTACACTTGAACGACCTTCGCACTACGTCCTAAAATAGGCCAAGATGGGCTAGGTAATCTAAGGTCATTGGCTTCTAAGGCATATATTGGAAAGAGTAATGCCTAACCACGACTACTCGTGTGACATTACTGATCCCAACATAACCTCCACCAAGTGAATGGACTTGCAAGTCAACTTGCTAAGGAATAACTCCACACAAGTCAACAAGACTATGCCATTCTCCTATCATAAGTGCACTCGAGTTCGAGTATAGAACTCATCTCACAAGAGACCACCAAGCACACAAGCAATTGATATATCAAGAAATTCATACATTACAAACAATACAGTCATCCCAAATTTGCACAAAAATATGTCACAAGTAAATATATACATACAATACAACAAAGGTAAAAAGTAGGCAAAACCCACTAGGCAAATGTTCCCCAGCAGAGTCGCCACTTTTCTGTAGCGGGGTATTGGTTACCTTTAGATTTATTGACTAAATCAAAACTAAATCATACAATTCGAGTCGCCACCGCACTTCAATTTATCCAAAGGAAAGGTTAGAAAGAGAACAAAAACCGAGAAGTTTTATCAAGTCAAAAACATATAAAAATGTCAGAGATATGGGTAAGGGGGTTGGTTGTGCAATGGGAAGGTTTTAAGCACCAAAAACATCCTTAGTACTCTAAGGGAGCCCTTTTTACAAATATTGTATGGTTGGTTGGTATTTGTGAAAAATATTTGTGCAAACACGATTGGGGGGATGAGAAAAGAATATACAAGTTATTTACAATTTTTGCGTTTGAATGGATAAACCCATTGCCTACGTACCATCTTAAAAATAAGTAGGATCAAAACCTCGTAGTTTGGGGTAGAAATCTCAAAAGAAGTCGGTGAATTGATTGGTCAAAAGCCTTAAGGTCTTTTGTTATCAAAGGGAGAAAACTCAACCTAAAACCATAAATCCACCATGTGAGGAGAGCTTCAACATGCTAGTGAGGGGTTAACCCTATAATAAGCATGGAAGACTTATAGTCCATCACTAAGGATAAAGGTGAGTATTATATCAACCTCTAGGATAACTCAAACCTAATAGCTAATGTTTATGGAAAGTTTTAACACAAATGGTCATTGGAACCACAAAAGCAATTGAGTGAGTTGTATTTACAAATGAAAAGTATTCACAAAATAAGGTCAATGTTGACTTAAGATTCAATTCAAAATAAGTGTTATGAAAAGAGTTTGAAAAATCAAAGGCATGGTGCCTAGGTTTCTAACTTTGAAAACAATGTTATTGTTTGCACAAAAGTTTGGCTTGGGTTAGAGTGGAGAGAAGAATAGAATGGCTAGATCCTAAACATGCAAAAGATGAGGGAAGAGAAATGAAACCACATTGGAGTTCCCTTCTTGAGATCATAAAGATGATCCAAGTTGTTCCATTCCTTTGGATTTAGCAAGCAATAAGCAAATAACTCAAGCAATCAAGCAAACAAACAATCAAGCTCCTAGGAATCTTCCAATTGGCTTTTGTATCTCTTATCTTGAATGGTCCATGACAATGGTTCTTCTAATTGACTCAAGTTTGGGATCCCTAGCACACAAGAATACACAAATCAAAAAGTTCCACAATACAAATAAAGAATGGACAAGAGTGAGTTTAGAATTAGGGGTCCTTTCAATGTTATCTTCAAGATTAAGCATTCTAAAGGCATGAGGCCTAGTTGCTCTTTGACAATTTTAGCATTCTAAAGGCATGAGGCCTAGTTGCTCTTCAAACTCCGTTAGCATAGGTAAGGTCCTAAATCTAAGTCCTTTCTCCATTTGCATTGGGTTCACACAAACAAAACACAATAAGCACAAGACAATAGTATATACACAATAATGTGCTCAAGTAAGCAAAAGAAAAATTGCATAAGCATAAACATGAGCTCAAGTGAGCAAAAGGCAAAGGAAAATGAATTAATGTGCAAGAAATTAAATTGCATTAAAGTAAATTGCAAGAATTAAATGCTTGAATTAAAAGTTAGTCATTAGTAGTTAGTGTTAGTGTGCCATAAGGCAATTTAGTTCTATGTTAAGCAATCGTAAGTTGACTAATGTAGTAGTCACACATATCTGAGGCCGGTCAATAAAACTATAGGCAACAAACACAAGTTAGAGAACATGACTAGTAAGCCAAGCTCCTACAACTTGCCATGCCAAAAGAAAAGAAGAATGATCTTGTATGGATTTAGGTTTTTTGCTTGACCAAGAAGCAACCTATCTTTAATGCAAAGCAATTCACTTCATCTTTGATCAAGATGAATTTGATTTGGATCAAAGAAGGTTAAGCCCCTCATATGTCAAGGCAAACCACCAATCATTAACTCATTGATCAAAAAGAAAGAAAAAAAAAAGAAGAAGAAGAAGAAATGGAATGTACATAATTGAAATTCAAATGGCATAAGCAATACACATTGACCAAACATGAATGGAATCAACATCAATCAATGGTAAACAGAAGTGAGATGAAGCTTAGAAGTCAAGAAACAATAAAAATATTTTTGGTATTTTTTGGAATTAAAATAATACTTGAATTAAAATAAACAAATAAAGGTCAAACATCAAATCCAATTCAAATCAACTTGGAAAACTCCAATTGGATCATCATGAGTTCAACATGGTCAAACAAGGTTTGACAAAAAATTTCATCATTTTTTTTGAAAACAGAAACTAATTTTAATCAATTAAAAATGAAGAAAAATATTATAATTGAACTAAAATCTCAAATAAATCTCAAATCAATTAAGAAATTGATGAGAATATTTTTCATAGATTCATCATCATTCAAAGATGTTAAGAAAATATTTTTGGCATTTTTGAATATTGGAAACTATTTTAAATGAATTAAAAATAACCAGAAAAGAGAAAATTCACAAAAAATGTCAAATGGAATCATAAAAAATATTAAAAATCAGTTTTAGAAACTAGAATTTACAAGTGCATGGGATAGGCCAAGCTTGATTGGTTTTGCATGCTGATGATGAAACAAATGAATTTGGACGTGTACATGGCAAGGTAATGTGGTGTGCAAGTATTTAAATCATGTAATGCATAATTGGAACCAAAACTTCTCCTCTTCGAAAACACCATTTACCAAATTGAAACATAGCCATGTGGGTAATGGTTGGAAAGGTATTGACATGAGGAACAAATGTTATGTTGAACAAAAATCCATTTGGAGTTGGGAAAATATTGAAAACTAATCATGAAGTTCTAGGTGCAAAACATGTATATGGAAATTTTGCCAAAATGGACCAACTTCAAGCCCACCTGTTTCAATGATGCAAGCCTCAAATGACAAAATCTTCAACATAAAAGTTGTATATCTTCTCAAGACAATAAATTTGAACTTACATTTTGTATCATTTGGATTTTTGATGAGAATGTTATGGGCATTTGAAGTTGGACATTTTCACATTTCAATGACTTTGGTCCAAAGTGACCTATAATGTTTTGTATTATCACATGTGTTTCTTTTAGGATTATGAAATTTTATCCAACATAACATTTGAAGTAGACATCTTAAAATTTCCAATGAATTTTATACCACCTAAAAATCATGAAAAATGAATGAGTTAGGTCCTTGGGAAGTTGACCCAAAATTAGGGTTTCAGTCAAAATGACCTATAATGTTTTGAAATGAATGATGACCTTCCAAGCTTCAAATAAATTTTTGATGAACATGAAAGTTGTTCATATGGTTCTTACAAACATTGTTTCTCTTGGGGTAAGCTTCATTTGACAAACACATCAAATGTTAGGTCGCAGTGGATTTCAAAATAGTTGGATGAATTGATTGATCAACTTCTCAAGTCCAAACTTCAAATCTTAATGAATTGATGATTGAGGACAATCATATAGGCTCATATATGAATAAAATTATGAATGAAAGAACTTAACTTGATTGTATTTGATCATGGGTTGAGGTTGCTTCATGAGCAAGGCAGAGTTGATGCATAGTTGAATTAGGATTTCCTTGGGAAACAATCCTTAAGCCCTTTGGTTTATCTTGATCAAATTGACAAATTGAGATACTTGGGAGGCATATATGATGATTGAGAGCTTTGGTAACCATTGTCATGTTTGCTTTCACTTTCATCTGGCCATTTCAATGAGCATAGGGGCCTCCTAGGAGCCTCGGATCACATGATTGCTCAAGCTTCAAAACAAAACAATTTAGTGACATATTTTTGTGCTTTTGGTTAGAACGCAAAATAAGAAAAGCAATAATATACAATTCAAGCATGCTTGGTGGTCTCAAACCAACTTACACAAGTCCCAACCCAAGGGTAAGGAACCAAGATGCTATGATCCTTGAGGAGGCAAATGCAAATGAGCAATGTTATGATGTCATGAGGGATCTTAGGGTCAAAATTAGGGTCTTACAGCTTGGAATGAGATTGTTGATCGGCTGGTCCTCGAGAAGACTCAGATGAAGGCTTCTTTCGAGGCCGAGATTCGACGTATTCGAAGGAAGTACGCGCCTTCAGTCAGATGTTCTAACATAGTTGTTAGGGATCCTTAGGATGACTAGTCTCCTTTTCTCTTGTATTTTTTATTTTTGGTTTCTGAAGTTGTACTCAGTGTAATCCTTTTAATTATATAAATGAAAAGATATTTTTATGGTCATATCAAATTGTTGCAATTGTTGTTAAGTATATATATATATATATATATATATATATATATATATATATATATATATATATATATATATATATATATATATATATATATATATATATATATATATATAGTAAGTTCCTTGAAAATAAAAATAAACAAACAAGCATTACATTTCATGCATCATTTGTATAAGCAGGTTTCTCTTTCGCTAGATGTCTCAATTGTGTTTCTTCTGTGCTTCAACCAAGCTGACTCATCGGTACAACACTCGCGCCAATCATCTGAGAATCATGGTGTGATATAATCTGCTTGTTATGCTTGGTGAACTCTGAGTGGTGAGATAATTTCTAACCCAAACTTGAGTGAGTGCAATTAAGATAGGAGGATGGTATAGTCATGGTCGACTTGTGTAGAGTAGTCCTTAACAAGTTGGCTTGAGAACCATCTGCTCAGTGGAGACTCTTTTGGATTTAGAAATGTCACACAAGTATTTGTGGTTAGGCATTGCTATCTCTAATATCCGATAGATGGAATTAAGACTCTGGGAACTTTTTAGAACATGATCTACAGGTTTTTATCCTGAGTTCACTCGTTTGGGATGGTTCTTACCCATACTCCATGCTCGTGACTTGCAACAAACCCTTGATTCTTGGTTGATCCAATCAAGTCTTGTCAATATCAATGGAACTTGGGTGTTGATACAGTGTAAACCATAATCCACCAAAATGGATGATTGATCTTGACAATGACTTGATTCGTCCCTTGACCTTTATTTGCCTTTTGTGTGATCCCTTATTTGTGATTGTTGCATTCATGCATTCATGCGCATCATAACATTCATCACACAAAAATTTCAAGGAACTGAGGTATTATTTGCAAATATTTTCAGACCATGGATTGTGGACGAAGGAACACTAAGAAGTATAGTTTCAGATGTCCCGACTTGAAAGAGTTAATGAAGCTAGCATCTTTTGTATTAGATCCCTTGGACTTCAAACAACGCCATGGGAACCTTCTGTCTATCTTGTCTGCTGATGGGTTTGAAGGACTTTTGAGTGTGCTAGTACAGTTCTATAATCCTCTCTACCATTGTTTCACTTTCCCAGATTTTCAGCTTGTGCGTACATTGGAGGAGTATTCTCATCTTTTGAGGATACCTATTTCTAGTAGAGTGCCTTTTAGTGGATTGGAGGAGATTCCCCGATATAATCTTATTGTTGAAGCTCTTCACTTGAAGAAGTCTGAGATAGAGGCTCATTGGGTGAAGAAATGGGGATTGTTTGGGTTGCCATATGATTTCCTCGTCAAGGAAGCTACTGCTTTTGCTCAAGCTGGTAGTGTGGACGCTTTTGAAGCTATGTTTGTATTTCTCATCTATGGATTAGCTTTGTTCCCTAACATTGATAGTTTTGTTGATGTTAACGCCATTAGACTTTTCTTGATTGGGAATCTTGTGCCTACTTTGTTGGGTGATATGTATTTCTCTTTGTATCTAAGGAATTCTAAGGGTCGTGGAACGATTGTCTGTTGCATTCCTCTTCTGTACAAGTGGTTTATTACGCACTTGCCTCAGACACCTGCTTTTGTGGAGAACAAACAATGTCTAAGGTGGTCTGAGAGACTTATATCTCTCACTAATGATGATATAGTTTGGTATGATCCATCTTTGAGCAGTTTGGATATTATTGATAGTTGTGAAGAATTCTCTAATGTGCCTCTCATTGGTACACAAGGAGGAATTAACTACAACCCTGCTTTGGCTCATCGTAAACTTGGGTTCCCCTTTAGAGACAAACCTAATAACATGTTGTTAGAAGGTCTTTTCTATCAAGAGGGTAAAGATCCCCAACATTTGAAGTAGAAGATTGTGCATGTTTGGCATAATGTGCATAGGAAAGGAAGATCCGAGCTTGGTCTGTGCAATTGTGTAACTTTGGAAGCTTACACTCTTTGGGTGAAGAAGAGAGCTTTGGAGATGAAGATGCCTTATCCTTGTGAAAGACCTATATCTATGGTTATGGTTGAGCCATTAACTCTCCCTAACCAAGATGTAGAGGAGTTGGAAGACGCGCTCGCCAAGATGAAGCAAGAGAAGGATATGTGGGAAGAGCGTTTCCATGCTTTGAGCAAGAAGCATGAAGAGTTGATGTTGGAGTTTATGGACAAAGATGCACTTATTGAGCTTCTTGAAGACCGAGTGACGAAGAGGCAGAGAGAGCCAGAGGTTTCATCTTCTAGCATGCCTCAGCCTTCCGTTGCTTGGAAGAAGATTGTTGATCAACTTGTCCTCGAGAAGACTCAGATGAAGGCTTCTTTTGAGACCGAGATCCATCACATTCGAAGGAAGTACGAGCCTACAGCCAGATCTTCTGCCATTGTTGTTAGGGATCCTTAGGATGACTAGTCTCCTTTACTCTTATATTTTTCATTTGGTTTCTGAAATTGTACTCAGTGTAATCCTTCCAAATTATATAAATAAAAAGAGATTTTTGGTCATATCAAATTATTACAATTGCCATTTAAATATATATATATATATATATATATATATATATATATATATATATATATATATATATTTGCAAATGATATAGTAAGTTCCTTGAAAACAAAAATAAAAAATAATCAAGCATTGCATTTCATGCATCATTTGCACAAACAGGTTTTCGCCAGATATCTGATTGGTGTTTCTTCTGTGCTTTAGCCAAGCTGACTCACCGATACAATACCCGAGCCAATCATCTGAGAATCATGTAGCACTTAGAGCAAGAGAACATAGAGCTGAAGGACGAGATCGCCCGCCTGACTGTCATGATGGAGTCAGTTCTTGCTGCTCAAAGTCAATCTTCTCCAACGCCTGCAAGATCAGTTTCTTGAGTTGCGCAAGGAATTGAAGACGCTGAGAGGTAAAGATTTCTTTGGAAAGAGTGCTGCTGAGTTGTGCTTAGTGCCCAACGTTAAGATCCCGGTGAAGTTCAAAGTGTCTGACTTTGAAAAATATAAGGGGAACTCTTGTCCGCTCAGTCATCTTGTGATGTATGCCCACAAGATGTCTACTTAGACCAACAATGATCAATTTCTTTTTCACTAATTCCAAGATAGTTTGACTGGCGTTGCGCTCCGTTGGTACATGGGATTGGACAGTGCCAGCATTCTCACCTTCAATGACTTAAGGGAGGCTTTGGTTAAGCAGTATAAATATAATGTGGATATGGTGCCAGATAGAGACCAGCTGAGGTCTATGTCTCAGAAAGACAAAGAGATATTCAAAGAGTATGCGCAACGATTAAGGGAGTTGGCTGCCCAGATCACTCCTCCTTTGGAGGAAAAAGAAATGACAAAGATCTTCTTGAAAACTCTGAGTTCATTTTACTATGAACGAATGATTGCTAGTGCCCCCAGTGACTTTACCGAAATGGTAAACATGGGGATGAGGCTTGAGGAAGGAGTCCGTGAGGGACGTTTGTCAAAAGATGAGGTGTCAACAAGCAAGAGGCATGGTAGTAATTTCGGTAAGAAGAAGGACACTGAGACGAATGCAGTAATCAGTGGGAGGAAGAGGAGGCCTCAGATCAGAAGAAATCCAACATCCCGTCAACATCATCATCATCAAGTATCCTCGGTAATTCTGGTATTTTCTAATCAACAAGAAACACCAGTTCAACAACAACAACAACGTCAACAACAACAACCACAACAAAGAACAAACACCTACAACAACAACAATACCAACAACAATCATCATCAACAAAACTTTGAGAGGAAAAAGGTCTCTTTTGACCCGATTCCTATGTCATATGCAGAGTTGTATCCCTCGTTAGTTCTCAAGAACTTAATTCAACCGAGAAACCCACTGCAGATTCCAGAACCACTTTCTTGGTGGTATAAACCTGAACTCCGTTGTGCTTTTCACCAAGGAGAACCCGGACACGATATTGAAAACTGCTATCCATTGAAGTATGAGGTTCAGAAGCTTATGAAGAGTGGTATGGTGTCCTTTGAGGACCGTGTGCCAAATGTGAAAGCAAACCCTTTGCCCGCTCATGGGAACTCTTCTGTGAATATGGTGGACGGTTGTCCTGGAGAATTCAAAGTTATTGATGTGCATTTTATTAGGAGATCCTTAGTGCAGATGCATAAGGATATTTGTTTGGTAAGTGAATGTGAGCACGACCATGATGGTTGTGCTGTTTGTAGTGTTAACCCGAGGGATTGTGAAGTTGTGAAAAGGGACATCCAAAGACTGATGGATGAAGGCATGATCAAAAAGTTTCAAACCCGACATGTAGATGACGACGTAAATGTCATAGTGCTCGTTTTCAAGCAACAAGAGCGGTTGGTAATCCAATATGACTCCAGTAATAACAATAGTCGAAGATCAGCATCGTCGTTGGTAATACGGTTAGCGGGCCCAGTCCCGTATTCATCTAATATGGTTGTACCATACCAGTACAATGCTAAAATGATAAAGAATGGTCAAGAGGTCCCGTTACCTACGACTAGTTCAGTAGTGAGCATTGCTGATGTTACGAAGGTGACTCGTAGTGGTCGAGTGTTTGGGCCGGTGTTCCTAGAAAACAAAGAAGAAAGGAATGTTGGTAATAAGGCGGAGGTGCCTAATGTAGATCCGGTTGGTTGTTCAAAAGATAAGTCTGGTGAATCCAACAACTTGAAAGCCAATGATGATGATGAGGTACTCCTATTGATAAAAATGAGCGAGTTTAATGTGGTAGAGCAGTTACTCCAGACTCCCTCAAAAATCCCAGTGTTGTCTCTGTTGTTGAATTCCAAAGCGCACAGAGAAGCACTACAGAGAGTTCTTGAACAAGAATATGTAGAGCATGATGTTACTGTGGATCAGTTTGATCACAGTGTGGCTAATATCACTTCATGCAATAATCTGAGCTTCTGCGATGAAGAACTCCCTTAGGAGGGAAGAAATCATAACCTGGCTTTGCATATTTCAATGAACTGTAACGAAGATGCTTTGTCAAACATGCTTGTTGACACCGGTTCGTCACTGAATGTGCTTCCGAAGTCCACTTTATCAAAGCTATCTTACCAAGGAGTGCCTATAAGGTATAGCGGTGTAATCGTCAAAGCCTTTGATGGTTCGCGCAAGACAGTAATTGGTGAAGTGGACCTTCCAGTCAAGATAGGTCTGAGTGATTTTCATATTACATTTCAAGTAATGGATATCCACCCGGCCTACAGCTGTTTATTGGGAAGGCCATGGATTCATGAGGCAGGGGCTGTTACCTGCACTCTGCATCAGAAATTGAAATTTGTCAAGAATGGCAAGCTTATAATTGTTGGAGGAGAGAAGGCGTTGTTGGTTAGCCACCTGTCATCTTTTTCTTATGTTGAAGCTGAGGATGAGGTTGGAACTTCGTTCCAAGCCTTATCTATTTCTGCTGAGAAAAGAGTTGGGGCACCGATGTCCTCATTCAAAGATGCTTAGAAGATTGTTGAAGAAGGTACTGTTGATCAGTGGGGGCGCATGGTAGAGGTCTCCGACAACAAAGGCATAACTGGTTTGGGGTCCCAAAAAGGCTCATCAACTGTTAGATCTGAAGATATGAAACTCATCTTCCGTAGCGGAGGGTTCATTCATGGAAATGAACAACACTTAGTTGCTGTGCTAGAGGATGACGAAGAAGAAGACTGCACCAATTTTGTGACGCATGGGAAGGCTTGCAACAATTGAACTGCTGTTGATATTCCTGTTATTTTGCATCGATCTAAGTAATTGCTTTTATATTTTTTTAAAATCCTTCTCCTATGCCTAAGGGAGAAGTGAAAATTGTTTGGGCATTTTCAAATTGATCATCAATAAAATTAATTCTATTCATCAACATCTATGATGTTTGTTTTTACTTTTTGCTTTATTCTGAAAATGGTAATCACAAAAAACATAAATAAACAATATAATTGTCCATTTTCATAATATTTGGTCATAAATTCACTTCTCTAAAATCGAAATATCAAATCATTATGCAGGTTGGTTCCTAACCCCATTTAATACAATGATCCTTCTCCTTCTCCAAATTTTGAATTCCCTGTGTTTTGAGGCAGAGGAGGAAAGTGATGTAGAAGTGAGTGATGAATTATCTCGTCTTCTTGAGCAAGATGAAAAGACCATTTAGCCGTTCAAAGAGCAGATTGAGCTAGTCAACTTGGGTTCCGAAGATGATGTGAAGGAAGTCAAGATTGGGTCTCGACTGTGTCCAGATGGTAAGAAGGGATTGATTGATCTTCTTCGAGAATATTCAGATGTGTTTGCTTGGTCCTATCAAGACATGCCTGGGTTGGATTCTGATATTGTGAAACATAGATTGCCATTGAAGCCAGAATGCCCACCAGTCAAGCAGAAATCGCAAAGAACACATCCTGACATGGCTGTGAAGATCAAAGAGGAAGTGCAAAAATAGATTGATGCCAGTTTCCTTGTGACCGCTGAGTATCCGCAATGGCTGGCCAATATTGTGTTTGTTTGGAAGAAAGATAGAAAAGTCCGCATGTGTGTCGATTATAGAGATTTGAATAAACTCAGTCCGAAAGATGATTGTCCTCTGCCACACATTGATATGTTCGTAGACAATACTGCTAAATTCAAAGTCTTTTCGTTTATGGATGGATTTTCCGGATATAATCAGATCAAGATGGCACCCGAAGATATGGAGAAGACCATATTCATTACACCTTGGGGAACATTTTGTTATAGAGTGATGCCTTTCGGTTTAAAGAATGCTGGTGCAACTTACCAAAGAGAAATGACTACTCTTTTTCATGATATGATGCATAAGGAGATCGAAGTTTATGTCGATGACATGATTGCTAAATCAATTGATGAAGAGGAACATGTTGAGCATTTGTTGAAGCTATTCCAGCGTTTGAGGAAATATAAACTCCACTTGAATCCTAATAAGTGTATTTTTGGTGTTCGTTCTGGTAAGTTGTTGGGCTTTATTGTCAAGGAGAAGGGTATTGAAGTTGATCCTGCCAAGGTCAAAGCAATAAAAGAAATGTCTGCGCCCAAAACTGAGAAGCAAGTTAGAGGTTTTCTCGGCCGCTTGAATTATATTTCCAGATTCATTTCCCACATGACTGCCACATGTGTGCCTATATTGAAGCTTCTTCGAAAAGATCAGTCTTGTGATTGGACCGAAGACTTCCAGAAAGCTTTTGACAGTATCAAGGAGTATCTGCTAGAGCCTTCGATTTTGTCTCCACCAGTTGAAGGAAGACCGTTGATCATGTATCTGACTGTGCTAGAAGATAGTATGGGTTGTGTTCTTGGTCAACAAGATGAGACTAGAAAGAAAGAATTTGCAATTTACTACCTCAGTAAGAAGTTCACCGACTGTGAGACTCGGTATTCTATGCTTAAGAAGATTTGTTGCATATTGGCTTGGGCTGCTAAGCGTCTGCGCCAGTATATGTTAAATCATACCACTTGGTTGATATCCAAAATGGATCCAATCATGTATATATTTGAGAAGCCTGCTTTAACTGGGAGGATTTCCCGTTGGCAGATGTTGTTATCAGAGTATGATATCGAATACCGATCTCAGACAACAATCAAAGGTAGTATCTTGGCTGACCATTTGGCTCACCAACCAATTGAAGATTACCAGTCAGTGCAGTATGAATTTCTTCATGAAGAGATTTCGTACTTGAAAATGAAGGATTGTGATGAACCATTGCTTGAAGAAGGGCCAGAACCGGGTGCCCGTTGGGGCATGGTATTGGATGGAGCTGTTAATCAATATGGAAATGTCATTGGGGAAGTGATTATTACTCCTCAAGGCACGCATCTACCATTTATAGCTGTAACACCCCAAAAAAAAAAAAAAAAAAAAAAAAAAAAAACGAAAAAAAAAAAAAAAAAACGGGGGTGCCTTAAAACTGAACAAGCAGTGCATCGCATACCATGCATATTAACCCTTGTCTGTTTTGCAGGTGTCACCGCAGTGTCTAATGTTTGTTCCCTGTATCAGGCAGTTATTGGTCCCAAGCGAGTTCACAGATACCCGACAAAGGAAAACCGTCCACGACTAGCGATGGACCAAGTACAGAAAGAGCTGGCTGATATGCGTGAAAGGATGGATCAGTTCATGACATTGATGACTGGTATGGCAGCAGGCCAAGAAAAGCTTAGGGAATTGGTTGAGCAACCGAGGCCCAATCCAGATTTGGAGATACCAAATGTTGAGGGAAACCCTGGTAACCCTGGGAACGCTGATAACCCTGTGAACACTGGTAACGCGGGTAACGCAAATGTTGATGGAAACCCGGGTAATGTTGGCAACACAGGGAATGTTGATAATGGTATTGGCGGAAGGTACGATGTGAATCAAGGAATTCGGATTAACGGGCGCCCCGTTACTGAAGATTATCAGTGTGATCAATTTTCTTTGCACGACGAGGCCCTCGAGACCACTCGCCGTATGGATGAGCTGGCTAAGAAGCTTAAATCTTTGGAGTCTCAAAATTCCTTAGGCTTTGATGTCACAAATCTTGGTCTGGTTCAGGGAGTAAGGATTCCTCACAAGTTCAAACCCCCTACTTTTGAGAAATACAACGGGGCTTCTTGCCCACGCACTCATCTCCAATCTTATTTGGGAAGGTTGGGAGCTCACACGAAAGATGAAAAGCTGTGGATGTACTATTTTGAAGACAGTCTAACTGGAGCTTCTCGTGAATGGTATTCTCATTTGTCTCGTACTACCATCAAGAGCTGGAAAGACTTGGCAGAGGCTTTTATCAAGCAATATCAATACAACTTGGACATGGCTCCAAATCGGACCTTGTTGCAAGGTATGTCTCAGACTGCCAAGGAAACCTTTAGAGAGTATGCTCAGCGTTGGAGACAGATTGCTGCGTCCGTCCAACCCCCTATGTCTGAAAGGGAGATGGCGGACATGTTCATGAACACTCTTCAAGGCAATTATATTGAGAGATTGGCTGCTTGCCCGTCAATCAGCTTTGCAGAGATAGTAATTGCTGGAGAAAGAATCGAGAGTCTGTTGAAGATGGGCCGAATTCAAGACAATAGTGCTTCCAACTCATCAGGTCCCAAGAGACCGTTTGCTGGTAACGGTCAGCAAAGAAAAGAAGGCGAGACAAGCGTTGTGTATGCCGGCAAAGGCAGGGGTAGAGGACGCCCTAATTATTACCAAGATCAAGTGGCCGCAGTCACCATTCCAACACCTGTTCCTCAACCGCAATATCATCCGCAACAACAACCCAGGTACAACAATCAACAACAAGGAGGTAATCCGGGTCAGCAGAGACACTATCAACAACGTCCAAGGCAGACGGACCGGGTCATCGAGCCAATCCCAATGCCTTATTCAGTATTACTTCCCAAGCTGATCGACATGAATCTGGTTACATTGAGAACTCTGGCCCCACCAATCGATCCCAATAATTTGCCTAGAGGTTATGATGTCAACGCCAGATGTGCTTTTCACTCCAACGCACCTGGCCATACTACAGATAATTGCAAGGCTCTCTAGTTAAAGGTACAAGATTTGAGAGATGCCCAGGCTATCAATTTTGCTCCGGTGCCTAATGTTATCCAGAACCCGATGCCGGCTCACGGCGGGCAGGGGATTAATGTTGTCGAAGTGGTTGAAGCTGGTAATGCCCAAGGCTGGGGCAAATTTGTGGAGCCAGTCATCAAAGAAGACAAGTTTGGATTGGGGTATGCTCTGGGATCTCAGAAGAATGAAACTGGTACTCTCTCCAGCGGGGGTTTGGTTTCTCCCCACATCGTCAATGCTGCAGATGAAGACAAGGCTGACAGCGACTGTGACTTAGATAGCTGGATTCGCCCGTGTGTCCCGGGAGAAAAGCTCGACAATTGGTCGTCTGAAAAAACCGTCCGGGTTACTCTACTGAAAGAGTGATTTTTATTGTTTTCCTTTATTACATGCATAATGAAGTCTTACACTTTGCCCAAGGTGTAATGGCTCATTTGTAGGGCCATCCATTTACTTACATTTCACAATTATTTTTATCATCAATAAAGGACGGCTTTTGCAAACAATTTTGTGTTCTCTTTCTTTCAGTTTTTTTTACTTTTTACAAAAAATGGCAATGTTTCTTTTTTCGTTTTTTCTTTCTTTCCAAAAAATCTCTCTCATTCTAAGGTAAAGCATGATCCTCCATCATGCAGAGCCGACCACTCGGATCTCACTACTAACGACACTGCTATGGCCAAGTATGACTTCGACAATCCTATCTATCAAGCCGAAGAAGGGGCTGAGGAAGTTTGTGAATTGCCTGAAGGGTTAGCCAGATTGTTGAAACAGGAGGACCGAGCTATTACACCTTATCAGGAGGTGGTTGAGACCATCAATGTTGGTACCGAAGACGACAAGAAAGAGATCAAGATCGGGGCCAGTCTACAGTGCGAGAGGAAAGACCGTTGATCGTGTACTTGACTGTGTTAGAAAGGTCAATGGGTTGTGTGCTCGGTCAGCATGACGAGTCAGGTCGAAAAGAGCATGCAATATACTACCTTAGCAAAAGTTTACCGACTGTGAACAAAGATACTCATTGCTCGAGGAAACTTGCCGCGCTTTGGCATGGGCTGCTCGCCGACTAAGACAGTATATGTTGACTCACACGACTCTATTGATATCAAAAATGGATCCAGTCAAGTATATTTTTGAAAAGTCATCACTTACCGGAAAGGTTACTAGGTGACAAATGATACTGACAGAGTATGACATCCAATACACTTCACAAAAAGCCATCAAGGGAAGTGTCTTGTCAGACTATCTTGCAGAGCAACCGATTGATGATTACCAACCTATGAGGTTTGACTTTCCTGATGAGGACATCATGTTTCTCAAATCGAAAGATTGAGAGGAACCACTCCCGGAGGAGGGGCCTGACCCTGAATCCAAATGGGTTATGATGTTTGATGGGGCGGTCCACGTCAATGGTCGCGGAGTTGGTATAGTGTTGATCACACCGGAAGGGGTTCATATGCCATTTGGTGCCAGAATAACTTTTCCCTGCATCAACAATGAAGCCGAATACGAAACTTGTATCCTAAGACTTGAGGAAGCCGTCAATATACAGGTTAAAACCCTGGATGTATACGGGGATTCAGCTTTGGTCATCAATCAAACCAACGGGAAATGGTGCTATGCTGGAACTACGTACCCAGAATTGACGTATCTCGGTCAGAGACGAATGAAGAAAGCATTTGGTCAGAAAGTGCGCCCTCGGGGGTATCAAGTCGGTGAATTGGTACTCAAAATATTTCTTCCTCCCAACACAGATCACAGGGGCAAATGGACACCGAACTATGAGGGTCCGTATGTGGTTAAAAGGATTTTCTATGGCGGAGCTTTGATGCTAACAACCATGGATGGCGAAGGATTCCCGTCCCCTGTCAACTCAGACGCAGTTAAAAAATACTTCGCATAAAATAGACCCGCTGGACGATAAAAAGAATAGTCCAGGCAAAAAAAGGGCATCCCGACGAACCAAAAAAAAAAAAAAAGAATAAAGATGTTCGGGCAAAAATTAGGGATATAAAAAAAGAGTACACCCGGTGAGTCGAAAACCCAAAAGGGCGGCTCAGGCAAAAATGGGTATCCCGGTGGATTGAAAACCCGAAAAAGGGGGCGATCCAGGCAAAAGTTAGGGAATAAGCGAACGACTGTGATCTGAGTTCATCAGTGTTATATCACCGTTTCATTCAATCCGGTAATCTTCGAAGGTTAAAGATCGACTAATCATCCACTTCAGAAAGCAAGATGAGCAGAGCGTCTTGAGGACATACGAGCCATAGCAGAGTCGAAACTCAGTGGGACCCCGTTTCCACATTGCCATTAGGATAATTCTCTTTTTTATAGCGATCACCTCTTTTCAGGGATCAGCTTCCTGATACCCTCGCCTATTCCTGGCACAAATTTTCTCCCCATTAAGAGTCGAATAATTCAGTTAAAGAGCCTCTTTATTTTTCATTTATCAGTTTGTTTGCAAAAATGTCCGAATTTTTGATAAAACATATTACATATGAACATAATGGTGGCTTTTGCAGATGATTTGCACAGGAAAACATTTAAAATTGCTTTGAATGTGCTTAATCCCGAACGGTGAATTCAAACCGAGTAATTCCCCCGAGGCATACGTGTATTTTTGGTTGCAGGTCACAGGAACCGGATGCCAAGTCATGAATCTTCATCCCCAAGCGGTTGACAAAGTCTCTCCTCAGCAGAGCATGTTCCCTAACAGAGTTGACAGTATCCAGACTGTCTATCCCCAGTAGAGTTGACAGTATCCAGACTGTCTATCCCCAGTAGAGTTGACAGTATCCAGACTATATATCCCCAGTGGAGTTGACAGTGTCAGACTGTATCTTCCTAGCAACAGCGGAGTGGTTGCATAACCAACAGATGAGAGGGTGGCGTTCCCAGTGTTCATCTCATCCCCAGCAGATTATTTTTAACAGATTTGTTAATCCCCAGCTTGAGGGCGATTAGCAAGTTCATATCCCCAGCAAAGGTCGTTTCCTACGACATTTCCCCAGGAAGTGTTTTCCCCACAGACTCTCCTCACAGAGCCTCGCCGAACAAAGTTTCCATAGTTGATACTCCCCCCGCAAGGTCAACTTTTCAAGCAGCCAATTTATTTTTGGTGGCTCATTGGTCCCGACAGACGGATCATTCCCTACAGAGCATTCAAGGATTGATACAGCGATCTGTTCCCTACCGGAGTTTGCTTCCCCTAGCAGATTTCTTTTTTCTTTTACACCATGCATAGCATTTGCATTTGCATGCATATCATATCAAGCATACACATAAGCTGATAAACAGGTTCTTCCAAGCAGACTGAAGAATTACTTTACAACCAAGGTCATGAGATCCAGCCAGAGGATCAAGCGTGAGTGATCCAGCCTGAGGGTCGTTTTGAAGATTCAGCCTGAGAATCGTTTTCCAGTGATCCAGCCTGAGGGTCATTTTGAAGATTCAGCCTGAGAATCATTTTCCAGTGATCCAGCCTGAGGGTCATTTTGAAGATTCAGCCTGAGAATCGTGTTCCAGTGATCCAGCCTGAGGGTCCATTTCGAAGATTCAGCCTGAGAATCGTGTTCCAGTGATCCAGCCTGAGGGTTATTTCGAAGATTCAGCCTGAGAATCGTGTTCCAGTAAGCCAGCCTAAGGCTCAATTTGAAGATTCCCCAGTGAAGTCGCCTACAAGCTTTATTTCCCCAGCAAGCCTAAGTCTAGTTGAGGAGTCGTTACAACATGTTCTAGCCCGAAGAATATGTACGAAGCCCAAAAGTGGAATATTCTCGAAGCTGTATATCTAATATGAAGGTTGGGTGTAGATTTCAAAAAAGGGTCAACCAGCGCATGCCTCAGATGCGGGATCCTAATGACGGGAATTTATAATCAAAACAATCCAGATCTAGCCAGAAGATCGAAGTAGATTCAGCCAGAGAATCGAAACAAATGAGATCTAGCCAGAAGATCGAAGAAGATCTAGCCAGAAGATCGAAGTCAGGTCTAGCCCGAAGACCGGAAATAGATTCAGCCAGAAAATCGCAACAATTCAGATCTAGCCAGAAGATCGAAGTAGATTCAGCCAGAGAATCAAAGGAAATGGATTCAGCCAGAGAATCGAAACGGAGGAGATCTAGCCAGAAGATCGAAGAAGATCTAGCCAGAAGATCAAATTCGTATCCAGCCCGAGGATCAAAATTAATATCCAACCAGAGGACTAAATTGAGTATAGGTTCAGCCAGAGGATCGAAACTCCAGATTAAGCCAGAGGATCGGAAGAAAAATAAACAGCGCGGTGTATTTCCGCGTTTTTGTGGTGTTCTCGGAGCGCAAATTTTCGGTCTATCTTTGGTATTCAATCACAGCTCATCCCGTTTGTCTGATAAGCTGTTCGCTTTCATCCTACTCGGGTTAGCTGATGATTGAATAGGGGCAGCTGTAACACCCCAAAATTTGCCCTCCTCATTCATGCATTCATTTAGCATTTCATATTGCATTTCATCATGTCAATCAGAATTAGATCCAAAAAAAAAATATATATATATATATATATATATATATATATATATATATATATATATATATATATATATATATATATATATATATATATATATATATATATATATAATTTTTTACAAAAAAAAAAAACAAAAAAAAATATAAAAAAATTTAATTAATTAATTAATTAATTAATTAAATAAATAAATAAATAAATAAATAAAATATAAATTATTTTTTTTGGACTTGGACCTTTCTCAAAAGCCCACTAAGCTACCAATATTAGCCTATAAATACTAGAGTTTCATTGAAACAAAGGCCACACAGAAGAGGAGAAGAAGGAAGAGAAGCAAAATACTCTGAGGTTTCCTTGGAACAAAACCCTGAGGAAAAAGATAGTGAGAGAAGACCTAACGGAGTTCAGAGCAGCCTCCAAACCCCGAAGGGAACTCAGCTACACTGAATCACCTCTGCCTCACATAAACCCTGAAGATTGTTTTGTAAACCTCACGAGTGCAACTCAATTTCAATCAAGCTCTCCAATCAGGTTTGCCTTTATTTCCATTACCTTTTGCTTTGAAGTTGAATACTCTGAATGTATGAGGTATGATGGATGAATTTCATTAGGTTTTTCGCCCATGGGTTTAATATGTATATGAATGTATAAACAATGCCTTGAATGTTTAACCATTTAATTTTTGAGTGTATGCCACAGGGTTTGAGGTTTCTGAAACCATACTGTTATTCATGAAAAAAATGCTTATGGTGTTTCACTAACCCTTTTGTTGAGTTTTTGTGAGGGCTCACATGACTTTTGCAGGGATAACTTGCGTGGTTTCCCACTTTATTTGTGGGATAACCCCTGGAGGTTCATTCCGATTACCTGTACTGACTCACTTTTCTTTGATGGCATTAGCTTGGAAGGATCTCAGGGTTTCCCATTCCTCTAATTGTTGTTACTTCGGATCTTTATCCGCGTGGTACTTTTACATTTTTCCCGCATTTTACTGCTTTCCTAGCTGGAAGACCTCGATAGGAGGCAACGTTTGAGCCCCTTGGTGGCATTTTACTTTGAGATACATGTTTTGTGTTTTGTATTCATATCCCTGCAGGTAGCGCGGTTCCTTCGTCAAGGACTGCCTTTTTGCCCTCGAGCATCCCAAACCCTAAAACCCAAAGCAACATGTTAACTCCTTCTACTACAGGCGAGTAAGTCTCCAAAGGTCGAGCATCCGGTAGATTGCGTAGTGACGTCGTTCGTCCAAAACCCAATCCATAACCCCGTAGTTAGTCGAACTACGTTTTGCTCTGATTCTCAAGCCAGATGAGATACGTAGGCATAAGACGCGATGTCTTAGCGAGCACACATCCCCCAACCCATAGGTAGCCGAGCTACGAAGACTCTGATTCTCATATTCAGATGAGATACGTATGCAGTGGATGCGACATCCGCGCGAGTCATTTTCATTTAACCCTTTTTTTTGGTAAACAGCACAAGATAAACCCACACCCTTTAGACGAAAACTACAAAAGTGGATCCCGTAGAGTACTACAGATGCGTAGGGGTGCTAATACCTTCCCTTCGCGTAACCGACTCCCGAACCCAAGATTTGGTGGCGAGACCCCGTCTTGTCCTTTCCTTTCCTTTTTCAGGTTTACTTCGAGCGTTCCCTTTCCCTCCTTTGGGATGAATAACGCACGGTGGCGACTCTCCTGTCTTTTTCTTTCGCCGATTGTTTTTTTCGCACACTGTATTTTTCAGGTTGCGACAATAGCTATATTGACTTTCAAGTGTACAAACAACGTGGCAGAATATGAAGCTTGCATTATGGGGCTTGAAGAGGCCATGAATCTCAGAATCAAGTATTTGGATGTCTTCGGTGATTCGGCTTTGGTTGTGAATAAAATCAAAGGAGAATGGGAGACAAATCAACCCGGGTTAATACCATATAGAGATTATGCGAGGAGGATTTCAACTTTCTTTACAAAGGTGGAATTTCATCATATCCCTCGAGATAAAAACTGGATGGCAGATGCTCTTGCAACGTTGGCATCAATGATTGTAGTGAAGTATTGGAATGAAGTTCCCAATTTGTCTGTGATGCGTCTTGATAGGCCAACATATGTGTTTGCTGTTGAAGATATTAAAGACGAGAAGCCGTGGTATTATGACATCAAATGTTTCCTCCAAAGTCAGATTTACCCGCCTGGGGCATCTTTGAAAGATAAGAAGACTTTGAGAGGATTAGCCAGCAATTTCTACTTGAATGGTGATATATTTTACAAGAGAAACTTCTGAAGGAGAAGAGTGATCCATAACGCAGCAAAATTTAAAATTTCTCCTTTAGTGATCCTTACGAGTGGGCATGATCAGTGATAGAATCGTTACCTCTTGTGGCGATTGTAACCTTTAATGCAGACCTACGGAGCGATCACGAACGTTGAACGATGACAACGCCTCTACTCAGTCCACACGAACGGATTCCTTCAATCTCAGTGCTAGCTGCTACGGATGAAGGCTTTGAGTGAGAGAGAGAAAAAAACAAAATTGCAACTGCACAAATGCTTCTACACAAGGGTTCTATTTATAGAACCACTTGTGTGGGCTGCAAGCTAAAAAGCTCACTCAAGTGTATGTGGCCCATATCTTATAATATGCCAAAATCACTTAAGCGCGTGGTACCTTACCATATTTCGTATTGTACTTAAGTACACCGTACTTTACGATGCTCTACAATTCACTTAAGTGCACCGTACATTACGATATTCCTTAGTTACTCTATCTCTCATCAATCTGTCCTTTTGTGTGTGACCCTGTAGGTTTTCGCGGCATTGGCAATTATATTAAATCACGTATTTAACATAATAAACAGTGAGCGGTATCTAGCAACACATCATTGCTACCCAAGACTCAAAAATGTCATGTGATCTGACAAATCCTTCTGTGATAATATTTATGTGTACAATTACCCTTTTGCCCTTATGTCTATATTGAACACAAGGAATAGACCGTGTCATCCTTGTCCAGTTCAATATTGGGCCCATAGACATTTATCATGTTACGCAGGATGGGCAAATTCCATCTAGGTCACTCATGTCCCTTAGCATGCTTCGTGGAGTACCCATCAACTGTCTTTATGGTCATCTAGTTACAGACAATGTTTGATCAGCAATAAGGCACTCGACTCTACATCTAGGGTCCATAGTGGTTTCAGGTCAAAGGGTTGTATACACCATTATCACTATGAGAATAACTTATGACACTTTGCATAACATTCTATATAGTATTCTCATAGCGGGTCAATCCAGTATAAATATTACTCTTAATATTCATACCTATGTTTAAGACTTGATAACTCCTTATCCATGATCCATGAGATGTGATCATCAGTCTATATACATAATAGTCTTAATGCTTTAATGTTATCCCACTTCACAATAAAGCTCGACTATGGATACTTTAAGAATAGTGTCCTTATGTTTAATGTGATCTCATGATTAAGTCACACTTGATACATTAAACTGACTATTTATTCTAGGGACTTTATTAGACAAACATAATAAAGAAAAAGCCTTTTATTATTAATAAATAATTCGATACAAGTACCAAAAGTATTCGCCTCTAGGGCTTACATCAACAACTTCGACATGGTTTTGCTCAGATGCGTGGATAGACACGAAGCAGACTTGTTGATGACTGAAGTGCACGAAGGTTCCTTTGGTACTCATTCCAATGTAAATGCAATGGCAAAGAAGATGTTGCGAGCAGGTTACTATTGGCTGACAATGGAATCTGATTGTTGCAAATTTGTGAAGAAGTGCCACAAGTGTCAAATATATGCTGATAAGATTCATGTTCCTCCGACACTATTGAATGTCATCTCTTCCCCATGGCCCTTCTCCATATGGGGAATTGATATGATTGGGATTATTGAACCCAAAGCTTCGAATGGACATCGTTTCATCTTGTTGGCAATTGACTACTTCACAAAATGGGTCGAAGCGGAATCTTATGCAAATGTAACCAAGCAAGTTGTTGTAAGGTTTATCAAGAATCAGATCATATGCCGTTATGCTGTGCCAAGCAAGATCATTACTGACAATGGATCGAACTTTAATAATAATATGGTGGAATCTCTTTGTAAAGACTTCAAGATTGCGCATCATAATTATTCTCCCTACATACCTAAGATGAATGGGGCTGTTGAAGCTGCAAATAAGAACATTAAGAAGATTATTCAGAAGATGATTGTCACGTACAAAGATTGGCATAAGATGCTCTCATTTTCTTTGCATGGGTATCGTACATCCATCCGCACTTCAACAGGGGCAACCCATTTCTCTCTTGTTTATGGTATGGAACCAGTGCTCCCCGTAGAGGTTGAGATTCCTTCATTGTGTGTGCTCATGGAAGCCAAGTTGACTAAGGCTGAATGGTGTCAAACCAGTTTTGATCAGCTGAATTTGATAGAAGAGAAGAGATTGACTGCCATGTGTCATAGTCAGTTGTATCAGCAAAGGATGAAGAAAGCTTTTGATAAGAAGGTCAGACCTCGTGTGTTTAGAGAAGGTGACCTTGTGCTCAAGAAGATTTTGACGTTTAAACCAGATTCTAGGGGAAAATGGACTCCTAATTATTAAGGCCCATATGTTGTTAAGCGAGCCTTTTCAGGTGGTGCATTGATACTTACAACTATGGATGGTGAAGAGTTCACTCGTCCTGTGAATGAAGATGCAGTCAAGAAATACTTCGCCTAAAAAACTAAAAGAACAGCCCGCTATGTTGAAAACCCGAAAGGGCGGCTTAGGCAAAAATGAGCGTCTCGGTGGATTGAAAACTCGAAAGGGCGATCCAGGCAAAAATTAGAGACATAAAACAAAAAAAAATCCCTATAAGTTGAGAACCCCACCTTGGGGTAACTTATGCAAAAATTAGGGATTATGGCAAGAAAGTGCATTCTGCTGATCTTCAGTTTTGAAGATGTTCTAGAGCATAATGGTCGGTTTTAATACCCAGTAGCGGTCAAGAGCATAGTGGATATCAAGAGTTGGTAGAAGGATTAAGGATCATTTGTATTCGATGTAACCCTTTTCCATGTAAATTACCATTTTCAACTTTGTAAAAATCTATGGAGTCTTATCATTTACAGACTACCATTCCATTAAATAAAGTTGAGCTTTTATCCAATTGTTTCTACTCTTATTTATTTCAGCCAATAGTTTTAAAATTTTATTATGATCATTTTGAAATTAAATTTTTAATCAAAATCATTTTTTTTAAATATAAAAAAGCAAGAATTTTTCAAAGCAATTAAAAGGAATATCAGCAGTATTTTGATAAACAGCAAGTCCTTAAGCGCGAAATATCAGAGGTTCCCCAAGCAGTTAACCCTTCGGGTACCCGTAGACGTTTGTGTTGATTCAGTTCCTCGGCGTAGTGTTTGATCTGCAGTGGAGCTTCTTTCTTTGTCCCTAGCTGAGTTGGTTGATTCAGATACCCTGCGGCATGTCCTTGTCCCCAACAGAGTTTCGGCCTTCCCCTGCGGAGTTCGTATTTCCTCAGCAGGATTGACCTTTAGATATGGTTGACTTCCCCAGTGGACCGCCTTTGGTTTCCCCGCCAATTGCCATTCAACTTGCTCCCAGTCAGAGTTTCCTCCTGGTTTCTGAGCAGCTTTTTTATGATTATTTCTCTATAGGATTGTCTCCCATTTTTATGGTGTTGACCTAAAATTCCCCATAGATTTGATGTTCTCTCCTCAGCAGATCTCCTCCTTCCCCAGCTAGGGTTGAGCCTTTGGATTGTTGATCTCTCTATTCTCCAGCAGTTGTCTCCATATTTTTTGGATTGACCGAGGATTGTACCGATGATTCAAATTCTTTGCGACACCTTTGTATCCTTTGTGATCGTTTTGTCAGCATAATCATCATATATACATATACATATACATATACATTCATACAATTTCATACTTACATATGTGCATCATTATCTTCGAGATTCTTATTCTCTGTTATGGTGGTACTTTATCCCCATACTGAATCTGGTGTTTGTCATCCTTCAATTGTAGAGTGTCAGCCCCTTAATCAGAAAGATTTTAACCTTTGTCCTTTTCCCCACTAAGTTTGTCTCCTCGTGCATGATTATTATTTCAGTTTCATCCCCAGTTAATTATCGGGATGGATTCACTCCCCTTGAGTCATGTCCTCATTGGGTTGAGTATTGATTGACCGTTTCTTTCTAGTTCTTACCTAGATAGATACTTTGGGTCGCCTAAGAGTCTATTACCCAGTAACTGGTAATATTCTTCTTAGTTTGCAGTTTGTTACTTCTTTCCCAATACCAGGAAAAAGTACCCCTGTTTTTCCCAGTAGTAGAGTCCCCGGTGGATTTAATTCCATAGGACGTATATCCTTGATATGTCATCCTAACCGGTGACGGATATCTTTCTCTCCCCTGCTTGAGTCTATCCTTGATATGTTCATCCTAACCGATGACGGATATTCTCTTTTTGGTATTCTACCCAGTAAAAAGGTAGTTGTAATCCCTATTTTTGTTCCCCAGGAAGTATATCCTTGATATGTTCATCCTAACCGATGACGAGTTTCCTTCTCTTTGCGGTCTTCTACCCAATAACCGGTAGTTGTAAATCCTGCTTTTTGTATCCTCCGCAGAGTTGATCCTTGATATGTTTAATTTAACCAATGACAGATTCTCTCTCTTGGTATTCTATCCAGTAACTGATAGATGTAATTCCTATTTCTCTCTCCTCACAGAGTCTATCCTTGATATGTTAATCTTAACCGGTGACGGATTTTCTCTTTGACGGTATTCTATCCAGCATTCGATAGATGTAATTCTTACCTTTTTGTTTAGTTGGTTTATCCTTGATATGTTCATCTTAACCGATAACGGGTATCCTTCTTGACAATCCTAGGAAAGTATATCCTTGATATGTTCATCCTAACCAATAACGGATTTTCTTCCCTGTTGAGTTTATCCTTGATATGTTCATCCTAACCAATGACGGATACTCTCACCCTTGGTCTTCTGCCCAGTAACAGGTAGTTGTAAATCCTATTTTTCTACAGTTTTCCCCAGTAAGGCTATTCTTATCCATTAACCGGTAATGAATGTTCCCTTCTTTGTATCCCAGCGAGTCATCCTTGATATGTTCATCCTAATCGGTGACTGGTGTTCTCTCTGTCAGATCTTTATTATATCCTTACCAAGTAACAGGTAGTGGATAATAGATTTCTGCTCCTCCTGTCCTAAAGTTTATCTTCCCCAGTTGAGTTGAATGTGCATTTCCCTTAGTGAAATCGTTTTTCCCTGCATGATTCAAGTACTTTCGTTTTATCATGACTTACTCGTATCCCCTGCAGATGTTGTTAGTTCCCCTGGCTGAGTCTTTTCCATGTTTGTATGGAATCCCTCGAGTCCCCCAGTAGTTTTAAGTCGTAACCTGGCCTACGCATAACTCCCTTTTCCCCCCAGAGTCTCGGTCTCCCTAGTGAGTTTTCCTAAAGGAATGCATTATACTCTTGCGGATTTTCGGTCCCTCTGATTTCTTTTCCTTTGCGGCAGTTTCCCCACCAAGCATTAACTTTTACATTCATATCATATGCATCATAAGGTCTCTTAGGGGACAAAATTTGTTTTTATATGTTGTTATTTAAGCCCATTCTACTGAGTCGACATGAAGATTTTAGCCTTCGCCTCCTGAGTTAGATTGTCCTTAAATAGGGGCAGCTGTAAGACCCCAATTTTGACCTAAGATCCCTCATGCAAATTCATCATAAGCATTACCATTGGGATCATACCTTGGCATCCTCCTTACCCCTCTTCCATTAGGTTTGTTTTGGGAGAGATCACCAAGCACTATGTGATTGTATCATACTTGTATATTATCATTTTACTAACCAAAATACCAAAAATATGTCTTTGCATTTGCCTAACTCTTTTATAGGTAGGGCATGATCTCCATTTATCTATCAAGTTCATATCTAGGGTTTGACACCCTCATGAAAAAAGAGCACAACCATGAATTAATTCAAGGATGGTTATGAACATCATATATGAGTCCCAATGATCTCTACATGTTATATTGATCAAATTTTCTTCAAGAGTTTGAGGGTGATTTGCATTGGAAACCCTAGTTTGACTGGGTATCTTGAGTAACTTCTCCAATAAGCTATCTCATCAATTGATCAAATTTCTCAAGGGACACTTCAAAATTCATCATCTTATGCATATATGATCTACCATGAGCCTAGAAAGTCAAGAGAATTGAACGTTAGCAAGTTGGTTGATGGTGGTTGGCCAAATGAATTCATCTAATCAAAACTGGGTCTCCCTAGACCCTATCTCCTACAATTTTCACCAGATGAAAATGATTCCAGGAGAACACTTACTATAAATGGCATTCCAAACAACTTTCATGTTGAGACCTAGAGCTAGTTTTACTTTGAAAATCATTTTCTATGTTGAAACATTATAGGTCATTTTGTCTAAACCCTAATTTGAAAGTCAACTTCCTAAGGCCATAACTTGCTCAATTTTTATGAGATGAAAGATTTCCAAGTTGAACAATCAAATTCAATGTGTCTACTTCAACTTTGATGTTTGGAGTGAGAGCTAATTCAACTTTTTTGAGCATGTGATATGAGGTTACATTATAGGTCATTTTTGACCTAAACCATTGATCATGTGAAATTTCCAAACATCAAAAATGTATAACTCTATCATTTCAAATCCAAATTACATGAAATTGGTGACTATTTTGAAGGTCTGTGAAAGAGATACAACTTTGATGAAGACACTTTTCTCATTTGAAGCTCATATAAAAAGTTAAGCAAGGTGGAATATTGAGACATATGGCTTGACACATAGAAAAATTTTGATATGTCAAAAATTTCCAAACTTCTACCTCAAGTTTCTTCATGTTCCAAGCTCCAAATGAAAAAGTTTTGAACATGAAAGTTGTTCCTCTTGATCTCACCTTTCCAAAGAGCTCAAATTCATCCATTTTGGACAAGGAATGCATAGGCTGCGCATGGCTTGAACATGGTATCATCATTTGGCAAGGATCAAACTTCAGTTCGTCACACACACACTTGTCTTGCAATCCAAGTTGGTTTCAGACTCTCTCACACTCATTTGTGGACCTAAGGCAATGATTTCATGGGCCAGCATGCGCCCATGCACCCATGCATTATCAATGACCAATTTTGGAAAGTGATTTCAAGTGTGCATATATTAATGGTTTCAGCTATAAATAGAGCTCCATATGCTCAGAATTTCACACACATTCACACCAGCTTTGATCCCAAACCTCTAACCCTCTCATTCCAAAGGATAATCCTTAGAATTTCACTTGAAATTGAGTTTGAATTCTCACTGTTTTGAGATTCAAAACTCCAGGGATCCAAGACCTTTTGAGCATTCAATTTTTCTTCTGCAAGCATTTGGAGTGAGATCAAGCACGAGCCAAGCCAAGAACAACTGAATCCAGACCTACATTGAAGGTATTTTCCAGAAATTTTAATCTCTTCGGTTCTCTCTAAATCTTGCTCAATTCTCTTGATTCCTTGGTTGTCTGAAGTCCTACCAATATAGGCAAGAAGATTGAGTTGCTTTGAGGCCAAATCGAAGCAACTCTGTTCATGTACCTCAAATTTCAACTCCATGTATCTCTCAATATACTTGGAGTTAGGATGAATTGAGGTCAGATTCGTGCTCAGTGCCATTTTTACTTTGAAATCATGTCCTTTTAAATTTTGGTGATGGTTATGACTGAACCAGTCCGGCCAGGGTCGCCGGAGAAGACGACCAACCTTTGGGCGCCAGTGGTGAGCTGGATGGTTCTGAGCCACAGGATCCTTTTGAAATGAAATAATCTCGTGTGTTGGTTTGAATTACCAAGTTCGTGGCGCTGACTAAGGCATATCGTGGATTGCGCGCTTGTGGTCACTTGATCTGCCACCTCAATTAATGAGGGAGGTCAAGTGGTCCACGTTTTTCCTGTTATTTTAATTTTCATTTTAATTGCTTTATTTTCATTAATTCATATTAATTTTAATATTGATCCAAAAAATATGGGAGTTTCACCAAAAATTTCAAATAATTTCCTCTTTCATATTCTAAATTAAAATTAATTTTTGGATCATTATTAATATTTTTCATGATTTAATTGATTTTTCATTAGTTTTTAATTATTTAAAAATACCTTTAAATGTCCAAAAATAAAATTTAGGAATTATATTTTTCTGTTATTTTAATTTTAATTATTAATATCTTTGGTATTTTGATGAGGTTTTAGGAATTGGACAAATAATATTTAATTTAAATTCCTTATTTTAGTATTTTTAATTTGATTAATTGCCAAATAATTTTGTTTACCAATTGTGATGACTTGTTTGAGTTTGATTATTGTTGTTGGGCCTTGGTCAAGGTTGATTTGACTTTGTCAAATTAATATCATTGCATTTAGGGGATCGATGGAATGTACATTCCATCTCTCAAAATGAATGGATCATATTAATTTGGTAAAAGTCCTCCTTTGACCAATTTTTGTTTTGATCCATTCCCCTCCCACATCATCTTATTCCCCTTCTTCATTCATTCATTCCATTTGGTCTATGATATCTCAAAATCCTAAGGCTAGTTGATTGAAAAATTAACATGTGTATAGATGAGATTAGGCCACACCTTTTGCGTATTCTTTTTGTGTGTGGTATGTTCGATGAGCATAGTCTATTATACTATGTCTCTAACATGCATTAACACCAAAATGCTATTTCCCGACCTCAAATAGTTTTGACTTCTACATAAGTCCAATTACGATTGCTTAACATAGCGCTAAATTTGTGACACAAAAGGCATAAGCATTCTAGTTAGTGAGATTGTAAGTCTCCCCTCTTTCATGGTATTGTGTGGAAACTTGGCCTTTTTTCCTTCCTTTGGAAGATGTCTTGGTTCAAGGATCCATGCTTGTGATAAGTGGGTTGCGTGTTCTCCAAAGAATGACTTCAAATAAATGAAAAGCAAAAGTAAAACAATACTAACTTCTAACCTATTAACTACTAACTTTTAATTTCAAGCCCTTTACCTTAACACCATTTAATTATATCTTTTATTCATTTTGCCATTGTTTATGTTAATGCAATTTTCACGTTGTCCATTTGGACCATATTGTGTGATATATTTTGTTTGTGTATACTTTGCTTGTTTGTGTGGTCTTTGACCATTAATGTACATAATAATAACAAAAACCCTAAAAAACTTGTGTGTGGACTATTGGCTTGATTTTGGACAAATGGACTTAGAATCTAGGAAACCTTTCTATGCTAAAGGACTTTGCCAATGCCAACTTATTGAGAAACCAAGTGCTTGCAATTTGAAACTTCATCTGATACATCATTCAAGATCTCTCTAAGTTCATCTACAACATGATCATTGTGAAGCTGTTATTTTGAACCTGTGACTTGTGAAGTTCATCTGTTACATGGGCTACTTTAAGGAAGATCATGGAATGGATAAGCTTGGATGTGGCCATCTTTATTTGAAGCCTTGCTCTTCAAGATAATATAATTGTGCATTTGTGTGTTGCTTGATTCTAAAAGTCCAAGGGAAGTCTGGGTTTCTATTGACATTTTTGTCTATTGGATTGCTACCCATTTGGTCAGATCTTCTCAACTCTAAACTTTTATTTTTTGTACATGGGATAGTCTCTTCATCTTCTCCCCATTTCTTTAATTTCAAAATCTCTCCCTCCCTTTTCAAAATCTTCTTTGATTGAACTTACTTTGTTCTAAACTATGACCACTTTGCAAAAAGATAGAAACTTTGGCCTTATGCCATTGTTTTTTCAAACTTCTTTTCTTAAATCAAACTTGTAAATAAACTTAACTACACTTGACTTAAACTTTCAAAAAGCCAAAACGAACTAACTCATTCAAACCATTTTTAGGCCTTTGTGCCTTTCAAACTTTATTTTTGTTAAAAGCAATGCACCCACTTTGAAATTTGTATCACGAACTACGAGGTTTTGATCTCTCATTTTTATGTTGGTACGTAGTGTAACACCTCAAAATTTGCCCTCCTCTCTTGGGACTAGCTTAACATATTGCATATCATTTTAGGTCATTAGGCATTGCATATTGCATATCATGTGGTTACATTGTGCAAGTCATCCTCTTAGGTCTTGATCAGAAGATGAAGAGGTCATGATGCAAGCTAGGGTTTCATTGGACTGGATCACTAACTGTCTGAGGGTTGTGGTTCAAATTAGGGTTTTGATTCTCAGGGAGATTGATCTTCATCTTGATTGAAGTGATACATCATCATCATCATGGTTTTGTATTATCCAGAGATTCCAGAAGATTGATCATATACCTTGAGATTAGGGTTTTGACCACTGGTCAACCCTAATCATCTGCATTGGGCCAATTAGGGCATGGCAAGAAGAGGGGGTCTACAATGGATATGGGGATCATCATGTGACTATATTGAGCTTATGGAGGCTAGGGTTTCATCCTTGAGCCATTTCATCAGAGAATTGGGGCTCAACTTGATCAGTGCTTTGCCAAATTCATCTATTAGTTGAAAAGTCAACTGTGGTCAACTGTGCTTGATTTTATGGATTTGGAGGTGGGAGAGAGTTGGATACACTTCATTCATGTTGAAATAAGTTTCATTTGACATGTCAAAGCTCAAGAACGAAGAAAATAGAGTCAGACAAAAAATTTCCAAAAATAGAAAGTGACTTGTAATGGAAGTTTCCAAAAATGGAAAGTTTTTACCACAAAATTACATGTCCAACATGAAAGTTGTAGATCTTGCTCTGACCTTTCCAAAAAGTCCAAGAACTTGAAATTCCCATGTATGGTTGGCAAGTTATGGTCCATTCATTTTCCAAAAATCCCTATAATCAAAGTGGCATAACTTTCACATGGAATGTCCAAAATGGATGATCTTTTTATGAGCAAACCCCATTTCACCTGTACTTTCATGGTGTATGATCAAAATTCATCAAAAATGGTCAATGCAAAAAGTCAAAATTCAAGTGGACTTAAGTGTATTTTTGGTGTGAACATGTGATTTTGAGATTTACAAGGCCAATTGACATGAGACCAAAGCCAACCCACTCCAAATGCCAATTGAAAGTTGTTTGAGCTGTCATCTTGCTGTCACATGGCTTAATTAGGAATGGACCATTTTGCCCTTGCACTTAAAAATCACATTATGCTAATCCAACTCATTTTTGGTAATTATGATTAACAAAGTGATTAAGGATGGAGTATATATCATTAATTGTAACAGAATGTTAATCACAATTGCACATTCCAAGAAATCTAACAAACTTTTCCCTCCATTTTCTCTCAATTTCTCAAGAACTTCATCAAGTTTTTTTGATCCAAACTCCATCAAATCTCAATCAATTTGCACGGTTCTTTGTGGATTCATCTTCTACAAGCTTCAATCTCCATCTGTTTCATCAAGCCATTGCCAAACACTCCAAGAATCGCAACTGTTCATACCTGGCTCATCAATGGTGATTTGATTATTCTCACCTCTGGATCGTGCTGGAGCTAAAATAGTTGTTCTATTCAACTTCCTCAACCTTCATCATCATCTGTTTTGGATAATTGGAGCAAAATACATCAAGATCCATTGCTGTCTTCAACCTAAGGTTAATGTTCGAATCTCACCATTTCTTGAATTGTCATATGCGTTTTGTAGTGCGTTCATTGTAGAATAACGTGATATGTTTGGTTTGTGAATTGGTTGACTGTGGAGAGAGTAATCGCGACTTGAATGTTTGATGTCATAACTTGTTTCACTCGATCCCGTGGCTGTGTTAGGAATTAGGTTGAATGAGTTACGTATCAATGTTCCTTGTGGAAAGACGGTTCCATTGGTTATGCATTTGTTGATTTTGATGAAGTTTCATTGTTCATGATTTTTTTGCATTTTCTGGAAATTTCTGGGTGAAGAACGATGAACCATGTGTGTTTGATCCATTTTTCTGGATTTCATTTCAAATTACATGTTTACCGCCAGGTTTAGCCAGTAGAAGCGCGCCATGCATTGTAATTGGAACGACGTCGTTTTGGCCAGTTTCTTAAATATTACAAAATTGCCATTATCTGAATTTATTTATACATTATTTCAATTTCTTTTTCATTTCATTTTACATTTTGTTACATAACTTCAAAAAATCATAGAGAGCTCAAAACTTGTCCAATTTTGGTGAGGTTTTTTTCACCATTCTCATGATGATGTGTAGAATTTAATCATGATTTTTGTGGATTTTTTGCACGTGTAGAAAATTAATTGGCCTAGGGTTTGCTTCAATTAGTTCATTTTGTACATACCATGCCAAATCCTTCATGAAATGATGATACCTTTAAAGAAATTCATGAAATTTTATGTGCTTGTTCTGGACATCTTGATGGTGATTTTCATGTAGAGTTTGTGATTTTTGGATACTTGGTGAAGGAGATATGATTTTTTGATTAGAGGTGTGACAATTTGTGTCACACCAAGCTAGGTCAACTTCATGATTTTATTTAAAATGCTTAAGGATGTTGATTTGAGCTGAAATTTTGTGTGGATGATCATTGATATGTCAAGATTACATGTGAATCTTGCTGGATTTATTGGTTGCATTTTCTAATTGATTGATAATTTTCTTCTCTGTGTGCTCATTTGGTAGCATTGTGTGACACATGTTGGTAATTCATTTGTGAAATTCTCATAGTGTATTGGATGAAGATGAAATTTGACATGTGGATTGTAGACACATTGTAGGACATCATGGTTTTGATCCCATTCATTTCTTAATTGTTGTCACTGTTTTATGATTTTTGGAAGTTGGTGCTTGTGTTGATGCCTTGTGTTGGCTTGTATAATTGTGTCTGGACTTCTTGATTTTCATTGACCTACTTTCTTTTGTCCAATTGAGCTAAAATTTGACATGCTATTCATTAAATGTGTCCTGTTTAGGTGTGAATTTTTGTGGAATTAATTGAACTGTTTTGGTATGCTTTTGATTGAGATAGTTCTGTTTGGACTTTTGGAGTTGCAAATTGCATGATTGATGTTAAATTGTGCATAAAATGATAATGGTAATTGATATGAGCATGGGACCAATTGCATTTGCTTTTAATTTGTTTGAATGTGATTTTGGTTGAATTTCACTTGCTGTTTAGAATTTTTTATCCCCTTTGGACCCTAGGCTTGGCCTAGTGGTCTAGTTTCTCACATTTGGTTTGGATTTTCAGGATGAAATGCACAACGCTTAAGGAGATTGCTTCAAGTCAATTTGAGTTGACTTATGAATTGTTTTTGACTAACATTAACTTTGTGTTGTAGGTTTGATGCTTGAGCTTTAGCTCATGGCTTGCACTTATGTGCATTAACTTGTGTTTGACTGTACAGATTAACTGATTAACTTTTGCTGTTTACTATTGATTTGTTTGAATACTGATGATACTTGATTGATTTCAGGTACATTTAGTTGCTTACAGTTCCTTGAGAACTTGCTTGCTGCTGCTTGGTTTTATAAACCAATTGAGGTAGACTCTCTTGTCTCCATGTAGTCTGGAAAACCTGGCCTGTTACTTGGCCAGGCAACTGTCTGAAGTCCCCCTTTCGGGGCAATGTTTGTGATTGTTTATTTTTGTCCCCAAGCAGGTAAAGACCTTGATTAAGGCAATTGGTGGATCATAGAGATATGCAGTCTATCTCCCACTATTCTGTTGAGTCGTCCCTCTGCTCACACCACTGTGTTGATGCATTGGGACACAAACCCAAGATCTTGTACATTGTACAGTTGTGTCAGAGTCTTGAGTGTAGAAGGGTTCCTCCTTTCTGAACCCACACTCCTTTGTCTGAAGCTCTCCCTGGACAGGGATAAGAGCTGTGAAGTCTAATCTTCACTCACCTTTCATCTGGCTTCACCTTAGCCCCTCAATGGCAAGGTTAAGAGCTAACACTACCCTTGTACAGATGACTTGCCTTGGCAGTCGAACCCTTTGTTTGAGCCTCACTTGACTGGATATAGTGTGTGCTATCTGAAATGTGAATGTTTGCTTTGTTTATGCTTGCATGCATGCTTTCTTCCTGGATAGGATTAGCTTGCTGTTGTGCAAGTAGGTAGAAACCATAACATAGGGCAATGATGCATGATAACACTAGGCTCGAGTACAGCTCCCTGGTAGTGTGTCTTCCCTTTGTGTCTGGCTAGTGTTTCTTCCCCGTTGGGGGGAACTACGTCGCCCTGATCCTCATACCAGATGAGGTACGTAGGCAGGAGACCGTGCGAGGTCTCTCCGGGCACCCTTTTCTTTTTTGTGTGTGTTTTGTTTGCCAGCTATCAGGCTCGAGTTCCCGACTCCCTGTTAGTCTGTGTGTTCAGTTTCTTCTGACGTCTCAGCGTCTTATTGGTGTTTTGTTTGACAGCTATCAGGCTCGAGTTCCCGACTCCCTGTTAGTCTGTGTGTTCAGTTTCTTCTGACGTCTCAGCGTCTTATTGGTGTTTTGTTTGACAGCTATCAGGCTCGAGTTCCCGACTCCCTGTTAGTCTGTGTGTTCAGTTTCTTTTGACGTCTCAGCGTCTCTTCTTGCTTGCTTGATGACTTTTAGGTCCGAGTTCCCGACTCCCTATTAGTTTGTGTGTTCCTTTTCCCTTTCAGGGGAACTACGTCGCCCTGATCCTCATACCAGATGAGGTACGTAGGCAGGAGACCGCGCGAGGTCTCTCCGGGCACTTTTTTTCTTTTTTGTGTGCGTTTGCTTGACAGTTGCTAGGCTCGAGTTCCCGACTCCTTAGTAGCTTGTTTGCTTGTTAACCCTCTTGTGTGTCAGGATATGGATGTAAGACCAGCGATTGGCTGTCCGTATCCTGATTGTGTTTGTTTGGTTCGGAAGCCGATGTAAGTCCAGCGATTGGCATTCGGGTTCCAAGTTTGCCCGTGTTTGTGTGTGTCCTGTTTGGCGTGCGTGAGCCGAACTACGGCAGCTCTGATTCTCGTTCCAGACGAGATACGTAGGCATAGGACGCGATGTCCTAGCGAGCCCTCTCCTCTTTTCCCCCACCTGTGTTGTCTTCGGTGTGTGTGTGATGTTTGTTTTAGCAACCTTTTCTTTCTTTTAGAGCGTGGATCCCGTCGAGTACGACGAACGTGAGGGTTGCTAATACCTTCCCCTTGCGTAACCGACTCCCTTACCCTTTCTCTTTGGTCGCGAGACCATTCTTTTTCCAGGTTTACTCTGAGCGTTTCCTTTCCCTCTTTTGGGATAAATAACGCACGGTGGCAGCTCTGTGTTGTTTTTGTTTTAGCCCGCCGGTTGTTTTTCGCGGATGCGACAGCTGGCGACTCTGCTGGGGATCCACAAGATGTTGACCTATGCTAGGCCATCTTCCCTAAGCGAGTCTCTCCTAGCGTTCTAGGATAGGGTTTAGGTTGCTTGTGCCGCTATATTTATTGCATTTATTATTCTGATTGTGTATATATTTGCATAGGTGTTTGCATGCATCATACTATCATGTTGCCGCCCTCTGTGCAGGTGGTTCCTCTGTTTTGGGGTGGGTGTTCTGAGTGGGGCTAAAACCCAGGCCCGAGTATACACCTAGGATTAGTGTGGTCTCACGTTCCTCATTTGCTTTATCAGCATATTGTTGTAACGTGACATACCACAAGCCGGACGAGGTTCATTTGACAGTGCCCTTCCTTTGTGGAGTATCCACTTTGGTTGTGTCACTTCATCTGAACTATTGACTTCGGTGACCGATCATTTCCCGGATCTTTGGTTTAGACGATCTCAGGAGAGCTACAATGGCACACCCGAAAGGGCAAACCCATTGAGTATCTTTGCCCGATTGTCGAGACTATTATCCGCCTTAGGATAACCTGACTAGAATTTACCTGTGAGGGGAGGGTGATTTTTTACAGATGCATGTTCTGATGGTGACTTTGATGGTGACTATTGATTCAACGGTTGATCAGAGTCATATTTATAAGTCAAATTTATGGTCGTTTATTTCCGAGACGCCGGAGTGCTGTCCGAGTTATTTATCAGTGGGGATCCGTTTATTTCAGGATTCCCCGAGCCGATTCAGAGATGGTTATGGGTATCTGCTCAGAGGTTGTCTGATGATGATGATGGTGTATCTTTCAGTTCCGTTTATTTCGGAACCCTTTGAGTTGGATTTGTGGTTACATATCCCTTCAGATGGTTATGATCGGTTCAGAGATCAGGGCTGTGATTCAGGGCAACAAATGATCAGATGACTTGGAGGATGACACAGTGCATTGCATTCACGCATCAGCATCATCCACATTTTGCATTCATCTGCATTGAACCTATGTCTAGCCATATGGGGAGGATTATTGATTGAGAATCTGGTTGAGAGACATCTTGAATTTCAGAAGGTAAATTTCAGAATGTGGATGTCAAAATATTATCTGTCTCGATGAAACCAGAATCGAAAGACAGAAGCTTCCTCGTATGGATAGACGTTGCATTCATGCATATTAACCTGTTTGCTGTTTTGCAGGTGTCGGGTTTTAACGTGCTTGATTGTTTCAGGAATCATTGCTCGAGCGCGCAGAGTTATACCCTTGCACTCAACACGTCCTCACAGATACTTCACCAGACGAAACACTCCAAGGCTGATGGATATCTCCGCCAAGAAAGACCGCTTCGGAGTGGGATATCAGCCGAACAGAGGCTCGCTTGGACAAGGCAGAGGACGCCGTACGTTAGTCACGTTCACCAGTGCTGGAATGCTGGATCCGGATCACATCTGCATGGTGGGTGATGAAGCTGATAGCAACTGCGAATTGGACCGATGGATAAAGCCGTGCGTACCAGGGACCTGGAAGGCCTAAAAAAGATCAGCACGGTCACTCTGCTCGAAGAGTAATATTTTCCTGTTTTCAGTCTTTATTTGCATGGAAGCCATACGTGTTGCCCGACATGTAATGGTTCATTGTAAGGGCTACCTCATGTTTAAATTTGCAACATTTTGCATCATAATAAACGGATGTTTTTCAAATTAAAAGCGATGTTCCCTGTTTTTCTTTTATTTTTGCAGTTTAAAAAACAAATAAATGGCAATGTTTGTTTTTATTTTTCCCCTTTTTGATTTTGTCTCGTTCCGACTTCGAAAAAAATTCTCCGGATCTCATTGATAACAATTCGGTTACACCTCTATATGACTTCGACAATCCGATCTATCATGCCGAAGAAGAAGGCGAAGAAGATTGTGATCTGCTGGAAGATTAACCAGGTTGTTGAAACAAGAGGAGAAGGTGATTCAGCCGCACGTGAAGCGAGTTGAGATTGTTAACCCGTATACCGCCGAGGTCAGAAAGTGAAAATTGGGGCCGCTTCAGAGGCGAGTCGAAAGCAGAATGGTAGCCTTGTTGAAGGAGCATGTGGACATCTTCACCTGGTCATGTCAGGATATGCCAGGGTCGGAAACCGGTGTCGTTGTGCACAAGCTACCATGGAGAGAAGACTGTCCTCTAGAGAAGCGAAACGCCGGTGCCACGTATCAGAGTGACTTTGTTTCATGATATGATTCATCATGGAATCAAATGCTATGTTGATGACATGATAGCAAAGTCCCCAAACAGAAGAGGGGCATCTGGCAGATCTGGCCAAGCTGAGTAGACCGGTTGAGACAATTCAAACGGAGGTTGAATTCAGATAAGTGCACTATCAGAGTGTGGTCCGGTAAGTTGCTGGGGTTCATTGTAAGAGAGGAATCGAGGTTGATCCTGCTTAAAAAAAAAAAAGAGAAATGCCTGAACCGAGAACAGAAAGAGAGGTTCGTGGTCTCCTGGGTAGATTGAACTACATGTCATGGTTCACATCTCACCTAACAGCCACGTGGGAACCCATTCAAGAAAAAAAAAGATCAAACGGTCAGGTGAAATAATGATTGCCAAGGGGAATTGAAAAATAAAGGAATGAGTTGCAGGAACCTCTGATTCTGTTGCCTCCCTATGGAGAGAGACTGTTAATCTGGTACTTGACAGCCCTCGTGGGGTCTACGAGGTGTATTGGGTCAGCATGACGGGTCTTGTCGATAAGAGCATGCAATTTACCTTAGCAAAAAGTTTATCGACTGTGAAACAATACATTCACTGTTCGAGAAAACTTGATGTACTTTGGCATAGGCTGCTCGCCGACTGAGACAGTATATGTTGGTTCATACCACTTTGTGGATTTCGAGATGGATCTGATCAGGTAGATTTTTGAAAGAGCCAGCAATGACCGGACGGGTTGCGAAAGGGCCAATGATTTTGATTGGATACGATATTCGATATATCTTTCAGAAAGAAATCAAGGGGAGTGTATTGTCGGATTACCTCGCCCAGCAACCCGTGGAGGATTATCAACTAAGGAAGTTTGAGTTCCCTGATGAGGACATCTCGAGGTGCTCAAATCGAAAGATTGAGAGTAACCGATCCCGGAGGAGGGGCCTGACCCTGAATCCGAACGGATTCTGATGTCTGATGGGGAGGTTAAGGTGGATAAGCTTTTGTTGCCCGGATAACGTTTGAATGCACCGACGGTGTGATTGAGTAGGAAGCTGGTATCCTGAGTATCGATGCGTGCATCTGTTGGGGCAACGTTTTTCGTTGTTATATGGAATGGAAGCGGTGTTACCTGTTGAGGTTCAAATTCCCTCTTTGAGAGTCCTGATGGACGTGAAATTGCAAGAGGCGGAATGGGTAAGGACCCAGTACGAAGAGTTGAGCCTGATTGAGGAAAAGAGGTTGGCAGCCATCTGTCATGGGCAGTTGTACCAGCAAAGGATGAAGCGTGCTTTTGACAAAAGGGTACGACCTCGGGTATATCACGTGGGTGATATGGTGCTGGAAAGGATCCTTCCTCCTCAAAACGATCGAAGGGGCAAATGGACACCCAATCATGAATCCCCAGCATGGTCAAGAAGGTTTTCTCCGACAGAGCCTTGTTGCTGATGACCATGGATGGCGAGGATTTTTCATCCCCTGTGAATGCGGACGCAGGGAAAAAATACTTCGTATAAAGAGACCCGCTGGACGAAAAGAATAAAACAGTCCAGGCAAAAAAGGGCATCCCGGCGAACCAAAAAACAGAAAGAAAGGTTCGGGCAAAAATTAGGGATAAAAAGAAAAATTGTACACCCGGCAAGTCGAAAACCTGGAAAGGCGACTTGGGCAAAAAAGGGTATCCCGGTGGACTGAAAACCCGAAAGGGCGGTCCAGGCAAAAGAGGGATTGAAACGAACAACTGCGTCTAGCATGATCGTTTTCGCTTTGGTCAAAGCATCATGGATAATACCCGGTAGGGATCAATCGGAAACGTTTTGTTCAGAAGGCAGAAAGCACGGAGAGTCTGAGGACATATGGGGTGTAACCGAGTTGGAACTCGATGAGATCACGGGTTTCACATTGCCATTAGGATAGATTTTTTCCTTTTTTGCGCAATTACCTCTTTTCAGGAATTGCTTCCTTTGTATTGCTCAATTTGAGCCACACTTTTTCAATCAATAAAATGCATATTCAGTCAAATAATTTTGTTTTTGTTTTTCGTTACCGCCTTGATTGCAAAAACATCCAGATTGTTTGTGATAAAGAATCTTGCATTTTAAGACATACAGGTCCCTTCCAATGCATGTTTATAAGATTGAAAGCTTGAAATCTTATTTGGAAGGTTGAGTGACCCAAGTGTTGAAATCTTGACACGCCTGGGGCACGGTTTTATCTAACGATCTGTTTTGCAGGAACTGTTAGATATTTTTCACTCACTTGCAGGTTGTGATGTGGAAGCTGTTGAAAAGCAAATCCCTATGGAGTCCAATCAGGGACGAGGGACGGACGAAAGAATATGAAGGGATGACGAGAAGACGTCGAGACGTACGACGATCCTTGATTTTAATCAAGAAGACTCTTCAAAGTCGGAAGATTGGAAAGTCTGTAGAAATTCCTCGCAGGGTCCAATCAGGGACGAATGAATGGGTAGAGAAGTGGCGAAGAGACGTTGAGACGTCCGACGACCTTTGAAATTAATCAAGAAGACTCTTCAAAGTCGGAAAATTGAAATTTCTGTATAAATCCCAGGAGTTCGATCTTCGTCGAGCGCGGAGCGATTTTGAATACAAGATGATGGAGCAGAAAAGGTCCAGACGAGTCTGGGAGTTCTCAAAAGTGGAAAGCTGATACGAGATTGGGAGGCGGATATCGTGGTTCGACGAGTCGACGGGTGTTCTGTACCCACTTTTCTCATTTCCCCAGCTAAGTCCCCAAGCAGAGTTGTGAGGGCTAACTCCCCAGCAGATCCAAGGTCTGTGGATCCCCTAGCTGAGTCAGGATGGTTATCCTCGGCATGTTTAAAACGGTGTTTCCTCAGCAGCCAGGCCTGAAGGTTGCTATTCCTCGAGTGGAGCGGGTTTCAATGAAATATATCTCCAGCAGTGTATCCTACGTATGGATTGGATGGGTCGTCCCCAGCGGAGTAGCATTCGTTTCCCTAGCAGGGTTAGGATGGTTATTCCCAGCAGGTGTCAGATCGATGCTTCTCCAGTCGCCAGGTCTGGAGGTTGCGGTTTCCCAGTGGAGCTATCTGTGAACAGTTCCCCAGTGAAGTCGCTAGGTATCTGTGAGGGTTCCTCAAGCAGAGTCGGGATTGATATCCCCAGCGAGTCAAAGACAGTGGTATCCCCACAGAGTGCATTGGTGGATTCTTCCCCAACAATTCCCAGGTGGATCGGGTGCAAAGGAGGCTTTCCCTAGCAAGGGTTACCTTTTCCCAGCAGCAGTGCTATTCCCCAGCAGGGTGGTGATCGGAGTATTGTCGAGTTCCTTTCGGCAGAGTGCCTTGTGCTCCCCAGAAGAGTCCCTTGAGGGGGATACTTTTTATGCATTCATCATGTAGAGTAAGCATAGCATATTGCATAATAGATCGCGTAGCATTTCCATAATTATGGAGCATTACGCAGAAAAAGTCATGCATCATTGCAAGCATAGGCTAGTCTCAAGCTGTGGTATCCGTCTTGAGGTGGTTTCGACAGAAGTTGGAAGATGTTACTCTGATGGGTTTAGCATCATGACGTCAGATCAGCAATATTCCCCAGTAGTGCGATGCTGGAGGAAACTTTTCCGTCGGACAGAGATAGAAATGTTACGCGATCAGCGCGACTCGAGCCGTGGTTACCGCTTGAGATTTGGTTTTGCCGGATAGTGAAGACGATACTCCGAGGAGTTCAGCATTGTGAGTTTGGAGCAACAGTATTTCCCAGTCATCAGTAAGTGTCTGGTCGAGCTTTCTTTGGTGTCAGTAAACATCATCGTTCGATGTCATGTAAACGTCGAGTTATTTCCCAGTCATTGTTTAAATGTCTGGTCGATCATTGTTTGATGCCTGTAAACATCATTGTTTGATGCCTGTAAACATCATTGTTCGATGTCTTGTAAACATCATTGTTTGATGCCTGTAAACATCATTGTTCGATGTCTTGTAAACATCATTGTTTGATGCCTGTCAACATCATTGTTTGATGCCTGTAAACATCATTGTTTGATGCCTGTAAACATCATTGTTCGATGTCTTGTAAACATCATTGTTTGATGCCTGTAAACATCATTGTTCGATGTCTTGTAAACATCATTGTTTGATGCCTGTCAACATCATTGTTCGATGTCCTGTCAACATCATGGTTTGATGCCTGTCAACATCATTGTTCGATGTCCTGTCAACATCATGGTTTGATGCCTGTAAACATCATTGTTCGATGTCCTGTCAACATCATTGTTTGATGCCTGTAAACATCATTGTTTGATGCCTGTAAACATCATTGTTCGATGTTTTGTAAACATCATGGTTCGATGTCCTGTAAAACATCATCGTTCGATGTCCAGTAAACGTCGAGTTTATTCCCAGTCATCAGTAAGTGTCTGGTCGATCATTCTTCGATGTCCTGTAAAACATCATTCCTCGATGTCCTGTAAAACATCCTTGTTCGATGTCTTGTAAACATCATTGTTTGATGCCTGTAAACATCATCGTTCGATGTCCAGTAAGCATCGAGTTTCTTCCCAGTCATCAGTCAGTGCCTGGTTGAAGGTGTACCCTCTGGTATGTCGCCCTCAGAGTGGTGATTGGTGTTATTTCCGACGTTGCCAGCGGAATTATCACAAGGAAACAAGATGTCGGGGTTCAAATGCAGTGATCTGGGATCATTTGCGCGAAAGAAATCTTCGGGGTTCAAGAAAAGCACAAGAAAAGAGATGATAATCCCCAGCGGATGTGTGGTGTTCAGGCCATGGTTATCTCTGCGTTACCATTTATTTTGGTATCCAGGTTGATGTTGTTGTTTCGGTGATCAGGCCGACTTTTTCCGTACCAGACGAATTTTTCTTCAAGATTGTGTTCTTTGCCGATTCTGACAGGCATTGTTAATTATTTTCTCATCAGAGTGCAAATTGTTCGTCTGTTCTTGGTATTCAATCACTCTTCATCCTGATCATCTGAAAGCTGAGGCTATTCATATCAACAGGTTCACAGTGGATTGAATAGGGGCAGCTGTAACACCTCAAAATTTGCCCTCCTCTCTTGGGACTAGCTTAACATATTGCATATCATTTTAGGTCATTAGGCATTGCATATTGCATATCATGTGGTTACATTGTGCAAGTCATCCTCTTAGGTCTTGATCAGAAGATGAAGAGGTCATGATGCAAATTAGGGTTTCATTGGACTGGATCACTAACTGTCTGAGGGTTGTGGTTCAAATTAGGGTTTTGATTCTCAGGGAGATTGATCTTCATCTTGATTGAAGTGATACATCATCATCATCATGGTTTTGTATTATCCAGAGATTCCAGAAGATTGATCATATACCTTGAGATTAGGGTTTTGACCACTGGTCAACCCTAATCATCTGCATTGGGCCAATTAGGGCATGGCAAGAAGAGGGGGTCTACAATGGATATGGGGATCATCATGTGACTATATTGAGCTTATGGAGGCTAGGGTTTCATCCTTGAGCCATTTCATCAGAGAATTGGGGCTCAACTTGATCAGTGCTTTGCCAAATTCATCTATTAGTTGAAAAGTCAACTGTGGTCAACTGTGCTTGATTTTATGGATTTGGAGGTGGGAGAGAGTTGGATACACTTCATTCATGTTGAAATAAGTTTCATTTGACATGTCAAAGCTCAAGAACGAAGAAAATAGAGTCAGACAAAAAATTTCCAAAAATAGAAAGTGACTTGTAATGGAAGTTTCCAAAAATGGAAAGTTTTTACCACAAAATTACATGTCCAAAAAAGCTTCAAATGAAAATTTGTCCAACATGAAAGTTGTAGATCTTGCTCTCACCTTTCCAAAAAGTCCAAGAACTTGAAATTCCCATGTATGGTTGGCAAGTTATGGTCCATTCATTTTCCAAAAATGCCTATAATCAAAGTGGCATAACTTTCACATGGAATGTCCAAAATGGATGATCTTTTTATGAGCAAACCCCATTTCACCTGTACTTTCATGGTGTATGATCAAAATTCATCAAAAATGGTCAATGCAAAAAGTCAAAATTCAAGTGGACTTAAGTGTATTTTTGGTGTGAACATGTGATTTTGAGATTTACAAGGCCAATTGACATGAGACCAAAGCCAACACACTCCAAATGCCAATTGAAAGTTGTTTGAGCTGTCATCTTGCTGTCACATGGCTTAATTAGGAATGGACCATTTTGCCCTTGCACTTAAAAATCACATTATGCTAATCCAACTCATTTTTGGTAATTATGATTAACAAAGTGATTAAGGATGGAGTATATATCATTAATTGTAACAGAATGTTAATCACAATTGCACATTCCAAGAAATCTAACAAACTTTTCCCTCCATTTTCTCTCAATTTCTCAAGAACTTCATCAAGTTTTTTTGATCCAAACTCCATCAAATCTCAATCAATTTGCACGGTTCTTTGTGGATTCATCTTCTACAAGCTTCAATCTCCATCTGTTTCATCAAGCCATTGCCAAACACTCCAAGAATCGCAACTGTTCATACCTGGCTCATCAATGGTGATTTGATTATTCTCACCTCTGGATCGTGCTAGAGCTAAACTAGCTGTTCTATTCAACTTCCTCAACCTTCATCATCATCTGTTTTGGATAATTGGAGCAAAATACATCAAGATCCATTGCTGTCTTCAACCTAAGGTTAATGTTCGAATCTCACCATTTCTTGAATTGTCATATGCGTTTTGTAGTGCGTTCATTGTAGAATAACGTGATATGTTTGGTTTGTGAATTGGTTGACTGTGGAGAGAGTAATCGCGACTTGAATGTTTGATGTCATAACTTGTTTCACTCGATCCCGTGGCTGTGTTAGGAATTAGGTTGAATGAGTTACGTATCCATGTTCCTTGTGGAAAGACGGTTCCATTGGTTATGCATTTGTTGATTTTGATGAAGTTTCGTTGTTCATGATTTTTTTGCATTTTCTGGAAATTTCTGGGTGAAGAACGATGAACCATGTGTGTTTGATCCATTTTTCTGGATTTCATTTCAAATTACATGTTTACCGCCAGGTTTAGCCAGTAGAAGCGCGCCATGCATTGTAATTGGAACGACGTCGTTTTGGCCAGTTTCTTAAATATTACAAAATTGCCATTATCTGAATTTATTTATACATTATTTCAATTTCTTTTTCATTTCATTTTACATTTTGTTACATAACTTCAAAAAATCATAGAGAGCTCAAAACTTGTCCAATTTTGGTGAGGTTTTTTTCACCATTCTCATGATGATGTGTAGAATTTAATCATGATTTTTGTGGATTTTTTGCACGTGTAGAAAATTAATTGGCCTAGGGTTTGCTTCAATGTGTTCATTTTGTACATACCATGCCAAATCCTTCATGAAATGATGATACCTTTAAAGAAATTCATGAAATTTTTTGTGCTTGTTCTGGACATCTTGATGGTGATTTTCATGTAGAGTTTGTGATTTTTGGATACTTGGTGAAGGAGATATGATTTTTTGATTAGAGGTGTGACAATTTGTGTCACACCAAGCTAGGTCAACTTCATGATTTTATTTAAAATGCTTAAGGATGTTGATTTGAGCTGAAATTTTGTGTGGATGATCATTGATATGTCAAGATTACATGTGAATCTTGCTGGATTTATTGGTTGCATTTTCTAATTGATTGATAATTTTCTTCTCTGTGTGCTCATTTGGTAGCATTGTGTGACACATGTTGGTAATTCATTTGTGAAATTCTCATAGTGTATTGGATGAAGATGAAATTTGACATGTGGATTGTAGACACATTGTAGGACATCATGGTTTTGATCCCATTCATTTCTTAATTGTTGTCACTGTTTTATGATTTTTGGAAGTTGGTGCTTGTGTTGATGCCTTGTGTTGGCTTGTATAATTGTGTCTGGACTTCTTGATTTTCATTGACCTACTTTCTTTTGTCCAATTGAGCTAAAATTTGACATGCTATTCATTAAATGTGTCCTATTTAGGTGTGAATTTTTGTGGAATTAATTGAACTGTTTTGGTATGCTTTTGATTGAGATAGTTCTGTTTGGACTTTTGGAGTTGCAAATTGCATGATTGATGTTAAATTGTGCATAAAATGATAATGGTAATTGATATGAGCATGGGACCAATTGCATTTGCTTTTAATTTGTTTGAATGTGATTTTGGTTGAATTTCACTTGCTGTTTAGAATTTTTTATCCCCTTTGGACCCTAGGCTTGGCCTAGTGGTCTAGTTTCTCACATTTGGTTTGGATTTTCAGGATGAAATGCACAACGCTTAAGGAGATTGCTTCAAGTCAATTTGACTTGACTTATGAATTGTTTTTGACTAACATTAACTTTGTGTTGTAGGTTTGATGCTTGAGCTTTAGCTCATGGCTTGCACTTATGTGCATTAACTTGTGTTTGACTGTACAGATTAACTGATTAACTTTTGCTGTTTACTATTGATTTGTTTGAATACTGATGATACTTGATTGATTTCAGGTACATTTAGTTGCTTACAGTTCCTTGAGAACTTGCTTGCTGCTGCTTGGTTTTATAAACCAATTGAGGTAGACTCTCTTGTCTCCATGTAGTCTGGAAGACCTGGCCTGTTACTTGGCCAGGCAACTGTCTGAAGTCCCCCTTTCGGGGCAATGTTTGTGATTGTTTATTTTTGTCCCCAAGCAGGTAAAGACCTTGATTAAGGCAATTGGTGGATCATAGAGATATGCAGTCTATCTCCCACTATTCTGTTGAGTCGTCCCTCTGCTCACACCACTGTGTTGATGCATTGGGACACAAACCCAAGATCTTGTACATTGTACAGTTGTGTCAGAGTCTTGAGTGTAGAAGGGTTCCTCCTTTCTGAACCCACACTCCTTTGTCTGAAGCTCTCCCTGGACAGGGATAAGAGCTGTGAAGTCTAATCTTCACTCACCTTTCATCTGGCTTCACCTTAGCCCCTCAATGGCAAGGTTAAGAGCTAACACTACCCTTGTACAGATGACTTGCCTTGGCAGTCGAACCCTTTGTTTGAGCCTCACTTGACTGGATATAGTGTGTGCTATCTGAAATGTGAATGTTTGCTTTGTTTATGCTTGCATGCATGCTTTCTTCCTGGATAGGATTAGCTTGCTGTTGTGCAAGTAGGTAGAAACCATAACATAGGGCAATGATGCATGATAACACTAGGCTCGAGTACAGCTCCCTGGTAGTGTGTCTTCCCTTTGTGTCTGGCTAGTCTTTCTCCCCCGTTGGGGGGAACTACGTCGCCCTGATCCTCATACCAGATGAGGTACGTAGGCAGGAGACCGTGCGAGGTCTCTCCGAGCACCCTTTTCTTTTTTGCGTGTGTTTTGTTTGCCAGCTATCAGGCTCGAGTTCCCGACTCCCTGTTAGTCTGTGTGTTCAGTTTCTTCTGACGTCTCAGCGTCTTATTGGTGTTTTGTTTGACAGCTATCAGGCTCGAGTTCCCGACTCCCTGTTAGTCTGTGTGTTCAGTTTCTTCTGACGTCTCAGCGTCTTATTGGTGTTTTGTTTGACAACTATCAGGCTCGAGTTCCCGACTCCCTGTTAGTCTGTGTGTTCAGTTTCTTTTGACGTCTCAGCGTCTCTTCTTGCTTGCTTGATGACTTTTAGGTCCGAGTTCCCGACTCCCTATTAGTTTGTGTGTTCCTTTTCCCTTTCAGGGGAACTACGTCGCCCTGATCCTCATACCAGATGAGGTACGTAGGCAGGAGACCGCGCGAGGTCTCTCCGGGCACTTTTTTTCTTTTTTGTGTGCGTTTGCTTGACAGTTGCTAGGCTCGAGTTCCCGACTCCTTAGTAGCTTGTTTGCTTGTTAACCCTCTTGTGTGTCAGGATATGGATGTAAGACCAGCGATTGGCTGTCCATATCCTGATTGTGTTTGTTTGGTTCGGAAGCCGATGTAAGTCCAGCGATTGGCATTCGGGTTCCAAGTTTGCCCGTGTTTGTGTGTGTCCTGTTTGGCGTGCGTGAGCCGAACTACGGCAGCTCTGATTCTCGTTCCAGACGAGATACGTAGGCATAGGACGCGATGTCCTAGCGAGCCCTCTCCTCTTTTCCCCCACCTGTGTTGTCTTCGGTGTGTGTGTGATGTTTGTTTTAGCAACCTTTTCTTTCTTTTAGAGCGTGGATCCCGTCGAGTACGACGGACGTGAGGGGTGCTAATACCTTCCCCTTGCGTAACCGACTCCCTTACCCTTTCTCTTTGGTCGCGAGACCATGCTTTTTCCAGGTTTACTCTGAGCGTTTCCTTTCCCTCTTTTGGGATAAATAACGCACGGTGGCGGCTCTGTGTTGTTTTTGTTTTAGCCCGCCGGTTGTTTTTTCGCGGATGCGACACGTAGGAACAAGAACGAAGGTCGTGTCAAACATAAAAATATAATTAATGAATTCTTTTCTCATCCTCCCATTCTATTTGTTTGTAAACATCATTTTATACCAACTACATATGCATACAAAAAGGGCTCCCTAGGAGTACCTAGGACACTTTGGGTGCTAACACCTTCCCTTTGTGTAACTGACCCCCTTACCTATAATCTCTGACATTTTATTAGTTTTGATTTGAAAACTTATTACTATTTGAGTTTTTTTTCGTACTTTTTCCCTTTTCCCTTGGAAACAATAAAAGCGCGGTGGCGACTCTTGTTATTTGATTTCTAGCTTATCCATAGCTTGATGATCTTGAATTTAACGCTACAGAAAATTATGTGGACTCTGCTGGGGAGTAGTCTCCAGTGGGTTTAGCTGTAAGACCCCAATTTTGTCCCTAAGATCCCTCATGGCATCATAACATTGCATTTGCATTGCCTCAAGGATCATAAGCATCTTGGTTCCCTTCACCTTTGGGTGGGACCTCTTGTGAGTGGTTTGAGATCACCAAGCATGCTTGAATTGTATATTATTGCTTTTCTTATTTTGTTTACTAACCAAAAGCACAAAAATATGTCACTAACATTTCTAGTTTGTAGCTTGAGCAATCACAAAGTCAAGAGCTTCAAGGAGATCCTTTGTGCAGAGATATGGCCAAGTGAAGATGATAGCAAACATGGCCATGGTTCCCAAAGCTCTCATCCATAAAATATGCCTCTCTAGCATCTCAATTCATCATTTTGATCAAAGCAAGTCAAAGGGTTTGGGGTTTGTTCCCCAAGGAAACCCTAGTACATTAGATCATCCACAATGCCTTGCTCTTGAAGCAACTTCAACCCATGATCAAATACAATCAAGGGAAGTTTATTTAATTCATCATTTCATGCATATTTGAACCTATTTGAGTGTCCTCAATCATCAATTCATCAAGATATGAGTCATGGACTTGAGAAGTTGCTCAGTCAATTCATCTGATTATTTTAAAATACACTAAGACCTAACTTTTTATGTGTTGGTCAAATGGAAATGATCCCAAAAGAAAAAAATTTCTTAACGACAATATGAACAACTTTCATGTTCATCAAAAATTTATTTGAAGCTTGGAAGGTCATCTCCCATTCCAATACATTATAGGTCATTTTGACTAAAACCCTAATTTTGGGTCAACTTCCCAAGAACATAACTCATTAATTTTTTATGATTTTGAGGTGGGATCAAATGCATTGAAAATCTTAAGATGTCTACTTCAAATGTTATGTTGAACAAAATTTCAAAATCTCAAAGGAAATACATGTGATAATTTAAAACATTATAGGTCACTTTGAACCAAATGCATTGAAAGGCAAAAAAGTCCAACTTCAAGTGCCCATAACTCTTTCATCAAAAATCCAAATGATGCAAAATTTAAGTCCATTTTGATTTTCTTGAAAAGATATACAACTTTGACGTTGGAGGTTTTTTCATTTGAGGCTTGCATCATCAAATCAGAGGGCCTTGAACATTAGCTAAATTTGGAAACCTTGCCTTTACATGTTTTGCACCTTACACTTTAAACTCAAAATTCACTAATTTCCACACTTCAAATGGATTTTTGCCCAACATAACATTTGTTCCTTACATCAAGACCTTTCCAACCATTACTCACATGCTCATGTTTGGATTTGGAAAATGGTATTTTCAAAGAGGAGACGTTTTAGGCATAATTGTGCATAACATGTTGAAATTCATTACACAAGCCTATGCATTGCCAACTACACGTCCATTTCTGCTCAATTATATCTCAGATTGCATTTGGCATTGGATTTGGGCCTTCTACATGATCATGCAAGCCCATGCAATACATATCCTCTTGCCATGCACACGGATTTTCCACCTCCTTGCATCAGCTTCCACTATAAATACACTTGCTCGCTTCACTTGAAATGATCCAGGAACCTGACATGCTGCTGAACTGAAACCCAAACCTCTCACCAAAGGAACTATTTCATTTTCATTCAAATTTCTCAGATCTGAAATTCAACTAAATCTGGTTGAATTTCTAGATCTAAAGTTCCTAGACCCCTCTCTCATAGTCCATTGTACTTCTGTTTGGCCAAAGGAAGCAAGGAAGCAAGCTCAGATCACCATAATTTAAAGGTTCTCTTCAACTGGTTTTTTCTTCGAAACTCACTATTTCTTGACCTATTTTCTTGGTTTTTGTGTTGTCTGAAGTCCTCTCCATAGAGGCATCATTTCTGTGCATTCAATTTTCAAAATCTAACAAGTTCATGATGAACACCATCAAGTTTCAACCTCTGATTTCTCTCACTATGGAGATCTAGAGTAGAAATGGATGGCACAGGGGTGATGTACATCACCCAAGCTTTAATTTGGTACATATATCGTGGATTTTGGTTGAGTTTGGAGGACCTGCAACTCTGGCCGGAGCTTGAATGCTCGATGGAGAAGACGGTGGCGCTGGGCACCGTCCACCATGCCAGATGCAATCTGGATCGTTGGATGCATCTCCCACGTTTTAATCTCAACCATGCATTTTGTTTACTTTCAATAATGCCACACGTTTCGCATTGACTAAAGCCTACCATAGAAGCGCGCATGTGGAGCGTCTTATCAGCCACGTCAATAGTGAGGCTTGATCAGACGCTCCTGGTTTTTTTGATTTTTCTATTTTCTGATTTAATTTCTTTTATTTCCATTATTTTCAAAAATTCATATCTTCTTCATTTTAATTCCAAAAAGTATGGAACTAATTGCATTCTTCTCCAAATAAATTCTAGTTTCTAAAATTGATTTTTAATATTTTTTGTTTTGCCATTTGATATGTTTTGTGAATTTTCTCTTTTCTGTTTATTTTTAATTCATTTTAAATAGTTTTTGATATTCAAAAAATACAAAAATATATTCATAACCTATTTGAATGATGATGGATCTATGAAAAATATTCTCATCAATTTTCTAATTGATTTGAGATTTATTTTAGACTTTAGTTCAATTAGGTTATTTTTATTCATTTTTAATTGATTAAAACTAGTTTCTGACTTTTAAAAATGCTGAAATTTTTTGTCAAACCTTGTTTGACCTTTTTGAACTTGGGATAAATCACTTGGACCTTTCAAGGTTGATTTGAAGTGATTTTGAAGTTTGACCTTTCTTTTATTTTTAATTCAAGTTTATTTTAATATTAAAAATGCCAAAAATATTTTGATTACTATTTGACCTCCAATCTTCATCTCATTTCTGGTTTCTCATTGTTTGACTTTGACTTTCAATGTCATTTGATCAACACACATGGATTGGTACATTTGATTTCACCTTAATGCACTTTATTCTTTCCATTTCCTTTTCCATTATTCATCTCCTTCTTCTTCTTCTTTCTTTTTTGATCAATGAGTTAAAGGTTGATAAGTTAGCATTGATTATGGAGACTTAACCTTCCTTGATTCAAATCTAATTCATCTTGATCAATTGATCAAGTGAATGGTTTTGCATTAAGGATAGGTTGTTTCCTAAATCATGCAAAAGACTTAAACCAATACAAGATCAATTCTCTTCTTCTTTTTGGTATGGCAAGTTGTTGGAACTTCTACATTACTATTGACCGGCCTCAGATAGTTGTGACTTCTACATAAGTCCAATTACGATTGCTTAACATAGCGCTAAATTTGCCTTATGGCACACTAACTACTAACACTAATCATTAACCATTAACATTTACTTTTATGCAATTTATTATTCCTGTACATATTATCCATTTGTTTTTTTTCTTTTCCTCACATGAGCACATGTTTATGTTAATGCAATTTGCATTTTGCTCACTTGAGCATATAATTGTGTATATATATCTTTTGTGCTTGTGTTTGTCTGTTTGTTGTGAACCAAATGCAAAGAATTAGACAAAATGGACTTAGATCTTAGGACTTTACCCAAGCTAATGGAGTTTGAAGAGCAAGTAGGCCTCATGCCTTTAGAGTGCTATAATAGTCAAAGAGCAACTAGGCCTCATGCCTTTAGAATGCTTAAAACTTGAAGATGAACATTGAAAGGACCATATTCTAAACCCCCTCTTGTCCATTCTTTGATTGTTAATAGAAGCTTTTGATGTGTGTGTATCTTTGTGCTAGGGATTTCCACTTGAGCCAAATTGAGGGACCATTATCATGAGCTCCTAAGAGAGAGAGATTCAAGATACATTGAGGAGCCTTCCAAGAGTTCATTTGATTGTTGATTGCTTGAGTTTATGCTTATGTGATTGATTATTCCAAAGGATGGGAGCTACTTGGATCATCCATATGATCTCAAGAGAGGAACTCCTTTTTTGTGGTTTTGTTTCTTATCCCTCACCTTTTTGCATTGCTTAGGATCTTAGCCATTCTTCTTCTTCCCTCCACTCTAACCCAAGCCAAAGCTTTTGTGCAAACATTAACACTTGTTTTCAACATTAGAAACCTAAGCCTTATGCTTTTGATTTTCAAACTTTCTTTTCTTAATACTCATTTTGAATTGAATCTCTATGTCAACTTTGACCATATTTTGTACATACTTTTCATTGGTAAATATAATCCATTCAAATGTCTTTTGTGGTTTCAAGGGCCACTCTCTTAATCAAAACGTTTTCATAACCTTTAGCTATTAGTTTTGAGTTATCCTTGTGGTAGATGTAATACTCACCTATATCCTTAGTGATGGACAATAAATCTTCCATGCTTATTATAGGGTTAACCCCTCACTAGCATGTTGAAGCTATCCTCACATGGTGGATTTGTGGTTTTAGGTTGAGTTTTCTCCTTTGGATAACAAAAGACCTTAACGCTTTTGGACCAATCAATCCACTCACCCATTTTGAGATTTTTACCCCGAACTACGAGGTTTTGATCCTAATCTTTTTAAGATGGTACGTAGGCAATGGGTTTATCCATCCAAACACAAAATGTAAATAAACTTGTATATTCTCTTCTCATCTCTTCAATCATGTTTGCACAATGAATTTTCACAAAACAACAACCTTACAACAAGTTTGAAAAGGGCTCCCTAGGAGTACGTAGGATGTTTTGGGTGCCTAACACCTTCCCATTGCATAACCAACCCCCTTACCCAGATCTCTGACTATCTTTTACTAGTTTTTGATTCGATAAAACTTTTAGGTTTTTGTTCGCTTTCTAACCATTCCTTTGGATAAATAGAAGTGCGGTGGCGACTCGACTTGTATGATTTACCTTGGATTTAGTCAATATCTCTAATGGTAACGAATACCCCGCTACAGAAAAATGGCGACTCTGCTGGGGAGATAACTTTGCCTAGTAGGTTTTGCCTACTTTTCATATTGTGTTGTATTGTATTGTATTATTTGTGACATATTTTTGTGCAATTTGGGATTACTGTATTGTATGTAATGATTGAATTGCTTGAATATTAATTCTTTGTATGCTTAGTGATCTTTGTGAGATGAGTTCTATACCCGAACTCAAGTGCACTTAGGATAGGAGAATGGTAGCCTTGTTGACTTGTGTGGAGTTATTCCTTAGCAAGTTGACTTGCAAGCCCATTCACTTGGTGGAGGTCATGTTGGGTTCAATAATGTCACACAAGTAGTTGTGGTTAGACATTACTCTTTCCAATATAGACCTTAGAAGCCAAGGACCTTAGTTTACCAAGCCCATCTTGGCCTATTCTTAGGATGTAGTGCGAAAGTCGTTCGAGTGTAAGATTTGATACGATTGTTACGCGATACTACACTAATAAGAGTCTCTCTTGAGAATATTTTTGGAATACGAGTAGTCGTTTCTCCGACAATATCCGAAAGATGGGATGATGATTATGGGAACCTCTTGTAGAACATGTTTGGCAGGTTTAAACCCTAGTACACTCCCTTTGGGTGGTTTTTATCCAAAACTCCATGCTCGTGTCTCGCAACAAACCCTTGATTCATGGTTGATCCATTCATGTGTCCTTAATATCAATGGAACTTGGGTGTTGATAAGGTGTAAACCGCAATCCACCAAAATGGATGATTGATATTAAGGATAACATGATCCATCCCATGACCTTTGTTTGGTGTGCTTTGCTTAATCCTTGAGTGTGATTGGGAGAGATTCTAAAAAAAGTAAGTGGACCTAACCTATTGAATCATAACTATATCCACTATTCTGATATTCAAATTGGATAGAAATAAAATTCGAACAGTGGATCTTTTTTTCTTTTTAATACCTTTTTGGTTCTAACTCTGCAAGAATCTGTTGATATTTCGGATAAAATGTTATTGTTCCTAGGAATCAATTGCTACTCCTCTCCTCCAGTGGAAGGCTTATTCTAAGTTCCAACAGACAAGTCATTTGACTTCAAAATATCTTTTTTCCGAATACAAGAAAAGATCCAAATTGATTTCTATTATTTCTTGAAGATATGTCTATAAAAATAATCGAAAAATCCATCAAATCATGACTTCGAGTATCCAAATTTGGTTTTCATATCTATGCATACGAGGCATACGAGATTTTGAAGGCAATTAATGGACGAAACTTGCACATAGAGAAAAATATTCCAATTTCTTACCTCGATCCGCACGAAAGGGTATACGTCGAAATTTGATTAATCTGAATGAAATAAAAATAGAACAAAGAAGACAATAAAAGAAATCAATGTAAAATAGAAAGTAAAATATAGGATCCTCTAGTAGTTTTCTAGACATACAAGTTCGAATAATATAGAAAACGATTTTTTTTGATTTCACGAACAAGATTCAAGAATAATCTTATTTGATAAAAGCAGAGTAGTATGTCTGGGGATCTGCTAGTAACGAGAGTAATAAAAGCGATCGATCATTTGTTTATGGAATAGTTCTTTAAAAAATGTATTTATAGGATTTATAAGTCATAAGACACTTTTCGAGTCATGACTTAGGGAATTTTTTTAGAATAGAAAGGAATAAGCCAATTAAGTTAATGGATTTGACCTAGATTAGATATCAATCGACAAAAAAATAATTTTTCTATTCGAAACCCAGTCGAAAACAAGGGAGAGTCTACGAGAAATCATATCATATATAAAATGAAAAAAGCCTCGAAGGTTCCATCCCTGAAAATGCTAGGAGGTGTTCGGAAATGGTTTGAAGTAGTTGAATAGGAGGATTACTATGACTATAGCTCTTGGTAAATTTACCAAAGATCAAAATGATTTATTTGATATTATGGATGACTGGTTACGGAGGGACCGTTTTGTTTTTGTGGGTTGGTCCGGTCTATTGCTCTTTCCTTGCGCCTATTTTGCCGTGGGGGGATGGTTCACAGGTACCACCTTTGTAACTTCATGGTATACTCATGGATTGGCAAGTTCCTATTTGGAAGGTTGTAACTTCTTAACTGCAGCAGTCTCTACTCCTGCTAATAGTTTAGCACACTTTTTGTTGTTACTGTGGGGTCCTGAAGCACAGGGAGATTTGACCCGTTGGTGTCAATTAGGTGGTCTGTGGACTTTTGTTGCTCTTCACGGTGCTTTCGGATTAATAGGTTTTATGTTACGTCAATTTGAACTTGCTCGATCTGTTCAATTGCGGCCTTATTCATGCATTCATGCACCCATTTGCATCCATGTCATCAAAATAATAAGGAAAATTTTCAAAGAATTTAAGAGGTCTATTTGCAAATTTTCAGACATGGAAAGACAAAGAAGGAATACACAGAAGTACAGCTTCAGACAACCAGACTTGAAATATTTAAGGAATCTGACATCCTATGTACTACATCCCTTGGGTTTCAAGGCTCGTTTTGGGAAGCTTCTTCCTCTTCTGACTACTAAGGTAGATGAAGGATTGATGAGTGTATTGGTGCAGTTTTATGATCCTTTGTACCATTGCTTCACATTTCCGGATTTTCAGCTTTTGCCTACGCTTGAGGAGTATGCCTATCTTGTGGGTATACCTATTCTAGACCAGTTGCCGTTCAGTGGCTTGGAGAGTATTCCTACTTCTCAAGAGATAGTTGACATGATACATTTAGATGAATCTCTGGTTGGTGCTCATATGACTAAAATTGATTTTTAATATTTTTTGTTTTGCCATTTGATATGTTTTGTGAATTTTCTCTTTTCTGGTTATTTTTAATTCATTTTAAATAGTTTTTGATATTCAAAAAATACAAAAATATATTCCTAACCTATTTGAATGATGATGGATCTATGAAAAATATTCTCATCAATTTTCTAATTAATTTGAGATTTATTTGAGACTTTAGTTCAATTAGGTTATTTTTATTCATTTTTAATTGATTAAAACTAGTTTCTGACTTTTAAAAATGCTGAAATTTTTTGTCATACCTTGTTTGACCTTCTTGAACTTGGCATAAATCATTTGGACCTTTCAAGGTTGATTTGAAGTGATTTTGAAGTTTGACCTTTCTTTTATTTTTAATTCAAGTTTATTTTAATATTAAAAATGCCAAAAATATTTTGATTACTATTTGACCTCTTCATCTCATTTCTGGTTTCTCATTGTTTGACTTTGACTTTCAATGTCATTTGATCAACACACATGGATTGGTACATTTGATTTCACCTTAATACACTTTATTCTTTCCATTTCCTTTTCCATTATTCATCTCCTTCTTCTTCTTCTTTCTTTTTTGATCAATGAGTTAAAGGTTGATAAGTTAACATTGATTAGGGAGACTTAACCTTCCTTGATTCAAATCTAATTCATCTTGATCAATTGATCAAGTGAATGGCTTTGCATTAAGGATAGGTTGTTTCCTAAATCATGCAAAAGAATTAAACCAATACAAGATCAATTCTCTTCTTCTTTTTGGCATGGCAAGTTGTTGGAACTTTTACATTACTATTGACCGGCCTCAGATAGTTGTGACTTCTACATAAGTCCAATTACGATTGCTTAACATAGCGCTAAATTTGCCTTATGGCACACTAACTACTAACACTAATCATTAACCATTAACATTTACTTTTTGCACTTTACTTTTAAGAAATTTATTATTCCTGTACATATTATCCATTTGTTTTTCTTCTTTTCCTCACATGAGCACATGTTTATGTTAATGCAATTTGCCTTTTGCTCACTTGAGCATATAATTGTGTATATATATCTTTTGTGCTTGTGTTTGTCTGTTTGTTGTGAACCAAATGCAAAGAATTGGACAAAATGGACTTAGATCTTAGGACTTTACCCAAGCTAATGGAGTTTGAAGAGCAAGTAGGCCTCATGCCTTTAGAGTGCTATAATAGTCAAAGAGCAACTAGGCCTCATGCCTTTAGAATGCTTAAAACTTGAAGATGAACATTGAAAGGACCATATTCTAAACCCCCTCTTGTCCATTCTTTGATTGTTAATAGAAGCTTTTGATGTGTGTGTATCTTTGTGCTAGGGATTTCCACTTGAGCCAAATTGAGGGACCATTATCATGAGCTCCTAAGAGAGAGAGATTCAAGATACATTGAGGAGCCTTCCAAGAGTTCATTTGATTGTTGATTGCTTGAGTTTATGCTTATGTGATTGATTATTCCAAAGGATGGGAGCTACTTGGATCATCCATATGATCTCAAGAGAGGAACTCCTTTTTTGTGGTTTTGTTTCTTATCCCTCACCTTTTTGCATTGCTTAGGATCTTAGCCATTCTTCTTCTTCCCTCCACTCTAACCCAAGCCAAAGCTTTTGTGCAAACATTAACACTTGTTTTCAACATTAGAAACCTAAGCCTTATGCTTTTGATTTTCAAACTTTCTTTTCTTAATACTCATTTTGAATTGAATCTCTAAGTCAACTTTGACCATATTTTGTACATACTTTTCACTGGTAAATATAATCCATTCAAATGTCTTTTGTGGTTTCAAGGGCCACTTTCTTAATCAAAACGTTTTCATAACGTTTAGCTATTAGTTTTGAGTTATCCTTGTGGTAGATGTAATACTCACCTATATCCTTAGTGATGGACAATGAGTCTTCCATGCTTATTATAGGATTAACCCCTCACTAGCATGTTGAAGCTATCCTCACATGGTGGATTTGTGGTTTTAGGTTGAGTTTTCTCCCTTGGATAACAAAAGACCTTAAGGCTTTTGAACCAATCAATACACTCACTCATTTTGAGATTTTTACCCCGAACTACGAGGTTTTGATCCTAATCTTTTTAAGACGGTACGTAGGCAATGGGTTTATCCATCCAAACACAAAATGTAAATAAACTTGTATATTCTCTTCTCATCTCTTCAATCATGTTTGCACAATGAATTTTCACAAAACAACAACCTTACAACAAGTTTGAAAAGGGCTCCCTAGGAGTACCTAGGATGTTTTGGGTGCCTAACACCTTCCCATTGCATAACCAACCCCCTTACCCAGATCTCTGACTATCTTTTACTAGTTTTTGATTCGATAAAACTTTTAGGTTTTTGTTCGCTTTCTAACCATTCCTTTGGATAAATAGAAGTGCGGTGGCGACTCGACTTGTATGATTTACCTTGGATTTAGTCAATATCTCTAATGGTAACGAATACCCCGCTACAGAAAAATGGCGACTCTGCTGGGGAGATAACTTTGCCTAGTAGGTTTTGCCTACTTTTCATATTGTGTTGTATTGTATTGTATTATTTGTGACATATTTTTGTGCAATTTGGGATTACTGTATTGTATGTAATGATTGAATTGCTTGAATATTAATTCTTTGTATGCTTAGTGATCTTTGTGAGATGAGTTCTATACCCGAACTCAAGTGCACTTAGGATAGGAGAATGGTAGCCTTGTTGACTTGTGTGGAGTTATTCCTTAGCAAGTTGACTTGCAAGCCCATTCACTTGGTGGAGGTCATGTTGGGTTCAATAATGTCACACAAGTAGTTGTGGTTAGACATTACTCTTTCCAATATAGACCTTAGAAGCCAAGGACCTTAGTTTACCAAGCCCATCTTGGCCTATTCTTAGGATGTAGTGCGAAAGTCGTTCGAGTGTAAGATTTGATACGATTGTTACGCGATACTACACTAATAAGAGTCTCTCTTGAGAATATTTTTGGAATACGAGTAGTCGTTTCTCCGACAATATCCGAAAGATGGGATGATGATTATGGGAACCTCTTTTAGAACATGTTTGGCAGGTTTAAACCCTAGTACACTCCCTTTGGGTGGTTTTTATCCAAAACTCCATGCTCGTGACTCGCAACAAACCCTTGATTCATGGTTGATCCATTCATGTGTCCTTAATATCAATGGAACTTGGGTGTTGATAAGGTGTAAACCACAATCCACCAAAATGGATGATTGATATTAAGGATAACATGATCCATCCCATGACCTTTGTTTGGTGTGCTTTGCTTGATCCTTGAGTGTGATTGTTGCATTCATGCATTCATGAACCCATTTGCATCCATGTCATCAAAATAATAAGGAAAATTTTCAAGGAATTTAAGAGGTCTATTTGCAAATTTTCAGACATGGAAAGACAAAGAAGGAATACACAGAAGTACAGCTTCAGACAACCAGACTTGAAAGATTTAAGGAATCTGACATCCTATGTACTAGATCCCTTGGGTTTCAAGGCTCGTTTTGGGAAGCTTCTTCCTCTTCTGACTACTAAGGTAGATAAAGGATTGATGAGTGTATTGGTGCAGTTTTAGGATCCTTTGTACCATTGCTTCACATTTCCGGATTTTCAGCCTTTGCCCTCGCTTGAGGAGTATGCCTATCTTGTGGGTATACCTATTCTAGACCAGTTGCCGTTCAGTGGCTTGGAGAGTATTCCTACTTCTCAAGAGATAGTTGACATGATACATATAGATGAATCTCTGGTTGGTGCTCATATGACTACCAAAGGTGGAATTCAAGGTCTCCCTTCTGAGTTCCTCGTTGCTCGAGCTACTGTGTATGGGAAGGCCATGAGTGAGGACGCCTTTGAAGCCATATTTGTACTTCTCATCCGTGGGTTAGTATTGTTCCCCAACATCAACAAGTTTGTGGATGTGAACGCTCTTAGGATCTTCTCTACTCCTAATCCCGTTCCGACTCTATTGGGTGACACTTATTTTTCTTTTCATATGAGGAATGCAAAGGGTGGTGGTGCCATTGTGTGTTGTTTCCCTCTGTTGTATAAGTGGTTTATTTCTCACTTACCGCAGACGGTCGCTTTCAAGGAGAACGAGGGATGTCTACGGAGGTCCACAAGACTTATGTCTCTCACTAATGATGATATCTCTTGGTACAATCGTGTGTATGATGGTGTGCAAATTATCGACTCTTGTGGTAAATTCTCCAATGTACCTCTTCTTGGTACATGTGGTGCGATTAACTACAACCCTGTTTTGGCACGTCGTCAGCTTGGGTTCCCCCTAAAGGATAAACCCAATAACATTCTGTTAGAGGGTATGTTCTTTCAAGAGGGTAAAGATCCCCAAGGCTTGAAAGCTAGGATGGTCCGCGCTTGCCGCAAGATTCATAGGAAAGGAAGGAACGAGTTGGGTCCTAAGAATTGTGTCGCTTTGGAGCCTTACACTGCTTGGGTTAGGAAGAGAGCGTCTGAGTATCTCATGCCTTATGAGTATCCGATACCTAAACCTTTGGTTGTGGTTGGGCCTTCAACCCTCCCTGACCAAGGAGTAGAGGAATTGAGAGACGAAGACTGTTCACGTGCCTGGATCCGCGAACGAGAAGAGTTGCTTCAGCAGATCAAGGAAAAGGATGATTTGATTGAGTTCCTCGAGCATCAGGTGATTGATGATCCTAATGATGCATGGACTTCTCTACTTCCTCAGTCTTCCAAGTTTTGGAGGAGGAAGTACGATCGAATCGCCAAGGAGAAGGCAGATATGGAGGCAGCCTATGAGGAAGAGGTGAAGAGGCTTCGTGCATCTTATCTTCCTGTGTCCCGAGCTTTGGATGATTGTTTCTAGGGATCCATATGATGATTATTTTCCTTTTCTCTTGTATATGGTTACCAATGTTGTACTTCTTTGATGAAAAACAATTTTCAAGGTATTAGTGACAAGATACTTTCATATATGATAAATGTTTAATACTTCCAAATATTTGCAAATAGAACTCTAAAAATTCCTCTGAAATAAAAACAAATCATATGCACAAGCATTGCATGCATCATGTGCATAAGCAGGTTTTGTTCCCAGCTCCTTGTCCTTTGGTCTAACTCTGTGTTCTTCATTTATTTCAAAGACAAGCTGACTCATCGGTACTACACCAGAGCCAATTCTTCAAGACTGGTGGATAATCTAGAACAAGAGAACTGCGAGCTGAAGGAAGAAGTAGCCAGGTTGACTGCCTTGATGGAGTCATTCTTGGCCGCTCAGAGCCAATCTTCTCCAACGCCATCAACTCCTCCCCAGAGGACGGTCATTTCTGAGATCGTGACTCCTACTGTGCCTGCTGCAACGGCTCATTTTGCGCCACCTATGCCAGCTGGATTCCCTTGGGGAATGCCCCCCAACTTTGTACCAGAGGGTTTCACACCTACTCTTGCTTCTCTGCCGGCATCTAGCCCGGTCCTTTCAGTGCCACCTCCCGTTGTGCACACGTTACCAAGGGTCGAAGATACCATCTACCACTCTGAGCCATCTGAAGGCCCATATGTTTATGAAAAGATGGATGATATGAAGGACCAATTCCTTGAGCTTCACAAGGAACTAAAAACTTTGAGGGGGAAAGACCTCTTTGGTAAAAGTGCTGCTGAGTTGTGCCTTGTGCCCAACGTGAAGATCCCTATTAAATTCAAAGTGCCTGACTTTGAGAAGTATAAGGGAAACACATGCCCTCTCAGCCATCTTGTGATGTATGCTCGCAAGATGTCAACGCAGACAGACAACGACCAACTGCTCATCCATTATTTCCAGGACAGTATGTCCGGTGCCGCTCTCAGGTGGTACATGGGTTTGGAGAATTCTAACATCCGATCTTTCAACGATCTTGGCGAGGCCTTCGTCAAGCAATATAAATACAATGTGGATATGGCCCCCGATAGGGACCAGTTGAGGGCAATGTCGCAAAAGGATAAGGAGACCTTCAAAGAGTACGCCCAGAGATGGCGCGAATTGGCAGCTCAGATAGTGCCACCCCTAGAAGAGAAAGAGATGACCAAGATCTTCTTGAAGACCTTGAGCTCGTTTTCCTACGAGAGGATGATAGCCAGTGCTCCCTCAGACTTCACCGAGATGGTGAATATGGGGATGAGACTGGAAGAAGGGTTCCGTGAAGGACACTTAACTCGAGGCGAAGGCTCTTCGGCAAAGAGATATGGAAGCTTTGCGAAGAAGAAGGAGGGAGAGGCACATGTTGTGTCTTCCCATGTCAAAAGAAGACCCTCTGTGAAGAGGAAGAGTGCTCGCCCGGTCAACAGTCAGCAGCAGGTGGCTCATATAGCACTCGTTTTCAGGGAAGCTCAACATTATCAGCAACTGCAAACTCAGCAATATCAACAACAACAGCGTCCACAACAGCAGGCCTATCAGCCTCGAAATAACAACAATAATGCCAGCACCAACTATGAGAGGAAGAGGGTCACCTTTGATCCAATTCCGATGACTTATGCTGAACTCTAGAAAGTTGATTACGCCGCGAGACCCTCCCGCTGTACCTGTCAACCCTCAGTGGTGGTACAAGCCTGAGCTTCATTGTGTGTATCATTCCGGTGCTCTCGGACATGACGTAGAGAACTGTTATCCCTTGAAGACCAAGGTGCAAGACCTTGTTAGAAGTGGGATTTTATTTTTCGAGGATGTCGGTCCGAACATAAAGAAGAACCCATTGCCAGAGCATGGGAAGTCTGTCAATATGGTCCAGGGCTGCCCTGGCAAGTACAAGGTGAAATATGTCAGTCATATCCGACAATCGCTGGTTGAGGTGCATAGATTGCTGTGTGACTATAGCCATTATGAGCATGACCATGATAGATGTAGAGTCTGCTCTGTCAATCAGAGAGGATGTCGCCAGGTGCGCAAAGATGTGCAAGAGATGTTGGACGAAGGAGTCATTGAGATCCTTCAAAATAGAAATGTTGACGAAGATGAGCTCGAAGTCAATGTAATTTCCCCGGTATTCCAGATACCTGAGCCTGTTGTTATCAAGTATGATGGTAGCAAGCAGAAGGTTTCTCTAGTTCTGACTATCAAGCCTGTCGGTCCTGTACCGTACTCTTCTGAGAAAGCGGTTCCCTATCGCTACAATGCTGTAGCAATAGAAAATGGGAAAGAGGTGTCCTTGCCCTCTTCATCTGTTGTTAACATTGCCGACGTCAGCGGTTTGACCCGCAGCGGTCGTGTATTTTCAGCACCGTCGAAGCCTCAAGCTGATGTTCGAGGAAGTGTTGATGCTGATTTTGTTGAGCGCCAGATTGGGAATGCTGTGAGCACTCCGAATCTGGAACTTGTTGTTAAGCCCTCTCTATGTTAAGAACTCCTGCTTCTGCTGGCCCGAGTGGCAATGCGAAAGAAGACTGTGATGAGATGCTGAAGCTCATCAAAAGGAGCGAGTACAACGTTGTAGACCAGCTTCTACAAACGCCATCCAAAATATTTGTGTTGTCATTGCTTTTGAACTCAGAACCACACCGAGAAGCTCTGCAGAAGTTTTTGGATGTGGCGTACGTGGATCACAATGTCACGATAGAACAATTTGATAGCATTGTTGCAAACATCACCGCTTGTAACAACTTGAGTTTTTGTGACTCTGATCTCCCCGAGGAGGGAAGAGACCACAACTTGGCTTTACACATATCTATAGGTTGCAAAGATGACGCCATGTCCAATGTTCTGGTGGACACTGGGTCATCATTAAACGTATTACTGAAATCCACTCTTGCGAAGCTGTCATATCAAGGGCCTCCCATGAGGTAGAGTGGAGTAGTTGTGAAGGCTTTCGATGGGTCCCGCAAAACTGTGATTGGTGAGGTTGATCTCCCAGTCAAAATCGGACCCAGTGATTTCCAAATTACCTTCCAGGTTATGGATATTCTCCCATCGTATAGCTGTCTTTTGGGCAGACCATGGATTCACGAGGCGGGCGCCGTGATATCCACCCTACACCAAAAATTGAAATTTGTAAAGAATAAGAAGCTGGTGGTGGTAGGGGGAAAAAAGGCTCTCCTGGTTAGTCATTTGTCTTCCTTCTCTTATATAGATGCTGAGGATGAAGTTGGAACTCCGTTCCAAGCTTTATCTATTGTTGAGCCTATTAAGAAGGGAACTTCTTCATTTGCTTCCTACAAAGATGCGAAGTTGGCCATTGAGCATGGCGTAACTGCTAGTTTGGGGCGAATGATTGAGTTAAAAGACAACAAGTCCCGGGCTGGCATAGGTTATTCTTCTGGGGTTTCCAATACGCAAGGGTTGTTCAAGAGTGGAGGTTTCATCCACACCAGTCAAGACGAGGAGGTTGCTGCTATCTTGGAAGAGGACGAAGAGGATTTTGGCAATTTCGTCATCCCTGGGGGGATCTGCAATAATTGGGTTGTTGTGGATATTCCAACAGTTATCCATAAGTCAAAGTAATGTTCATTGTATTTAAAAACCCTTCTCCCATGCCAAAAGGAGAAGTGATGACATTGTTGGCGCATAAATACAATGATATTTCCATTCAATAAATTCATGCTAAATGTTTGTTTTTCCAATTATTTTCCCTTTTTGCTTTTTCGCATGAAATTGGTGATCACATAAAACCCTAAAAATAGAATAAAATCAATCTTTTCATCTGCATAATGATTTGCCTTGTTTGAATTCTAAAAGCTCTCTATATCCAAAACCATTATGCAGGTTGATCAAACCCATTGAACATAATGATCCAACACCATCTCCCAACTTTGAATTCCCTGTATTTGAGGCGGAAGAAGATGATGATGAAGAGATTCCTGACGAGATTACCCATCTACTTGAGCATGAAGAGAAGATCATTCAGCCGCATCTTGAGAATCTAGAAACAGTCAACTTGGGGTCTGAGGATTGTGTGCGAGAAGTGAAGATTGGGGCACTCCTGGAAGAGTCTGTTAAGAAGGGGTTGATTGATTTGCTACGAGAATACGTCGATGTCTTTGCCTGGTCATATGAAGACATGCCTGGTCTAGATACTGATATTGTGCAACATTTCCTACCTTTGAAGCCTGAGTGTGTGCCTGTGAAGCAGAAGCTTAGAAGAACTCATCCTGATATGGCAGTAAAGATCAAAGAGGAAGTTCATAAGCAAATTGATGCAGGGTTTCTGGTGACTTCTACATATCCTCAATGGGTGGCCAATATTGTGCACGTGCCTAAGAAAGATGGAAAAGTCCGGATGTGTGTGGACTATAGAGACTTGAATAAGGCTAGTCCGAAAGATGATTTCCCTCTATCACATATTGATATATTGGTAGATAATACAACTAAATTCAATGTCTTCTCATTTATGGATGGATTTTTCGGATATAATCAGATTAAAATGGCACCCGAGGATATGGAGAAGACAACATTCATCACACCTTGGGGAACATTTTGTTATCGAGTGATGCCCTTCGGTTTGAAGAACGCCGGAGCCACGTACCAACGAGCTATGACCACCTTGTTTCATGATATGATGCACAAGGAAATCGATGTATATGTCGACGACATGATCGCTAAATCAAGAACGGAAATTGAACATGTAGAGCACTTGTTGAAGCTTTTTCAGCGTTTGAGGAAGTATAAGCTTCGTCTGAATCCGAACAAGTGCACATTTGGAGTCCGTTCCGGTAAGTTATTGGGCTTTATTGTCAGTGAAAGAGGTATTGAAGTTGATCCTGCAAAGGTCAAAGCAATACAAGAGATGCCTGCGCCCAGAACTGAGAAGCAAGTCCGAGGTTTTCTTGGCCGCTTGAATTACATTTCCAGATTCATATCCCACATGACTGCCACATGTGCGCCGATATTCAAGCTCCTCTAGAAAGATCAGTCCCATGATTGGACCGAGGATTGCCAGAAAGCTTTTGACAGTATTAAAGAGTATCTGTCTGAGCCTCCGATCCTGTCTCCGCCCGTGGAAGGAAGACCATTGATTATGTATTTGACTGTTCTTGAAGACTCAATGGGTTGTGTCCTTGGTCAGCAAGATGAATCAGGGAAGAAAGAGTATGCTATTTACTATTTGAGCAAGAAGTTCACTGATTGTGAGTCTCGATACTCAATGCTTGAGAAAACATGTTGTGCTTTGGCTTTGGCTGCTAAGCGCTTACACCAGTATATGTTAAATCATACGACATGGTTGATATCCAGAATGGATCCAATCAAGTATATTTTCGAGAAGCCTGCTTTAACAGGGAGAATTTCCCGTTGGCAGATGTTGTTATCTGAGTATGATATTGAGTATCGAGCTCAGAAGGCCATTAAAGGTAGTATTTTCGCAAATCACTTGGCACATCAGCCGATTGAGGATTATCACTCAGTCCAGTATGACTTCCCAGATGAGGAGATTCTGTATTTGAAAATGAAAGATTGTGATGAGCCTACACTTGATGAAGGGCCAGAACCAGGTTCCAGATGGAGCATGGTATTTGATGGCGTTGTAAATCAATATTGAAATGGTATTGGGGCAGTGATTATTACTCCTCAGGGCACACATCTTCCTTTTACAGCAAGGCTAACTTTTAAATGCACGAATAATATGGCTGAGTATGAGGCCTGTATTATGGGATTGGAGGAGTGCATTGATCTAAGGATCAAGCATCTTGATGTATATGGTGATTCGACCCTCGTTGTTAATCAGATTAAGGGTGAATGGGAAACAAATCAGCCTGGCCTCATTCCGTATAGGGATTATGCAAGGAGGATTTCGACGTTCTTTACTGAGGTTGACTTCCATCATATTCCTCGAGATGAGAATCGGATGGCAGATGCTCTTGCTATGCTTGCTTCAATGATTGTGGTTAAACTTTGGAATGAAGTTCCCAATATCACTGTGACGTGCTTGGACAGACCAACTCATGTATTTGCAGTAGAAGAAGTAAAAGATGATAAGCCATGGTATTATGACATCAAGTGTTTCCTTCAGAGCCAGATTTACCCGCCTGGGCCATCTGTGAAAGATAGGAAGACTCTGAGGAGATTATCAGGAAATTTTTACCTCAATGGTGATGTACTCTACAAGGGAAATTTTGACATGGTTCTGCTCAGATGCGTGGATAGACACGAAGCAGACCTGTTAATGACTGAGGTACATGAGGGTTTATTTGGTACTCACTCCAATGGACACGCCATGGCCAGAAAGATGTTGAGAGCAGGCTACTATTGGCTGACAATGGAGTCTGACTGTTGCAAATATGTGAAGAAATGCCATAAGTGTCAGATTTATGCGGATAAGATTCATATTCCCCTGACACTTCTGAATGTGATTTCATAACCATGGCCTATCTCCATGTGGGGAACTGACATGATTGGCATGATAGAGCCAAAAGCGTCCAATGGACACAGATTTATTCTCGTAGCAATTGATTACTTCACTAAGTGGGTTGAAGCAACATCATATGCTAATTTGACCAGGCAGGTGGTTGTGAAGTTTATCAAGAACCAACTCATATGCCGATATGGTGTTCCAGATAAGATCATTACTGATAATGGATCTAACCTGAACAACCAGATGATGAAGGAGCTATGTAGTGAGTTCAAGATTGCGCACCATAATTCTTCCCCTTACAGACCCAAGATGAATGGGGTTGTTGAAGCTGCTAATAAGAATATCAAGAAGATTATCCAGAAGATGGTTGTCATGTATAAAGATTGGCATGAGATGGTGTCGTTTGCTTTACATGGATATCGTACATCTGTTCGCACTTCAACAGGGGCAACCCCTTTCTCTCTCGTTTATGGCATGGAGGTTGTGCTCCCAGTAGAGGTGTAGATCCCATCGATGAGAGTCTTGATGGAAGCCAAATTGACTGATGCTGAATGGGTTCAGAGTCGTTATGACCAACTGAATTTGATAGAATGAAAGAGATTGACTGCCATGTGCCATGGTCAATTATATTAACAAAGAATAAGAGAAAGCCTTTGATAAGAAGGTCAAGCCTCGTGTGTTCCGAGAAGGTGACCTTGTGCTCAAGAAAGTCTTGTCTTTCGCGCCCGATTCTAGGGGCAAGTGGACTCCAAACTATGAAGGTTCATATGTTGTTAAGAGAGCCTTTTCAGGCGGTGCATTGATACTTACAACTATGGATGGGGAGGATTTCACTCGTCCTGTGAATTCAGATGCAGTCAAGAAATACTTCGCCTAAAATAAAAACAGAATAGCTCGCTAAGTTGAAAACCCAAAAGGGCGGCTTAGGCAAGAATGAGCGTCTCGGTGGGTTGAAAACCCGAAAGGGCGATCCAGGCAAAAGTTAGAGACATTAAAAAAAAGTATATGTATCCCGCTAGATTGAATACCTCGCCGTGGGGCGATCTAGGCAAAAATTAGGGATTTGGCAAGTAACTGCATCCTGACAAGACTTTGTTCTACAACTGTTATCCGTCATAGATTCTCTCCCATTCATCATCAACCAAAGCTTCAAATACATCGGATTCAGAATTGGTGGAGAAATGGTCATTATGTTCAATGTAGCCTTTTTCCAATATACATCACCAATCTCAAATTTGTAAAGATCTATGTAGTCTTGCCATTTTCAGACTACCATTCCATCAAATAAATTTGAGCCTTTATCCAATTATTTGCACTCTTATTTGTTTCTATTCAACAAATGTTTTGCATGTTTTAATTGAAAAAAAATGTCATTGTTTTAAATAATCAAATTTTTCATAATTTGTTTTTAAACAAAGTGAACATTCACAATGACATAAGGATACTGGGAATGCCTTCAGTGCTCTCCCAAGGATGGTAAGATTCTTGACAGGGTAAAGCAGTTGTTCATATTCCTGGCATGTTGGTGTCCTCTTCCTCCTGAGCCTTTTGTGGTTTCTCCCCCTAGCAGAGTGTTGGGAAGATTTATTCCTCCCTCCTTCTTTCAGCAGAATAGTGTTTCTTCCTCCTCAGAAGATGTGATTTCATTATTTGGGGCAGTGTTTGATGACCTTTGGAAATTTCTGATTTGGTGGTTGTTCCCCACAGAGTTCCATGATCCCCTCTGATGATTTCCCCAGTAGAGTGTTTCCATGGCGGATTTTTGTTGATCTTTGCCTCCAGTTGGAATGTTTTGCTCATTCCTCTGCGGACATCTTTGTTATCCGGGCTTTCTCTCTTGAGATGTAGTACCGGATGTTTGTACTTGTTCGATGGACTTGTTGGTGTTAAAGATACCTGTTTGTCAGCATTCATCATATATAAAACTACGCATGTGTGCATATAGTTTTCAAACATTCGGATATTCATATCGCATTCTTTGCCATATATCTTTGTTTGCGATCCCCTGCTAGTTGGTAATACATTTCCCCAAGCAGATGTCGGTGTCTGAACTCCCCATATAGAGTCAGCCCCTTAAGTAGAAAGTGTTTATCTTTCCTCCCATATTCCCCACCGAGTTATATCCTCGTGGATGATGATTATTTCTGTTTCCTCCCAACACATATATTGGGATGGGAGTCCCCATTGAGTTATATCCTCACTGGGACGAGTCTTGATTCAGATTGCCTCTTCAAGTTGATCCTAGATTGGCTTCATTGTGACTGGTTTCTGCGCTTCCCTGTGGTATAAATGAATGATTGCTCAGTAATCAGTAATCATTCATCTTATCCCCGACGGAGTCTGTGGTTTTCTACCCCTATACCGGTAGTTGTAAACCCTATTTCATCCCCTTGTAGAGTTAACCTCTTTTTCATCCTAATCGATGACGGTTTCCTTTCCGTGGTTTTCTACCCAGTATCCGGTAGATGTAATCCCCTCTTGACAGTTATCATTATCCAATATTCGGTATTGATAAACCCTTCACCCCCGGTGATATATCTCTTGGATGATTGCTCTTCTTAAGCAGTTTATCCCCAGCAAGTCATCTTTCATTTACCGATTGCCAGTAATGGTTGTTGCTCCCCTTGAATGGTCATCATTATATACCTAGTCTCGGTATCCCGATGCCTTTCTTTGTCGGTCGATTTATCCTTTATTAACCCAGTAACGGGTTGTGGATAATCTTCCATGCGAGTATATTATCTATGTTTTGACGGTAATAGATAATATATCTCATGCACTCTTTGGTCGAAGCCTTTTGTTTTTCCCCAGTTGAGTAAGATTCATATCCCTTTTTGGAATCGAATGTCCATCCTATAATCGAGTTTGCTTTTAGCCCTCTTTTGGATGATGAGTGTCTTGGGAATATTCCCCAACTCACGTTTTGGTTGGTCACCTATTATATGCCCAGTAACCGGTATCCTTGGTGTTCTTTCCTTCTGCTCCCTATTATGACCTTTTGTCCCCCTGCGGAGTTAGATTTTCCTGAGCCGAAGTTTACCTTTTTTTAGGTCTTCCTCAAATGATTTTTGGATGTTTGATATCTCTCACCCTTATACCGGTCTTAGATATTCATTCTCCCAGAGCTTGTTGTTCTCTCACCTTTATACCGGTGTTCAGATCGCATGTCTCTTTGAGCTTATTACCCAGTAACCGGTAATACCTCATTTGTTTTTTTTCCCACCTGAGTCCGGATTTTTATCTGAAGTATCCGTTATGGATAATTTTTGTTGTATTGGCATATTCCCCAATATGTGCATCTTTGAGTCAGCCCGAGTCTTTCCATTATTGAGTTTCACTGGATTTCCTTCGTGCCTCTCGGCAAATTTCAAGTCGTGACCTGCTCACGCATTTTTATCCCTTTACTCCCCGGTTGAGTCTCTTCCCCATGGAGTGGATTACTCATAGGGATCGTCAGATTCCTTCTGATCTTTTCCTTTGTGGACTCATCCTCCCACAGAGTATTACCGTTTGCATGCATACATACATCATGAGGTCTCTTAGGGACCAAAATTCGTCTCTTTGTTATTATTTAAGCCCATTCTACCCCGTCGAGACGAAGATTTTAACCTTCACTTCTCCGGCTAGAATGACCTTAAATAAGGGCATCTGTAAGACCCCAATTTTGTCCCTAAGATCCCTCATGGCATCATAACATTGCATTTGCATTGCCTCAAGGATCATAAGCATCTTGGTTCCCTTCACCTTTGGGTGGGACCTCTTGTGAGTGGTTTGAGATCACCAAGCATGCTTGAATTGTATATTATTGCTTTTCTTATTTTGTTTACTAACCAAAAGCACAAAAATATGTCACTAACATTTCTTGTTTGTAGCTTGAGCAATCACAAAGTCAAGAGCTTCAAGGAGATCCTTTGTGCAGAGATATGGCCAAGTGAAGATGATAGCAAACATGGCAATGGTTCCCAAAGCTCTCATCCATCAAATATGCCTCCCTAGCATCTCAATTCATCAAGTCAAAGGGTTTGGGGTTTGTTCCCCAAGGAAACCCTAGTACATTAGATCATCCATAATGCCTTGCTCTTGAAGCAACTTCAACCCATGATCAAATACAATCAAGGGAAGTTTCTTTAATTCATAATTTCATGCATATTTGAACCTATTTGAGTGTCCTCAATCATCAATTCATCAAGATATGAGTCATGGACTTGAGAAGTTGATCAGTCAATTCATCTGATTATTTTGAAATACACTGAGAGCTAACTTTTTATGTATTGGTCAAATAGAAATGATCCCAATAGAAAAAATGTTCTTAAGGACAATATGAACAACTTTCATGTTCATCAAAAATTGATTTGAAGCTTGTAAGGTCATCTCCCATTCCAATACATTATAGGTCATTTTGACTGAAACCCTAATTTTGGGTCAACTTCCCAAGAACATAACTCATTCATTTTTTATGATTTTTAGGTGGGATCAAATGAATTGGAAATATTAAGATGTGTACTTCAAATGTTATGTTGAACAAAATTTCAAAACCTCAAAGGAAATAAATGTGATAATGCAAAACATTATAGGTCACTTTGGACCAAATGCATTGAAAGGCAAAAAAGTCCAACTTCAAGTGCCCATAACTCTTTCATCAAAAATCCAAATGATGAAAAATTTAAGTCTATTTTGATTGTCTTGAAAATATATACAATTTTGATGTTGGAGGTTTTTTCATTTGAGGCTTCCATCATCAAAACAGAGGGCCTTGAACATTAGCCAAATTTGGAAACCTTGCCTTTACATGTTTTGCACCTTACACTTTAAACTCAAAATTCACTAATTCCACACTTCAAATGGATTTTTTCCCAAAATAACATTTGTTCCTTACATCAAGACCTTTCCAACCATTACTCACATGCTCATGTTTGGACTTGGCAAATGGTATTTTCGAAGAGGAGAAGTTTTAGGCATAATTGTGCATAACATGTTGAAATTCATTACACAAGCCTATGCATTGCCAACTACACGTCCATTTCAGCTCAATTATATCTCAGATTGCATTTGACATTGGATTTGGGCCTTCTACATGATCATGCAAGCCCATGCAATACATATCCTCTTGCCATGCACACGGATTTTCCACCTCCTTGCATCAGCTTCCACTATAAATACACTTGCTTGCTTCACTTGAAATGATCCATGAATCAACCTGACATGCTGTTGAACTGAAAACCAAACCTCTCACCAAAGGGACTATTTCATTTTCATTCAAATTTCTCAGATTTGAAATTCAACTAAATCTGGTTGAATTTCTAGATCTAAAGTTCCTAGACCTCTCTCTCATAGTCCATTGTACTTCTATTTTGCCAAAGGTAGCAAGGAAGCAAGCTCATATCACCACAATTCAAAGGTTCTCTTCAACTGGTTTTTTCTTCGAAACTCACTATTTCTTGACCTATTTGCTTGGTTTTTGTGTTGTCTGAAGTCCTCTCCATAGAGGCATCATTTCTATGCATTCAATTTTCAAAATCTAACAAGTTCATGATGAACACCATCAAGTTTCAACCTCTAATTTCTCTCACTATGGAGATCTAGAGTAGAAATGGATGGCACAGGGGTGATGTACATCACCCCAGCTTTAATTTGGTACCTAGATCGTGGATTTTGGTTGAGTTTGGTGGACCTGCAACTCTGGCCGGAGCTTGAGTGCTCGCCGGAGAAGACGGTGGCGCTGGGCACCGTCCACCATGCCAGATGCAATCTGGATCGTTGGATGCATCTCCCACGTTTTAATCTCAGCCATGCATTTTGTTTACGTTCAATAATGCCACATGTTTCGCATTGACTAAAGCCTACCATGGAAGCGCGCATGTGGAGCGTCTGATCAGCCACGTCAATTAATGAGGCTTGATCAGACGCTCCTGGTTTTTTTGATTTTTCTATTTTCTGATTTAATTTCTTTTATTTCCATTATTTTCAAAAATTCATATCTTCTTCACTTTAATTCCAAAAAATATGGGACCAATTGCATTCTTCTCCAAATAAATTCTAGTTTCTAAAATTGATTTTTAATATTTTTTGTTTTGCCATTTGATATTTTTTGTGAATTTTCTCTTTTCTGGTTATTTTTAATTCATTTTAAATAGTTTTTGATATTCAAAAAATACAAAAATATTTTCCTAACCTATTTGAATGATGATGGATCTATGAAAAATATTCTCATCAATTTTCTAATTGATTTGAGATTTATTAGAGATTTTAGTTCAATTAGGTTATTTTTATTCATTTTTAATTGATTAAAACTAGTTTCTGACTTTTAAAAATGCTGAAATTTTTTGTCAAACCTTGTTTGACCTTCTTGAACTTGGGATAAATCATTTGGACCTTTCAAGGTTGATTTGAAGTGATTTTGAAGTTTGACCTTTCTTTTATTTTTAATTCAAGTTTATTTTAATATTAAAAATGCCAAAAATATTTTGATTACTATTTGACCTCCAATCTTCATCTCATTTCTGGTTTCTCATTGTTTGACTTTGACTTTCAACGTCATTTGGTCAACACACATGGATTGGTACATTTGATTTCACCTTAATGCACTTTATTCTTTCCATTTCCTTTTCCATTATTCATCTCCTTCTTCTTCTTCTTCTTTCTTTTTTGATCAATGTGTTAAAGGTTGATAAGTTAACATTGATTAGGGAGACTTAACCTTCCTTGATTCAAATCTAATTCATCTTGATCAATTGATCAAGTGAATGGCTTTGCATTAAGGATAGGTTGTTTCCTAAATCATGCAAAAGAATTAAACCAATACAAGATCAATTCTCTTCTTCTTTTTGGCATGGCAAGTTGTTGGAACTTGGTTCACTAATCAAGACTTCTAACTTGTGTTGTTGCCTACATTATTATTGACCGGCCTCAGATAGTTGTGACTTCTACATAAGTCCAATTATGATTGCTTAACATAGCGCTAAATTTGCCTTATGGCACACTAACTACTAACACTAATCATTAACCATTAACATTTACTTTTTGCACTTTACTTTTATGCAATTTATTATACCTGTACATATTATCCATTTGTTTTTTTTATTTTTCTCACTTGAGCACATGTTTATGTTAATGCAATTTGCCTTTTGCTCACTTGAGCATATAATTGTGTATATATATCTTTTGTGCTTGTGTTTGTCTGTTTGTTGTGAACCAAATGCAAAAAATTGGACAAAATAGACTTAGATCTTAGGACTTTACCCAAGCTAATGGAGTTTGAAGAGCAAGTAGGCCTCATGCCTTTAGAGTGCTATAAATGTCAAAGAGCAACTAGGCCTCATGCCTTTAGAATGCTTAAAACTTGAAGATGAACATTGAAAGGACCATATTCTAAACCCCCTATTGTCCATTCTTTGATTGTTAATAGAAGCTTTTGATGTGTGTGTTTCTTTGTGCTAGGGATTTCCACTTGAGCCAAATTGAGGGACCATTATCATGAGCTCCTAAGAGAGAGAGATTCAAGATACATTGAGGAGCCTTCCAAGAGTTCATTTGATTGTTGATTGCTTGAGTTTATGCTTATGTGATTGCTTATTCCAAAGGATGGGAGCTACTTGGATCATCCATATGATCTCAAGAGAGGAACTCCTTTTTTGTGGTTTTGTTTCTTATCCCTCACCTTTTTGCGTTGCTTAGGATCTTAGCCATTCTTCTTCTTCCCTCCACTCTAACCCAAGCCAATGCTTTTGTGCAAACATTAACAGTTGTTTTCAACATTAGAAACCTAAGCCTTGCGCTTTTGATTTTCAAACTTTCTTTTCTTAATACTCATTTTGAATTGAATCTCTAAGTCAACTTTGACCATATTTTGTACATACTTTTCATTGGTAAATATAACCCATTTAAATGACTTTTATGGTTTCAATGGCCACTCTCTTAATCAAAACTTTTTCATAACCTTTAGCTATTAGGTTTGAGTTATCCTTGTGGTAGATGTAATACTCACCTATATCCTTAGTGATGGACAATGAGTCTTCCATGCTTATTATAGGGTTAACCCCTCACTAGCATGTTGAAGTTATCCTCACATGGTGGATTTGTGGTTTTAGGTTGAGTTTTCTCCCTTGGATAACAAAAGACCTTAAGGCTTTTAGACCAATCAATCCACTCACTCATTTTGAGATTTTTACCCCGAACTACGAGGTTTTGATCCTAATCTTTTTAAGATCGTACGTAGGCAATGGGTTTATCCATCCAAACACAAAATGTAAATAAACTTGTATATTCTCTTCTCATCTCTTCAATCATGTTTGCACAATGAATTTTCACAAAACAACAACCTTACAACAAGTTTGAAAAGGGCTCCCTAGGAGTTCCTAGGATGTTTTGGGTGCCTAACACCTTCCCCAGATCTCTGACTCTCTTTTACTAGTTTTTTATTCGATAAAACTTTTAGGTTTTTGTTCGCTTTCTAACCATTCCTTTAGATAAATAGAAGTGCGGTGGCGACTCGAATTGTATGATTTTACCTTGGATTTAGTCAATATCTCTAATGGTAACGCATACCCCGCTACATTATCCTACTTTTTGTGTGAATATATTTGTATATATGTGATGTTTGTATATATGTATGTGTGATATAATCTGCTTGTTGTGCTTGGTGATCTCTGAGTGGTTAGATAAGTTCTAACCCGAACTTGAGTGCAATTAAGATAGGAGGATGGTATAGTCATGTTCGACTTGTGTGGAGTAGTCCTTAACAAGTTGGCTTGAGACCCATCTGCTCAGTGGAGACTCTTTTGGATTTAGAAATGTCACACAAGTATTTGTGTTTAGGCATTGCTATCTATAATTGGGTCCAAGAAGCTGAGGACCTTAGAATATTTAACCCATCTTGGCCTATTTAGGACGTAGTGCGGAGGCTGTTCAAGTGTAGACTTGATAACAGTTGTTACGCGATACTACACTCAGACGAGTTTCTCTTGAGAATATTATGGGTCGATGAGTCAGTCATCTTAACCTGTAATATCTGATAGATGGAATTAAGACTCTGGGAACTTTTTAGAACATGATCTATAGGTTTTTATCCTTAGTTCACTCCTTTGGGATGGTTCTTACCCAGACTCCATGCCCGTGACTTGCAGCAAACCCTTGATTCTTGGTTGATCCAATCAAGTCTTGTCAATATCAATGGAACTTGGGTGTTGATAAGGTGTAAACCATAATCCACCAAAATGGATGATTGATCTTGACAATGACTTGATTCATCCCTTGAACTTTGTTTGCCTAGTGTGTGATCCCTTATTTGTGATTGTTGCATTCATGCATTCATGCACATCATAACATTCATCACACGAAAATTTCAAGGAACTGAGGTATTATTTGCAAATAATTTCAGACCATGGATTATGGACGAAGGAACACTAAGAAGTACAGTTTCAGATGTCCTGACTTGAAAGAGATAAGGAAGCTAGCATCTTTTGTATTAGATCCCTTGGACTTCAAACAACGCCATGGGAAGCTTCTGTCTATCTTATTTGCTGAAGGGGTTGAAGGACTTTTGAGTGTGCTAGTACAGTTCTATGATCCTCTCTACCGTTGTTTCACTTTCCAAGATTTTCAACTTGTGCCTACATTGGAGGAGTATTCTCATCTTTTGGGGATACCTGTTTCTAGTAGAGTGTCTTTTAGTGGATTGGAGGAGATTCCCCGATCTAATCTTATTATAGAAGCTCTTCACTTGAAGAAGTCTGAGATAAAGGCTCATTGGGTGAAGAAAGGAGGATTGTTTGGGTTGCCATTTGATTTCCTCATCAAGGAAGCTACTGCTTTTGCTCAAGCTGGTAGTGTGGACGCTTTTGAAGCTATCTTTGTAATGTTCATCTATGGATTAGCTTTGTTCCCTAACATTGACGGTTTTGTTGATGTTAACGCCATTAGACTTTTCTTGATTGGGAATCTTGTGCCTACTTTATTGGGTGATATGTATTTCTCTTTGCATCTTAGGAATTCTAAGGGTGGTGGAACGATTTTCTGTTGCATTCCTCTTCTATACAAGTGGTTTATTTCGCACTTGCCTCAGACACCTGCTTTTGTGGAGAACAAACAATGTCTAAGGTGGTCTCAGAGACTTATGTCCCTCACTAATGATAATATAGTTTGGTATGATCCGTCTTTGAGCAGTTTGGATATTAGTGATAGTTATGGAGAATTCTCTAATGTGCCTCTCATTGGTACACAAGGAGGAATTAACTACAACCCTGCTTTGGCTCGTCGTCAACTTGGGTTCCCCTTGATATACAAACCTAATAACATGTTGTTAGAAGGTCTTTTCTATCAAGATGGTATAGATCCTCAACATTTGAAGTAGAAGATTGTGCATGCTTGGCATAATGTGCATAGGAATGGAAGATCCGAGCTTGGTCCACGCAATTGTGTAGCTTTGGAAGCTTACACTCTTTGGGTGAAGAAGAGAGCTTTGGAGTTGAAGATGCCTTATCCTTGTGAAAAACCTATATCTATGGTTGTGGTTGAGCCATTAACTCTCCCTAACCAAGATGTAGAGGAGTTGGAAGACGCGCTCGCCAAGTTGAAGCAAGAGAAGGATATGTGGGAAAAGCATTTCCGTGCTTTGAGCAAGAAGCATGAAGAGTTACAGTTGGAGTTTAAGGACAAAGATGCACTTATTGAGCTACTTGAAGACCGAGTGACGGAGAGACAGAGAGAGCCTTTCATTGCTTGGAAGAAGATTGTTGATCAGCTTGTCCTCGAGAAGACTCAGATGAAGGCTTCTTTTGAGACCGAGATCCGTCGCATTCGAAGGAAGTACGCGCCTACAGCCTGATCTTCTAACATTGTTGTTAGGGATCCTTAGGATGACTAGTCTCCTTTACTCTTGTATTTTTCATTTGGTTTATGAAATTGTACTCAGTGTAATCCTACCAAATTATATAAATAAAAAGAGATTTTTGTTCATATCAAATTATTGCAATTGCCATTTAAATATAAATATTTGCAAATGATATAGTAAGTTCCTTGAAAACAAAAATAAAAAATAATCAAGCATTGCATTTCATGCATCATTTGCACAAGCAGGTTTTTGCCAGATATCTGATTGGTGTTTCTTCTGTGCTTTAGCCAAACTGACTCACCGGCACAATACCCGAGCCAATCATCTGAGAATCATGGAGCATTTAGAGCAAGAGAATAGAGAGATGAAGGATGAGATTTTCCGCCTGACTGCCATGATGGAGTCAGTTCTTGCTACTCAAAGTCAATCTTCTCCAACGCTTGTAACTCCTCTCGCGAGGACTGTTATTTCAGAGGTGGCTACCTCTATGCCTGCTGTTGCCGCCCACTTTGCGCCAGATATGCCTGCCGAATTCCCATAGGGAATGCCGTCCAACTTCGGGCCAGAAGGAGTTGCGCCTACCTTTTCTTACATGCCGGCATCTAGCCCGGTCATGTCCGTGCCACCTCCCGCTGTGCACACCTTGCCTCGCGTAGAAGACACCATCCATCATTCTGAGCCGTCCGAGGGTCCGGATGTTTATGGGAAGATGGACGAGATGAAAGATCAGTTTCTTGAGTTGCGTAAGGAATTGAAGACGCTGAGAGGTAAAGATTTGTTTGGAAAGAGTGCTGCTGAGTTGTGCTTAGTGCCCAATGTTAAGATCCTGGTGAAGTTCAAAGTGCCTAACTTTGAAAAGTATAACGAGAACTCTTGTCCACTCAGTCATCTTGTGATGTATGCCCGCAACATGTCTACTCAGACCGACAATGATCAATTCCTTATTCACTACTTCCAAGATAGTTTGATTGGCGTTGCGCTCCGTTGGTAGATGGGATTGGACAGTGCCAACATTCGCACCTTCAATGACTTGGGGGAGGCTTTTGTTAAGTAGTATAAATATAATGTGGATATGGCGCCAGATAAAGACCAACTGAGGTCTATGTCTTAGAAAGACAAAGAGACATTCAAAAAGTATGCGCAGCGATGGAGGGAGTTGGCTGCCCAGATCATTCTTCCTTTGGAGGAAAAAGAAATGACAAAGATCTTCTTGAAAACTCTAAGTACATTTTACTATGAACGAATGATTTCTAGTGCCCCTAGTGACTTTACCGAAATGGTAAACATGGGGATGAGGCTTGAGGAAGGAGTCCGTGAAGGATGTTAGTTAAAAGATGAGGCGACAACAAGCAAGAGGTATGGTAGTAATTTCGGTAAGAAGAAGGACAATGAGACGAATGCAGTAATCAGTGGGAGGCAGAGGAGGCCTCAGATCAGAAGAAATCCAACATCCCGTTAACATCATCATCATCAAGTATCCTCGGTAATTCCGGTATTTTCTAATCAACAAGAAACACCAGTTCAACAACAACAATAACGTCAATAACAGCAACCGCAACGAAGAACAAACACCTACAACAACGACAATACCAACAACAATCATCATCAACAAAACTTTGATAGGAAAAAGGTCTCTTTCGACCCGATTCATATGTCATATGCAGAGTTGTATCCCTCGTTAGTTCTCAAGAACTTAATTCAACCGAGGAACCCACCGCAGATTCCAGAACCACTTCCTTGGTGGTATAAACCTGAACTCCGTTGTGCTTTTCACCTAGGAGCACCCAGACACGATATTGAAAACTGCTATCCATTGAAGTATGAGGTTCAGAAGCTTATGAAGAGTGGTATGGTGTACTTTGAGGACTGTGCGCCAAATGTGAAAGGAAATCCTTTTCCCGCTCATGGGAACTCTTCTGTGAATATGGTGGACGGTTGTCCTGGAGAATTCAAAGTTTTTAATGTGCATTTTATCAAGAGATCCTTAGTGCAGATGCATAAGGATATTTTTTTGGTAAGTGAATGTGAGCACGACCATGATGGTTGTGCTTTTTGTAGTGTTAACCCGAGGGGTTGTGAAGTTGTGAAAAGGGACATCCAAAGACTGATGGATGAAGGCATGATCCAAATTGTTCAATCCCGTCATGTAGATGACGACGTAAATGTCATAGTGCCCGTTTTCAAGCAACAAAAGCGGTTGGTAATCTAGTATGACTCTAGTAACATTAACAGTCGAAGATCAGTATCGCCATTGGTAATACGGTTAGCGGGCCCAGTCCCGTATTCATCTGATAAAGCTGTGCCATATCAGTATAATGCTACAATGATGAAGGATGGTCAAGAGGTCCCGTTACCTACAACTAGTTAAGTGGTGAGCATTACTGATGTAACGAAGGTGACCCGTAGGGGTCAAGTGTTTAGGTCGGTGTTCCCAGAAAATAAAGAAGAATCAATTATTGGTAAGAAGGCGGAGGTGCCTAATGTAGATCCGGTTTGTGTTTCAAAAGATAAGTATGGTGAATCCAGCAAATTGAAAGCCAATGATGATGATGAGGTACTCCGATTAATCAAAAGGCGCGAGTTCAATGTAGTGGAGCAGCGGCTCCAGACCCCCTCAAAAATTTAGTGTTGTCTCTGCTGATGAATTCAAAAGCACACAGAGAAGCACTACAGAGAGTTCTAGAACAAGCATTCATAGAGCATGATGTTAATGTGGATCAGTTCGATCACATTGTGACTAACATCACTTCTTGCAACAATCTCAGCTTTTGCGACGAAAAACTCCCTAAGGAAGGCAGAAACCATAATCTGGATTTGCACATCTCAATGAATTGCAAGGAAGATGCTTTGTCAAACGTGCTTGTTGACACCGGGTTGTCAACTTTGTCAAAGCTATCTTACCAAGGAGCGCCCATTAGTTATAGTGGTGTAATTGTCAAAGCCATTGATAGTTCGTGCAAGACTGTAATTGGTGAAGTGGACCTTCCAGTCAAGATAGGTCCGAGTGATTTTCATATTACTTTTCAAGTAATGGATATCCACCCGGCCTACAGTTGCTTATTGGGAAGGCTATGGATTCATGAGGTGAGAGTTGTTACTTCCATTCTGCCTCAAAAATTGAAATTTGTTGAGAATGGCATGCTTGTGATTGTTGGCCGAGAGAAGGTGTTGTTGGTTAGCCACCTATCATCTTTCTCTTATGTTGAAGCTGAGGATGAGGTTGGAACTCCATTCCAAGCCTTATTTATTGCTGCTGAGAAATAAGTTGGGGCACCGATGTCCTCATTAAAAGATGCTCAGAAGATTGTTGAAGAAGGTACTGTTGATCAGTGGGGGCGCATGGTAGCGGTCTCCGACAACAAAGGCAGAACTGGTTTCGGGTTCTAAAAAGGCTCATCAACTGTTAGATCTGAAGATATGCAACTCAGATTCCATAGCGGAGGGTTCATTCATGGCAATGAATAACACTTAGTTGTTATGCTAGAGGATGACGAAGAAGAAGACTGCACATATTTTGTGATGCATGGAAAGGCTTGCAACAATTGGACTCTTGTTGATATTCCTGTTATTTTGCATCGATCTAAGTAATTGCTTTTATATGTTTTTAAAATCCTTCTCCTATGCCTAAGGGAGAAGTGAAAATTGTTTGGGCATTTTCAAATTGATCTTCAATAAAATTAATTCTATTCATCCACATCTATGATGTTTGTTTTTACTTTTTACTTTATTCTGAAAATGGTAATCACTAAAAACATAAATAAACAATATAATTGTCCATCTGCATAATATTTGGTCACAAATTCACTTCTCTAAAATCGAAATATCAAATCTATATGCAGGTTGGTTCCTAACCCCATTGAATACAATGATCCTTCTCCTTCTCCAAATTTTGAATTCCCTGTGTTTGAGGCAGAGGAGGAAAGTGATGTAGAAGTGAGTGATGAATTATCTCGTCTTCTTGAGCAAGATCAAAAGACCATTCATCCGTTCAAAGAGAAGATTGAGCTAGTCAACTTGGGTTCCGAAGATGATGTGAAGGAAGTCAATATTGGGTCTCGACTGTGTCCAGATGTTAAGAAGGGGTTGATTGATCTTCTTCGAGAATATTCAGATGCGTTTGCTTGGTCCTATCAAGACATGCCTGGTTGGATTCTGAGATTGTGGAGCATAGATTGTCATTGAAGCAAGAATGCCAACCAGTCAAGCAGAAATTGAAAAGAACGCATCGTGACATGGCTGTGAAGATCAAAGAGGAAGTGCAAAAATAGATTGATGTCGGTTTCCTTGTGACCGCTGAGTATCTGCAATGGGGGGCCAATATTGTGCATGGGCCGAAGAAATATGGAAAAGTCCGCATGTGTGTCGATTATAGAGATTTGAATAAAGCCAGTCCGAAAGATGATTTCCCTCTGCCACACATTGATATGTTGGTAGAAAATACTGCTAAATTAAAAATCTTTTCGTTTATGGATGGATTTTCCGGATATAATCAGATCAAGATGGCACCCGAAGATATGGAGAAGACCCATTCATTACACCTTTGGGAATATTCTGTTATAGAGTGATGCCTTTCGGTTTAAAGAATGCTGGTGCAACTTACCAAAGAGCAATGACTACTTTTTTTCATGATATGATGCATAAGGAGATCGAAGTTTATGTCGATGACATGATTGCTAAATCGATTGATGAAGAGGAACATGTTGAGCATTTGTTAAAGCTATTCCAGCATTTGAGGAAATATAAACTCCACTTGAATCCCAATAAGTGTACTTTTGGTGTTCGTTCTGGTAAGTTGTTGGGCTTTATTGTCAGCGAGAAGGGTATTAAAGTTGATCCTGCCAAGGTCAAAGCAATACAAGAAATGCCTGCGCCGAAAACTGAGAAGCAAGTCAGAGGTTTTCTCGGCCGCTTAAATTATATTTCCAGATTCATTTCCCACATGACTGCCACATGTGCGCCTTTATTCAAGCTTCTTAGGAAAGATCAGTCTTGTGATTGGACTGAAGACTGCCAGAAAGCTTTTGACAGTATCGAGGAATATCTGCTTGAGCCTCCAATTTTGTCTCCACCTGTTGAAGGAAGACCATTGATCATGTATCTGATTATGCTAGAATATAGTATGGGTTGTGTTCTTGGTCAACAAGATGAGACTGGAAAGAAATAATTTGCAATTTACTACCTCAGTAAGAAGTTCACCGACTGTGAGACTCGGTATCCTATGCTTGAGAAGACTTATTGCGAATTGGCTTGGGCTGCTAAGCGTCTGCGCCAATATATGTTGAATCATACCACTTGGTTGATATCCAAAATTGATCCAATCAAGTATATATTTGAGAAGCCTTCTTTAACTGGGAGGATTGCCCGTTGGCAGATGTTGTTATCAGAGTATGATATCGAATACCAATCTCAGAAAGCAATCCAAGGTAGTATCTTGGCTGACCATTTGGCTCACCAACCAATTGAACATTACCAGTCAGTGCCGTATGACTTTCCTGATGAAGAGATTTTGTACTTGAAAATGAAGGATTGTGATGAACCATTGCTTGAAGAAGGGCTAGAACCTGGTTCCCGTTAGGGCATGGTATTTGATGGAGCTGTTAATCAATATGGAAATGGCATTGGGGCAGTGATTATTACTCCTCAAGGCATGCATCTACCATTTATAGCTAGATTGACTTTCAAGTGTACAAACAACATGGCAGAATATGAAGCTTGCATTATGGGGCTTGAAGAGGCCCTGAATCTCAGAATCAAGTATTTGGATGTCTTCGTTGATTCGGCTTTGGTTGTGAATCAAATCAAAGGAGAATGGGAGACAAATCAACCCGGTTTATTACCATATAGAGATTATGCGAGGAGGATTTCAACTTTCTTTACGAAGGTGGAATTTCATCATATCCCTCAAGATGAAAATCGGATGGCAGATCCTCTTGCAACGTTGGCATCAATGATTGTAGTGAAGTATTAGAATGAAGTTCCCAATTTGTCTGTGATGCGTCTTGATAGGCCAGCACATGTGTTTGCTGTTGAAGAGATTAAAGAAGAGAAGCCGTGGTATTATGACATCAAATGTTTCCTCCAAAGTCAGATTCACCCGCCTGGGGAATCTTTGAAAGATAAGAAGACTTTGAGAAGATTAGCCGGCAATTTCTACTTGAATGGTGATATACTATACAAGAGACATGCAATGGATAGACACGAAGCAGAATTGTTGATGACTGAAGTGCACGAAGGTTCCTTTGGTACTCATTCCAATGGACATGCAATGTCAAAGAAGATGTTGCGAGGAGGTTACTATTGGCTGACAATGGAATCTGACTGTTCCAAATTTGTGAAGAAGTGCCACAAGTGTCAAATATATGCTGATAACATTCATGTTCCTCCGACACTATTGAATGTTATCTCTTCCCCATGGCCCTTCTCCATGTGGGTAATTCATATGATTCGGATGATTGAACCTAGAGCTTTGAATGGACATCGTTTCATTTTTGTGGAAATTGACTACTTCACAAAATGGGTCGAAGGGGCATCGTATGCAAATGTAACCAAGCAAGTTGTTGTAAGGTTTATCAAGAATCAGATCATATGCCGTTATGGTGTGCCAAGCAAGATCATTATTGACAATAGATTGAACTTGAATAATAATATGGTGGAATCTCTTTGTAAAGACTTCAAGATTGCGCATCATAATTCTTCTCCCTACATACCTAAGATAAATGGGGCTGTTGAAGCTGCAAATAAGAACATTAAGAAGATTATTCAGAAGATGGTTGTCACGTACAAAGATTGGCATGAGATGCTCCCATTTGCTTTGCATGGGTATCGTACATCCATCTGCACTTCAACAGGGGCAACCCCTTTCTCTCTTGTTTATGGTATGGAAGCAGTGCTCCCCGTAAAGGCTGAGATTCCTTCATTGCGTGTGCTCATGGAAGCCAAGTTGACTGAGGCTGAATGGTGTCAGACCAGATTTGATCAGCTGAATTTGATAGAAGAGAAGAGATTGACTGCCATGTGTCATGGTCAGTTGTATCAGCAAAGGATGAAGAAAGCTTTTGATAAGAAGGTCAGACCTCGTGTGTTCAGAGAAGGTGACCTTATGCTCAAGAAGATTTTGACATTTAAACCAGATTCTAGGGGAAAATGGACTCCTAATTATGAAGGCCCATATGTTGTTAAGAGAGCCTTTTCAGGCGGTGCATTGATACTTACCACTATGGATGGTGAAGAGTTCACTCGTCCTGTGAACGCAGATGCAGTCAAGAAATGCTTCACCTAAAAAACTAAAAGAACAACTCGCTAAGTTGAAAATCCGAAACTTAGGCAAAAATGAGCGTCTCGGTGGATTGAAAACCCGAAAGGGCGATCCAGGCAAAAATTAGAGACATAAAACAAAAAAAAATCCCGATAAGTTGAGTACCCTACCTTGGGGCAACTTATGCAAAAATTAGGGATTATGGAAAGTAACTGCATTCTGCAGATCTTCAGTTTTGAAGATGTTCATGAGCACAATGGTCGGTTTTAATCCCCAGTAGCGGTCAAGATCACACTGGATATCAAGAGTTGGTAGAAGGATTAAGGATCATTTGTATTCGATGTAACCCTTTTCCATATAACTTACCATTTTCAACTTTGTAAAAATCTATGGAGTCTTGTCATTTACAGACTACCATTCCATTAAATAAAGTTGAGCTTTTATCCAATTGTTTCTACTCTTATTTATTTCAGTCAATAGTTTTAAAATTTTATTATGATAATTTTGAAATTAAATTTTTAATCAAAATTAAATTTTATCTTAAATATATAAAAGCAAGAATTTTCAAAGCAATTAAAAGGAATATCAACAGTATTTTAATGAACAATAAGTCCTTAAGTGCAAAACATCAGAGGTTCCCCAAGAAGTTAACCCTTCGGGTACCCCTAGACATTTGTGTTGATTCAGTTCCTCGGCGGAGTGTTTGATCCCAGTGGAGCTTCTTTCTTTGTCCCCAGCTGAGTTGATTCAGATACCCTGCAGCGTGTCCTTGTCCCCAACAGAGTTTCGGCCTTCCCCAGCGGAGTTCGTATTTCCTCAGCAGGATTGATCCTCAGGTATGGTTGACTTTCCCAGTGGACCGCATTTGGTTTCCCTACCAATCGCCATTGAACTTGCTCCCAGTCAGAGTTTCCTCCTGGTTTCTGAGCAACTTTTTTATGATTATTTCTCTATAGGGTTGTCTCCCATTTTTATGGTGTTGACCTAAAATTCCCCATAGATTTGATGTTCTCTACTCAGTAGATCTCCTCCTTCCCTAGCTAGGGTTGAGCCTTTGGATTGTTGATCTCTCAGTTCTCCAGCAGTTGTCTCCATATTTTTTGGATTGACCGAGGATTGTACCGATGATTCAAATTCTTTGCGACACCTTTGTATCCTTTGTGATCGCTTTGTCAGCATAGTCATCATATATACATATACATATACATTCATACAATTTCATACTTGCATATGTGCATCATTATCTTCGAGATTCTTATTCTCTATTATGGTGGTACTTTATCCCAATATTGAATCTGGTGTTTGTCATCCTTCAATTGTAGAGTGTCAGCCCCTTAAGCATAAAGATTTTAACCTTTCTTCTTTTCCCCACTGAGTTTGTCTCCTCGTGGATGATTATTATTTCTGTTTCCTCCCCAGTTAATTATCTGGATGGAATCACTCCCCTTGAGTTATGTCCTCATTGGGTTGAGTCTGGATTGACCGTTTCTTTCTAGTTCTTACCTAGATAGATACTTTGGGTCCCCTAAGAGCCTATTACCCAGTAACTGGTAATATTCTTCTTAGTTTGCAGTTTGTTACTTCTTGCCCAATACCCGACAAAAGTACCCCTATTTTTCCCAGCAGTAGAGTCCCAGTGGATTTAATTCCCTAGGAAGTATATCCTTGATATGTTCATCCTAACTGGTGACAGATATCTTTCTCTCCCCTGCTTGAGTCTATCCTTGATATGTTCATCCTAACCGATGACGGATATTCTCTTTTTGGTATTCTACCCAGTAAAAAGGTAGTTGTAATCCCTATTTTTGTTCCCTAGGAAGTATACCCTTGATATGTTCATCCTAACCGATGACGGGTTTCCTTCTCTTTGCGGTCTTCTACCCCGTAACTGGTAGTTATAAATCCTGCTTTTTGTTCCCTCCGTAGAGTTGATCCTTGATATGTTCACTTTAACAAGTGACGAATTCTCTCTCTTGGTATTCTATCCAGTAATTGATATATGTAATTCCTATTTCTCTCTCCTCACAGAGTCTATCCTTGATATGTTCATCTTAATCAGTGACGGATTTTCTCTTTGACGGTCTATCCAGCATTCCATAGATGTAATTCCTACCTTTTTGTTCAGTTGGTTTATCCTTGATATGTTCATCTTAACCGATGACGGGTATCCTCCTTGACAATCCCTGGAAAGTCTATCCTTAATATGTCCATCCTAACCGATGACGGATTTTCTTCCCTGTTGAGTTTATCCTTGATATGTTCATCTTAACCGATGACGGATACTCTCACCATTGGTCTTCTGCCTAGTAACTAGTAGTTGTAAATCCTATTTGTCTGCAGTTTTCCCCAGTAAGGCTATTCTTATCTAGTAACCGGTAATGAATGTTCCCTTCTGTTGTTTCCCAGTGAGTCATCCTTGATAGGTTCATCCTAATCGATGACGGGTGTTCTCTCTGTCAGATCTTTATTATCTCATTACCTAGTAATAGGTAGTGGATAATAGATTTCTGCTCCTCCTGTGCTGAAGTTTATCTTCCCCAGTTGAGTTGAATGTGCATTTCCCTTAGTGAAATCGTTTTTCCCTGCATGATTCAAGTACTTCAGTTTTATCCTGGCTGAGACTTTTCCATGTTTGTATGGAATCCCTCGAATCCCCCAGTAGTTTTAAGTCGTAGCCTGGCCTACGCATAACTCCTTTTCCCCCAGAGTCTCAGTCTCCCTAGTGAGTTTTCCTTACGGAATGCATTATACTCCTACGGATTTTCGGTCCCTCTGATTTCTTTTCCTTTATGGCAGTTTCCCCACAAAGCATTACCTTTTACATTCATATCATATGCATCATGAGGTCTCTTAGGGACCAAAATTTGTTTCTATATGTTGTTATTTAAGCCCATTCTACTGAGTCGACATGAAGATTTTAAGCTTCACCTCCTGAGTTAGAATGTCCTAAAATAGGGGTAGATGTAAGACCCAATTTGGACCCTAAGATCCCTCATGCAAATTCATCATAAGCATTAGCATTGGGATCATACCTTGGCATCCTCCTTACCCCTCTTTCATTAGGTTTGTTTTGGGAGAGATCACCAAGCACTATGTGATTGTATCATACTTGTATATTATCATTTTACTAACCAAAATACCAAAAATATGTCTTTGCATTTGCCTAACTCTTTTGTAGGTAGGGCATGATCTCCATTTATCTATCAAGTTCATATCTAGGGTTTGAGACCCTCATGAACAAAGAGCACAACCATGAATTGATTCAAGAATGGTTATGAACATCATATATGAGGCCCAATGACCTATACATGTTATATCGATCAAGTTTTCTTCAAGAGTTTGAGGGTGATTTGCATTGGAAACGCTAGTTTGACTGGGTATCTTGAGTAACTTCTCCAACAAGCTATCTCATCAATTGATCAAATTTCTCAAGGGACACTTCAAAATTCATCATCTTATGCATATATGATCTACCATGAGCCTAGAAAGTCAAGATAATTGAAGGTTAGCAAGTTGGTTGATGGTGGTTGGCCAGATGAATTCATCTGATCAAAACTAGGTCTTTCTAGACCCTATCTCCTACAAACAACTTTCATGTTGTGACCTAGATCTAGTTTTGCTTGGAAAATCATTTTCTATGTTGAAACATTATAGGTCATTTTGTCTAAACCCTAACTTGAAAGTCAACTTCCCAAGGCCATAACTTGCTCAATTTTTATGAGATGAAATATTTCAAAGTTGCACAATCAAATTCAATGTGTCTAATTCAACTTTTATGTTTGGAGTGAGAGCAACTTAACCATTTTTGAGCATGTGATATTAGGTTACATTAGAGATCATTTTTTACCTATACCATTGATCAAGTGATTTTTCCAAACTTCAAAAATGCATAAATTTATCATTTCAATCCAAATGACATGAAATTGGTGACCATTTTGAAGGTATTTGAAAGATCTACAAGTTTGATGAAGACACGTTTCTCATTTGAAGCTCATATAAAAAGTTAAGCAAGGTGGAATATTGAGACATATGGCTTGACACCTAGAAATATTTTGATATGTCAAACATTTCCAAACTTCCACCTCACATTTCTTCATGTTCCAAGCTCCAAATGAAAAAGTGTTAAACATAAAAGTTGTTCCTCTTGAACTCACCTTTCCAAAGAGCTCAAATTCATCCATTTTGGACAAGGAATGCATAGGCTGCGTATGGCTTGAACATGGTATCATCAATTGGCAAGGATCAAACTTCAAATCTTCACACACACCTGCCTTGCAATCCAAGTTGGTTTTTGACCCTCTCAAACTCATTTATGGACCTAAGGAAATTATTTCATGGGCGTGTATACGCCCATGCACCCATGCATCATCAATGACCAATTTTGGAAAGTGATTTCAAGTGTGAAAATATCAATGGTTTCAACTATAAATAGAGCTTGATATGCTCAGCATTCAACACACATTGGCACCAACTTTGATCCCAAACCTCTAACCCTCACATTCCAAAGGATAATCCTGATAAATTCACTTGAATTTGAGTTTGAATTTTCATTGTTTTAAAATTCAAAACTCCAAGGATCCAAGACCTCTTGTGTGTTCAATTATTCTTCTGCAAATATTTAGAGTGAGATCAAGCACGCGCCAAGGCAAGAACAATTGAATCCATACCTACATTTAAGGTATTTTCTAGAAATTTTAGTCTCTTCAATTCTCTCTAAATCGTGCTCAATTCTCTTGATTCTTTGGTTGTCTGAAGTCCTACCAATGTAGGCAAGAAGAGTGAGTTGCTTTGAAGCTAAATCAAAGCAACTCAGTTCATGTACCTCAAATTTCAACTTCATGTATCTCTCAATATACTTGAAGTTAAGATGAATTGAGGTCAGATACGTGCTCAATTTCAATTTATTTTGAAATCATGTCCTTCTTTTTAATTTTGGTGATGGTTATGACTAAACCAGTCCGACCAGGGTCACCGGAGAAGACGGTCGGGCTTTGGACACCGATGGTGATCTGGATGGTTCTAAGCCACAGGATCCTTGTGAAATGAAATAATCTCGTGCGTTGGTTTGAATTACCAAGGTTATGACGCGCTGACTAGAGTCCATCGTGGATAGCGCGTTTGTGACCGCTTGATCTACCACCTCAATTAATGAGGGAGATCAAGTGGTCCACGTTTTTTCTGTTATTCTAATTTTCATTTTAATTGCTTTATTTTCATTAACTCATATTAATTTTAATATTGACCCAAAAAATATGGGAGTTTCACCAAAAAATTTCAAATTATTTCCTCTTTCATATTCTGAATTAAAGTTATTGTTTGGATCATTATTAATATTTTTCATTTGTTTTTAATTGTTTAAAAATACTTTTAAATATCCAAAAATTATGAAATTTTTTCTCCAAGGTCCTTTGACCTTGTTTGACCTATGATAAATCTCATGGCCATTACTTTGGTGGTTTTATGAGGTTTTAGGAATTGGACAAACCATATTTAATTTAAATGCCTTATTTTAGTATTTTTAATTTGATTAATTGCCAAATAATTTTGTTGACCAATTGTGATGACTTGTTTGAGTTTGATTATTGTTTTTGGGCCTTGGTCAGGGTTGATTTGACATTGTCAAATTAATATCATTGGATTTAGGGGATTGATGGAATGTACATTCCATCTCCTAAAATGAATGGATGATATTAATTTGGTAAAAGTCCTCCTTTGACGAATTTGTGTTTTGATCCATTCCCCTCCCACTTCATCTTATTCCTCTTCTTCATTTATTCATTCCATTTAGCCTATGATATCTCAAAATCCTAAGGCTAGTTGATTGAAAAATTAACATGAGTATGGATGAGATTAGGCCACACCTTTTGCATATTCGTTTTGTGTGTGGTATGTTCCATGAGCATAGTCTATTATATTATGTCCCTAACATGCATTAACACCAAAATTCTATTGTCCAGCCTCAAACAGGTGTGACTTCTACATAAGTCCAATAACGATTGCTTAACATAGCGCTAAATTTGTGACACAAAAGGCATAAGCATACTAGTTAGTGAGATTGTAAGTCTCCCCTCTTTCATGGTATTGTGTGGAAGCTTGGCCTTTTTTCCTTGCTTTGGAAGATGTCTTGGTTCAAGGATCCATGCTTGTGATAAGTGGGTTGAGTGTTCTCCAAAGAATGACTTCAAATAAATGAAAAGCAAAAGTAAAACAATACTAACTTCTAATCTATTAACTACTAACTTTTATTTTCAAGCCCTTTACTTTAATTCCATTTAATTATAGCTTTTATTCATTTTGCCATTGTTCATATCATTCTAATTGTTTATGTTAATGCAATTTTCACTTTGTCCATTTGGACCATATTGTGTGATATATTTTGTTAGTGTATACTTTGCTTGTTTATGTGGTCTTTGACAATTAATGTACATAATAACAACAAAAACCCTAAAAAACATGTGTGTGGACTGTTGGCTTGATCTTGGACAAATGGACTTAGAATCTAGGCAACCTTCCTATGCTAGAGGACTTGGCCAATGCTAACTTATTGAGAAACCAAGTGCTTGCAATTGGAAACTTTATCTGATACATCATTCAAGATCTCTCTAAGTTCATTTGTAACATGATCATTGTGAAGCTGTTATTTTGAACCTGTGGCTTATGAAATTCATCTGTTACATGGGCTACTTTGAGGAAGATCATGGAATGGATAAGCTTGGATGTGGCCATCTTAATTTGATGCCTTGCTCTTCAAGATAATATGATTGTGCATTTGTGTGTTGCTTGATTCTAAAAGTCCAAGGGAATTCTGGGTTTCTATTGACATTTTTGTCTATTGGATTGCTACCCATTTGGTTAGATCTTCTCAACTCTAAACTTTTAATTTTTGTACATAGGATAGTCTCTTCATCTTCTCCCCATTTATTTAATTTCAAAATCTCTCCCTCCCTTTTAAAAATCTTCTTTGATTGAACTTACTTTGTTCTAAACGTTGACCACTTTGCAAAAAGATAGAAACTTTGGCCTTATGCCATTGCATTTTCAAACTTCATTTCTTAAATCAAACTTGTAAATAAACTTAACTATACTTGACTTAAACTTTCAAAAAGCCAAAAAGAACTAACTCATTCAAACAATTTTTAGGCCTTTGTGCCTTTCAAACTTAATTTTTGTTAAAAGCAATGCACCCACTTTGAAATTTGTATCACGAACTACGAGGTTTTGATCCCTCATTTTTATGTTGGTATGTAGGCACAAGACCGAAGGTATTGTCAAACACAAAAATATAATTAATGAATTCTTTTCTCATCCCCCCATTCTATTTGTTTGTAAACATCACTTTATACCAAGTACATATGCACACAAAAAGGGCTCCCTAGGAGTACCTAGGACACTTTGGGTGCTAACACCTTCCCTCTGTGTAACTGTAGCGGTAAATTCTTGATCATCAAGCTAAGGATAAGCTAGAGACCAAATAACAAGAGTCGCCACTGCGCTTTTATTGTTTCCAAAGGAAAAGGGAAAAAGTACGAACAAAACCCAAAAGTAACAAGTTTTCAAATCAAAACTAATAAAATGTCAGAGATTAGAGGTAAGGGGTTTGGTTACACAAAGGAAAGGTATTAGCATCCAAAGTGTCATAGGTACTCCTAGGGAGCCCTTTTTGTGTGCATATGTACTTGGTATAAAGTGATGTTTACAAACAAATAGAATGGGGGGATGAGAAAAGAATTCATTAATTATATTTTTGTGTTTGATAAGACCTTCGGTCTGGTGCCTACGTACCAACATAAAAATGAATGATCAAAACCTCGTTGTTCGTGATACAAATTTCAAAGTGGATGCATTACTTTTAACAAAAATTAAGTTTGAAAGGCACATAGGCCTAAAAATGGTTTGAGTGAGTTAGTTCTTTTTGGCTTTTTGAAAGTTTAAGTCAAGTATAGTTAAGTTTATTTACAAGTTTGATTTAGAAAAGGAGCTTGAAAATGCAATGGCATAAGCCCAAAGTTTCTATCTTTTGCAAAAGTGGTCAAAGTTAGGAACAAAATAAGTTCAATCAAAGAATATTTTGAAAAGGGATGGAGAGATTTTGAAATTAAAGAAATGGGGAGAAAATGAAGAGACTACCCTATGTATAAAACTAAAAGTTATAGAGTTGAAAAGATCTGACCAAATGGGTAGTAATCCAATTGACAAAAATGTCAATAGAAACCCAAAATTCCCTTGGACTTTTAGAATCAAGAAACACACAAATGCACAATTATATTATCCTGAAGAGCAAGGCATCAAATAAAGATGGCCACATCCAAGCTTATCCATTCCATGATCTTCCTCAAAGTAGCCCATGTAATAGATGAATTTTACAAGTCATAGGTTCAAAATAACAACTTCACAATGATCATGTTGGAGATGAACTCAGAAGGATCTTGAATGATGTATCAGATGAAGTTTCAAATTTCAAGCACTTGGTTTCTCAATAAGTTGGCATTGACCAAGTCCTTTAGCATAGGAAGGTTGCCTAGATTCTAAGTCCATTTGTCCAAGATCTAGCCAACAGTCCACACAAACGTTTTTTAGAGTTTTTATGGTTATTATGTACATTAATGGTCAAAGACCACACAAACAAACAAAGTATACACAAACAAAATATATCACACAAAATGGTCCAAATGGACAAAGTGAAAATTGCATTAACATAAACAATTAGAATGATATGAACAATGGCAAAATGAATAAAAGCTAAAAGTAAATTGCAATAAGGTAAATGGCTTGAATTTGAATGTTAGTAGTTAATAGGTTAGAAGTTAGTATTGTTTTGCTTTTGCTTTTCATTTTAAGACATTCTTTGGAGAACACTAAACCCACTTATCACAAGCATGGATCCTTAAACCAAGACATCTTCCAAAGGAAGGAAAAAAGGCCAGGTTTCCACACAATACCATGAAAGAGGGGATACATACAATCTCACAAACTAGAATGCTTATGCCTTTCATGTCACAAATTTAGCGCTATATTAAGCAATCGTAATTGGACTTATGTAGAAGTAACAACTATTTGAGGTCGGGCAATAGAATTTTGGTGTTAATGCATGTTAGAGAAATAGTATAATAGACTATGCCCATGAAATACACCACACACAAAAAGAATATGCAAAAGGTGTGGTCTAATCTCATCCATACTCATGTTAATTTTTCAATCAACTAGCATTAGGACTTTGAGATATCATAGGCCAAATGGTATGAATGCATAAAGAAAGGGAAAAAGATGAAGAGGGAGGGGAATGGATGAAATCACAAATTGATCAAAGGAGGACTTTTACCAAATTAATATCATCCATTCATTTTGGGAGATGGAATGTACATTCCATCAATCTCCTAAATCCAATGATATTAACTCAACAAAGTCAAATCAACCTTGACCAAGGCCCAACAATAATAGTCAAACACCAACAAGTTACCATAATTAGTCAACAAAATTATTTAGCATTTAGTCAAATTAAAAATACTAAAATAAGGCATTTAAATTAAATATGGTTTGTCCAATTCTTAAAACCTCATCAAAACACCAAAGAAATGACCATGAGATTTATCATAGGTCAAACAAAGTCAAAGGACCTTGGAGAAAAAATTTCATAATTTTTGGACATTCGAAAGTATTTTTAAACAATTAAAAACAAATGCAAAATATATAAGATCATGAAAAATATTAATAATGATCCAAAAAATAATTTTAATTCAGAATATGATAGAGGAAAATATTTGATTTTTTTTGGTGAAACTCATATTTTTTGGATCAATATTAAATTTAATATGAATTAATGAAAATAATGCAATTAAAATGAAAATTAAAATATTAGAAAAAACAAGGACCACTTGATCTCCCTCATTAATTGAGGTGGCAAATCAAGTGGTCACAAACGCGCTATCCACGATGGACTCTAGTCAGCGTGTCATAACCTTGGTAATTCAAACCAACGCACGAGATTATTTCATTTCGCAAGGATCCTGCGGCTCAGAACCATCCATCTCACCACCGGCGTCCAAAGGCCGGTTGTCTTCTCCAGCGGCCCTGGCCGGACTGGTTCAGTCATAACCATCACCAAAATTGAAAAGAAGGACATGATTTCAAAGTAAAAATGGCACTGAGCATGAATCTGACCTCAGTTCATCTTAACTCCAAGTATATTGAGAGATACATGGAGTTGAAATTTGAGGTACATGAACTGAGTTGCTTCGATTTGGCCTCAAAGAAACTCAATCTTCTTGCCTACATTGGTAGGACTTCAGACAACCAAAGAATCAAGAGAACTGAGCATGATTTAGAGAGAATCGAAGAGATTAAAATTTCTTGCCTTTGCTCGTGCTTGATCTCACTCCAAATGTTTGCAGAAGAAGAATTGAACACACAAGAGGTCTTGGATCCCCGGAGTTTTGAATTTCAAAACAGTGAAAATTCAAACTCAAATTCAAGTGAATTTATCAGGATTATCCTTTGGAATGTGAGGGTTAGAGGTTTGGGATCAAAGCTAGCGCCAATGTGTGTTGTATGCTGAGCATATCAAGCTCTACTTATAGCTGAAACCATTGATATTTGCACACATGAAATCACTTTCCAAAATTGGTCATTGATGATGCATGGGTGCATGGGCGCATACAGACCCATGAAATCATTGCCTTAGGTCCATAATTGAATGTGAGAGAGTCTGAGACCAACTTGGATTGCAAGGCAAGTGTGTGTGAAGATTTGAAGTTTGATCCTTGCCAAATGATAATACCATGTTTAAGCCATGTGCAGCCTATGCATTCCTTATCCAAAATGGATGAATTTGAGCTCTTTGGAAAGGTGATATCAAGAGGAACAACTTTAATGTTTAACACATTTTCATTTAGAGCTTGGAACATGAAGAAGTTTGAGGTGGAAGTTTGGAAATTTTTAACATATCAAAATTTTTCTAAGTGTCAAGCCATATGTCTCAATATTCCACCTTGCTTAACTTTTTATATGAGCTTTAAATGAGAAAAGTGTATTCATAAAAGTTTTAGATCATTCAAATACTTTCAAAATGGTCACCAATTTTATGTCATTTGGATTTGAAATGATAGAGTTTTGCATTTTTGAAGTTTGGAAAAATCACTTGATCAATGGTATAGGTCAAAAGTGACCTAGAATGTAACCTCATATCACATGCTCAAAAAAGTTGAATTAGCACTCACTCCAAACATCAAAGTTGAAGTAGACATATTGAACTTGATTTTGCAACTTGGAAATATTGCATCTCATAAAAATTGAGCAACTTATGGCCTTGGGAAGGTGACTTTTAAATTAGGGTTTAGACAAAATGACCTATAATGTTTCAACATAGAAAATAATTTTCCAAGCAAAACTATCTCTAGATCTCAACATGAAAAATGTTTGTAATGTCATTTGGAGTAAGTTTTCTCTTGGAATGATTTTCATATGGTGAAAATTGTATGAGATAGGGTCTAGGGAGACCCAGTTTTGACCAGATGAATTAATCTGGCCAACCACCATCAACCAACTTGCTAACCTTCAATTCTCTTGACTTTCTAGGCTCATAGTAGATCATATATGCATAAGATGATGAATTTTGAAGTGTCACTTGAGAAATTTGATCAATTGATGAGATAGCTTGTTGGAGAAGTTACTCAAGATACCCAGACAAACTAGGGTTTCCAATGCAAATCACCCTCAAACTCTTGAAGAATACTTGATCAATATAACATGTAGAGATCATTGGGACTCATATATGATGTTTATTACCATCCTTGGATCAATTAATGGTTGTGCTCTGATAACGGGAAAACACATCAGATAATTGCCTTAATTTACACCCAAAGATCACACCATTTCGATTAATATCCCGATTATTGCGCAAGTATTCGTGTTGTTTTTTCAGGTATTTGAATCCCCATGCACTAAAGAGCAAAATGAAGAAAAGGAAGAAAAAGACGAAGAAACAAGTGAAAAAGCACAGAAAAACCAGAAAAACAGATTATGCAGATTTTGCTGATGTGACGATCGCCACACATTCATGATGCTCGTCACGACCCAGACTGTGACGACCGTCACAGGCCCATGACGAGCGTCACGCGGCCACAAAGTGCGCTTTGAAACAGTCAGCAACAGGCACCCAAACGTGCCTAAATCTCCTCCAACAAACTTTTCCCACGGATTCCTCTCTCAAGACCAAATCTTCCTTGATTTTCTCAACTACCAAGACCTAATGGACACTATATAAAGGGCTCAAATGGGAAAAATTGGGGACGCCTACTTTGATATTTACGCTCTGCAATTTAATTTTCAGCTTTCTAGCATTCAGCATTTTTTCTTTCTTTCCAGCAACCTTGTTTCCGTTGCCTTATTGTATTTGTTATTCTTTTTTATAGTTTCCCTCTTTCCATTTAGTTTTCCAGTTAGCCATAGTAGTAGTTTCCTACACTGGGGAACTACTACACTTTATTTTATTTTAGTAGTAATCTGTATTGAAGAAGCAAAGCCTACCGACTTGTGGAGGACTGCTCAAGCGCTTCAAGAATCGCTATACTCTGTACTTCGATCTCCAGGTTTTTATTGAATTATTATTGTTATTGCCCATTTATTGTTATAAGCATGCGTGCCGCAATGTTGATTTGTTTATGCCTTGTGTTTGCTTTATTTAATATATCCAGCTAAACTACCGGTATCGGTATGTAGCAACTCAATTTGATGGGATTTAATAATAACCGGTGAAAACCCTTTTTCTCAAATAACCTTTTAGGATGAAGTTTTTAATCTAAATTTAATTAACTTTATCACAAAACCGTGAAAAGCTATTTAATACGGTTTTGCCACGAGAGTGGGAAATTAACTAAGGTGAGAACCAACAATCGCGAGAGCGTGAGGCTCGGGCTGGATAGTAAAAATTAGGCATTGAGTTTAAAAACAGCGAGAGCACTTTAAAAGCAATTAGAACTTATTTATTTTCAAAGAGTAATTTTGACTTCAAATGGGACAGCGAGAGCGTACATTCTGACTTAAAGTTATAGGTCGAATCAACAACCACGAGAGTGTGAGATAAAGTCTTTTAAATAAACATTTCCTACTGAGAGATATTTGGCATTCAAACTATTCACTGGTGACTTATCGAATCCCTGACGATTGATGCGCTGCATACTGATCCCTTCCATTAATTCTTTCTTAAAACCGAAAATTTCCCTTAGATTTACTTTATTACCCCCGAACTTCTACTAAAGCGACTAGATTGTGCACTTGCAGTCAAGTACCCGACAGACTATATTTTATATATATCCACAACAAGCATCAAGTTTTTGGCGCCATTGCCGGGGACCTGTTTTCGTCGAATAGTGTGATTCTTTCGTTGCACGGTATAGACTAAGGTAAAAACAAAAACTAATCTTCTCTCCCTTCTTTCCCTGATTGTATGCCAAGTACTCGCTCACAAGGCGATAACTTAGCACCACCAATCCCTGAATTAGAGTGTTTCCTATACGTGAGACGCCGAATACACGAATATCAACAAAAGTACGGTATTCCCGATATCTCCTTTCCTCCTAAATCATAAGAAAAACCAAACATGGCTGAAGAAGGACCACAAAATCGTCCTCTTAAATTCTACGCTACCTCATCTCAACAAGAACCTCACAACAGCATTGCTGCCCCCGCTATTAATCAAAACGATTTCGAGTTGAAACCCTCACTCTTATCAGCCGTCCAACAACATCAGTTTGCTAGAAATCCAATAGAAGATCCTAATGAACACCTGACTAAGTTTGTGCAGTACGCAGATACTGTAAAAGCGAATGGTGTATCTCAAGATGCGATAAGACTGCGTCTTTTTCCCTTTTCACTAAGAGACAGAGCTTAGGCTTGGTTGCAATCCTTGCCCTCCAACTCCGTTACAACATGGGAAGAACTGAAGAACGTCTTCTTATCCCGATACTTTCCGCCGAGCAAAACTGCTATATTGAGAGCTCAAATCAACGGATTCAGGAAAAAAGATGTGGAATCTCTCTACGAAGCAGGGGAGAGATACAAGGACATGATGAGAATATGTCCACATCACGGTCTAGAAGATTGGGTGATCATTCACACGTTTTATAATGGGCTTCTTATGGATAAGCCATACACCGAAGCCTATCAACTCATTGAAAACATGGCCCAGAACCATTGCCAATGGGGAGGTGAACGAACTCCAGTGGAAAAGTCCCAGACTAAGGGTGGAATGTACGAAATCAGTAGCCTTGACCATGTTCATGCAAAGGTAGATGCCCTTGTCCAAAAATTAGATAACTTGGCCACACCACCCGCAGCCACCGTGGCTATTGTAACTCCAAACTGTGAGTTATGTGGAAATCCTGGACACACTGCACAAGAATGTAAAATTTTAGTAGGAGTCCCAACAGACCAAGTGAAGTATACACAACGAAATCCCTATTCAAATACTTACAACCCTGGTTGGAAAAACCATCCTAATTTCTCGTATGAGAATAACAATGCCCTTTATGCACCTGGCCAAGCACCAGCTGTTCCGCCTGGATATCAAAAGCCAGCGAATAATGCTCCTAACATGCCTAGGAAGTCAAATCTCGAGTTGATGATGGAAATCTTCATAGCTACTCAAGCTCAAACAAACAAGGACTTCTTGAACCAAAACATACATACTAGCAAGCAACTTAAACAACTAGCAAATAAAGTAGACGCCTTAGCCACCCACAATAAAATGCTTGAAACACAGATTTCACAAGTGGCTCAACATCAAGCGTTTACAGCCGCTCCAGCTGGAACATTTCCTGGACAGCCACAACCTAATCCAAAGGGACATGCAAATGCCGTTATACTGAGGAGTGGGAAAGAAGTAGATGGACCCGTAGATCCAAGACTCCAAATCCCTGCCATGTACCAAAAACTAGATAAAACCTTAACTGAGCAGGTGAATGAACCAAAGGGAACAGAAGATAATACCCAGGAGGCCGAAGAGAAAGAGAAACCTTATGTGCCTCCACCTCCTTATAAACCACCCATTCTGTATCCTCAAAGACTCAAAAGTTCTAAAACTACGAATCAATTTAAGAAATTTGTTGAACTTCTGAAACAATTAAACATTACGATACCCTTCACAGAAGCCATCACACAAGTGCCCTCCTATGCCAAATTTCTTAAGGAAATCCTATCCAATAAGAAAAAGATTGAGGATGACGAAACAGTTACACTTACTGCCGAGTGTAGCGCCATAATCTAGAATAACATGCCTCCCAAACTAAAAGACCCAGGTAGTTTCTCCATACCCTGTGTCATTGGAAAATTCGTCATAGACAAAGCTCTATGCGATCTAGGAGCCAGCATTAGCGTAATTCCCCTAACCATTTGTAGAAGGCTCAGTATGGGAGAATTAAGACCGACAAAGATGTCCGTTCAATTAGCTGATCGCTCCATCAAATATCCTGTCGGTATACTAGAGAATGTCCTAGTTCGTGTAGGTCAATTTTACATTCCTACCGATTTCATAATCATGGACATTAAAGAAGATGCCAGTACACCTATCATTCTAGGAAGGCCATTCTTGGCTACCGCCGGAGCCGTCATAGACGTAAAGAGAGGTAAGCTGACATTCGAAGTTGGAGAGGAAAAGGTTGAATTCATCTTGACTCAATTCTTACAAGCGCCAGCTATAGACGACACCTGCTATCTGCTTGATGTCATAGATGAATGCATGAGAGAAATAGAGATGGAAGAAACCGCGTACTCCGAAATAATGAAAATCCAAATCCCTCCAATCTTTGAAGACAATAATTGGCATGAACCATACCAAAACGAAGGTCTAAGCGAATGCTTAGCACTTACACCCGACCACATGCGATGCCCAAAGAAACCTGACTTGGAACTAAAAACACTACCCAAGAACCTAAGATACGAATTCCTAGATACTGAACTGAAAAGACCAGTAATAGTAAACGCTGACTTAGGACAGATGGAAACCGAGACATTACTAGATGTCCTAAGAAAATATCCAACAGCGTTAGGATATAACATCGCCGATCTAAAGGGAATAAGTCCTTCGATCTGTATGCTTCGTATTATGCTGGAGGAAGACTGCAAAACCTCTAGAGAGCACTAGAGAAGGATCAACCCAATCCTAAGTACCGTAGTCAAGGATGAAGTAAAGAAACTCCTAGACGCTAGAATCATATACCCGATCTTAGATAGTCAATGGGTTAGCCCCGTTCATGTAGTGCCCAAGAAAGGAGGTGTTACAGTCATTAAGAACGAGAAGGGCGAATCTATAGCACAAAGAGTTGTGACTGGAAGTAGAATGTGCATTGACTATAGAAAACTAAATAAAGTCACTCGTAAAGATCATTTCCCTCTACCATTCATAGATCAAATGCTTGAACGACTGGCTAAGCATTCCCACTTCTGCTATCTAGACGGTTATTCAGGATTCTTTCAAATCCCAATCCATCCTGACGACCAAAAAAAGACTACCTTCACATGCCCTTATGGTACATTCGCCTATCGACGAATGCCATTTGGCCTATGTAACGCTCCCGCAACATTTCAAAGATGCATGATGGCAATCTTCGCAGATTTTATAGATGACATCATGGAAGTCTTTACGAACGATTTTTCTGTTTGTGGTCAGAGATTTGAAGGATGTCTATCTAACCTCGAAATGGTACTCGAAAGATGCGTGAAAGTAAACCTCGTTTTAAACTGGGAGAAATGCCATTTTATGGTTCAATAAGGAATTGTATTAGGTCACGTGGTATCTGACAGAGGAATTGAAGTGGACAAAGCTAAAATCGAAATTATAGAGAACCTTCAACCTCCGAAAACAGTTCGAGAGATAAGAAGCTTTCTAGGACACGCCGGGTTCTACCGACGTTTCATTAAAGATTTCTCAAAAATAACCAAACCACTTACAAGATTATTAATGAAGGACGTTGACTTCATATTTGATAAAAATTGCTTAACAGCGTTCAACCAACTGAAAACATCTTTAATCACCGCACCCATAATGCAACCACCTGATTGGAGATTACCATTTGAAATCATGTGCGATGCGAGTGATTACGTAGTAGGTGCAATACTAGGACAAAGAAAGGATAAGAAGCTTCATGCCATTTACTATGCGAGTAGAACACTTGGTCCTGCCCAAATGAACTACGCCACCACTGAAAAAGAACTTCTAGCTGTCGTGTTCGCTTTGGACAAATTTCGTTCCTACCTGGTGGGGGCGAAAATTATCATCTATATCGACCATGCCGCTATTAGATCTTTGTTAAGTAAGAAGGATGCCAAACCAAGACTTTTAAGATGGATCCTGCTCTTACAAGAATTTGATTTAGAAATAAAAGATAAGAAAGGTACGGAGAACGTAGTTGCAGACCACTTATCTCGTATCGAAGGGAACAAGCCTGAACAAATCCCAATTAATGATGATTTCCCTTACGAACGACTCATAGCCCAAATGGAAAGTGATATGTCTGAACTGACATTAAACGATACAGAAATAGAAGAATCCGTGGAAGAAGTACACGCGAATGCAACTCTGCCATGGTATGCTGACTTTGTCAACTACCTAGCCGTCGGAGTACTTCCACCGGACCTATCTTATCAACAAAAGAAGAAGTTATTTCATGACCTAAAACAGTATTACTGGGATGAACCCCTTCTTTTCAAAAGAGGGACCAACGGTATTTTCCGTCGATGAGTTCTAGAGGATGAAATCGAAGATATAATCTCTAATTGCCATTCCGCCCCCTATGAAGGGCATGCAAGTACCTCAAAGACCTGCACTAAAATCCTGCAATCCGGTCTATTTTGGCCTACTCTATGGAAAGACGTCCATAACGCAGTTATAAAATGCGACCGGTGCCAACACACTGGCAACATCTCAAGACGTGATGAAATGCCACAAATAGGAATCTTAGAAGTCGAAGTCTTTGACATATGTGGGATTGACTTCATGGGACCATTTCCAGCTTCTTTTGGCAATAAATACATACTCGTTATTATCGACTATGTCTCAAAATGGATCGAGGTTGTGACCTCTCCAACAAATGACACACGAGTAGTAATCAAACTATTCAAAAACATTATCTCTCCCAGATTCGGTGTGCCGAAACTAGTAGTTAGTGACGGTGGCTCCCACTTCATATCGAATATATTTGGAAAACTCCTACTAAAGTATGGAGTCCGACACCGCGTAGCAACACCGTATCATCCACAAACTAGCGGGAAAATCGAAGTCTCGAATCGAGAAATAAAACAAATTCTTGAGAAGACCGTAGGAATATCCATAAAGGACTGGTCATCCAAACTAAACGAAGCTTTGTGGGCCTACCGGACGACTTACACGACCCTGATAGGAACCACACCCTTCAAACTAGTTTATGGTAAATCTTGCCACCTCCCTGTAGAACTGGAACACAAAGTGTATTGGGCGATTAAAACCCTCAACATCAACTACACTTCCGCAGGAGAGAAACAGATTCTGGACATCCACGAATTAGAAGAGCTGAGATTGGACGCTTACGAAAATGCCAGGATCTACAAAGAACGAACCAAAAGATGGCATGACAAACGCATTTCTAGGAATGAGTTTAAAGTCGACGACGTAGTGCTGCTATTTAATTCAAGACTTAAACTTTTTCCAGGAAAGCTCAAATCTAGGTGGTCTGGTCCCTTCGAGATCACCAAAGTTCTAAATAGTGGTGCGATAGAAATAAAAGGTAGAAATAGTGACCCTTTTGTAGTAAACGGTGTAGCGGGGTATTCGTTACCATTAGAGATATTGACTAACTCCAAGGTAAATCATACAAGTCGAGTCGCCACCCCACTTCTATTTATCCAAAGGAATGGTTAGAAAGCGAACAAAAACCTAATAGTTTTAACAAAAACTAGTAAAAGAAACAGAGATCTGGGTAAGGGGGTTGGTTATGTAATGGGAAGGAGTTAGGCACCCAAAACATCCTAGGTACTCCTAGGGAGCCCTTTTCATACTTGTTGTGAAGGTTGTTGTCTTTGTGAAAATTTGTTTGTGCAAACATGATTGAAGAAATGAGAAGAGAATATACAAGCTATTTACATTTTGTGTTTGGATGGATGAACCCATTGCTTATAAAAAGATTAGGATCAAAACCTCGTAGTTCGGGGTAAAAATCTCAAAACAAGTTGGTGAATTGATTGTTCCAAAAGCCTTAAGGTCTTTTGTTATCAAAGGATGAAAACTCAACCAAACCACAAATCCACCGTGTAAGGATAACTTCAACATGCTAGTTGTAACACCCTTCTAAAATACCCCAAAATTAAATTAAAACATTAAAACATAAATCAGAGTAGATATGCAATTTAAGGGTGTCACACTTGACACTTCACACCGTTTTCCAAAATATCCTGTCATGCTCATTTATTTAATCAAAATAAAACATTTGCATAATTCGCAGCGGATAAAGTCTAACAACAATGCAAAACATGTAACACATTACATGTAACCTTGTTCAACAATCATCAATGAAAACAAGTAAAACATCCCGTCCCGATGTTACATCTACCAGAGCATGACCCACTAAGGGACTACACTAGACTCCAAGGACTAGCTTCTACTCAATCACTGCTCGTTACCTGAAACATAGTTGTAAGGGTGAGTTCCTCAATCGATATAACAAGCATTATAAAATATCATGTAATGCTAAGTAAATTAACACATTTCATCACCCTAATCAGATCACACATTCAGCAACGGCAACATCAACTCAAAATCATAATCATACTCAACCCAACACAAAACACACGTATAATATTGGAATACATCCATTCATATTACACGCCATACATACATTATGCAATGAGACTCCATGCATGCGGTACCGACTATTCGTGAACATATAGTTCAACCTCACCGATCAAATCCAGATACGGCTACCAAGCTCACTAGTCCCACTCATTTGAGACCTAGTGACTCACTCACTAATTCCTCACCATGGGAATTAGCTACCACCCCAAGGGCTATGATATGCACGCTAATCACCTAGCATGCAAACATCAACAACAATTCCACAATAATTCACTCACTAATTCCTCACCATGGGAATTAGCTACCACCATAAAGGCCATAATATGCACGCTAAATCAACTAGCATGCAAACATCAACAATCCACAATGGACATATGCTCACACTCTAAGCCATAAAACAGTCCATTCCACAATTGCATACATAGTACATACATTCACAGCATTATGCATACCATCATACATCATCAGCATATTATCACAAAAATCATATCATGTCATGCCAAATAATGAATCACAGTATTAACACACTCTACTAATACTTATACTGCTCAAAACAACGGGAAATGATCCCTACTATATCATACATCAGCTAAATTACATCACTCAGCTGAACAACCAAAAACTGCACAACAACAGCACAGAAAAATCACAATTCTGCCCATACGCGTATTGCCTAGTCCCATACGCGTATGGCCCATTTCTCAGCCAATCCCATACGCGTATTGCCTGCCTCATACGCGTATGCTACGCGTACCACATCCCCATACGCGTATCAACAGAGACAAAACCACGTTCAAAACATCATCTTCCTCATCCATACGCATATGGCCTCACCCCATACGCGTACCACTCTCAGGCTACGCGTAATACACGCGTATGGCGCGTATCAGCGCCAGATCCCTCCCCTCCAAGCCATCTCATACGCGTATTGCCTAGTGCCATACGCGTATGACCAGAACCAAATTTCAGATCTATTATGGTTGTTTCTCTGCTACGAGATCTCTCAATTCCAACCTTCCACAGTCCAATTTTTACACATCATTCATCCATATTATCTAACACGGATCATACACATTCAATTTCTCAATTTCTAACCTTACTACATCTAATTCCTACGAATTTCTTTCAATTATACCCATATCTCATTCATCCAAAAGTTCACAAATTTCAGCATGCATCATCCTGATTAGAGTTAAATTAATGGCTTATTACTACCCATTACATGTTAACCCATAATACCCATTAAACGACGATAAACCCCCCTTACCTGAGTTAATCCGGCAAATCTTCTTTGACCTTCAACAATCGTGAATTCTCCTCTGAGCCCTAGCCTCTTCTTCTCCCTTTCTCAGTTTCTTCTCTTTTCTCCCAAATGTTACGTGTCCTCTGTTTTCACGGGTAAAACCCTTTTTACCAAATGGGACCTTTTTACTGATTCCAACTTTTATTATTCCAATAATAATAATTCCAATAATATTCCAATAATAATCCAATTATTTTAATTAAATTAATAAATATACTATTAACTTAAATTAAATAATTATCATATTTTTATTGGGGTGTTACAACTCTCCCCCACTAAAAGAGTTTTCGTCCTCGAAAACATACCTCAAGCGAATAACTCTGGATAAGACTCCTTCATCTAACTCTCAAGTTCCCAAGTCACATTGCCACCTGCTGGTCCTCCCCAAGCTACCTTTACCAAAGCAATCTCTTTACCCCGCAACTGCTTCAACTCTCGATCCTCGATCCTCATAGGTGATGTTTCAACAGTCAGGTTATCTCTCACCTGTACATCATCTACTTGGACCACATGCGACGGATCAGGAATGTACCTCCTCAACTGAGACACATGAAAAACCTCATGCAAATTCGCAAGTGACGGCGGTAAAGCGATACGATAGGCTACCTCCCCTATCCTCTCCAAAATCTGATAAGGACCAATAAATCGAGGTGTCAACTTCTTCGACTTCAAAGCTCGACCAACCCCAGTTATCAGAGTAACACGGAGAAACACATGATCTCCCTCTTGAAACTCAAGTGACTTCCTCCTCTTGTCGTGATAACTCTTCTGACGACTCTGAGCAATCCTCATCTTCTCCTGAATCATCTTAATCTTTTCCGTAGTTTGTTGAACAATCTCCGGTCCAACCACAGCACTCTCACCGGACTCATACCAACATAAAGGTGTCCGACATCTCCTACCATACAAAGCTTCAAACAGTGCCATACCAATGCTCGAATGAAAACTATTGTTGTAGGTAAAATCAATCAAAGGCAAATAGCAATCCCAAGCACCTCCCTTTTCCAAAACACAAGCCCTCAAAAGATCCTCCAGTGACTGAATCGTCCTCTCAGTCTGACCATCAGTCTGCAGATGATATGCAGAACTCAATCTCAGCTTAGTTCCCAAAGCCCTCTGCAAACCTTCCCAGAACTTCGATGTAAATCTAGGATCTCTGTCCGAAACAATACTCGACGGAATACCATGCAAACTTACAATTTTCTCAATATACAACTCAGCTAATCTCTCTAACGGATAATCCATTCTGATCGGAATGAAATGAGCCGATTTTGTCAATCTGTCAACAATCACCCAAATAGCTTCAAAATTCTTAATTGTCCTCGGTAGACCAGAAACAAAATCCATACTGATACTATCCCACTTCCACTCTGGGATAGCCAACGGTTGCATTAGCCCAGACGGCTTCTGATGCTCAATCTTTGACTTCTGCCAAGTCAAACAGGAATAAACAAAACTCGCAATTTCTCTTTTCATTCCCGGCCACCAAAATAACTTTTTCAAATCATGATACATCTTCGTAGCCCCAGGATGAATACTCAGGCCACTACGATGTCCTTCCTCAAGAATACTCTTCTTAAGTTCGGTAACATCCGGAATACACACCCGATTACCAAATTTCAAAACACCATTCTCATCAACTCTGAATTCACCACCTTGACCTTGATTCACTAGAGTCAACTTATCAACCAAAAGCACATCGGATTTCTGGCCCTCTCTAATCTCGTCCAGAATACCACTCGTTAACTTCAACATTCCCAATTTAACACTATTGTGAGTACTCTCACACACCAAACTCAAGTCTCTAAACTGCTCAATTAAATCCAATTCCTTAACCATTAACATAGACATATGCAATGATTTCCGACTCAATGCATCAGCCACTACGTTTGCTTTACCCGGATGGTAATTCAAACCAAAGTCATAATCCTTCAGAAACTCTAACCATCTCCTCTGTCTCATATTCAGCTCTTTCTGATCAAACAAATACTTTAAACTTTTATGGTCACTGAAAACCTCAAATCTTGACCCGTACAAGTAATGCCTCCATAACTTCAGAACAAATACCACAGCTGCCAACTCTAAATCGTGTGTCGGATAGTTCCTCTCATGAACCTTCAGTTGTCTCGAAGCATAAGCTACAACCTGCTTATTCTGCATCAAAACACCACCCAAACCCAACAATGAAGCATCACAGTAAACCTCAAATGGTTCCGATGGACTTGGTAATATCAGAATAGGAGCAGTAGTTAACCTTCTCTTTAACTCTTGGAAACCTTCTTCACATTTTGAATCCCAAACAAACGCTTGCCCCTTTCTAGTCAACATCGTCAACGGTAACGCCAACTTAGAAAATCCCTCAATGAATTTCCTATAATAACCTGCAAGTCCAAGAAAACTCCTTATCTCAGAAACTGACTTCGGAGCTTCCCACTTAGATACCGCTTCTATCTTAGAAGGATCAACAGCAACACCACCTCTTGAAATCACATGTCCAAGAAAACTAACCTCTTCTAACCAAAATTCACACTTAGACAGTTTAGCAAATAACTTCTTTTCTCGTAAAACTCCTAAAACCATTCTCAAATGTTCAGCATGCTCTTCTTCAGATTTCGAATACACCAAAATATCGTCAATAAACACCACAACAAACTTGTCTAGATACGGATGGAAAATCCTATTCATATACTCCATAAATACCCCAGGCGCATTAGTCACACCAAAAGGCATTACAGAATACTCATAATGTCCATACCTTGTTCTGAAAGCAGTCTTCTGAATATCCTCAGTTTTCACACGTATCTGATGATACCCCGATCTCAAATCTATTTTGTTGAACACACTCGCACCAACCAACTGATCCATCAAATCATCAATCCTCGGCAAAGGATACCGATTCTTGATCGTCACTTTATTCAGTTGCCTGTAGTCCACACACAACCTCATAGTACCTTCTTTCTTCTTAACCAATAACACTGGTGCACCCCACGGTGACACACTCGGACGAATAAATTTCTTATCCAACAGATCTTCCAGCTGACTCTTCAATTCAGTTAACTCAACAGCAGACATACGGTACGGAGCCATCGATATCGGTCTAGTACCAGGTACTAAATCAATCGAGAACTCAACTTCACGCTCTGGCGGCAATTCATTCACTTCTTCAGGAAACACATCAGGAAAATCACACACCACGGCTAGATCGCAAATCACCAGTTTATCTTTAGCCTCCAAAGTCGCTAACAGCATAAACAACTCTGCCCCATCTGTTACCTCTTCATTCACCTGCCTTGCTGATAGAAACAAACTCTTTCCTTCCTCAATCTCAGGAAAGATCACAGTCTTATCAAAACAGTTGATATAAACTCGGTTAGACACCAACCAGTTCATACCCAGGATAACATCAATCTGCACTAGTGGAAGACACACTAGGTCCATCCCAAAGTCTCTACCAAAAATATTCAAAGGACAATTTAAACAAACTGAAGTAGTAGTCACTGAACCCTTCGCAGGAGTATCAATCACCATACTTCCATGCATCTCAGATATCTCTAATCTAAGTTTCACAGCACAATCCAAAGATATAAAGGAATGAGTCGCACCTGTGTCAATAATAGCTACAAGAGGAAAGCCATTAATATAACACGTACCTCGGATCAAACGATCATCTGCAGAAGTCTCAGAACCCGATAAAGCAAAGACCTTGCCTCCCGACTGGTTCTCTTTCTTCGGCTTAGGACACTGTGGACTGATATGACCCACCTCTCCACAGTTGAAACAAGTCATAGTCTTCAACCGGCACTCTGCAGCCAAGTGACCACCTTTGCCACACTTGAAACACTTCTACTCATTACTGGTACACTCATGGATACGATGTCCAGCCTGACCACATCTGTAACACTTAGCAGGGGCACTGGAGTCTCCCCCACTAGGCCTCTTCATCCCACTCTGTCTCTGGAAACCTTTGCCAGCTGCATACGGTTTCCCACGATCATTCTGATTCTTGCCTTTCCTATCAACCCTTTGCTGATAGCTCTCCGCTCTGGCCTTGGTATCCTGTTCAAAAATCCTGCAACAGTCGACCAAGTCAGAAAACACTCTGATCCGCTGATACCCAATAGCCTGCTTGATCTCGGGACGTAACCCGTTCTCAAACTTCACACATTTCGAAAATTCCCCAGTAGCCTCGTTATAGGGGGTGTAATACTTCGACAGCTCTGTGAACTTAGCAGCATACTCAGTAACAGACCGGTTACCCTGCTTCAATTCTAAGAACTCTATCTCTTTCTTTCCTCTGATATCCTCTGGAAAGTACTTCCTCAGGAATCTCTCCCTGAACACCGCCCAAGTGATCTCAGCACTCCCAGCAGCTTCCAACTCAGTGCGGGTAGCAACCCACCAATCATCTGCTTCTTCTGACAGCATATGCGTATCGAACCTGACCTTCTGGTTATCGGCACACTCAGTCACTCGGAAGATCCTCTCGATCTCCTTCAACCACTTCTGAGCACCATCTGGATCGTATGCTCCCTTGAATATTGGAGGATTGTTCTTCTGGAACTCACTCAGTTGACGAGCAGCTCCTAACCCCACAACATTCGGATTCCCTCCAAGTACTCCAGCTAGCATACCCAGAGCCTCAGCAATCGCAGCATCGTCTCTACCTCTTCCAGCCATCTCTATTCTGAAAACCCAACAAGCTAAAACAATAAGTACTGATAGGGTTACACAACACCTATCTCGTACAGGGAAACAGAATAATTACGACTCGACTCGACCGACTATGCTCTGATACCACTAATGTAACACCCTTCTAAAATACCCCAAAATTAAATTAAAACATTAAAACATAAATCAGAGTAGATATGCAATTTAAGGGTGTCACACTTGACACTTCACACCGTTTTCCAAAATATCCTGTCATGCTCATTTATTTAATCAAAATAAAACATTTGCATAATTCGCAGCGGATAAAGTCAAACAACAATGCAAAACATGTAACACATTACATGTAACCTTGTTCAACAATCATCAATGAAAAACAAGTAAAACATCCCGTCCCGATGTTACATCTACCAGAGCATGACCCACTAAGGGACTACACTAGACTCCAAGGACTAGCTTCTACTCAATCACTGCTCGTTACCTGAAACATAGTTGTAAGGGTGAGTTCCTCAATCGATATAACAAGCATTATAAAATATCATGTAATGCTAAGTAAATTAACACATTTCATCACCCTAATCAGATCACACATTCAGCAACGGCAACATCAACTCAAAATCATAATCATACTCAACCCAACACAAAACACACGTATAATATTGGAATACATCCATTCATATTACACGCCATACATACATTATGCAATGAGACTCCATGCATGCGGTACCGACTATTCGTGAACATATAGTTCAACCTCACCGATCAAATCCAGATACGGCTACCAAGCTCACTAGTCCCACTCATTTGAGACCTAGTGACTCACTCACTAATTCCTCACCATGGGAATTAGCTACCACCCCAAGGGCTATGATATGCACGCTAATCACCTAGCATGCAAACATCAACAACAATTCCACAATAATTCACTCACTAATTCCTCACCATGGGAATTAGCTACCACCATAAAGGCCATAATATGCACGCTAAATCAACTAGCATGCAAACATCAACAATCCACAATGGACATATGCTCACACTCTAAGCCATAAAACAGTCCATTCCACAATTGCATACATAGTACATACATTCACAGCATTATGCATACCATCATACATCATCAGCATATTATCACAAAAATCATATCATGTCATGCCAAATAATGAATCACAGTATTAACACACTCTACTAATACTTATACTGCTCAAAACAACGGGAAATGATCCCTACTATATCATACATCAGCTAAATTACATCACTCAGCTGAACAACCAAAAACTGCACAACAACAGCACAGAAAAATCACAATTCTGCCCATACGCGTATTGCCTAGTCCCATACGCGTATGGCCCATTTCTCAGCCAATCCCATACGCGTATTGCCTGCCTCATACGCGTATGCTACGCGTACCACATCCCCATACGCGTATCAACAGAGACAAAACCACGTTCAAAACATCATCTTCCTCATCCATACGCATATGGCCTCACCCCATACGCGTACCACTCTCAGGCTATGCGTAATACACGCGTATGGCGCGTATCAGCGCCAGATCCCTCCCCTCCAAGCCATCTCATACGCGTATTGCCTAGTGCCATACGCGTATGACCAGAACCAAATTTCAGATCTGTTATGGTTGTTTCTCTGCTACGAGATCTCTCAATTCCAACCTTCGACAGTCCAATTTTTACACATCATTCATCCATATTATCTAACACGGATCATACACATTCAATTTCTCAATTTCTAACCTTACTACATCTAATTCCTACGAATTTCTTTCAATTATACCCATATCTCATTCATCCAAAAGTTCACAAATTTCAGCATGCATCATCCTGATTAGAGTTAAATTAATGGCTTATTACTACCCATTACATGTTAACCCATAATACCCATTAAACGACGATAAACCCCCCTTACCTGAGTTAATCCGGCAAATCTTCTTTGACCTTCAACAATCGTGAATTCTCCTCTGAGCCCTAGCCTCTTCTTCTCCCTTTCTCAGTTTCTTCTCTTTTCTCCCAAATGTTACGTGTCCTCTGTTTTCACGTGTAAAACCCTTTTTACCAAATGGGACCTTTTTACTGATTCCAACTTTTATTATTCCAATAATAATAATTCCAATAATATTCCAATAATAATCCAATTATTTTAATTAAATTAATAAATATACTATTAACTTAAATTAAATAATTATCATATTTTTATTGGGGTGTTACACTAGTGAGGGGTTAACCCTATACTAAACATGGAAGGCTCATTATCCATCACTAAGGACATAGGTGAGCATTACATCTACCACAAGGATAGCTCAAACCTAATAGCTAAAGGTTATGGAAAATTTTGATTAAGAAGTGGCCATTGGAACCACAAAAAGGAGTTTGAGTGGGTTATATTTACCAATTAGAAGTATATACAAAAATGGTCAAGTTGACTTAAGGATTCAATTCAAAGTAAGTATTATGAAAAGAAAGTCTGAAAATCAAAAGCATAAGGTTTAGGTTTCTAATGTTGAAAACAAAGATTAAATGTTTACACAAAAGGTTTTGGCTTGGGTTAGAGTGGAGGGAAAAAGAAAAATGACTAAATCCTAAGCAAAACAAAAAAAGGTGAGGGATAGGAAATGAAACCACACTAGGAGTTCCTCTCTTGAGATCATATTGATGATCCAAGTAGCTCCCATCCTTTGGAACAAAGCGACCACAAAGTATAAGCAATCAAACAAGTCTCATTAGAGATCCTCAACATGTCTTGTATCTTCCACTTGGATGAACATGGCAATGGTCCTTCAATTAAGCTCAAATGGAAACTCCTAGCACAAAAGCACACACATCAGAAGTTCCATGAAATAAAACAAGAATGGACAAGAGTGAGTTTAGAGATTTGGTCCTTCTAGTCCATCTTCATCATTAAGATCCATTTACTCCAATTTTGCATAAGGAAAGGTCCTAGAATCTAAATCTCAATTCTCCATTCTTTGCATAGGGAAAGTCCTAGAAACTAAGTCCATTTCTTTGCATTTGGTTCACCACAATCAAAACAAAACAAAAGCACAATAATATATACACAATTATGTGCTCAAGTGAGCAAAAGGCAAATGACATTAACATAAACATGTGCTCAAGTGAGCAAAGAGAAAAGCATATGGATAATATGTGCAAGAATAGTAAATTGCATAAAAGTAAATTGCATAAAGTAAATGTTAATTGTCAAGAGTTAGTGTTAGTAGTTAGTGTGCCGTAAGGCAAATTTAGCGCTATGTTAAGCAATCGTAATTGGACTTATGTAGAAGTCACAACTATCTGAGGCCGGTCAATAATAATATAGGCAACAAACACAAGTTAGGAGTCTTGATTAGTGAACCAAGTCCCAACAACTTGCCATGCCAAAAAGAAATGAGAATTGATCTTGTATTGGTTTAAGCCTTTTGCATGATTTAGAAGACAACCTATCCTTAATGCAAAGCCATTCACTTGATCAATTGATCAAGATGAATTAGATTTGAATCAAGGAAGGTTAAATCTCCCTAATCAATGCTAACTTATCAACCTTCAACTCATTGATCAAAAAGAAAAGAAGTAGAAGAAGAAGGAGAAGAATAATGGAGAATGGAAATGGCAAAATAAAAGTGCATTAAATGAAATACCATGTACCAACCCTCATATGTTGACCAATAACATTGAAAGTTAAGGTCAAACAATCAAAAACAGAAGTGAGATGAAGATCGGAAGTCAAGAAATGAATAAACTATTTTTGACATTTTTTAATATTTAAAATAAACTTGAATTAAAATAAATGGAAAGGTCAAACTTCAAAATTACTTCAAATCAACCTTGGAAGGTCCAAGTAATTTATCCCAAGCTCAACAAGGTCAAACAAAGTTTGACAAAAAATGTCAGCATTTTTAAAAGTCAGAAACTATTTTTAATCAATTAAAAATGAATAAAAATAACCTAATTGAACTAAAATCTCAAATAAATCTCAAATCAATTCAAAAATTGATGAGAATATTTTTCATAGATCCATCATCGTTCAAATAGGTTGGGAAAATATTTTTGCATTTTTTGAATATCAAAAACTATTTAAAATGAATTAAAAATAACCAGAAAAGAGAAAATTCACAAAAAATATCAAATGAAAAAATAAAAAATATTAAAAATCAGAAATAGAAACTAGAATTTATTTGGGAAATAATGTAATTGGTCCCATAATTTTTGGATAAAAAATGAAAGAGATATTGATTTTTGAAATAAAATGGAATTAAAGAAAATAAAAGGAAAATAAAAACAGAAAATAGAAATTGTAAAAAGCGTGGACCGTCCTTTCAGGTTTTCAATCCACCGAGACGCTCATTTTTGCCTAAGCCGCCCTTTCGGGTTTTCAACTTAGCGAGTTATTCTGTTTTATTTTTAGGCGAAGTATTTCTTGACTGCATCTGAATTCACAGGACGAGTGAAATCCTCCCCATCCATAGTTGTAAGTATCAAAGCACCGCCTGAAAAGGCTCTCTTAACAACATATGTGCCTTCATAACTTGGAGTCCACTTGCCCCTGGAATCGGGCGCGAAAGACAAGACTTTCTTGAGCACAAGGTCACCTTCTCGGAACACAAGAGGCTTGACCTTCTTATCAAAGGCTTTCTTCATTCTCTGCTGGAATAACTGACCATGGCACATGGCAGTCAATCTCTTCTCTTCAATCAGATTCAGTTGGTCATAATGACTCTGAACCCATTCAGCATCAGTCAACTTGGCTTCCATCAAGACTCACATTGATGGGATCTCCACCTCTACTGGGAGTACAACCTCCATGCCATAAACAAGAGAGAAAGGGGTTGCCCCTGTTGAAGTGCAGACGGATGTACGGTATCCATGCAAAGCAAATGGCAGCATCTCATGCCAATCTTTATACGAGACAACCATCTTCTGGATAATCTTCTTGATGTTCTTATTAGCAGCTTCAACAACCCCATTCATCTTGGGTCTGTAAGGAGAAGAATTATGATGTGCTATCTTGAACTGACTACACAGCTCTTTCATCATTTTGTTGTTCAAGTTAGATCCATTATCAGTAATGATCTTATCTGGCACACCATATCGGCATATAAGCTGATTCTTGAAAAACTTCACTACCACCTGCCTGGTCACGTTTACGTATGATGTCGCTTCAACCCACTTGGTGAAGTAATCGATTGCTACGAGAATAAATCTGTGTCCGTTAGATGCTTTCGGCTCTATCATGCCAATCATGTCAATTCCCCACATGGAGAAAGGCCATGGTGATGAAATCACATTCAGAAGTGTCGGAGGAATATGAATCTTATCCGCGTAAATCTGACATTTTTGGCATTTCTTCACATATTTGCAGCAGTCAGACTACATTGTCAGCCAATAGTAGCCTGCTCTCAACATCTTCCTCGCCATAGCATGTCCATTGGAATGAGTACCAAATGAACCCTCATGGACCTCAGTCATCAACAGGTCTGCTTCGTGTCTATCCACGCATCTGAGCAGAACCATGTCAAAATTTCTCTTATAAAGCACTTCGCTATTGAGATAGAAACTGCCTGATAATCTCCTCAAAGTCTTCCTATCTTTCACAGATGCCCCAGGCGGGTAAGTATGGCTCTGCAGGAAACACTTGATGTCATAATACCATGGCTTATCATCTTTCACTTCTTCTACTGCAAGTACATGAGCTGGCCTGTCCAAGCGCATCACAGTGATATTGGGGACTTCATTCCACAGTTTTACCACAATCATCGAAGCGAGCGTAGCAAGAGCATCTGCCATCTGAGTCTCATATCGAGGAATATGATGAAAGTCAACCTCAGTAAAGAACGTCGAAATCCTCCTCGCATAATCTCTATACGGAATGAGACCAGGCTGATTCGTCTCCCATTCACCCTTAATCTGATTAACGACTAGGGCCGAATCACCATAAACATCAAGATGCTTGATCTTGAGATCAATGCATTCCTCCAATCCCATAATACAGGCCTCATACTCAGCCATATTACTCGTGCACTTGAAAGTTAGTCTTGCTGTAAAAGGAATGTGTGTGCCCTGAGGAGTAATAATCACTGCCCCAATACCATTTCCATACTGATTTACAGCACCATCAAACACCATACTCCATCTGGAACCAGGCTCTGGTCCTTCATCGAGTGTAGGCTCGTCACAATCTTTCATTTTCAAATACAGAGTCTCCTCATCTGGGAAGTCAAACTGAACTGACTGATAATCCTCAATCAGTTGATGTGCCAAGTGGTCAGCTAAGATACTACCTTTAATAGCCTTCTGAGCTCGATACTCAATATCATACTCAGACAATAACATCTGCCAACGGGCAATCCTCCCTGTTAAAGCAGGCTTCTCGAAGATGTACTTGATTGGATCCATTATGGATATCAACCAAGTCGTATGATTTATCATATACTGGCGTAAGCGCTTGGCAGCCCAAGCCAAAGCACATCATGTTTTCTCAAGCATTGAGTATCGAGACTCACAATCGGTGAACTTCTTGCTCAGGTAGTAAATAGCATATTCTTTCATTCCCGATTCATCCTGCTGACCAAGGACACAACCCATTGAGTCTTCAAGAACAGTCAAATACATGATCAAAGGTCTTCCTTCCACGGGCGGAGACAGGATCGGAGGTTCAGACAGATACTCTTTAATACTGTCAAAAGCTTTCTGGCAATCCTCGGTCCAATCATGAGACTGATCTTTCTGGAGGAGCTTGAATATTGGCGCACATGTGGCAGTCATGTGGGATATGAATCTAGAAATGTAATTCAAGCGGCCAAGAAAACCTCGAACTTGCTTCTCAGTTTTGGGCGCAGGCATCTCTTATATTGCTTTGACCTTTGTAGGATCAACTTCAATACCTCTTTCACTAACAATAAAGCCCAATAACTTGCCGGAACAGACTCCAAATGTATACTTGTTGGGATTCAGACGAAGCTTGTACTTCCTCAAACGCTGAAAAAGCTTCAACAGGTGCTCTACATGTTCAACTTCCGTTCTCGACTTAGCAATCGTATCATCAACATATACCTCAATCTCCTTGTGCATCATATCATGAAACAAGGTGGTCATGGCTCGTTGATACGTGGCTCCGGCGTACTTCAAACCGAAGGGCATCACTGGATAACAGAATGTTCCCCAAGGTGTGATGAATGTTGTCTTCTCCATATCCTCGGGTGCCATCTTGATCTGGTTATATCCGGAAAATCCATCCATAAATGAGAAGACATTGAATTTAGCTGTATTATCTACCAACATATCAATGTGTGGTAGAAGAAAATCATCTTTTGGACTAGCTTTATTCAAGTCTCTATAGTCCACACACATCCGGACTTTTCCATCTTTCTTAGGCACAAGCACAATATTGGCCACCCATTGAGGATATGTAGAAGTCACCAAAAACCCTGCATCAATTTGCTTCTGAACTTCCTCTTTAATCTTTACTGCCATATCAGGATGAGTTCTTCTGAGCTTCTGCTTCACAGGCACACACTCAGGCTTCAAAGGCAGGAAATGTTGCACGATATCGGTATCTAGACCCGGCATGTCTTCATATGACCATGCAAAGACGTCAACATATTCTCGTAGCAATTCAATCAACCCCTTCTTAACAGATTCTTCCAGGAGTGCCCCAATCTTCACCTCTCGCACACAATCCTCAGACCCCAAGTTGACTGTTTCCAGATTCTCAAGATGCGGCTGAATGATCTTCTCTTCATGCTCAAGTAGCCGGGTGATCTCGTCAGGAATCTCTTCAACATCATCTTCTTCCGCCTCAAATACAGGGAATTCAAAGTTGGGAGATGGTGTTGGGTCATTATGTTCAATGGGTTTGATCAACCTGCATAATGATTTTGGATATGAAAAGCTTTAGAATTCAAACAAGGTAGATCATTATGCAGATGAAAATATTGTTTTTGTTTTATTTTTTAGGGTTTTATGTGATCACCAATTTCATGCAAAAAGCAAAAAGGGAAAATAATTGGAAAACAAACATTTAACATGAATTTATTGAATGAAAATATCATTGTATTTATGTTGCCAACAATGTCATCACTCCTCCTTTTGGAATGGGAGAAGGGTTTTTAAACAAAGTGATAATTACGTTGACTTATGGATAACTGTAGGAACATCCACAGCGACCCAATTCTTGCAGACCCCTCCAGGGATGATGAAATTTCCAGAATCCTCTGTATCTCCTTCTAAGACAGCAGCAACTTCTTCATCCTGACCAGTGTGGATAAAACCTCCACTTTTGAATAACCCTTTCTCATTGAAGATCCCAGAGGAAAAGCCAATGCCATCCCGTGACTTGTTGTCTTCTAGCTCAATCATTTTTCCTAGACCAGCAATTGCACCACACTTAATGGACAACTTCGCATCTCTATAGGAAGTAAATGAAGGAGTTCTCTTCTCAATGGGCTCAGCTATAGATAGAGCTTGGAAAGGAGTTCCAAATTCATCTTCAGCATCTATATATGAGAAGGAAGACAAATGGCTAACCAGGAGAGCCTTTTCTCCCCCTACCACCACCAGTTTCTTGTTCTTCACAAACTTCAGCTTCTGGTGTAGGGTGGATGTCACGGCGCCTGCCTCGTGAATCCATGGTCTGCCTAAGAGACAACTATACGATGGGTGAATATCCATAACCTGGAAGGTAATCTGGAAATCACTTGGTCCAATCTTGATTGGGAGATCAACTTCCCCAATCACCGTTTTACGCGACCCATCGAAAGCTTTCACAACAACTCCACTTTGCCTCAAGGGAGGCCCTTGATATGATAGTTTTGAAAGAGTGGATTTTGGAAATACATTTAGTGATGACCCAATGTCCAGCAGCACATTGGACATGGCGTCGTCTCTGCAGTTCATGGAAATATGTAAAGCCAAGTTGTGGTCTCTTCCCTCCTCAGGGAGATCAGAGTCACAGAAACTCAAATTGTTACAAGCAGTAATGTTTGCAACAATACTATCGAACTGTTCTATTGTGACATCATGATCTACATATGCCACATCCAAAACCTTCTGTAGTGCCTCTCTATGTGGTTCTGAATTCAAGAGTAAAGATAACACCGATATCTTGGATGGCGTTTGTAGAAGCTGGTCTACAACATTGTACTCACTTTTCTTGATGAGCCTCAGAATCTCATCACAGTCTTCTTTCTCATTGCCACTCGGGTCAACAGAAGTAGGAGTTATCAATGTAGAGGAGGACTTAACAAAAGGTGCCAGATTCGGAGTGCTCACATCATTCCTAATCGGGCGTTCAACAAAATCAGCGTTAGCCTGGGGCTTTGGTGGTGCTGAAAACACACGACCGATGCGGGTCAAACCACTTACATCTGCGATATTAACAACAGAGGAGGATGGTAAAGACACCTCTTTCCCATCTTCTACAGCAACAGCGTTGTAACGAATGGGGATTGCTTTTTCGGAAGAGTATGGTACTGGACCGGCAGGCTTAATGATAAGAACAGGAGAAACCTTCTGTTTGCTACCATCATACTTAATGGTAACAGGATCGGGCATCCGGAATACAGGGGAAATTACGTTGACCTCAGGCTCATCTTTGTCAACATTCCTATTCTGAAGAATCTCAATGACTCCTTCGTCCAACATTTCCTAAATATCCTTGCGCACCTGGCGACAACCTAATCGGTTAACAGAGCATACTCGGCATCTATCATGGTCGTGCTCATAATGACTGTAATCGCATAGCAGACGATCCATCTCAACCAGAGATTGTCGAATATGACTAACATATTTGACTTTGTACTTGCCAGGGCAGCCCTGGACCATGTTGACAGATTTCCCATGCTCAGGCAATGGGTTCTTCTTCACATTAGGACCTACGTCCTCAAAACACAGAATGCCACACCTCACAAGGTCTTGAACCTTGGTATTCAAAGGGTAACAATTCTCCACGTCGGGACCGGGAGCACCAAAATGGTAGACACAATGTAATTCGGGCTTATACCACCACTGGGGGTTAGCAGGTATAGCCGGTGGGTCTCTCGGAGTAATCAGCTTCCTCACTATCAAAGATGGATATAATTCTGCGTACGTCATTGGAATAGGATCAAAAGTGACCTTTTTCCTCTTGTAACTCGTGCTGGTTTGATTACTGTTTCGAGGCTGGTAGGCCTGCTGTTGTGGACGGTGCTGTTGTTGCTGATATTGTTGATGTGGTTGCTGATTGTTGCTGTGATGCTGATACTGTTGATTGTCTCTAAAAACAGGTGCTATATGAGCCACCTAGTGCTGGTTACCGGCGGGACGCACGGTCTTCCTCCTCACAGAGGGTCTTCTAGGTTTCACATGGGAGGTCACAGCATGTGCCTCTCCATCTTTCTTCTTTGCAAATGCCCCATAACGCTTGGCAGAAGAGCCTTCATCTCTGGTTAGACGTCCTTCTCTAACCCCTTCTTCTAGTCGCATCCCCATATTCACCATCTCGGTGAAGTCAGAAGGAGCGCTAGCAATCATCCGCTTATAATAGAATGAACTCAAGGTCTTCAGAAAGATCTTGGTCATTTCCTTCTCTTCTAGCGGAGGCACGATCTGTGCTGCCACCTCTCGCCACCTTTGGGCGTACTCTTTAAATGTTTCCTTATCTTTCTGGGACATGGCCCTTAGCTGATCTCTGTCGGGAGCCATATCCATGTTGTACTTGTATTGCTTGACGAAGGCCTCGCCAAGGTCGTTGAAGGATCGGATGTTCGCACTGTCCAGTCCCATGTACCAACGCAGAGCGGCGCCGGACAGACTGTGCTGAAAGTAGTGGATGAGCAGTTGATCGTTATCGGTCTGAGTTGACATCTTCCTGGCATACATGACCAGGTGGCTGAGAGGACAGGTATTCCTTTGTATTTTTCAAAGTCAGGGACCTTGAATTTCACAGGGATCTTCACATTAGGGACCAAGCACAGTTCGGCAGCAGACTTGCCGAAAAAATCCTTTCCTCTGAGAGTTTTCAATTCCTTGCGAAGCTCAAGAAATTGATCATTCATAGCGTCCATCTTCTCATAGACATCTGGGCCTTCAGATGGCTCAGAATGATAGATGGTGTCGTCTACCCTGGGCATAGTATGCACGACAGGAGGAGGAACAGCAAGGACCGGGCTAGATACCGGCATAGAAGCAAAGGTAGGAGTAGGACCCTCAGGCATGAAATTGGGAGGCATCCCCCACGGGAATCCGGCTGGCATGGCCGTTGAAGCAAAGTGTGCACTGGCTGCAGGCACAGTTGAGGAGACAATCTCAGAGATGACTGTCCTCTGGGGAGGAGTTGAAGGTGTCGGAGAAGACTGGCTCTGGGCAGCCAAGAATGATTCTATCAAAGCGCTCAATCTAGCCACTTCCTCGTTGAGTTCACGGTTCTCTTGCTCTAGGTGATCCATTAGTCTTGAAGAGTTGGCTCTAGTGTAGTATCGGTGAGTCAGCTTGTCTTCAAAATAAATGAAGAACACAGAGTTAGACCACAGGACAAGAAGCCGGAAACAAAACCTGCTTATGCACATGATGCATGCAATGCTTGTGCATATGATTTGTTTTTATATTTCAAAGGAACTCTAGGGTTTTATTTGCAAATTTTGGAATCATTTAACATTTATCGCATATAGAAGTATCTCATAAAATAATATCAGGGAAAAGAAGTACAACATGGTCAATCATATACAAGAGAAAAGGAAAAACAATCATCATATGGATCCCTAAAAACAATCATCTAAAGCTCGGGACACAGGAAGATAAGATGCGCGGAGTCTCTTCACTTCCCTCTCATAGGCTGCCTCCATATCTGCCTTCTCCTTGGCGAGTCGATCGTACTTCCTCTTCCAAAACTTGGAAGACTGGGGAAGTAGAGAAGTCCATGTATCATCAGGATCATCAATAACCTGATGCTCGAGGAACTCAATCAAAGCATCCTTCTCCTTAATCTGCTGAAGCAACTCTTCACGTTCACGGATCCAGGCACGTGATAGGTCTTCGTCTCTCAACTCCTCTACTCCTTGATTAGGGAGGGTTGAAGGTCCAGCCACAATCATAGGTGTAGGTCTCGAATACTCGTAAGGCATGAGATACTCAGACGCTCTTTTCCTTACCCAAGCAGTGTAAGGCTCCAAAGTGATGCAATTCTTAGGACCCAACTCCTTCCTTCCTTGCCTATGAATCTTGCGCCAAGCGCGGACCATTATGCCCTTCAAGTTTTGGGGATCTTTACCATCCTGAAAGAACACACCCTCTAACAAAATTTTATTGGGTTTATCCTTTAGGGGGAACCCAAGCTGACGACGTGCCAAAACAGGGTTGTAGTTAATCCCACCGCATGTACCAAGAAGAGGCACATTGGAGAATTCACCACAAGAGTCAATAATCTGCACACCATCATACACATGGTTATACCAAGAGATATTATCATTAGTGAGAGACATAAGTCTCGTGGACCACCGTAGACATCCCTTGTTTTCCTTGAAGGCGACCGTCTGAGGTAAGTGAGAAATAAACCACTTATACAACAGAGGCAAACAGCACACAATGGCGCCACCACCCTTTGCATTCCTCATGTGCAAAGAGAAATAAGCATCACCCAACAGAGTCGGAACGGGATTAAGAGCACAGAAGATCCTAATAGCGTTCAGATCCACAAACTTGTCGATGTTGGGGAACAAAACCAACCCATAGATGAGAAGTACAAATATGGCTTCAAAGGCATCCTCACTCATGGCCTTCCCATAGATAGTGGCTTAAGCAATGAGGAACTCAGAAGGGAGACCTTGAATTCCACCTTTGGTAGTCATATGAGCACCAACCAGAGATTCATCTATGTGTAACATGTCTGCTATCTCTTGAGAAGTAGGAATACTCTCCAAGCCACTGAACGGCAACTGGTCTAGAATAGGTATACCCACAAGGTAGGCATACTCCTCAAGCGTAGGCAAAATCTGGAAATCCAGAAACATGAAGCAACGGTACAAGGGATCATAGAACTGCACCAATACACTCATCAACCCTTCATCCACCTGAGTAGTCATAAGAGGAAGAAGCTTCCCAAATCGAGCTTTGAAACTCAAAGGATCTAATACATAGGATGTCAGATTCCTTAACTCTTTCAGATTTGGCTGTCTGAAGCTGTACTTCTTTGTATTCCTTCTTTGTCTTTCCATGTCTGAAATTTTTTGCAAATAAAGCCCTTAAGTTCCTTGAAAATTTTCTTTATTATTGATGATATGGATGCAAATGAGTGCATGAATGCATGAATGCAACAGTCACACTCAAGGATCAAGCAAAGCACACCAAACAAAGGTCATGGGATGGACCATGTCATCCTTAATATCAATCATCCATTTTGGTGGATTATGGTTTACACCTTATCAACACCCAAGTTCCATTGATATTAAGGATATATGAACGGATCAACCATGAATCAAGGGTTTGTTGCAAGTCACGAGCATGGGGTTTAGGTTAAGAACCACCCAAAGGGAATGTACTAGGGTTTAAACCTGCCAAACATGTTCTACAAGAGGTTCCCATAGTCATCATTCCATCTTTCGGATATTATCGGAGAAATGACTACTCGTATCCCAAAAATATTCTCGAGACTCTTATGAGTGTAGTATCGCGTAACAATCGTATCAAATCTTACACTTGAACGACTTTCGCACTACATCCTAAAAATAGGCCAAGATGGGCTTGGTAAACTAAGGTCCTTGGCTTCTAAGGTCTATATTGGAAAGAGTAATGTCTAACCACAACTTACTTGTGTGACATTATTGATCCCAACATGACCTCCACCAAGTGAATGGACTTGCAAGTCAACTTGCTAAGGAATAACTCCACACAAGTCAACAAGACTATGCCATTCTCCTATCCTAAGTGCACTCGAGTCCGGGTATAGAACTCATCTCACAAAGATCACCAAGCATACAAGGAATTAATATCAAGCAAATCAATCATTACATACAATACAGTAATCCCAAATTGCACAAAAAATATATCATAAAACAATACAATACAATACAAGTATGAAAAGTAGGCAAAACCCACTAGGCAAATTTGTCCCCAGCAGAGTCGCCACTTTTCTGTAGCGGGGTATTCGTTAACAAAAACTAGTAAAAGAAATAGAGATCTGGGTAAGGGGTTGGTTATGTAATGGGAAGGTGTTAGGCACCCAAAACATCCTAGGTACTCCTAGGGAGCCCTTTTCATACTTGTTGTGAAGGTTGTTGTCTTTGTGAAAATTTGTTTGTGCAAACATGATTGAAGAGATGAGAAGAGAATATACAAGCTATTTACATTTTGTGTTTGGATGGATGAACCCATTGCCTACGTACCATCTTATAAAAAGATTAGGATCAAAACCTCGTAGTTCGGGGTAAAAATCTCAAAACAAGTTGGTGAATTGATTAGTCCAAAAGCCTTAAGGTCTTTTGTTATCAAAGGGAGAAAACACAACCAAACCACAAATCCACCGTGTGAGGATAGCATCAACATGCTAGTGAGGGGTTAACCCTATAATAAACATGGAAGGCTCATTGTCCATCACTAAGGACATAGGTGAGTATTACATCTACCACAAGGATAGCTCAAACCTAATAGCTAAAGGTTATGGAAAATTTTGATTAAGAAGTGGCCATTGGAACCACAAAAAGGAATTTGAGTGGGTTATATTTACCAATTAGAAGTATATACAAAAATGGTCAAGTTGACTTAAGGATTCAATTCAAAGTAAGTATTATGAAAAGAAAGTATGAAAGTGAAAAGCATAAGGCTTACGTTTCTAATATTGAAAACAAAGATTAAATGTTTGCACAAAAGGTTTTGGCTTGGGTTAGAGTGGAGGGAAGAAGAAGAATGGCTAAATCCTAAGCAAAACAAAAAAAGGTGAGGGATAGGAAATGAAACCACACTAGGAGTTCCTCTCTTGAGATCATATTGATGATCCAAGTAGCTCCCATCCTTTGGAACCAAGAAACCACAACGTATAAGCAATCAAACAAGTCTCATAAGAGATCCTCAACATGTCTTGTATCTTCCACTTGGATGAACATGGCAATGGTCCTTCAATTAAGCTCAAATGGAAACTCCTAGCACAAAAGCACACACATCAGAAGTTCCATGAAATAAAACAAGAATAGACAAGAGTGAGTTTAGAGATTTGGTCCTTCTAGTCCATCTTCATCATTAAAATCCATTTACTCCAATTTTGCATAAGGAAAGGTCATAGAATCTAAATCCCAATTCTCCATTCTTTGCATAGGGAAAGTCCTAGAAACTAAGTCCATTTCTTTGCATTTGGTTCACCACAATCAAAACAAAACACAAGCACAATAATATATACACAATTATGTGCTCAAGTGAGCAAAAGGCAAATGGCATTAACATAAACATGTGCTCAAGTGAGCAAAGAGAAAAGCGAATGGATAATATGTGCAAGAATAGTAAATTGCATAAAAGTAAATTGCATAAAGTAAATTGCATAAAGTAAATGTTAATTGTCAAGAGTTAGTGTTAGTAGTTAGTGTGCCGTAAGGCAAATTTAGCGCTATGTTAAGCAATCGTAATTGGACTTACGTAGAAGTCACAACTATCTGAGGCTGGTCAATAATAATATAGGCAACAAACACAAGTTAGGAGTCTTGATTAGTGAACCAAGTCCCAACAACTTTCCATGCCAAAAAGAAATGAGAATTGATCTTGTATTGGTTTAAGCCTTTTGCATGATTTAGAAGACAACCTATCCTTAATGCAAAGTCATTCACTTGATCAATTGATCAAGATGAATTAGATTTGAATCAAGGAAGGTTAAATCTCCCTAATCAATGCTAACTTATCAACCTTCAACTCATTGATCAAAAAGAAAAGAAGTAGAAGAAGAAGGAGAAGAATAATGGAGAATGGAAATGGCAAAATAAAAGTGCATTAAATGAAATACCATGTACCAACCCTCATATGTTGACCAATAACATTGAAAGTCAAGGTCAAACAATCAAAAACAAAAGTGAGATGAAGATTGGAAGTCAAGAAATGAATAAACTATTTTTGGCATTTTTTAATATTTAAAATAAAATTGAATTAAAATAAATGGAAAGGTCAAACTTCAAAATTACTTCAAATCAACCTTGGAAGGTCCAAGTAATTTATCCCAAGCTCAACAAGGTCAAACAAAGTTTGACAAAAAATTTCAGCATTTTTAAAAGTCAGAAACTATTTTTAATCAATTAAAAATGAATAAAAATAACCTAATTGAACTAAAATCTCAAATAAATCTCAAATCAATTCAAAAATTGATGAGAATATTTTTCATAGATCCATCATCATTCAAATAGGTTGGAAAAATATTTTTGCATTTTTTGAATATCAAAAACTATTTAAAATGAATTAAAAATAACCAGAAAAGAGAAAATTCACAAAAAATATCAAATGACAAAATAAAAAATATTCAAAATCAGAAATAGAAACTAGAATTTATTTGGGAAATAATGCAATTGGTCCCATAATTTTTGGATAAAAAATGAAAGAGATATTTTTTTTAAATAAAATGGAATTAAAGAAAATAAAAGGAAAATAAAAACAGAAAATAGAAATTGTAAAATGCGTGGACCATCTGATCTAAGCTCATTAATTGAGCTGGCAAATCATGAGGCCACGAAGCGCGCGTCTACCATGGATCCAAGTCAATTGAGCCACACAGCTCATTTAAAAAGGTCATAACATTGGACGCCTGAGATCGAATCTGGAAACACCATCACACGGTCCAGATTTAAACTGGAGATGATGAAGCCACCGGAGCCACCATCTTCTCCGGTGAGCTTGCAGTTTCCGGTGAGATTGCAGAAATTCAAAACTTAACCAAATCTAGCGATCTATACATCAATAGAAAGCTGGGATGATGTACATCATCCCTATACCATCCATTTTCCTTCTAGATCTCTATAATGTGAGAAATCAGAGATGGAAAAATCTGGTGTTCATCATGAACTCAAAGAATTGCAAAAATCAAAAGCATAAACATGATGCCTCTATTGAGAGGACTTCAGCCAACACAAAATCTAAGCCAATAGGTCAATGGATTAGGAGAATCGAAGGAAATACCAGTTGGAATGTAAGTTTGAGTTCGGGTGATTTGAGCTTGAAACCTTGCTTGCTTTATCAAAACAGAAGTTCAATGAAGTGTATGATGAAGGTCTAGAAGCACTAGATCTAAGAATACAACCAGATGAAGCTGAATTCTAGATCTGAAATTTTTTGAAGAAAATGCAATTGCTTCTTTAGTGATGGTTAGGGAAGGATTTCTGCAGCATTTCAGGTTGAATTAGGCGTCCAATGGAAGCTCACATGCCATGTATTTATAGCCAATGCCATGCTGAAAGTGTGATTTCAAACTTGCATGAATGAAGGGGGCCTCCATGCATGGGCCTGTACAGGCGCATGGAGGGCCCAATTCCACATTGATTGGAAATATGAGATCATGAATGAATGAAATGGACGTGCAATTTTGATGCAATCAGCTCATGCATGGTAATTGAATCAATTTTCCCAAAAATGCACTTAAAGTTCTCCTCTTCGAAAATGATATTTGCCAAATCCAAAAGTAGCCATGTGAGTAATGGTTGGAAAGGTTTTTGGAGAAGGAACAAATGTTATGTTGGACAAAAACTCATTTGAAGTGTGGAAATTTATGAAATTTGAGTTTAAAGTGTGATATGCAAAACATGCCAAGGCAAGGTTTCTAAAATTGGCCAACTTTCAAGCCCTTCTGTTTTGATGATGCAAGATTCAAATGGAAAAACCTCCAACATCAAAGTTGTATATCGTTTCAAAACAATCAAAATGGACTTAAATTTTGCATCATTTGGAATTTTTATGAAAGCGTTATGGGCACTTGAAGTTGGACTTTTTTTACTTTTAATACCTTTGGCCAAAAAGGACCTATAATGTCTTGCATTATCACATGTGTTTCCTTTGAGATTTTGAAATTTTGTTCAACATAACATTTTAAGTATACATCTCAAGCTTTCCAATGAATTTGATCCCACCTCAAAATCATAAAAAATGAATGAGTTATGTCCTTGGGAAGTTGACCTACAATTAGGGTTTTAGTCAAAATGACCTATAATGTATTGGAATGGCAGATGGTCTTCCAAGCTTCAAATCAATTTTTGATGAACATGAACGTTGTTCATATTGTCCTTAAGAACATTTTTTCTTTTGGGACCATATCCATTTGACCAATACAAAAAAAGTTAGGTCTCAGTGCATTTCAAAATAGTCAGATGAATTGACTAATCAACTTCTCAAGTCCATGCCTCATATCTTGATGAATTGATGATTGAGGACACTCAAATAAGTTCAAATATGCATGAAATGATGAATTAAAGAACTTCCCTTGATTGTATTTGACCATGGGCTGAGGTTGCTTCATGAGCAAGGCATTGTGGTGCACAGATGAATTAGGGCTTCTCTGGGGAAAAAACCTTAAATCCTTTGACTTGCTTTGATCAAACATGATGAATTGAGATACTTGGGAGGCACATTTGATGGATGAGAGCTTTGGGAACCATTACCATGCTTGCTATCATCTCCTCTTGACCATGTCTTTGTACATAGGATCTCCTAGAAGCTTTGGACCTGTGATTGCTCAAGCTACAAACAAAAGATGTTAGTGACATATTTTTGCGCTTTTGGTTAGTGAATAAAAATGAGAAAAGAAATAATATACAATTCAAGCATGCTTGGTGACCTCAAATCACCGTCAAGAAGTCCCACCCAAAGGGAAAAGGAACCAAGATGCTCAATGATCCTTGAGGCTATACAATGCAATGTTATGATGCCATGAGGGATCTTAGGGACAAAATTGGGGTCTTACAAACGGGCAGCGCCTAAAGCACTATCATAATATAGAAAACATAGACTATTCGAACAGTCTCAGACTCATAGAGCTGCCTGCTTAACACCTAACCTAGTACAACGCGACACTACTGTCGAACTTGCGACATTAAACAAAGTGCTTAGTGGGAGACAACCCACCTTTTCTTTTTTTTATTTTCGTTATTTTTCTTACAATCTAATTTTTTCCTTCTTTAATTTTCTTCTTTATTTTGTTCGCTCCCCCTTCTTGATTCTTTGCAGACACTCTTGTTGTTTCTAGTAACTAACTTAGACATATTGGATACTGACAAACAGGAAAAGTACTAACTACTTAGTAATTACTTTCATCATGCAACAACCAGATACAGTTTTTAGAGGCCGAGTTCAACGCAGGCGGTATGATTATCTAGCCTGAAAGGATATGGCATTGACCATATATTATGCCAACGCTCCGTTCTGCCAAAGAACGCCAAAGAAGCAACTACCTCAAGTTCTGCCAATGCTCCATTCAAGCCACGAGGTATGTGGATCATGAATTCCTAAGGGAGTTAGGACTTTTGGAGGGTGTGGAATGGATGCTAGCTGCCTCCAGCTTGACGCAACTCTGTACCACACCGCAGCCAACCAACGAAGCGTTGACCCTGGAATTTCTAAGTTCCTACTCGTATATCACACCCCCTAGAACTCAACAATATCTCACCGATGTAGCCACATTTAGAATGTTCGGCACCGAGTACTCCCTTAATCAAACCCAGATTGCGAGAATGCTTGGTTTCCGACATGGAGAAGGTATCCATTGCTGCATCCCAGAAGGATGGTCAGAGATAGCATTCCAAGTCTGGCACAACCTCACCAACATGAACGCAACGAGCTGGGATACGCTTAACGCAACATATATCCACAACCCAACCATTAGATACTTTCACCGAGTCCCGGGGCACACGGTTTTTGGAAGAGTCAGCAACCACAAAGTAAACTCCAAGGAACTTTTCCTTCTCCACTGTGTGTTTTCCCAAATTGTGTTCAATGTTATTTCTTTCCTACTAGCCAACATCCAGGCTGCTTGCATGAGAGGCAGCCAAGCGTTTTGTTGTGGGGGAATTATCACCTCCATAGCATTAGGCTCGAACCTGGGAGATAGGCTAGCCAACTTACCAGCCCTGGAAGCAGAATTCCTCGACATCGACTACTGTCGTGCCTCACACCTAATCAAAGCAAGAGATGCTGGGAAGTATCATCCTATTGTCAGAAACAAGATAGTACGAAGCATCATCATACCCAACAGGAACCGCACAGATCCAAGAGAAATGACAAATTGGACTTTTGATCTGGAGGCCCCCGAGCCAAATGATGGAAATCCTGATATTGGTATAGATGAAGTCGAAGAGGAACTTGACAGAGGCATGCCTCAACCACCTCATGAGCACGCTGCAGAGACTTCTTCCCGAGGACAACGAAGAAGCGAACGAAGACCCGCCTCCATGGAAAACATCTACGCTGAGATGTTGAGACACAACCAAATAATGGAAGACCGCCAAACAGAAATGATGCAAGCGATCCAGCAAATGCAGCGGGATCAACACGATTATGCTCACTGGCATGATCAGGGGATGGCGGAACTTTCAGACCAGATGAGTGCCCTGACTTATCGCGTAGATGCCATCCAGGAGTACACTCAGCACGTAGGATTGGATCCTACCCAGCGAGGACGAGGTGAGCGCGCAAGAGCAAGAGCCAGAGCACGAAGAAGCCTATCGAGTAATGAAGAGCAGTGATTTTTGTTTTCTTTCCTTTTTACTTCTGTATACTGTCGCATTGAGGACAATGCATTGTTTAAATATGGGAGGAAATCCTTATCACTCCTCTACTTGTTTCTATTGCTAATATTTTCAGCCAATAAAAAAATTTTTGCTTGTCCTTTTCAATCATTTTTATATATTTTGGCATAACAAAAATTTTCCTTAAGATTAAATGCATACCCTACGCGTACATAGGTTATCTCGCGGAGGCTTTGTCAGGAAAACTGAGAAAGATCTAACAAAATTGATACCGTCCCGACACCCTAGACCCCTTATTTCTACGAGATCAGTTTGAATAACCATTATACCGACACCTTAAGTCTCCATTCTAGATTAACCCCTAGTAGTTTATACTAGCAGTCAGCATCGTCTCAAGCACAAACGACGTGGAGAGCCGATGAATATAAGTGTTTGATGCCTACAAATTAAGAAACTCCTTCATACTGTTGCTATTAAGAAATTGATAAAAGAACCATACAAAAGGTTGCAAAGTTATGCAAAAAGAAGGAATAGAAACCCCAGTTGGTTGGTCCAGAGGTACCTGGTACTGGACTCGGTAGGGCAAACTACGGTTCGATCCCCCACAACCTTCAAAAAGGGGATATATAAAGGGGTACCACACTAGTGTACCAGACCCCCGTGCTAAGAAAAGGATCAAAGTCACTAACCGGCTACTTCACTAAGTGCGTGCGGAGGCAAAGGGCTTAATGTGATTGCGCTAGAATGAAACCGTATGAAATAGATACAGAGACACTAGGTCGAGCTATAATAGCATGAGTCGAACTGGCTTGTGTAAAGGAGAGATCTATGCTAAAGCTGAAAGCTCGTGTCGTCACAGTATCTTTGGTGTTTTACTCAATATCGGACATCCTACTAATCCACCTGACAACCACGTACGAACGGGTAATGTATTCGCATTTAATTCTGTTTTCAAATTGTGTTTGCTTGAGGACAAGCAAAGATTCAAGTTTAGGGGAGTTTGATAACGCGAAAACACATCAGATAATTGCCTTAATTTACACCCAAAGATCACACCATTTCGATTAATATATCGATTATTGCGCAAGTATTCGTGTTGTTTTTGCAGGTATTTGAATCCCCATGCACTAAAGAGCAAAATGAAGAAAAGGAAGAAAAAGACGAAGAAACAAGTGAAAAAGCACAGAAAAACCAGAAAAACAGATTATGCAGATTTTGCTAATGTGACGATCGCCACACATTCATGACGCTTGTCACGACCCAGACTGTGACGACCGTCACAGGCCCATGATGAGCGTCACGCGGCCACAAAGTGCGCTTTGAAACAGTCAGCAACAGGCACCCAAACGTGCCTAAATCTCCTCCAACAAACTTTTTCCACGGATTCCTCTCTCAAGACCAAATCTTTCTTGATTTTCTCAACTACCAAGACATAATGGACACTATATAACGGACTCAAATGGGATAAATTGGGGATGCCTACTTTGATATTTACACTCTGCAATTTAATTTTCAGCATTCTAACATTCAACATTTTCTCTTTCTTTCCAGCAACCTTGTTTCCGTTGCCTTATTGTATTCGCTATTCTTTTTTATAGTTTCCCTCTTTCCAGTTAGCCATAGTAGTAGTTTCCTACACTGGGGAACTACTACACTTTATTTTATTTTAGTAGTAATCTGTATTGAAGAAGCAAAGCCTACCGACTTGTGGAGGACTACTCAAGCGCTCCAAGAATCGCTATACTCTGTACTTGGATCTCCAGGTTTTTATTGAATTATTATTTTTATTGCCCATTTATTGTTATAAGCATGTTTGCCGCAATGTTGATCTCTTTATGCCTTGTGTTTGCTTTATTTAATATGTCCGGCTAAACTACCGATATCGGTATGTAGCAACTCAATTTGATGGGATTTAATAATAACCGGTGAAAACCCTTTTTCTCAAATAACCTTTTAGGCTGAAGTTTTTAATCTAAATTTAATTAACTTTATCACAAAAGCGTGAAAAGCTATTTAATACGGTTTTGCCACGAGAGTGGGAAATTAACTAAGGTGAGAACCAACAATCGCAAGAGCGTGAGGCTCGAGCTGGATAGTAAAAATTAGGCATTGAGTTTAAAAACAGCGAGAGCACTTTAAAAGCAATTAGAACTTATTTATTTTCAAAGAGTAATTTTGACTTCAAATGGGACAGCGAGAGCGTACATTCTGACTTAAAGTTATAGGCCGAATCAACAACCACGAGAGTGTGAGATAAAGTCTTTTAAATAAACATTTTCTACTGAGAGATATTTGGCATTTAAACTATTCACTGGTGACTTATCGAATCCCTGACGATTGATGCGCTGCATACTGATCCCTTCCATTAATTCTTTCTTAAAACCAAAAATTTCCCTTAGATTTACTTTATTACCCCCGAACTTCTACTAATCAATTCCCTTAGCTAAACATAGTGACGTTAGTAACACTAGTTTGACCATAGGTCCCTGTGGGATCGATATCTTTTAAAACTAAAACGACTAGACTATGCACTTGCAGTCAAGTACCCGACAGACTATATTTTATATATAGCCACGACAAGCATCATGCTCTTTGTCATGAGGGTCTCAAACCCTAGATGTGAACTTGATAGATCAATGGAGATAATGCCCTACCTTCAAAAGAGTTAGGAAAATGCAAAGACATATTTTTGGTATTTTGGTTAATAAATTGATAAAATACAAGTATGATACAATCACAAAGTGCTTTGTGATCTCTCCCAAAACAAACTCAATGAAAGAGGGGTAAGGAGGTTGCCAAGGTATGATCCCAATGCTAATGCTTATGATGAAATTGCATGAGGGGTCTTAGGGTCAAAATTGGGGTCTTACGGTAACCAACCCCCTTACCTGTAATCTCTTATATTTTATTAGTTTTGATTTGAAAACTTCTTGCTTTTTGGGTTTTTTTCGTACTTTTTCCCTTTTCCCTTGGAAACAATAAAAGCGCGGTGGCGACTCTTGTTATTTGTTTTCTAGCTTATCCATAGCTTCATGATCATGAATTTACCACTACAGTTACTATTGGCTGACAATGGAATATGACTATTACAAGTTTGTGAAAAAATGCCACAAGTGTCAAATATATGCAGATAAGATTCATGTTCCTCTGACACTGTTGAATGTTATTTCTTCCCCGTGACCTTTCTCCATGTGGGGAATTGACATGATTGGGATGATTGAGCCCAAAACTTCGAATGGACTTCGTTTCATTTTAGTGGTGTAAGACCCTAATTTTGACCCTATGATCCCTCATGGCATCATATCATTGCACATTCCATTTGCCTCAAGGATCATAACATCTTGGCTCCTTACCCTAGGGTGGGACTTGTGTGAGTTGGTCTGAGACCACCAAGCATGCTTGAATTGTATATTATTTCCTTTCTTATTTTGTTCACTAACCAAAAGCACAAAAATATGTCACTAACTTGTTTTGTTTTGAAACTCAAGCAGTCATGAGATCCCTTGCTCCTAGGAGACTCTTATGCTCAATAAAGTGGTCAGATGAAGATGAAAGTAAGCATGACAATGGTTCACAAGGTTCTTAATCATCATATATGTCTCCCAAGTATCTAAATTTGACATTTTGATCAAGATAAACGAAAGGGCTTGACGATTGTTTCCCAAGGAAACCTTAATTCAGCTGTGCATTGACTGTGCCTTGCTCATGAAGCAACCTTAACCCATGATCAAATACAATCAAGGGAAGTTCTTTAATTCATCATTTCATGCATATATGTGCCTATGTGAGTATCCTCAATCATAAATTCATTAAGATTTGAAGTTTGGACTTGGGAAGTGGATCAGTCAATTCAACTGACTATTTCGAAATCCACTGAGACCTAACGTTTGATGTGTTTGTCAAATGAATATGACCCCAAGAGAACAAATGTTCTTAAGAACCATATGAACAACTTTCATGTTCATCAAAAATTTATTTGAAGCTTGGAAGGTCATCATCCATTTCAAAACATTATTGGTCATTTTGACTGAAACCCTAATTTTTGGTCAACTTCCGAAGGACCTAACTTCTTCATTTTTCATGATTTTGAGGTGGGATCAAATTCATTGGAAAGTTTAAGATGTCTACTTCATTAGTTATGTTGGACAAAATTTCATAATCATAAAATAAACACATGTGATAATACAAAACATTATAGGTCACTTTAGACCAAAGTCATTGAAATGTGAAAAAGTCCAACTTCAAGTGCCCATAAATTTCTCATAAAAAATCCAAATGATGCAAACGTTTAGTCCAAATTGATTGTCTTGAAAATATATACAACTTTGGTGTTGAAGGTTTTGTCATTTGAGGCTTGCATCATTGAAACAGAAGGGCTTGAAGTTGGTCCATTTTGGCTAAATTTCCATATACATGTTTTGCACCTTGAACTTCATGCTCAGTTTTCATAAATTTCCCAACTCCCAATGGATTTTTCGAAGAGGTGAAAGTTTGTGTGAATTTATGAAAACTATGTCAAAACGTTGTGCATAAGCCAATTCCAACAAATTTGCACGTCCAATTCATCTTACTTACATCTTAACACTCAATTGCCATTGCATTTGGGCCTCCCATGCGCCTGTACAGGCCTATGCATGGAGACCCTCATTCCACATGCACACGAGTTTGGCAAGGCTTGCATCATCTCATGCTATAAATACAGGTGCTTAGCTTCATTCATTTCCAACCTTAAGGCGCCTAATACTCTGCAGAATTGAAATCCCACCCTTCACCTAAAAGAATTTTGAGTTTTCTTCTTCAATTTTTCAGTTCAATTTTCAACTTCCTTGGTTGATTATTGAGCTTCAATTCCTAGACTTCACTTCCTTTCCATCTCAAGAACAAGCTGTATAAGAGAATTGGAGTGGATCAAGTGATTGAAAGCTGTTCTTCAAAGGTTTTCTCTCAAACTGTTTTGATTTGAAACTCCATATATATTGATCATTTCTTGTGTTTGTTGGTTCCTCTGAAGTCCTCACATGAGAGGCAGTTGATCGGAGCTTTTAATTTCATGATTTGATCAAGTTCAAGTTGAACACCATAAACTTCCATCTCAGATTTCTCTTCATATAGTAATCTTGAGAAGAAACCAATTGCATAGGGGTGATGTACATCACCCTAGCTTTCCAATGATATGAGGATCGCGTATTTTCATTAAGTTTTCAAAACCTGTAACTCTGGCCGGAGTTGGCTTGCTTGCCGGAGAAGACGGTGGTGTACACCACCGTCCCCCATGCCAGATTGCATCTGGACTGTTGGTTGTTGTTTCCAGATTGAATCGTGGCCTTTGATTGTTATGACTTTTTTAAAAGCTTTATGTTTCTCATTTGACCAAGGCCTTTGGTGCGCGCGCATCTCTCATCCCTCTGATGTATCACCTCATTTAATGAGCTTGATCCAACGCGCCAGGATTTTTGCAATTTCTGATTTATTTCATTTATTTTCTTTATTTCATTTTATTTCAAAAATTCATAACTCTTTCATTTTAAATCCAAAAAATATGGGACCAATTGCATTATTTCCCTTTTTAATTCTAGTTTCTGAAAATGATTTTTAACATTTTTTATGAGTTCATTTAATATTTTTTGTGAATTTTCTCTTTTCTGGTTATTTTTAATTCATTTTAAATAGTTTCCAATATTCAAAAAATGAAAAAATATTTTCCTAATATCTTTGAATGATGATGAATCTATGAAAAATATTATCATCAATTTTTTAATTGATTTGAGGTTTTAGTTCAATTATGTTATATTTTCTTCATTTTGAATTGTTTAAAATTAGTTTCTGGTTTCCAAAAATGATGAAAATTTTGTCACACTTTGTTTGACCTGGTTGAACTTAGGATGATCCATTTGGACTTTTTTAAGTTGATTTGAAATAGATTTGAAGTTTGATCTTTATTTGTTTATTTTAATTGAAGTATTATTTTAATTCTCAAAAATACCAAAAATATTTTATTTGTTTCTTGACTTCTAAGCTTCATCTTGCTTCTGTTTCCCATTGATTAAATTTGACTCCATTCATCTTTGGTCAATGTATTTTGCTTATGTCATTTGACTTTCAATTATGTACATTCTTATTCTTCTTCTTCTTCTTCTTTTTTCTTTTTGATCAATGAGTTAATGATTGGTGGTTAGCCTTGACATATGAGAGGCTTAACCTTCTTTGATTCAAATCTAATTCATCTTGATCAAAGATCAAGTGAATGACTTTGCATTAAAGATAGGTTGCTTCTTGGTCAAGCAAAAAACCTAAATCCATACAAGATCATTCTTCTTTTCTTTTGGCATGGCAAGTTGTAGGAGCTTGACTTACTAGTCATGGTCTCTAACTTGTGTTTGTTGCCTAAAGTTTTATTGACCGGCCTCAGATAGGTGTGACTCCTACATTAGTCCACTTACGATTGCTTAACATAGCGCTAAATTGCCTTATGGCACACTAATACTAACAACTAATGACTAACTTTTAAATTCAAGTATTTAATTCTTGCAATTTACTTTAATGCAATTTAATTTCTTGCTCATTAATTCATTTACTTTTGCCCTTAGTTCACTTGAGCTCATTTTTATGTTAATGAAATTTTCCTTTTGCTCACTTGAGCATATTATTGTGTATATACTATTGTGCTTGTTTTGTTTTGTTTGTATGAACCCAATGCAAATGGAGAAAGGACTTAGATTTTAGGACCTTACCTATGCTAATGGAGTTTGAAGAGAAACTAGGCCTTATGCCTTTAGAATGCTATAAATTGTCAAAGAGCAACTAGGCCTCATGCCTTTAGAATGCTTAATCTTGAAGATGAACATTAAAAGGATCCTAATTCTAAACTCACTCTTTGTCCATTCTTTATTTGTATTGTGGAAATTTTTGATTTGTGTGTTCTTGTGTGTCAGGGATCCTAAACTTGAGCCAAGTAGAAGAACCATTGCCATGAGCATCCAAAGTGAGAGATACAAAAGTCATTGGAAGATCCCTAGGAGCTTGATTTTTATTTGCTTGATTGCTTGAGTTATTTGCTTATTGCTTGCTAATTCCAAAGGATGGGAGCAACTTGGATCATCTTTATGATCTCAAGAAGGGAACTCCAATGTGGTTTTATTTCTCTTCCTTCATCTTTGCATGTTTAGGACCTAGCCTTTCTCTTCTTCCCTCCACTCTAACCCAAGCCAAACTTTTGTGCAAACATTAACATTGTTTTCAAATATTAGAAACCTAGGCACTATGCCTTTGATTTTTCAAACTCTTTTCATAACACTTATTTTGAATTGAATCCTTAAGTCAACTTTGACCTTACTTTGTGAATACTTTTCATTTGTAAATACAAGTCACTCAATTGTTTTTATGGTTCCAATGACCATTTGCCAAAGCTTTTCATTAACATTAGCTATTAGGTTTGAGTTATCCTAGAGGTTGATATAATACTCACCTATATCCTTAGTTATGGAGTATAAGACTTCCATGCTTATTATAGGGTTAACCCCTCACTAGAATGTTGAAGCTCTCCTCACATGGTGGATTTGGGGTTTTAGGTTGAGTTTTCTCCCTTTGATAACAAAAGACCTTAAGGCTTTTGACCAATCAATTCACCAACTTCTTTTGAGATTTTTACCCCGAACTACGAGGTTTTGATCCTATTCTTTTTTTTAAGATGGTACGTATGCAATGGGTTTATCCATTCAAACACAAAATTGTAAATAAATTGTATATTCTTTTCTCATCTCCCCAATCATGTTTGCACAAATATTTTTTTCACAAATACCAACCTACCTTACAACATTGGTGAAAAGGGCTCCCTTAGAGTACTAAGGATGTTTTGGGTGCTTAAAACCATCCCATTGCATAACCAACCCCCTTACTCCGATCTCTGACATTTTTATTAGTTTTTGATTTGATAAAACTTCTCGGTTTTTGTTCGGTTTTTGGATAAATAAAAGTGTGGTGGCAACTCGAATTGTATGATTTTCTTTTGATTTAGTTAATAAATCTAAAGGAAATGAATACCCCGCTACAAGTGGCAATTGACTACTTCACAAAATGGGTTGAAGCGGCATCGTATGTGAATGTAACCAAGCAAGTTGTATTAAGGTTTATCAAGAATCAAATCGTATGCCGTTATGGTGTGCCAAGTATGATCATTACTGATAATGGATCAAACTTGAATAATAATATGGTGGAAGCTCTTTGCAAAGACTTCAAGATTGCACACCATAATTCTTCTCCCTATAGACCCAAGATGAATGGGGCTATTGAAGTCGCGAACAAGAACATCAAGAAGATTATTCAGAAGATGATTGTCACGTATAAAGATTGGCATGAGATGCTCCCATTTTCTTTGGACGGGTATCGTACATCCATCCGCACTTCAACAGGGGCAACCCCTTTCTCTCTTGTTTATGGTATGGAAGCAGTGCTCCCCGTAGAGGTTGAGATCCCTTCATTACGTGTGCTCATGGAAGCCAAGTTGACTGAGGCTGAATGGTGTCAGACCAGGTATGATCAGCTGAATTTGATTGAAGAGAAGAGATTAACTGCCATGGGTCATGGTCAGTTATATCAGCAGAGGATGAAGAAAGCTTTTGATAAGAAGGTCAGACCTCGTGTATTCAGAGAAGGTGACCTTGTGCTCGAGAAGATTTTATCTTTCAAACCAGATTCTAGGGGAAAATGGACTCCTAATTATGAAGGCTCATATGTTGTTAAGAGAGCCTTTTCAGGCGGTGCTTTGATTCTTACAACTATGGATGGTGAAGAGTTCACTCGTCCTGTGAACGCAGATGCAGTCAAGAAATACTTCGCCTAAAAAAGGAAAAGAACAGCTCGCTAAGTTGAAAACCCGAAAGGGCGACTTAGGCAAAAAAGGAGCGTCTCGGTGGATTGAAAACCTGAAAGGGCGATCCAGGCAAAAATTAGAGACATAAAACAGAAAAATTTATCCCGATAAATTGAGTACCCCACCTTGGGGAAATTTATGTAAAAATTAGGGATTATGGCAAGTAACTACATGCTACTGATCGTCTAGTATTGGAGAAACTTTGTTGAGCACAAGGGTTAACGGTGATTCATTATCCCTAGTGGCGGTTAAAAGCACAGCGGACTTCAAGAGATGGTAGAAGGATTAGCGGTCAATTGTATTCAGTGTAACCCCTTTCCATGTAAATTACCATTTTCAACTTTGCAAAGATCTCTGGAGTCTTGTCATTTACAGGTTACCATTCTATTAAATAAAGTTAAGCCTTTATCCAAATTTTTCTACTCTTATTTATTTCAGCCAATAGTTTTAAATTTTATTATGATCATTTTCAAATTAAAATTTTTAAAATCATTTTCTTAGACATATAAAAGTAAGAATTTTTCAGAGGCAGTTTTAAAGCAATATCAGCAGCATTTCGAAAAACAGCAAGTCTTAAGTGTAGAGCTCTATTGGTTCCCCAAGCAGATAACCCTTTGGGTATCCTTAGCCGAGTATGTTAACCATTCTATTTGTTTGTAAACATCACTTTGTACAATATACATATGCACACAAAAAGGGCTCCCTTGGAGTACCTAAGACACTTTGGGTGCTAACACCTTCCCTCTGTGTAACCAACCCCCTTACCTATAATCTCTGACATTTTATTAGTTTTGATTTGAAAACTTCTTATTTTGAAGTTTTGTTCGTACTTCTCCCTTTTTCCTTGGAAACAATAAAAGCGCGATGGTGACTCTTGTTATTTGATGTCTAGCTTATCCAGAGCTTGATGATCATGAATTTCCCAATATAGAGCTTTCTGAAGTAAGGAAGTTTTGATGAATCAGAAAGGTTCTGGTCAGAAGCAATCTTATCGATTTATCTTCCTGATTCTGAACAGTTGTTGCATTAAATGGTTGTCATGTCATTTGATGTCATTTGGTTCTAAGTGGTGACAGTTGTCCCACTTTCTGAGCATGCGATATAAAAGCGTGACGCATTGGGTTTCACAATTCTTGGAATTAGGTTTAAACTCTTATGCTTCCCCCTATGACTGTGTATTTCCATTTTGTCATCATTGCAAAGTTTTCTATATAAAGCCACTTCACTCACATTTTAACACTACACACACAATACACCCACACTTTCATCTTTCAAACCAAAAATAACCTTCTCTGCAATGATTCTTCATCTTCATCATCTTCAGTAATGGTTTCTCAACAACAATCTCCTAGTCGATCAATGGCCGGTGAAAACAATCTCATCATGGAGGGGATACCAGAATTAACTCTTCAAACTCATGTCAATGAGTTAGTGGTGCTCTGCAAAATCATCGTTGATTTCAAGAACTTGAAAGATAATGTTTTGATTTCTTTGAAACTCTGGAACTTCGAGGTTGGAATACCTTCTTTGAGAGGCTTACTGGCCATGTATATCCAGTGTTGGTGAAGCAGTTCTGGGTGCATGCCACTGCTGAAAAAGAAACTATTACTTCCTACATCATGAATAGGAAAATAGTTATAATTGAAAAATCAATTGTTGATTTAATCTCTCACAATGGTAAAGGCAAAAGAATTCATAGTGCCAAGATTAATGCTAGGAGAGAAGCTGTTATCGCTCTACTTATCTTCAAAGAAGGAACAAGCCTTGAAGATGACAAAGGTCCCAATGCCAAGGACTTGACTAGATACCTAAGAGTTTGGCTCAAAATCATCTTGTGTTTCATTCACCATAGGCCCAACGCCAATATTTCTGACTACATCAACACTCATCCGAAGTTCATGATGTTCTTTCTAGAGAAGGGTCTCAAGTTGGGACTTCCCTCCATCTTGTTCAAGTTCATGAGGGATTCTATCCGATAATCCAGAACTGGTGGATCTTCGAAGAAGAATAAGAGCAAGTTCATCCCCAATGGAAGGCTGATTTCTGACATTCTTGTTGAGAATGTTCTAGTAGATGACCTTCTATTCAGTGGATTAACTGATGAACTTATAAAGGATGTTGGAAAGGTATTCTGGGGGAAGAATCTGAAGAGTATGGGTCTCATTTCTAAAATTGAAAGGCCATATTTCATTCTTTATAAGGATGATATCTATGGGTCAAGGAGTCTGATTGACAACTACCTAATCTTCACTAAGATTGATCCTCTAGAGGTTCTTATGGCATATCTAAAAGTCGTCGGAGTGATAGAATTAACCCTATGGTGGATCCCTTCAACCTACCTGAGACTTGTTCGGATATTCATGGGAAGAGGAAGAAGGAATCTAGAGGAGAATGATCTTCTAGGCCTCAGAAGAAGAAGAAGAAGGTTGTTGTCTTTCTGGATGAAGATGAGGTGCTTCTCAGTGAGTGCCAGAAAGAAATGCTTCTAAAGGATACTTTTGGAGTTATCCAGTCATCTTAAAGAGCTTCTGACACTGTGTCTGGTAAGCTTCCTACTGCTAGCACTCCATTTACTTATGATTCCATTATTTCTGAAAGGATCTTACCAATCCAACCTCCTCCTTCATCTCAACCCATTATTTTTGCACCTATCTTACTTCCACCACCACCTCAATCACCCACTATAAATCCTACCACAAAAACTCCTTTAGTTTTTGAACCTTTGTCATAACAAAAACAGATACCATCACCACCATCTCCTTCACAATTACATATTTCACCCACTCCACCACCATGTGCTTCTACTCCCCGACCAACAAATCCAAATATCATAGCTTCTCGAACATCTCCTTCAAGATTATCTGATGGCCATGTGTCTGAAGAAACTCCTGATGGTACGTTCAACTTTGAACCATAACCAATTTCACCTGACCATGAATCACCTCCTATCATTTTTCCATCATTTCCTTCAGTCTATGGTCCTGAATTTGATGAGTCTGGAATCAACCTCAATGTTAACTATCCAAAACCACCAAAATCATCTCCTAACATTGGTAAGATTATGAGGAAGTTTGAGTCAAAATCTAAAAGTCATATGCATGAAGCAATGACTATTAGTCATTCTTCAATAAATCCAGCTGAGAGTGATTCTACATGGGAAGCTTATAGAGTCTGGGTTGATTCCAAGATCTCTAAGCTAAAGGATTTTGGGTATAAACTTGCTAAAATAAAAATTATGTTCTGGGTTCGTTCCCCTAATGGAAATCTGGAAGTTAAGAAACTCCCAACTATGTCTTCCTGCTCCAGAGGTCAAGGAAGCTACTCCCGAAGTTGTTGAAGAGAAAACTGCTTTAGAAACTGGAGTTGTTCAGTATGCTGCGACTGCTCAAGAAGTTGATGTTGTTTCTAAACCTCAAGACTATGTTATGGAAGCAGCTAATGCTCAGTTTGTCGTTTTTGAGACTCATCAATTTGAAGCTTTTGCCTCTCAACCTATTCATGTTGGACTTTTGAAGACCATTGAGGAAATCAAGGATGACAATGGGATGGTCAAAGAGCGTCTGGACAAACAGGACATCATGTTTCAGTTGATTCTCTCCAGACTTCATCCTCCTCCTCCTCCTCCTAAGAACCACTAGCCATTTTTAGTTTCTTAAAACTTCTGTTTGTTTTGTTTTGTTGATTATTGTATCTTTCAGTGCCTTTTTGGCATTTTCAATAAAAATATGTTTTTTTCTCTTTAGTTATTTTTAATTATTTTGTCTATGTCTTTTTGATTGATGACAAATGGGGAGAAAATATAACGTATCAAAGGGGAATAATTAGTGTTTTATTTTGATACCTAAATTCCTTAATTAAAAACCCAAACATTGATTAATGTTTTCTACTAACAACTACTTAAAAAAATAGTGTGTTCAGTGTTTTACAGGGTTATATCTAAAGAATCAGAATGGTTATAATCAAACATCTGAAGTTGTCATGAAGTATTAAGATAAGAATATAAGTTACCAGTTTCTGATGAAATGGTCTTCTATCTGAGTTTGTACACCTTCATGCTGATGATTGAATATCATATTTAAGGAACTTTTATTAATGTTTTGAACCTAGAACATTGATTACTTAGCATCAAAGTGCTTCAGAAAAGTTCTTTCTGAAAATCATGGAATTGGAATCCAGCTATAAGGAAGAATTTCTTCTATAGTAATCAGACTTAAAAAGTCAAGGTTCTTATAAGAAAACCAGCTCGTTTAAAAAGATGACCAGCTCTAAAGTTTCTTCAAAAGAACTCAACAAAGCTTCTAAAGTGAAGCTTATCAGAATGATGATGTTATCAAACCAATGATTTGGACAACATCAATCAACTTCTGAAGATAAACCAGATTCTGGCTGAAAATTCACTCTGGTGTTTCAAAAAGGTTAATTAGGAAAGTGTTCTTTCATTATAATTTTATCTTTATATGATTATACATCTTAGAGGGAGCTTTGTGCTTCTATAAGATGTATTCCTCTTTGATTACCCTGTACAAAATTGTTCATCAAAATACATATTTTGTTAACCTCAAAAATGGGGAGATTGTTAGAACCAGATTTGGTTCTGCATATATACCTTGAGTTTTTATGATAACAATATTATACTTGTGTGAGAACAATTTTGGTACCCTAATGGTTTATTATTGTGTAGATTTAACATCTAGTTCTGATTCTGAATATATGATGTGAAGCGTCATCAGTTTCTGAATTATGTGTTCCAAATCCGCTTCTGCGCCAACTATTAGAAGTTCTGAAAGATGTTATATATTGTTGTTGCAATGATCTTTCTGCTTTTGTGTTGATTCACTCTTCAGAAACTTCTAAGAAGACATTATGTTGTTATTGCAATGTTCTCTCAAATCATGCTTCTGGATGTGACTATGATCACCAAACTTCTGAAGAATGACAAGCTTCTGAAGTTGTGTTATGTAGATGAAAATTCTGAAGATCTCAAGCCAGACGATTGAAGTTATCAAGGTTCTGACTAAAGATTCTGAAGACTCTGAAGATCTCAAGCCAGACAACTGACGCTGTTAAGATTCTTACCAAAGATTCTGAAGTTTCTGAATCCAACATTATGTTTCTTCATTTCATGCTTCATCAACTTTCATCAGAAGCCAGTGAACTTGAAGATAAGATCAAATGGAAACGTGATCCAATAGTACATAGTAAAAATCGAACATCCTTTCCACTACCTGATTTCATGGGCAAGGAAAGTATTATACATCACACATGTCACTGATTTTGTGGGCGAAGGATAGTATGCAGTATCACTCCTTTCCCATCCAACAGTGGACAGCCGCTCAATGAGCTTTCTCCATTTGCCCTCCGACGGTCTTCTTCTTATGCTATATAAGTGAGACTTGGAGACTTGAAGAAAAATGCCGGTGACACAATATTTTGACAAGCCTATTCTCTTTGTGAAAAAAATTTGTGAATGGTAAAAAAATTAAAAAAACAAAACAATACATGTTACTTTCAATTATTTTATAATCACCAAATTTTTTTTGCAATATAATTAATCGATTACCTCGGTGGATTTAGACAACGAGGGTAAAAGTCCTTATTTTATTTTTATTTAAAAAAATAAAAAAAATTTACCTCGATTATTTGTCTTAATCAAAGAGAAAAGTAAGACATTTTTGTCTCAATATATCTTTGTCCTCCATAAATAAATCTTTGTCAACTATGTATTGAGTATAAATGATCAAGACACTACCAACATATTAATCTAAAGAAACACTAGTGATTTGTGTGAGACCGTCACGACAAGCATTCAGAACACTAACGCCACATTATATATCAGAATAACAAATAGTTCTAAATCACAAACATTTATAATGAAAACATTAGGATTGAAAAGAATGAAATTTAAAAGAAAGTGAAAATAGTCTTTATGATGAATTGAAAGAGCAGAAAATAATATCGGTCGGTGGTTTATGTTCTTTACATAATTTCTTGTCTTTAAACATGATAAAGCATTTTCCTAATCCAACCTTTGTTAATTTTATATAAAAAATAAATGAATGAAAAATCATTATATATATATATATATATATATATATATATATATCTATATATATATATATATATATATATATATATATATATATATATATATATATTATTGTTGCAGGGATTCAAATTCATCAACAATCTCGTTTTTTTCCGGTTGATCTATAACTGAAGATTGTTCATGAAAATCATCCGAATGGGACCTTGAATAGTAACCATGCGCAACTCCTTGTAAAATGCTCCAAATGCCATGACCTTGGACTTTTTTGAAAAGGTGACATCAAGAGGAACAACTTTTATGTTGAACTCTTTTCCATTTAGAGCTTTGATCATGATGAAGTTGAGGTGGAAGTTGGAGAAATCAAACATGATTGAAAATTTTCTAAGTACAAAGCCAAATGACCACTTCTTGCACCTTGAATAACGTTTGCTATGAGCTCCAAATGAAAATAGTTTCTTCACCAAAGTTGTATCTATTTAATCCCTCTTCAATTTTGTCACAAATTTGACATAATTTGGATTTGGCGTGAGGGAGTTATACATTTTAGATGTTGAGGAAAATTGCTTGTTCAATGGTGATGGCCCAAAATGACATATAATGTTTCCTCATGGCACATGCCCTTTAAAGTTGAATTTGACATTTCTAAAAGAAACAAAGTAGTAGAAGAAATATGTAAATTGATCATGAAACTTACATGGCCTTCATATCATAAACATTGAGCAAGTTATGGTCCTTGGAAGTTGACCTCCTAACTTGGGCAGAGACAAAATGACCTATAATGTTTCACCATAAAAAATGACTTTCCAAGCAAAACTAGTTCTTGATTCCAACATGAAGGTTGTTTGGAATGTCATAAAGAGTAAATTTGCTCTTGAATCATTTTCATATGACAAAAATTGCAGGAGATGGGGTCTAGGGAACCCCAGTTTTGACCAGTTGACTTTCTCTAGTCAACCTCTTTGAACTAACTTGCAAAATTAAAATTATCTTTATATTTGGGGCTCATGGAGGATCATATATGCATAACATGATGTATAATGAAGTATACCTTTATATATTTGACCAAATGTTGAAGAAACGTGTTGAGGAAGTCACATATGATACCTAGATGAATTAGGGCTTCCAAGGCAAACAAGCTTCAAACTCTTGATGAACTTTTGATAAAAATGATAAATGAAGAACAAGGGGATTCATATATGATGTTTAGAACTAATGGTGAACCATTCCCTGATTGATCTCTTTCTATGAGGGTCTCAAACCCTAGTTGTGAGCTTGATAGGGCATACGTGGATGCACAAACTACCTACAAAAGAAACAAAGTTATACATAGACATATTTATGGTGTTTTGGTTAGTAAACAAAAGAAAATAAAGTATGATACAATCAAATGTTCTTGGTGATCTCTCCCAATGCAAACCCAATGAATGAGGGGTAAAGAGGATACCAAGGTGTGATCCCAAAGCCAATACAAATGATGAGATAGAATGAGGGCTCTTATGGTCAAAATTAGGGTCTTACAACCGCCATGAGGATAGCTCTTGATGACGTCCTAAGTGAGCTTAGACATTAAAATGATTTTGAAGCGGATCATGATGTCCTACTTAGGAACTGTAAGACCCTAATTTTGACCCTAAGATCTCTCATGGCATCATATCATTGCTCATTACATCTTGCCTCGAGGATCATAGCATCTTGGCTCCTTTACCCTAGGGTTGGGACTTGTGAGTTGGTTTGAGACCACCAAGCATGCTTGAATTGTATATTATTGCTTTTCCTATTTTGTTTACTAACCAAAAGCACAAAAATATGTCGCTAACTTTGTTTGTTTTGAAGCTTGAGCAATCATGTGATCCAAGGCTCCTAGGAGGCCCCTATTCTCAATGAAGTGGCCAGATGAAAGTGAAAGCAAGCATGACAATGGTTCCAAAATTTCTCAATCATCATATATGCCTCCCAAGCATCTCAATTTGTCAATTTGATCAAGATAAACCAAAGGGCTTGAGGATTGTTTCCCAAGGAAACCCTAATTCAACTGTGCATTGATTGTGCCTTGCTCATGAAGCAACCTCAACCCATGATCAAATACAATCAAGGGAAGTTCTTTCATTTATCATTTTATGCATATATGAGCCCATGTGAGTGTACTCAATCATCAATTCATCAAGATTTGAAGTTTGGACTTCAGAAGTTGATCAGTCAATTCATCTGATTATTTTGAAATCCACTGAGACCTGACTTTTTATGTGTTTGTCAAATGAAGATTCCCCCAAGAGAAAAAATGTTCTTAAGAACTATATGAACAAATTTCATGTTCATCAAAAATTGATTTGAAGCTTGGAAGGTCATCATTCATTTCAAAACATTATAGGTCATTTTGACTGAAACCCTAATTTTGGGTCAACTTCCCAAGGACCTAACTCCTTTATTTTTGATGATTTTGAAGTGGAACCAAATGCATTGGAATGTTCAAGATGTATACTTCAATTGTTATGTTGGACAAAGTTTCATAATCCTAAAATAAATACATGTGATAATGCAAAACATTATAGGTCACTTTGGACCAAAGTCATTGAAATATGAAAAAGTCCAACTTCAAGTGCCCATAATTTTCTTATCAAAAATCCAAATGATGCACAATTTCTGTCCAAATTGATTGTCTTGAAAAAATCTATAACTTTGATATTGGAGGATTTGTCATTTGAGGCTTGCATCATTAAAACAGAAGGGCTTGAAGTTGGTCTATTTTGGCAAAATTTCCATATACATGTTTTGTACCTTGAACTTCATGGCCAGTTTTCAATACTTTCCCAATTCCAAATGGATTTTTGTTCAACATAACATTTGTTCCTTATGTCAAGACCTTTCCAACCATTACCTATATGCCTATGTTTCAGATTGGCAAATGGTATTTTCGAAGAGGAGAAGTTTTGGTTCCAATTATGCATAACATGATTAAATTGCTTGCACACCACATTGCCTTGCCATGTACACGTCCAAATTCATTTGTTTTATCATCAGTATGAAAAACCAATCAAGTTTGGGCCTCCCATGCGGCAGTATAGGCCCATGCATGGAGGACCCAACTTCACATGCACATGAGTTTTCTCCTTGCTTGCATTAGCCTTGCCTATAAATAAAAGGCTCCATTCTCTTCAAAATCCAACCTCAAGGCGCCTGATATTCTGCAGAAGTGAAATCCCAACCTCCATTAAAAGGAATTTTGAGTTCTCTCTTTCAATTTTCAAGCTCAATTTTCAACTTCATTGGTTGATCTTTGAACTTCAATTCCTAAACCTTGCTTCCTTGCTACCTCAAGAACACACTGCATCAAAGAATTGGAGTAGATCAAGTCTTGTAAAGCTGCACTTCCAAGGTTGTTATTCAAATTGTTTTCATTCGAAACTCCTTGGATATTGATCATTTCTTGCATTGCTTGGTACCTCTGAAGTCCTCATGTGAGAGGCAATTGATTTGAGCTTTTAATTTCATGAATTGAATAAGTTCAGTTTGAACACCACAAATTTCTATCTCAAATTTCTCTCTCTATAGAGATCTTGAGTGGAAACCGATGGTACAGGGGTGATGTACATCACCCCAGCTTTCCAAAGATATATAGATCGTGCATTTTGATGAAGGTTTGAAAACCTGCAAATTTGGCCGGAACTGTGAGTCTCGCCGGAGAAGACGGTGGTTTCCACCACCGTCCCCACGTGGATGAGTTCCTAGCCCTTGGATCTGGACCCTGGGATCTAATCTTGGTCGTGTTTTGTTTTGACTTATTTTAATGCTTTGTGTGATGCTGCTGACTTTGGTCTACCCTGAGCGCGCGCTTATCAACCATTTGATGCGCCACGTCAATTAATGAGACAAGATCAGACGCTCCATGATTTTTCCTATTTTCTGAATTTCATTTTATTTTCTTTAATTCCACTTTATTTTAAAAATTCATAACTTTTTCATTTTTAATCATAAAAATATGGGACCAATTGCAATATTTCCCTTTTAAATTCAAGTTTCTGAAAATGATTTTTAATATTTTTTATGATTCCATTTAATATTTTTTGTGAATTTTCTCCTTTCTGGTTATTTTTAATTCATTTAAAATACATTCCAATATTCAAAAATGCCAAAAATATTTTCTTAACATCTTTGAATGATGATGAATCTATGAAAAATATTAATATCTTTAAATGAGATTTATTTGAGATTTTAGTTCAATTATGTTATTTTCTTTTTATTTTTAATTGTTTAAAATTAGTTTCTGTTTTCAAAAAATGATGAAAATTTTTGTCAAACCTTGTTTGACCATGTTGAACTTATGATTATCCAATTGAACTTTTCCAAGTCGATTTGAATTGGATTTGAAGTTTGACCTTTATTTGTTTATTTTAATTCAAGTATTATTTTAATTTCAAAAAATACCAAAAATATTTTTATTGTTTCTTGACTTCTAAGCTTCATCTCACTTCTGTTTACCATTGATTGATGTTGATTCCATTCATGTTTGATCAATGTGTGTTGGTTATGTCATTTGAATTTCAATTATGTACATTCCATTTCTTCTTCTTCTTCTTCTTTTTTCCTTTTGATCAATGAGTTAATGATTGGTGGTTAGCCTTGACATATGAGGGGCTTAACCTTCTTTGATCCAAATCAAATTCATCTTGATCAAAGATCAAGTGCATTACTTTGCATTAGAGATAGGTTGCTTCTTGGTCAAGCAAAAAACCTAAATCCATACAAGATCATTCTTCTTTTCTTTTAGCATGGCAAGTTGTAAGAGCTTGGCTTACTAGTCTTGGTCTCTAACTTGTGTTTGTTTGCCTATAGTTTTATTGACCGGCCTCAGATAGGTGTGACTACTACATTACTCCACTTACAATTGCTTAACATAGCGCTAAATTTCCTTATGGAACACTAACACTAACTACTAATGACTAACTTTTAATTCAAGCATTTAATTCTTGCAATTTACTTTAATGCAATTTAATTTCTTGCTCATTAATTCATTTGTCTTTGCCCTTTGCTCATTTGAGCTCATGTTTAGGTTTATGCAATTTGCCTTTTGCTCACTTGAGCACATTATTGTGTATATACTATTGTCTTGTGCTTGTTGTGTTTTTGTTTGTGTGAACCCAATGCAAATGGAGAAAGGACTTAGATTTAGGACCTTACCTATGCTAAATGGAGTTTCAAGAGCAACTAGGCATCATGCCTTTAGAATGCTATATATGTTGAAGAGCAACTAGGCCTCATGCCTTTAGAATGCTTAATCTTGAAGATGAATTGAAATGACCTTAATTCTAAACTCACTCTTGTCCATTCTTTTATTTACATTGTGGAACTTTTTGATTTGTGTGTTCTTGTGTGATAGGGATCCTAAACTTGAGCCAATTAGAAGAACCATTGTCATGGAGATCCAAGATAAGAGATACAAAAGCCAATTGGAAGATTCCTAGGAGCTTGATTGATATTTGCTTGATTGCTTGAGTTAATTGCTTATTGCTTGCTAATTCCAAAGGAAAGGAGCAACATGGATCATCTTTATGATCCCAAGAAGAGAACTCCAAGTGGTTTTATTTATATTCCCTCATCTTTGCATGTTTAGGATCTAGCCATTCTCTTCTTCTCTCCACTCTAACCCAAGCCAAACTTTTTTGTGCAAACATTAACATTGTTTTCAAAATTAGAAACCTAGGCACTATGCCTTTGATTTTTCAAACTCTTTTTCATAATACTTATTTTGAATTGAATCTTAAGTCAACTTTGACCTTACTTTGTGAATACTTTTCATTTGTAAATACAACTCACTCAATTGTCTTTGTGGTTCCAATGACCATTTATATTACAGCTTTTCATAAACATTAGCTATTAGGTTTGAGTTATCCTAGAGGTTTATATAATACTCACCTTATCCTCAGTGATTGGACTATAAGTCTTCCATACTTATAATAGGGTGGATCCCTCACTAGTATGTTGAAGCTCTCCTCACATGGTGGATTGTTGGTTTAGGTTGAGTTTTCTCCCTTTGATAACAAAAGACCTTAAGGCTTTTGTCAAATCAATTCACTCATATTTTGAGATTTTTTACCCCGAACTACGAGGTTTTGATCCTACCTTTTTAAGATGGTACGTAGGCAATGGGTTTATCCATTCAAACACAAAATTTGTAAATAACTTGAATATTCTTTTCTCATCTCCCCAATCATGTTTGCACAAATATTTTCACAAATACCAACCTACGTTACAACATTTGTAAAAAGGGCTCCCTTTAAGTACTAAGGATGTTTTGGGTGCTTAAAACCTTCCCATTGCATAACCAACCCCCTTACCCAGATCTCTGACATTTTTATTAGTTTTTGACTTGATAAAACTTCTCGGTTTTTGTTTGCTTTCTAACCTTTTCATTTGGATAAATAGAAGTGTGGTGGCGACTCGAATTGTATGATATACTTTTGATTTAGGCAATAAATCTAAAGGTAACGAATACCCCGCTACAGAAAAGTGGCGACTTCACTGGGGATATTTGCCTAGTGGGTTTTGCCTACTTTTTACCTTTTGTTGTATTGTATGTTTATATTATTTGTGACATATTTTTGTGCAAATTTGGGATGACTGTATTGTTTGTAATGTATGAATTGCTTGATATATCAATTGCTTGTGTACTTGGTGGTCTCTTGTGAGATGAGTTCTATACCCGAACTCGAGTGCACTTATGATAGGAGAATGGCATAGTCTTGTTGACTTGTGTGGAGTTATTCCTTAGCAAGTTGACTTGCAAGCCCATTCACTTGGTGGAGGTTATGTTGGGATCAATAATGTCACACGAGTAGTCGTGGTTAGGCATTACTCTTTCCAATATATGCCTTAGAAGCCAAGGACCTTAGATTACCTAGCCCATCTTGGCCTATTTTCAGGACGTAGTGCAAAGGTCATTCAAGTGTAAGATTTGATACGATTGTTACGCGATACTACACTTATAAGAGTCTCTCTTGAGAATATTTTTGGAATACGAGTAGTCGTTTATCCGATAATATCCGAAAGATGAGATGATGACTATGGGAACCTCATGTAGAACATGATTGTCAGGTTTAACCATAGTACACTCCTTTTGGGTGGTTCTTAACCGAGATTCCATGCTCGTGACTTGCAACAAACCCTTGATTCGCGGTTGATCCGTTCTCGTATATCTTTAATATCAATGGAACTTGGGTGTTGATAAGGTGTAAACCATAATCCACCAAAATGGATGATTGATATTAAGGATGACTTGATCCATCCTGTGACCTTTGTGTGGTGTGTTTTGCTTGATCCTTGAGTGTGATTGTTGCATCCATGCATTCATGCATCCATTTGCATCCATATCATCAACAATGAGAAAATTTTCAAGGAACTTAAGAGGTCTATTTGCAAATTTTCAGACATGGATAAACAAAGAAGGAATACGAAGAAGTACAGTTTCAGACAACCCGACTTGAAAGAGTTAAGGAGTTTAACATCCTATGTATTAGATCCTTTGGAGTTCAAGGCTCGTCATGGGAAGCTTCTGTCTATTCTTGCTACTCAGGTGGATAAAGGTCTGATGAGTGTGTTGGTGCAGTTCTATGATCCGTTGTACCGTTGCTTCACATTTCCAGCTTTTTCCTACCCTAGATCAGTTGTCGTTCAGTGGCTTGGAGAGAGTTCCTTCTTCCCAAGAGATTGCTGATCTGTTGCATATAGATGTGTTTGATATTGGTGCTCATATGACTACCAAAGGTGGAATTCAAGGTCTCCCATCTGATTTCCTCATTGCCAAAGCTACACTATTTGGGAAGGCCATGAGTGAGGACACCTTTGAGGCCATATTTGTACTTCTCATCTATGGGCTAGTGTTATTCCCCAACATCGACAATTTTGTGGATGTGAACGCTGTCGCTCCCCGGATTTCCCGAATCCAAGTACAAACGCGAAAAAGGAGTGGCGCAGAAAAAGAGTAGAGTTGCCAGCTATGTACTTTTACCCCAAGAGGAGGGAAAGGTAGTACTGCATAACCAAGAGGGAACGGATAAAACAAAGTCTCGAACCAAAGAAAACCGAGTAAGGGGGCCGGTTACGTGAAGGGAAGGTTATCGCACCCCTTCATGTCTGTGGTACTCCACAGGATCCATGCTTGCTATTTATGTCTAAAGTGTGTGTATAAAAAGTCCTATATCCGATGCGAAAGAGAGAAAATCAAAGTAGGGAAATGAATGAGTTATTGCTCGCACAGGCCCTACCCTGCTGCATACGTATCTCAAGAAGGATTGAGAATCAGAGCACCGTAGCTCGGCTAACCTATTTTTGTTTGTTTTGTGTTTTTTAGATGAACGACGTTACTACGCAATCTACCGGATGCTCGACCTTTGGATACTTGCTCACCTGTAGTAGAAGGAGTTAACGTGTTCTTAAGAAAAGAAAATCAAAGAGTTTGTTTGTGTTTTAGGAATGCTCATGCAAAAAGGAAGTCCTAGACGAAGGAACCGTGCTACCTTAATTGACATGCAAACGAGAGACTATACGAAGCCTAGCAGTCCTATGGAGAGATGATCACACCACACAAAAACATATAGCATAAAGTAAACGCACCAACAAGGGGGTTCAAACATACATGGGTAAGGCTTTAGTCAAGAGGGGTCATATCAACCTCGACAAACAAGCCATGGAAAGGTAATCAAATGGGCTCTTAACCATTGACATCGAACGTCGGGGTGAGCATATCAAAAGGGTAATGAGGATAAGACCTCACAGCTCTTAACCCTGGACAGGCTGAGATCATGACAAAGCGTAGGGGTTCAGAAAGATGGAACCCTCTCCACTGACTGACCGGACAAAAGATCTTGAGCTTTTGTTTTGAAGCATCGACACGTAGTGCGAGCATAAAGAGCGACACACTTAATAACGGGGGATTGACTACTAATCCCTTTTATCCGTCAATTGCCTCTTCATGGAGGTCATTAGCACTGGTGCCTCCTCTTGGAGGTCTTTGGGCACAAAAGTAAACACACAAAAACATTGCCTCCTATCGAGGTCTTCCAGCTAAGAAAGCGGTAAAAATGCTGGAAAGATGTAAAAGGGATCAAGAGATCTACCACACGGATAAAGACCCAAAGTAACAACAACTAAAAAAACAAGAAACCCAGAGATCTCTCAAGCTAGCACCATCAAAGAAAGCAAGTCAACAAAGCAATTAGAATAAATCTCCAAATGGTATCCCACAAATAAAGTGGAATACCAAGTAAGCTATCTCTTCAAGAGTCATGTGAGCCCTCACAAAAAACTCAACAAACAAGTTAGAATAACAAGAAGGGGTGCAATCACGAGTTGCACCAAACAAAAGAATCATAGCAACAACAGTGTCAGGTAAACAGTGCACGGATGCAATAGAAAGCATGTCACAACAAAGCATGAATGATGAAAAGAGGATACAATAGCACCAAGTCAGAAGTGACATCAATTCAATAAGTGTCTCAAGAACTCAACTCAACAAGATCAAAGCAAAAGCACTAAACATCCAAAGATGCATCAAGGTCGAACAAGTCAACATACAAGTTCAAAGTGCTTCAACTTCAACAATGAGTCATAAAAGGTAAAGGCATGATGCAAGGGTCAAGGAGTAGACAATCAAGCACACAAACAGAACCAAATGACTCCTAAAATATCAATCAAAAGTCATTTAAATCCAACTTAGCAAAGTGGAAGTCAATCATGTCCAAAGCACCTCAAAATGCGACAAACGCATTATAGACAAGTTCATGCAATTATGTGTCAAAATGAAATGAACATGGCAGCAAGGTATGCACATCATAAGCATGTCAAATGAGCTATGTAATCAATATGCAAACCTCCAAGTTCATATCATAAGCATAGAATCACTTTTGGACCGAAATCAAACAAAGTGTATCATGAAACTCTAATGCGTCTTTCATGCTCAAATGAATGCAAAAAGGAGCTCATTATGAATAAATGCACAAAGACTTGATAGAAGCATCATAGAGCAGGGGAGAACACATGTGCAAAGGCACCAAACCAGAATCAAAGTGTAACCACATGAATCATGCTATTAAAGTTCACAAAAGTTCACAAAAACAACCACGGATAGGAGGCCTAAACCTCTTGTCAAACAAATGCATCAAAAGGGTATCAAAACTCAAAGTCAGGGGTCAAGGATCCACACATCAAGACATGACATACATACTAAAACATGTGCAAAAGGATTGGTTTCAACACTCAAAGGAAGTGGCACAAGTGCCTCATGCTAAGCAAGCATCAAAATAGGGACTAAAATGCAAACATCAAATTCAAAAATCCAAATCAAATTTAAAACGCATCCTAAATTCATGGGAATTTAACACAAGGTTCCACTAAGCATATATAAACATCATACAAAAAATCAGGAGCATCCAGATTCATATGATATGAAAACAAAAATCAAGAAATTGAGAATGCAAAAACATGTCCTAAAATGAAACATTTAAATTCATTTGTCAAACCCTAGCAAAGAGACATAGAAAATAATCAAACCAGTTACCACATCTTAGCATCATGTATGAGGATGGTGTGTGCAAAGGCTTGGGTCATAATGGTTAAAATATGGGATTTCATGAAGGTTTGAATGCAAATGGTCAAAAATGCACATAAATGAATCAGAAATTCATATTAAATTCCATGTGTCATGAAATAATTGGACAATGCTACCAAAAAATCAAGGACACATCAGGGATCATTCACAAATAATTTCGCATTTTTTTAAGTATTTTTGCTATTTTTAAAAAATAAAATAAAATGGGGTAAAATATGTACATGGCATGTGACACATATGCAACAAAATCAATTGGTCACACAAGTCACTTAAGTGACTAATAAAAATAAATAAAAACGAAAATCAGAAAAAATATGGGCCTTTGGATCAAAAGACAAGTCAAAGCAATCTAACGGCCATGGGATCGTCTTCTCCCTCAAGACACTCCGGCCATGAACAGTAACGCCGGTGGGATTCCGGCCACCCACGGCGGCGGCCTCCTCCACGCGCGGCCCAAAACTTCACGAAAATGGGGCCACCCCCCCTAAACCATATGCTAGGAACTCAAAAATCATATTAGTTTTTCATGAATCTTCACCGATCTCTCAAATCACAACCAACAAGTTTGAACATCAAAACTTTAAATCAAGATTTCTCACTCAATATTGCATCATTTTAAAAAGTAAACACATCTACATCATCACCATAGCATGTAGTTTCATTTAGGCATAAGAAATGAGCAAAATAAGAGAGTCGAAATTTGAGTTACCGGAAATGGCACCTTCTTAAACTTCAGTATGGTGATGAGATAAGCTCCAGAATACCTCCCTTGAACTTCTATGAATGTTTGCTACCGTTAGTTGTGCTTGAAACGGTCCAGATCTTGAGATTCAAGAAGCAACCTCCATTAAAGCTCTGTTTAGAAGCTGCTTAGAATGGCTCAAGAATATGTTATTGGTTTTCATTTTCCATGGATGTATGGAGAGATTTGATGAGAATAAAGTATGAGATTATTTTTGGAAAGTCAGATTTCAGTGTGTATGGAGGTTGCACGAATTAGGGTTTTGCTCAATGAATTTTTTAGAGTTTATACTCTGATTTTTGTGGCTTAGTGGGCTCAAATGAAAGAGTTTCAAGTCCATGATCATTTTGGCTATTTTTGGAAATACCCCCTTATTTGCATATGGACAACCTTGTTTAATGCATTAATCCTCTCTTGAAACTTGATTAATCATGATTATATGAAAGAAATAACACAAGATGATGTTTAATGGCAATTTTCCAAAAATGTAATTTTTGTGCATGCAAGACTTTTCCACACATGTAGGAATGCATGGGCTCAAATTCCAAGGTGGATTTGGCCCAAAAAACAATGCTAAATAAATTCCCAATGATTGGCATGTGAGAATATTCCATGATGTCATCTTGTGCCCTTTTCACTTTTCATGAAAGAAAGCTTGAAAAATGACTTGCACCATTGATGAATCATGCAAAATTATAGGTCACTTTGCATGCCATTTTGAAGTATTTCTCAAAACAAAACCATAGCAAAAAGAGCCACACCAATTGGACTTGTCAACCTCAAGTTATGCCTATTTAAAGCCTTCATGCACACTTCATCATTCAAGACCCATAACTCTTCAACCATTCATCATATGGCCTTGAAATAGGACTTTTTGGAAAGGGGAGACAAAGATCTACAACTGTCATGTCTGAGAAAAAGTTCAAAACCGCCCTTGCTTTTGATAATTTACTTGGTACATCAGCAAGCTCTCTAGGCGAGTGAGGTAGCGAAGGGCTCGCTAGGCGAGCACTCAGCGAGGTTCCAGCGAATACTCCCAGACTTGGATAAAAGCATAGCTAGCAATTACTCGCTAGGCGAGCATCCAGCGAGCAGGTAGCAAGCAATTCCAGTAGCAACATCATCAAGGCTCGCTGGAGCGAAGGAGGAAGCGTTGGCTTCGTCTAGCGAAGGATTGCTCGCTTAGCGAGCATGACAGCTCAGGAAGTTTCTTCTGGGCGAAGGTGACTTTGGTGGCTTATTTTGGGGCTCGCTAGGCGAACCATTCTACTCGCCTAGCGAGCATGACATCTCAGGAACATCTTTCCAAATTTGGTAACTTGTGCATTGGACCTTTGTCCCTTCAAGATTAATGTTTTGAATGATGAATAGACCCTATTTGAACATGTTGGAAGTATCTCAAGTCATTCCCTAGCCATTTGACCCTCAGTTGACCAACAGTTGACTTTTGACTTCATAGTTGAATTTTGAACTGTACTGAGCCCATTAAGCTTGATCCTTTAAAGAAAACCTCTGAAAATGAAATCCTAGCTCCCAAGAGCTCTTACACAACATCCATAAGACCTTCAAACCAAGAATGCATCTCAATCCTTGAGGAACCCTACTTTGACTGCTTCAGTAGACCAAAGTTGACCAGAGGTCAAACCCTAATTCAGATGAACTTTGCTGATAAGAAATGAAAATTTAAGGAAAGAAAGGTCATGAGGATGGTGATGCACCTTTGATACCCAGATGAATACAAACTTCCTTGAGTGTTGAGAAAAACCCTAGTTGATGCACAATTTCTCTTGTGTTGACTGATCATTCAGATAGAACCCACAAAGTGACTTGGATGATATCCAAGCTTCTTGGAAGACAAACTCTTGGAGCTCATTCTGATTGACATGATGAAATGCAATATAAAATGTTAAATGTCCTAAAATGAATGCATGAATGAGGAAGGCAAATTTGAGGTGCTACAGCTGCCCCTATTCAATCAACTATGAACCTGAACGGATGAAAGCAACGGCTATCAGACTTTCAAGGTAAATAGGGATTGAATACCAAAAGAACCGGAGAATTTGCACTCTGTAGGTGACGAATCAAGGAAAGCGGGGCCATTTACCGATGGCGGCTTCAAAACAAAATTTGATATTTACCGATATCAAAGAAAGCGAGGCCATTTACCGATGGCGGCTTCAAAACAAATTTGATATTTACCGATATCAAGGAAAGCGAGGCTATCTACAGATGGCGGCTTCAAAACAAATTTGATATTTATCGATATCAAGGAAAGCGAGGCCATTTACCGATGGCGGCTTCAAAACAAATTTGATATTTACCGATATCAAGGAAAGCGCGGCCATTTACGGATGGCGGCGTCAAACAGATTTGATATTTACCGACATCAAGGAAAGCGCTACAAGACCAGACATTTACCGATGATTGGGAAGGAACTCGATGTTTACCGACATCGAAGAATGATGTTTATAAGTGAAACAAGACCAAACATTTACCGATGACTGGGAAGGAACTCGATGTTTACCGACATCGAACAAAGATGTTTATAAGCGAAACAAGACCAGACATTTACCAATGACTGGGAAGGAACTCGATGTTTACCGACATCTAACAATGATGTTTATAAGTGAAACAAGACCAGATATTTACCGATGACTGGGAAGGAACTCGATGTTTACCGACATCGAACAATGATGTTTATAAGTGAAACAAGACCAGACATTTACCGATGACTGGGAAGGAACTCGATGTTTACCGACATCGAACAATGATGTTTATAAGTGAAACAAGACCAGACATTTACGGATGACTGGGAAGGAACTCGATGTTTAACGACATCGAACAATGATGTTTACCGACACCAAGGAAATAATACATTTATGAAACGAAACCATTTACCGATGGCGAAAATGAAATACTCGATATTTACGGATAGCGAAAACACACAGTTATTTAAACGACAAAACCATTTATCGATGGTTAACAAGCGGCTGATGTTTACCGACATCGAACAATGATGTTTACCGACACCAAAAAAGGAAAGGACACACACGGGTGTTGACAAAATGATTTTTTTTGTATACACCATGAGAGACGTGCCATTTATTGATGGCCAACGATTAGAATTCGACGTTTATCGACATCGAAAGATGATGTTCGCCGACATCAAAGAAAAGCACAGACATTTACGGGGATCAACACGACACTTACCGGTATCGCAAGGATGATATTTACATATGTCAAAATAAGGCAGACACTTACTGGTGACTAAATCGGAAGAGAATCAAGCTTTCCTTTCACGGACTGGTGAGAAAATAAATCTCACTAGGATTATCGATTCTGAATGTTGCCAAGAGCAACTGCTGCAAATGTGCTACACTGATGTTGAAAAATGATCCGTCTCTTCCGGAGATATGATCCAATCTGGTTTAATACATGTATGCATATGTTTGAGTTTTCCATGGCGTAATGCTCCATACTGAATGGAAATGCTACACGATTTGAGAATGCGAGTGCAAATGATGATTGCTACATGCAAGATGCAAAGGGAGGAAAACTCCTGCTGGGAAAGCAAATGATCACTTTACTGAGCACACAATTTCTGATTCGATCTTCCAACTCTGTGGGGACATACAACAATTCTGCTGAGGATATTTACTGATCTGACATTCTCGGGACGGTAGAGAAACCAACTCAACTAGGGAGTTACTTGTTGGGAAAACACCAACCTCTCGACCATGCTGGGGAAACAAATTCTGAACTCGACTTAGACGACCCAACTTCTTACACGACTGGACAGTGTTGAAACAACAGGGTCTTCCTTCGAACAAACTTTGGCTCATCTGCTTTAGCCATCAATCAATGATAGTAACCTGCAAAACGGAAAGACATACATGCCCTAGGGGATCGTATGGACAAAATATACTCAAATGTACTCAACATTCAAAATGATTTTCAGATGTTTTATCTTTCCGCACGTCATTGTCTAGCCTTCATGTTTTTAGATGCAATGTTTATCAAAAATTCGGACGTTTTTTGCAAACAAAACAGTAGAAATAAAAAAACAAGAGAGCAATTTGACTGAATACCGACTTTTATTGATTGAAAATGGCATATAAAGGCAAATACATCAGGAAGCAATTCCTAGGAAGAGGTAATTGCGCCAAAAGAGAAAATAAACTATCCTATTGGCAATGTGAACACGACATTCCACTATTTTCCAATTCTGTTATGACTCATAGATCTTCAATTTCCCCCAAATTCTTTGCTTTCTGAGAAGAGTGATTGGACCGATCATATCCTTCAGGATGGTAGACATTGAAATGCGATGAAGTACAAATAACTCAGACTGTAGTCTTCGCTTTAATCCCTCTTTTTCCTGGACCGCCTTTTCAGGTTTTCAATCCACCGGGATACCCATTTTTGCCTAAGCCGCCTTTGCAGGTTTTCGACTTACCGGGTGTACATATTATTTTTATTCTTTATCCCTAACTTTTGCCCGAACCCTTTTCTTTTCTTTTTCTCTTGGTTCGCCGGGATGCCCTTTTTTGCCTGGACTTTCTTTCTTTGTCCAGCGGTTCAGTTTATGCGAAGTATTTTTTGACTACATCTGAATTCATAGGAGACGGAAAATCTTCACCATCCATAGTTGTAAGCATCAAGGCTCCACCAGAAAAGACCTTTTTAACAACATATGGACCTTCATAATTCGGAGTCCACTTGCCCCTGTTATCTGTACTGGGAGGAAGGATCCTCTTCAAAACTAAGTCACCTATCTCATAGCTTCGAGGATGCACTTTCTGATCAAAGGCCGTCTTCATCCTTCTCTGATATAGTTGTCCATGGCACACAGTTGCTAATCGCTTTTCCTCAATTAAATTTAACTCATCAAACCTGGCTTGAACCCACCCAGCCTCGTCAAGTTTTACATCCATCAGTACCCTCAAAGAAGGGATTTCAACTTCTACTGGCAATACTGCCTCCATGCCATACACAAGTGAAAATGGAGTTGCCCCGGTTGACGTACGCACTGAGGTACGATACCCATGCAAAGCGAAAGGCAACATCTCGTGCCAATCCTTGTACGTCACAACCATCTTTTGCACAATCTTCTTAATGTTCTTGTTTGCCGCCTCTACAACACCATTCATCTTTGGTCTGTAAGGAGAAGAATTGTGGTGTTCGATCTTAAAGTCTTTGCAAATCTCTTTCATCATCTTGTTATTGAGATTCGAACCATTATCAGTGATGATTCTCTCAGGAACCCCATAATGACAGATAATTTCTTTCTTAGTGAATCGAGCAACCACTTGTCTGGTAACATTGGCATAGGAAGCTGCTTCAACCCACTTGGTAAAGTAATCAATCGCGACTAGGATGAAGCGATGTCCATTAGAAGCAGTAGGTTCAATCTTTCCAATCATATCGATGCCCCCACATCGCGAATGGCCAAGGAGAATTCATAATATTCAGAGGGTTTGGTGGTACATGCACTTTATCTGCATAGATCTGACATTTGTGGCACTTCCGAGCGTATTTGAAACAATCAGATTCCATGGTTATCTAGTAATAACTGGCTCTTAACAACTTCTTGGCCATTGCATGACCACCAGCATGGGTACCGAAAGATCCCTCGTGTACTTCCTGCATTAACATATCTGCTTCGTGTCTAACCACGCATTTGAGCAGAACCATGTCAAAGTTCCTCTTGTACAACACATCATCCTTGTTCAAGTAAAAACTTCCAGCTAGCCTTCTCAGTGTCTTCTTGTCATTCTTTGACGCTCCTTCGGGATACTCTTAGCTTTTGAGGAAATTCTTAATATCATAAAACCAAGGCTTCTCATCAATAACAGACTCGGCTGCAAACACATATGCAGGCCTCTCGAGTCGATTCACAACAACGTGTGGCACATGATTCTGCCAATGAACTTTAATCATGGAAGACAATGTGGCTAAGGCATCAGCCATTTGATTTTCATCTCGGGGTACATGATACAACTTTACTGTCTTGAAGAAAGTCAGGATCCTTCTGGTGTAATCTCTATAAGGAATCAAATGCGGCTGATGAGTATTCCAGTCTCCATTGACTTGGTTAATCACTAGAGCAGAATCTCCATAAATGTCCATAGTTTTGATCCTTAGATCGATGGCTTCCTCAATCCCCATGATACATGCCTCGTACTCAGCTTCGTTGTTGGTTACTTCAAAAGTCAATCTGGCGGAAAAAGTTATGTGTGCACCTTTAGGATTAATGAGTACTGCCCCAACACCATTTCCATTCACATTTACCGCCCCATCAAACATCAGTGTCCACTTGTCATCGGGATTCGGTCCTTCCTCGACAAGAGGCTCTTCATAATCTTTCATCTTTAAGTATATGATATCTTCATCGGGGAATTCAAACATCATGGGCTGATAGTCATCAATTGGTTGCTCGGCAAGGTAATCAGACAGAATACTACCCTTGATGGCCTTTTGCGACGTCTACTGGATATCATACTCTGTCAAAATCATTTGCCAACGAGCCACTCGTCCGGTAAGAGCCGGCTTTTCAAAGATATACTTTACTGGGTCCATCTTAGAAATCAACAAGGTAATATGGTTCAACATATATTGTCTTAGTCGGCGAGCAGCCCATGCCAAAGCACAAGAAGTTTTCTCGAGCAGCGAATATCTTGTTTCACAGTCAGTAAACTTTTTGCTAAGGTAGGATATTGCATGCTCTTTTCGACCAGACTCGTCATGCTGTCCCAATACACACCCCATCAAATTCTCTGTTACTGAAAGGTACATTATCAGAGGCCTCCCAGGAACTGGAGGTATAAGAATTGGAGGTTTCTGCAAATATTCTTTTATCTTATCAAAAGCTTTTTGACAATCATTGTTCCACCTGATTGCTTGATCTTTTCTTAGCAATTTAAATATCGGTTCGCACGTAGCTTTTATGTGAGATATGAACCGCGCAATGTAGTTCAGCCTCCCTACAAACCCATGAACCTGCTTTTCCGTTCTTGGTTCAGGCATTTCTTGAATAGCTTTTACTTTCGCTGGATCAACCTCAATCCCTTTCTCACTGACAATGAAACCTAACAGCTTTCCAGATCTCACTCCAAATGTACACTTGTTTGGATTCAGCCTCAGTTTGAACTTTCTCAATCTTTAAAACAACTTTTGCAAGTTTACCAAGTGCTCCTCTTCTGTCTGAGACTTCGCAATCATATCATCCACGTACACTTCAATTTCTTTGTGCATCATGTCATGAAAGAGAGTCGTCATAGTTCTTTAGTAGGTAGCACCGGCGTTCTTCAACCCAAATGGAATTACCTTATAACAGAACATGCCCCAAGGTGTAATGAATGTCGTCTTCTCCATGTCTTCTGGCGCCATCTTGATCTGATTATAGCCAGAAAATCCATCCATGAAAGAGAAAACCGAGGACTGAGCAGTGTTATCGACCAATACATCAATGTGAGGTAATGGGAAGTCATCTTTCGGACTGGCTCTGTTTAAATCTTGGTAATCGACACACATCCTGACTTTACCATCCTTCTTCGGCACGGGTACAATGTTGGCCACCCAAGGGGGATAATTGGTAACTGCTAGAAAACCTGCATCCAACTGTTTCTGAACCTCCTCTTTGATCTTGACAGCCATATCAGGACTAGTTCTGCGAAGCTTCTGCTTTACCGAAGGACAATCTTCTCTGAGAGGTAGCCTGTGCACCACAATATCTGTATCTAAACCAGGCATATCTTGATACGACCATGTGAATACATCCACATATTCTTGCAGCATTTCAATCAGCCCTTTCTTGACCTTTTCCTCTAAAGCAACCCCTATCTTGATCTCTTTCTTTGCGTCCTCAGTACCAAGGTTAATGACTTCCAACTCTTCCTGATGAGGTTGAATGACCCTTTCCTCCTGTTTCAATAGTCTGGCCAATTCTTTGGGGAGTTCACAATCTTCTTCACTCTCCTCTTCGGCTAGGTAAATGGGATTATCGAAGTCATACTGAGCCATAACAAAACTGTTTTTAAGGGAATCCGCAAGATCAATTCTGCACGAACGGTGTTTCATGCTTTATTTTAGAAAAGAGTTCAAGGAAGTCACAAAAAAACATTGCCATTTTTATTGTTTTGAAAATGAAAGTAATAAAAACAGAAAGACAGTGAACACAAATTTGATTGCAAAACGTCCTTTATTGATGATAATCATTGAAATTTTAAAACATGATGTGGCCCTACAATGAACCACTACGCCTTGGGCAGAGCGTAGGGCTTTCATGCAAAATGAAAAAAACAGAAGAAAATTACTCTGTCTGAAGAGTAACTTAGACTATTTCTTCAACAGTCTAGTTGTTGATCTTCTCCCCTGGAGCGCACAGTCACCATCACTGTCACCATCTTCATTGTCTGTTGCAAAGACATCCCCGTGATTCATCAATCCAGCACTAGTGAAAGTACACGGACCTTTCTGATTCTGGACACCCTGCTCTGATGATTCAAAAGGCTGATAACCAATGCCAAACATGTCTTCTTTTACGGGCACATCAATCACCTTGCCCCAGCCTTCCGCGTTACCTGAATGAATGACCTCCAAAGCTTGTTTATAGGACGCATTCGAGGTACCTGGTTTCTTCTGTTCAACAAAAGCCACCTTCTCAATACTGACAGTCTCAAAAGCTTGACATAGAGTTTCATGAATTTTTCCATCCATCTCCACATATTTGAAGGAGGATAAATGGCTCACAAAGATGTCCTCTTCGCCACACGCGGTCACAACTTGACCATCCCACACATATTTTAGCTTTTGGTGGAGAGTCGAAGAAACTGCTCCGGCTCCATGTATCCAGGGACGCCCCAACAGACAACTATATGCTGGTTGAATATCCATCACGTAGAAGACAATATTAAACACTTCCGAGCCGATCTTCACAGGCAATGTGACTTCACCAAAAACTGATCGCTTGGATCCATCAAAAGCACGGACAACAAGATCACTTGGTGTAAGAACAACCCCTTCGAAATCAAGCTTACTCAGAGCCTTTTTGGGCAGCACATTCAAAGAAGAACCGGTATCAACCAAAACATGCGACAAAACGGCGCCTTTGCATTCCATCGTGATATGCAGAGCTCTATTGTGATTGCGACCCTCAGGTGTCAAGTTTAGATCCGTGAATCCTAAACCATGTCTCGTGTTAACATTTTCAATAACACCTTCAAGCTGGGTAATAGAAATCTCTTGAGGCACATAAGCCATATTCAACATTTTCAACAGGGCGTTACGATGTGCCTCGGAACACATCAATAGAGAGAGAATAGAGATTTTTGACGATGTCTGGTTCAACTGATCCACGATCTTGTAATCACTTTTCTTGATAATTCTCATAAATTCCTCCACGTCCTCCTCAAAAGAACTCTCGGGCACTTCCTTTCGCACTGGTTCTTCTTCAACTACGACTTGTTTTCCTTTTGTTCTAGCAAGAGCCTCAGCATTGTTATCCTTCGGAACCTGTGGTGCAAATAAACGACCACTTCTCGTAAATCCTCCGGGTCCTCCCACATTACCCACAGCCGAACCAACTGTTACTGGAGTCTTATTTGACGACCCAATCGTCACTAGAGTATGATTTACTGATCTGGTCTGATTCTCTGGTCTTCTATTTCTGCAAAAAGCATTGTCGTATTGCCACGGAATTGCTCTACTATTCTCAAAAAGTCTTCCACTAGAAGAAGCAATGGTGGTAGGAGTACTGATAGTTGCTGGAGGATTAATAATCACGGGAACACCAACAGTCACCGGAGCAGATATGGTCACGGGCGCAGCTACGGTCACAGGAGTACCAATAGTCACAGGCGCACTAATAGTTCTTGGAGCACGTACAGGACCTTCTGACAGTGTAAAGTAAATGGTAACAGTCGATACCTCTTCACGGTCTTTCACTCCTCGATCAAACTGTAAACAACCTTCATTCATCAATTCCTGGATACCTTCTTTCAATTTCATACAGCCGTTTTCATGATTACCACAATCTGACCAATTCTTGTCACATCCCGGGAATACTCCCCCTCTAATCAGACATTCCTTCACTACAAACAACGAAGTCTGTACATCATTAATATCGACTACCAAGTTCAAATTTTCCCCATCTTCCACACCATTTACTCTGGGCCCTCCATGTTGAGGCATATGATTATTCACCACATTCGGAGTAGGAGCAAAGTTAATCATCTTGGCATCAATCAAATCTTGAACTTTATGGTGAAAAGCCCGACAATTCTCGATGTGGTGCCCCGGCGCACCAGAATGAAAATCACAACGGACATTAGCATCATAACCAGCAGGAATCCTTGTTAATGGAGCCATAGTGCGAAGTTCAACAAACTTTAACCTGAGCAGTTCAGGGAGTAATTCAGCATAAGTCATTGGCAACGGATCAAAATGACAATCTGGCATTCTTTGTCTTGGTTGGAATTGGCGTTGCTGTTGTTGTTGTGGTTGTCCTCTTTGTTGTTGTTGAGGTTGGGTTGCTGGAATAGTCACAGCAGCAACTTGACGGTATTGTTGTCCTCTGTTTCCATTTCTCTAATTATATATAGCATTTGTCTCACTCTCTCTCCTTCTGGGTGCCCCTGAAAATGGTTTCTTAGCACTTGAAGAACTTGAAGAACCAGGGTCTTGGATTTTTCCCGCTTTGATAAGACATTCAGTTCTTTCTCCGTAAATCACAACATCCGAAAAACTACCAAATGGGCAACTTCCCATACGATCCATGAATACACCTTGCAGGGTTCCAATGAACATATCAGTCAATTCTCTCTCAAACATCGGAGGTTGTACTCTCGCAGCTAGTTCACGCCACCTCTGGGCGTATTCCTTGAAACTCTCACCGGTCTTTTGAAACAAACTCTGCAACTGGGTTCTGCTCGGAGCCATGTCCATGTTATGCTTGTACTGCCTCAGAAAAGCTTCACTTAACTCTCTCCAGCTTCTGATATATTCTTTTTTCAAGTCCATGTTGTAGCGGGGTATTCGTTACCATTAGAGATATTGACTAAATCCAAGGTAAATCATACAAAGTCGAGTCGCCACCGCACTTCTATTTATCCAAAGGAATGGTTAGAAAGCGAACAAAAACCTAAAAGTTTTAACAAAAAATAGTAAAAGAAACAGAGATCTAGGTAAGGGGGTTGGTTATGTAATGGGAAGGTGTTAGGCACCCAAAACATCCTAGGTACTCCTAGGGAGCCCTTTTCACACTTGTTGTAAGGTTATTGTCTTTGTGAAAATTTGTTTGTGCAAACATGATTGAAGAGATGAGAAGAGAATATACAAGTTATTTACATTTTGTGTTTGAATGGATAAACCCATTGCCTACGTACCATTTTAAAAAATATTAGGATCAAAACCTCGTAGTTCGGGGTAAAAATCTCAAAATGAGTTGGTGAATTGATTGGTCCAAAAGCCTTAAGGTCTTTTGTTATCCAAGGGAGAAAACTCAACCTAAAAACCACAAATCCACCATGTGAGGATAGCTTCAACATGCTTGTGAGGGATTAACCCTATAATAAGCATGGAAGACTCATTGTCCATCACTAAGGATATAGGTGAGTATTACATATACCTCAAGGATAAATCAAACCTAAGAGCTAGAGGTTATGAAAAGTTTTGATTAAGAAGGTCGCCATTGAAACCACAAAAGCATTTGAATGGGTTATATTTACCAATGAAAAGTATTTACAAAATGGTCAAAGTTGACTTAAGGATTCAATTCAAAATAAGTATTATGAAAAGAAAGTTTGAAAATCAAAAGCATAAGGCTTAGGTTTCTAATGTTGAACACAAAGATTAAATGCTTGCACAAAAGGTTTTGGCTTGGGTTAGAGTGGAGAGAAGAAGAAGAAGGGCTAAGTCCTAAGGAAAACAAAAAGAAAAGGGATGAAGAAACAAAACCATAATGGAGTTCCTCTCTTGAGATCATATTAATGATCCAAGTAGTTCCCATCCTTTGGAATAAGCAACCACAAAGCATAAGCAAAATAAGTCTCATAAGAGATTCTCAATGTATCTTGTATCTTCCATTTGGATGAACATGGTAATAATCCTCCAATTAAGCTCAAAAGGGGACCCCTAGCACAAAAGCACACACATCAAAAGTTCCATGAAGTAAAACAAGAATGGACAAGAGTGAGTTTAGAGATTTGGTCCTTCCAATCCATCTTCATCATTAAGATCCTTTTTCTCCACTTTTTGCATAAGGAAAGGTCCTAGAGTCTAAGTCCCAAACTCTCCATTTCTTTGCATAGGGAAAGTCCTAGAAACTAAGTCCACTTCTTTGCATTTGGTTTACCACAATCAAAACAAAACACAAGCAAAATAATATATACACAATTATGTGCTCAAGTGAGCAAAAGGCAAATGGCATTAACATAAACATGTGCTCAAGTGAGCAAAGAGAAAAGCAAATGAATAATATGTGCAAGAATAGTAAATTGCATAAAGTAAATCTTAATTGTCAATAGTTAGTGTTAGTAGTTAGTGTGCCATAAGGCAATTTTAGCGCTATGTTAAGCAATCGTAATTGGACTTATGTAGAAGTCACAACTATCTGAGGCCGGTCAATAATAATGTAGGCAACAAACATAAGTTAGGAGTCTTGATTAGTGAACCAAGTCCCAACAACTTGCCATGCCAAAAAGAAGAAGAGAAATGATCTTGTATTGGTTTAAGCCTTTTGCATGATTTAGAAGACAACCTATCCTTAATGCAAAGCCATTCACTTGATCAATTGATCAAGATGAATTATATTTGAATCAAGGAAGGTTAAATCTCCCTAATCAATGCTAACTTATCAACCTTCAACTCATTGATCAAGAAGAAAAGAAGTAGAAGAAGAAGAAGGAGAAGATGGATAAGAGAAATGGAAATGGCAAAATTAAAGTGCATTAAATGAAATACAATGTACCAATCCTCATATGTTGACCAATAACATTGAAAGTCAAGGTCAAACAATCAAAAACAGAAGTGAGATGAAGATTGGAAGTCAAGAAATGAATAAAATATTTTTGGCATTTTTTAATATTGAAATAAACTTGAATTAAAATAAAATGGAAAGGTCAAACTTCAAAACAACTTCAAATCAACCTTGAAAGGTCCAAGTAATTTATCCTAAGTTCAACAAGGTCAAACAAAGTTTGACAAAAAATTTCAGCATTTTTAAAAGTCAGAAACTATTTTTAATCAATTAAAAATGAATAAAAATGACCTAATTGAATTAAAATCTCAAATAAATCTCAAATCAATTCAAAAGTTGATGAGAATATTTTTCATAGATCCATCATCATTCAAATAGATTAGGGAAATATTTTTGTATTTTTTGAATATCAAAAACTATTTAAAATGAATTAAAAATAACCAGAAAAGAGAAAATTCACAAAAAATATCAAATGACAAAATAAAAAATATTAAAAATCAGAAATAGAAACTAGAAATTATTTGGGAAATAATGCAATTGGTCCCATAATTTTTGGATAAAAAATGAAAGAGATATGGATTTTTGAAAATAATTGGAATTAAAGAAATTAAAACCAGAAAATAAAAATGCAAAAAAACGTGGAGCGTTAGATCTGAGCTCATTAATTGAGCTGGCAGATCACATGCTCCTAAGGCGCACGCCTATGGTGATCCATGGTCAATGCACGCGCATGGGAAAGAAATAGAAGTCATAACAAGCAATGGCTAGGATTCAATCTGGGAAATAGATCCAATGGCTAGGATTCAAATTGGACATGATGAAGCCGCCGGAGCCACCGTCTTCTCCGGTGAGCTTCAGGATTCCGGCCAAATTGCAGAAACTCAAACCTTAACCAAATCGTGCGATCTATACATCAATAGATAGCTGGGATGATGTACATCATCCCTGTACCATCCATTTTCCCTCTAGATCTCCATAGTATGAGAAATCAGAGATGGAAAAATCTGGTGTTCATTATGAACTTAATGGATTTCAAAAATTGAATGCACAAACATGATGCCTCTATTGAGAGGACTTCACCCAACATAAAATCTAAGCCAAAAGGTCAATGGATTAGGAGAATCGAAGAAAATGCCAGTTGGAATGTAAGTTTGAGTTCTGGTAATTTGATCACTATGCCTTGCTTGCTTTGCTTAAACAGAAGTTCTATGAGGTAAATGATGAAGGTTTAGAAGCACTAGATCTGAGAATTCAACCAGATGAAGCTGAATTTCAGATCTGAAAAAAAATGAGAAAAGTGAGCTTGCTTCTTTAGTTATGGTTAGGGAGAGAATTCTGCAGCATTTCAGGTTGAATTAGGCGTGTGAAATGGAGGGAATGAGGTCTCTATTTATAGAGGAATGGGCAAGGAAAGTGTGAAATGATCCGTGTGCATGGCATGTGAAGCTTCATTGCATGGGCTTGCATGATCATGCACAAGGCCCAAAAACAATGCCAAATGAGTTCTGAACACCAGCTAGATGGAATTGGACGTGTGAATTGCAAGGTAATTGCTTATGCACCAAAATTTCAAGTGAATTCCTTCTTTGTACCTAAAAATTCATCTCTTCGAAAGTACCATTTAGAAAATCCAAGCATAGGCATATGGGTAATGGTTGGAAAGGTGTTGATGTAAGGAACAATTGCTATGTTGGTCAAAAATCCATTTGGAATGTGGAAATTTATGAAATTTGAGTTTAAAGTGTGATATGCAAAACATGTCAAGGCAAGGTTTCTAAAATTGGCCAACTTTCAAGCCCTTCAGTTTTGATGATGCAAGCTTCAAATGAAAAAGCCTCCAACATAAAAGTTGTAGATATTTTCAAGAAAATCAAAATGGATATAAATTTTGCATCATTTGGACTTTTGATGAAGGAGTTATGGGCACTTGAAGTTGGACTTTTTTGACTTTTAATGCCTTTGGCCAAAAAGGACCTATAATGTCTTGCATTATCACATGTGTTTCCTTTGAGATTTTGAGCTTTTATTCAACATAACACTTTAAGTAGACATCTTAAGCTTTCCAATGCATTTGATCCCACCTCAAAATCATAAAAAATGAATGCGTTATGTCCTTGGGAAGTTGACCCACAATTAGGGTTTCAATCAAAATGACCTATAATGTATTGGAATGGCAGATGGTCTTTCAAGCTTCAAATCAAATTTTGATGAACATGAAAGTTGTTCATATTGTCCTTAAGAACATTTTTTCTTTTGGGACCATCTCCATTTGACCAACACATCAAAAGTCAGGTCTCAGTGCATTTCAAAATAGTCAAATGAATTGACTGATCAACTTCTCAAGTCTACAACCCATATCTTGATGAATTGATGATTGAGGACACTCAAATAAGTTCAAATATGCATGAAATGATGAATTAAAGAACTTCCCTTGATTGTATTTGACCATGGGCTGAGGTTGCTTCATAGGCAAGGCATTGTGATGCACAGATGAATAAGGGTTTCTCTGGGGAACAAACCTCAAATCCTTTGACTTGCCTTGATAAAAAATGATGCATTGAGGTACTAGGGAGGCACATTTGATGGATGAGAGCTTTGGGAACCATTACCATGCTTGCTATCATCTCCTCTTGACCATGTTTTGTGCATAGGATCTCCTAGAAGCTTTGGACCTTGTGATTGCTCAAGCTACAAACAAAAGATGTTAGTGACATATTTTTGTGCTTTTGGTTAGTAATCAAAATAAGAAAAGCAATGATATACAATTCAAGCATGCTTGGTGACCTCAAACCACCCTCAAGAAGTCTCACCCAAAGGGAAAACGAACCAAGATGCTCATAGATCCTTGAGGCTATGCAATGCAATGTTATGATGCCATGAAGGATCTTAGGGAAAAAATTGGGGTCTTACACATGTACCAATCCAAAGAGGCTCCAGACAAGCTGTCTTGGAAAAAGTACATCCACATTTTTTCATCATCAGTATAAGCGGATATCTTCCGGTAGTAAGCTTGCGCATGAGTTCGGGGACAAGAAGTGCCATTGTACTTGTCGAAAGATGGCGCTTTGAACTTGTACGGGATCCTCAACCCATCAAATAAACCCATTTTAGTAACATCAAAGCCCAAAGAATTCTGGCATTCCATGGCGCGAATCTTTTCAGCAAGGGCGTCAACCTTTCTATCTCTCTCTTCCGCCTTTCCAAATTCATCATCATGACTGAGAATAGTGAACATATCTTCTTGATTGTCAACCAGATGAGAAGGATGGTGAGCTGGAACACGTGCCGCTCGAGCATTAGCAGCCTCTGTAATGATGGGTTGTCCATTGATTCTAATACCACGCAATTCGTCACTAGTAGCATAGTTGTTGACAGGGCTGATAGCAGCAGCGGTGTCATTGACAGGGGTTCCTTCTGGCGGATTCTGACCGACAGGGCGAATCACAGTTTCTTGTCTCTGGACCAAGGCTCGGAGTTCCTCTTTCCCTTGCACTACCCCTTGCATCATACTCATGAATTGGGCCATGTTGGTCCTCATCTCTGCTAGCTCTGCTTGAAATTGATCCATGATCTTCTGTTGATTCTGCCTTGTTGCGTAACGGTGCGGACGATACTCAACAATCCTGCCTAAAACGGCAACAAGAATGAGAAATCATCCTCAAGAACACTTGTAATGATGCAAGAATGATATGTGTATGATGCGTATGTTATGTGTAACACCCCAAAATTTGCCCTCCTCATTCATGCATTCATTTCATATTGCATTTCATCATGTCAATCAGAATTAGATCCGAAAAAAAAAAACGAAAAAAAAAAAAAAAAAAAAAAAAAAACGAAAAAAAAAATGAAAAAAAAAATGAAAAAAAAAATGAAAAAAAAACGAAAAAAAAAAATAATAATAATAATTTTTTATAAAAATAATAATAAAAAAATAAATAAAATATAATAAAAAATTTTGGACTTGGGTCTCTCTCATTTGAGCCCACAAAGCCATGAAATTCAGTCTATAAATACCAAGGCTTCACTTGAGAAAAAGAGGAGAGAAGCAAAATACTCTGAGGTTTCCTTGGAACAAAACCCTGAGGCAAAAGATAGTGAGAGAAGACCTAACGGAGTTCAGAGCAGCCTCCAAACCCTGAAGGGAACTCAACTACACAGAATCACCTCTGCCTCACATCAATCAAGCTCTCCAATCAGGTTTGCCCTTATTCCCATTACCTTTTTGCTTTGAAGTTGAATACTCTTAATGTTTGAGGTATGATGGATGAATTTCATTAGGTTTTTGCCCACGGGTTTATAATTATGTATGAATGTATAAATAATATCTTGAATGTTTAATCACATAATTTTTGAGTGTATGCCACAGGGTTCGAGGTTTCTGAAACCATACTGTTATCCATGAAAAAAATGCTTATCGTGTTTCACTAACCCTTTTGTTGAGCTTTTGTGAGGGTTCACATACTTTTGCAGGGATACCCTGGAGGTTTATTCCGATTACCTGTAATAACTTACTTTCTTGGATGATGCCAGCCTGAGGGATCTCTGGGTTTCTTATTTCTATAATTGCTGTTACTCCGGATCTTTATCCGTGAGGGTTCACATACTTTTGCAGGGATACCCTGGAGGTTTATTCCGATTACCTGTAATAACTTACTTTTTTGGATGATGCCAGCCTGAGGGATCTCTGGGTTTCTTATTTCTATAATTGCTGTTACTCCGGATCTTTATCCGTGGGGTAGATATCTTCATCCCCTTTTTTACCTTTTTTCGCATTTTACTACTTTCTGTCGCAACCTGAAAAATACAGTGCGCGAAAAAACAACCGGCGAAAGAAAAAGACAAAAGAGTCGCCACCGTGCGTTATTCATCCCAAAGGAGGGAAAGGAAACGCTCGAAGTAAACCTGAAAAAAGGAAAGGACAAGACAGGGTCTCGCAACCAAATCTTGGGTTCGGGAGTCGGTTATGCGAAGGGAAGGTATTAGCACCCCTACGCATCCGTAGTACTCTACGGGATCCACTTTTGTGTTTTTTGTCTAAAGGGTGTGGGTTTATCTTGTGCTGTTTGCCAAAAAAAAAGGGTTAAATGAAAATGACTCGCGCGGATGTCGCATCCACTGCATACGTATCTCATCTGAATATGAGAATCAGAGTCTTCGTAGCTCGGCTGACCTATGGGTTGGGGGATGTGTGCTCGCTAAGACATCGCGTCTTATGCCTACGTATCTCATCTGGAATGAGAATCAGAGCAAGCCGTAGTTCGGATGACTACGGGGTTATGGATTGGGTTTTGGACGAACGACATCACTACGCAATCTACCGGATGCTCGACCTTTGGAGACTTACTCGCCTGTAGTAGAAGGAGTTAACGTGTTGCTTTGGGTTTTAGGGTTTGGGCTGCTCGAGGGCAAAAAGGCAGTCCTTGACGAAGGAACCGCGCTACCTGCAGGGATATGAATACAAAACACAAAACATGTATCTCAAAGTAAAATGCCACCAAGGGGCTCAAACGTTGCCTCCTATCGAGGTCTTCCAGCTAGGAAAGCAGTAAAATGCGGGAAAAGGTAAAAAGTACCACACGGATAAAGATCCGAAGTAACAGCAACCAAGGGGACAAGAAACCCAGAGATCTCTCAAGCTAATGCCATCAAAGAATAAGTGAGTCAGTACAGGTAATCGGAATGAACCTCCAGGGGTTATCCCACAAATAAAGTGGGAAACCACGCAAGTTATCCCTGCAAAAGTCATGTGAGCCCTCACAAAAATTCAACAAAAGGGTTAGTGAAACACCATAAGCATTTTTTCATGAACAACAGTATGGTTTCAGAAAAACTCAAACCCTGTGGCATACACTCAAAAATTAAACGGTTAAACATTCAAGGCATTGTTTATATATTCATATACATATTAAACCCATGGGCAAAGGTAATGGGAATAATGGCAAACCTGATTGGAGAGCTTGATTGAAATTGAGTTGCACCCGTGAGGTTTACAAAACAATCTTCAGGGTTTATGTGAGGCAGAGGCGATTCTGTGTATCTGAGTTCCCTTCGGGGTTTGGAGGCTGCTCTGAACTCCGTTAGGTCTTCTCTCACTATCTTTTTCCTCAGGGTTTTGTTCCAAGGAAACCTCAGAGTATTTTGCTTCTCTTCCTTCTTCTCCTCTTCTGTGTGGCTTTTGTTTTAATGAAACTCTAGTATTTATAGGCTAATATTGGTAGCTTAGTGGGCTTTTGAGAAAGGTCCAAGTCCAAAATTTTTTATTATATTTTATTTATTTATTATTATTTTTATTTATTTATTTTTTTGTAAAAAATTATTATTATTATTATTATTTTTTGGATCTAATTCTGATTGACATGATGAAATACAATATGAAATGCTAAATGAATGCATGAATGAGGAGGGCAAATTTTGGGGTGTTACAGCTGCCCCTATTCAATCATCAGCTAAACCGAGTAGGATGAAAGCGAACAGCTTATCAGACAAACGGGGTGAGCTGTGATTGAATACCAAAGATAGACCGAAAATTTGCGCTCCGAGAACACCACAAAAACGCGGAAATACACCGCGCTGTTTATTTTTCTTCCGATCCTCTGGCTGGATCTGAATCAGTCTTCTGGCTTAATCTGGAGTGTCGATCCTCTGGCTGAACCTATACTCAATTTAGTCCTCTGGTTGGATATTAATTTTGATCCTCGGGCTGGATACGAACTTGATCTTCTGGCTAGATCTTCTTCGATCTTCTGGCTAGATCTCCTCCGTTTCGATTCTCTGGCTGAATCTATTTCCTTTGATTCTCTGGCTGAATCTACTTCGATCTTCTGGCTAGATCTGAATTGTTTCGATTCTCTGGCTGAATCTATTTCCGGTCTTCGGGCTAGACCTGACTTCGATCTTCTGGCTAGATCTTCTTCGATCTTCTGGCTAGATCTCCTTTGTTTCGATTCTCTGGCTGAATCTACTTCGATCTTCTAGCTAGATCTGGATTGTTTTGATGATAAATTCCCGTCATTAGGATCCCGCATCTGAGGCATGCGCTGGTTGACCTTCTCTTGAAATCTAAACCCAACCTTCATATTAGATATGCAGCTTCGAGAATATTCCACTTTTGGGCTTCGTACATATTCTTCGGGCTAGAACATGTTGTAACGACTCCTCAATTAGACTTGCTGGGGAAATAAAGCTTGTAGGCGACTTCACTGGGGAATCTTCAAATTGAGCCTCAGGCTGACTCTTGGGAAAACGATTCTCAGGCTGAATCTTCAAAAATGACCCTCATGCTGGATCACGGGAAAACGATTCTCAGGCTGAATCTTCAAAAAGTGACCCTCATGCTGGATCATGGGAAAACGATTCTCAGGCTGAATCTTCAAAATGACCCTCAGGCTGGATCACTCACGCTTGATCCTCTGGCTGGATCTCATGACCTTGGTTGTAAAGTAATTCTTCAGTCTGCTTGGAAGAACCTGTTTATCAGCTTATGTGTATGCTTGATATGATATGCATGAGAATGTAAATGCTATGCATGGTGTAAAAAGAAATCTGCTTGGGGAAGCAAACTCCGGTAGGGAACAGATCGCTGTATCAATCCTTGAATGCTCTGTGGGGAATGATCCGTCTGCCGGGACCAATGAGCCACCAAAAATAAATTGGTTGCTTGAAAAGTTGACCTTGCGGGGGGAGTATCAACTATGGAAACTTGGTTTGGCGAGGCTCTGTGAGGAGAGTCTGTGGGGAAAACACTTCTTGGGGAAATGTCATAGGAAACGACCTTTGCTGGGGATATGAACTTGCTAATCGCCCTCAAGCTGGGGATTAACAAATCTGTTAAAAATAATCTGTTGGGGATGATATGAACACTGGGAACGCCACCCTCTCATCTGTTGGTTATGCAACCACTCCGTTGTTTCTAGGAAGATACAGTCTGACACTGTCAACTCTACTGGGGATAGACAGTCTGGATACTGTCAACTCTGTTGGGGAACATGTTCTGCTGAGGAACATGCTCAGCTGAGGATAGATAGTCTGGATACTGTCAACTCTGTTGGGGAACATGCTCTGCTGAGGAGAGACTTTGTCAACCGCTTGGGGATGAGGGTTCATGACTTGGCATCCGGTTCCTGTGACCTGCAACCAAAAATACACGTATGCCTCAGGGGAATTACTCGGTTTGAATTCACCATCCGGGATTAAGCACATTCAAAGCAATTTTAAATGTTTTCCTGTGCAAATCATCTGCAAAAGCCACCATTATGTTCATATGCAATATGTTTTATCAAAAATTCGGACATTTTTGCAAACAAACTGATAAATGAAAAATAAAGAGGCTCTTTAACTGAATTATTCGACTCTTAATGGGGAGAAAATTTGTGCCAGGAATAGGCGAGGGTATCAGGAAGCTGATCCCTGAAAAGAGGTGATCGCTATAAAAAGAGAACTATCCTAATGGCAATGTGGAAACGGGGTCCCACTGAGTTTCGACTCTGCTATGGTTCGTATGTCCTCAAGACGCTCTGCTCATCTTGCTTTCTGAAGTGGATGATTAGTCGATCTTTAACCTACGAAGATTGTCGGATTGAATGAAACGGTGATATAACACTGATGAACTCAGATCATAGTCATTCGCTTATTCCCTAACTTTTGCCTGGATCGCCCCCTTTTCGGGTTTTCAATCCACCGGGATACCCATTTTTGCCTGAGCCGCCCTTTTGGGTTTTCGACTCACCAGGTGTACTTTTTTTTTTTTATATATCCCTAATTTTTGCCCGAACCTCTTTATTCTTTTTTTTGTTTCGTCGGGATGCCCCTTTTTTGCCTGGACTATTCTTTTTACTGTCCAGCGGGTCTATTTTATGCGAAGTATTTTTTAACCGCGTCTGAGTTAATAGGGGACAGGAATCCTTCGCCCTCCATGGTTGTTAGCGTCAAAGCTCCGCCATAGAAAATCCTTTTAACCACGTACGGACCCTCATAGTTCGGTGTCCATTTGCCCCTGTGATCTGTGTTGGGAGGAAGAAATCTTTTGAGTACCATTTCACCGACTTGATACCCCCGAGGGCGCACTTTCTGACCAAATGCTTTCTTCATTCGTCTCTGACCGAGATACGTCAATTCTGGGTACGTAGTTCCAGCATAGCACCATTTCCCGTTGGTTTGATTGATGACCAAAGCTGAATCCCCGTATACATCCAGGGTTTTAATCTGTATATTGACGGCTTCCTCAAGTCTTAGGATACAAGTTTCGTATTCGGCTTCATTGTTGGTGCAGGTAAAAGTTATTCTGGCACCAAATGGCATATGAACCCCCTTCCGGTGTGATCAACACTATACCAACTCCGCGACCATTGACGTGGACCGCCCCATCAAACATCATAACCCATTTGGATTCAGGGTCAGGCCCCTCCTCCGGGAGTGGTTCCTCTCAATCTTTCGATTTGAGAAACATGATGTCTTCATCAGGAAAGTCAAACCTCATAGGTTGGTAATCATCAATCGGTTGCTCTGCAAGACTGTCAAGACACTTCCCTTGATGGCTTTTTGTGAAGTGTATTGGATGTCATACTCTGTCAGTATCATTTGTCACCTAGTAACCTTTCCGGTAAGTGATGGCTTTTCAAAAATATACTTGACTGGATCCATTTTTGATATCAATAGAGTCGTGTGAGTCAACATATACTGTCTTAGTCGGCGAGCAGCCCATGCCAAAGCGCGGCAAGTTTTCTCGAGCAATGAGTATCTTTGTTCACAGTCGGTAAACTTTTGCTAAGGTAGTATATTGCATGCTCTTTTCGACCCGACTCGTCATGCTGACCGAGCACACAACCCATTGACCTTTCTAACACAGTCAAGTACATGATCAACGGTCTTTCCTCTCGGCCTGTAGACTGGCCCCGATCTTGATCTCTTTCTTGTCGTCTTCGGTACCAACGTTGATGGTCTCAACCACCTCCTGATAAGGTGTAATAGCTCGGTCCTCCTGTTTCAACAATCTGGCTAACCCTTCAGGCAATTCACAATCTTCCTCAGCCCCTTCTTCGGCTTGATAGATAGGATTGTCGAAGTCATACTTGGCCATAGCAGTGTCGTTAGCAGTGAGATCCGAGTGGTCGGCTCTGCATGATGGAGGATCATGCTTTACCTTAGAATGAGAGATCTTTTTTTTTGAAAGAAAGGAAAAACGAAAAAAGAACCATTACCATTTTTTTTGTAAAAAGTAAAAAAACTGAAAGAAAGAGAACACAAAATTGTTTGCAAAAGCCGTCCTTTATTGATGATAAAAATAATTGCGAAACGTAACTAAATGGATGGCCCTACAAATGAGCCGTTACACCTTGGGCAAAGTGTAAGACTTTATTATGCATGTAATAAAGGAAAACAATAAAAATCACTCTTTCAGTAGAGTAACCCGGACGGTTTTTTTAGACGACCAATTGTCGAGCTTTTCTCCCGGGACACACGGGCGAATCCAGCTATCTAAGTCACAGTCGCTGTCAGCCTTGTCTTCATCTGCAGCATTGACGATGTGGGGGGAAACCAAACCCCCGCTGGAGAGAGTACCGGTTTCATTCTTCTGAGATCCCGGAGCATACCCCAATCCAAACTTGTCTTCTTTGATGACTGGCTCCACAAATTTGCCCCAGCCTTGGGCATTACCAGCTTCAACCACTTCGACACCATTAATCCCCTGCCCGCCGTGAGCCGGCATCGGGTTCTGGATAACATTAGGCACCGGAGCAAAATTGATAGCCTGGGCATCTCTCAAATCTTGTACCTTTAACTGGAGAGCCTTGCAATTATCTGTAGTATGGCCAGGTGCGTTGGAGTGAAAAGCACATCTAGCGTTGACATCATAACCTCTAGGAAAATTATTGGGATCGATTGGTGGGGCCAGAGTTCTCAATGTAACCAGATTCATGTCAATCAGCTTGGGAAGTAATACTGAATAAGGCATTGGGATTGGCTCGATGACCCGGTCCGTCTGCCTTGGACGTTGTTGATAGTGTCTCTGCTGACCCGGATTACCTCCTTGTTGTTGATTGTTGTACCTGGGTTGTTGTTGCGGATGATATTGCGGTTGAGGAACAGGTGTTGGAATGGTGACTGCGGCCACTTGATCTTGATAGTAATTAGGGCGTCCTCTACCCCTGCCTCTGCCGGCATACATAACGCTTGCCTCGCCTTCTTTTCTTCGCTGACCGTTACCAGCAAACGGTTTCTTGGAAGCACTATTGTCTTGAATTCGGCCCATCTTCAACAGACTCTCGATTCTTTCTCCAGCAATTACTATCTCTGCAAAGCTGATTGACGGGCAAGCAGCCAATCTCTCAATATAATTTCCTTGAAGAGTGTTCATGAACATGTCCGCCATCTCCCTTTCAGACATAGGGGGTTGGACGGACGCAGCAATCTGTCTCCAACGCTGAGCATACTCTCTAAAGGTTTCCTTGGCAGTCTGAGACATACCTTGCAACAAGGTCCGATTTGGAGCCATGTCCAAGTTGTATTGATATTGCTTGACAAAAGCCTCTGCCAAGTCTTTCCAGCTCTTGATGGTAGTACGAGACAAATGAGAATACCATTCACGAGAAGCTCCAGTTAGACTGTCTTCAAAATAGTACATCCACAGCTTTTCATCTTCCGTGTGAGCTCCCAACCTTCCCAGATAAGATTGGAGATGAGTGCGTGGGCAAGAAGCCCCGTTCTATTTCTCAAAAGTAGGGGGTTTGAACTTGTGAGGAATCCTTACTCCCTGAACCAGACCAAGATTTGTGACATCAAAACCTAAGGAATTTTGAGACTCCAAAGATTTGAGCTTCTCAGCAAGCTCATCCATACGGCGAGTGGTCTCGAGGGCTTCGTCGTGCAAAGAAAATTGATCATACTGACAATCTTCAGTAACGGGGTGCCCGTTAATCCGAATTCCTTGATTCACATTGTATCTTCCACCAATACCATTCCCAACATTCCCCGTGTTGCCAACATTACCCGGGTTTCCATCAACATTTGCGTTACCCGCGTTTCCAGTGTTCACAGGGTTATCAGCGTTCCCAGGGTTACCAGGGTTCCCAGGGTTACCAGGGTTCCCCTCAGCACTTGGTATTTCCACCTCTGGATCGGGCCTCGGTTGCTCAACCAATTCCTTCAGCTTCGCCTGGCCTTCTGCCATACCAGTCATCAATGTCATGAACTGATCCATCCTTTCACGCATATCAGCCAGCTCTTTCTGTACTTGGTCCATCGCTAGTCGTGGACGGTTTTTCTTTGTCGGGTATCTGTGAACTCGCTTGGGACCAATAACTGCCTGATACAGGGAACAAACATTAGACACTGCGGTGACACCTGCAAAACAGACAAGGGTTAATATGCATGGTATGCGATGCACTGCTTGTTCAGTTTTAAGGCACCCCCGTTTTGAAAGGGAATACCCTGCAAATGAATAAGCATGAGATGTTGGATGCAAATATGCAGATGATGTTATGCAATGCAAAGGCATGTCAATCAGAATTGATGGATCCGCTTGAACATCTGTCAGGTTGCACTGTCTGGAGAGAAATTAAGAGCACACCAAACAAAGGTCATGGGATGGATCATGTTATCCTTAATATCAACCACCCATTTTGGTGGATTATGGTTTACACCTTATCAACACCCGAGTTTCATTGATATTAAGGATACCTGATCGGATTAACCATGAATCAAGGGTTTGTTGCAAGTCACGAGCATGGAGTTTAGTAAGAACCACCCAAAAGGAGTGTACTAAGGTTTAAACCTGCCAAACATGTTCTACAAAAGGTTCCCATAGTCATAATCCCATCTTTCGGATATTATCAGAGGAACGACTACTCGTATTCCAACAATATTCTCAAGAGAGACTCTTATGAGTGTAGTATCGCGTAACAATCGTATCAAATCTCACACTTGAACGACTTTCGCACTACGTCCTACGAATAGGCCAAGATGGGTTTGGTAAACTAAGGTCCTTGGCTTCTTAGGTCTATATTGGAACAAGTAATGTCTAACCACAACTTACTTATGTGACATTATTGATCTCAACATGACCTCCACCATGTGAATGGGCTTGCAAGTCAACTCGCTAAGGAATACTCCACACAAGTTGACAGGACTATGCCATTCTCCTATCTTAAGTGCACTCGAGTTCGGGTATAGAACTCATCTCACAAAGATCACCAAGCAGCCAGCCAACAGAAACAGCAATGATATGTACACAATGCAATAAGGTAAAGCAGGTAAATAAATAACTGTACAAAAGCATGAACACCCAATAAACAAGAAATCACACAAGCTAGGAGGGACTCGCTTAGGGAAGATGGACCAGCAAGAGGTCAACTTCTTTCAGTCCCCAGCAGAGTCGCCAGCTGTCGCAACCTGAAAAATACAGTGCGCGAAAAAACAACCGGCGAAAGAAAAAGACAGAAGAGTCGCCACCGTGCGTTATTCATCCCAAAGGAGGGAAAGGAAACGCTCGAAGTAAACCTGAAAAAAGGAAAGGACAAGACAGGGTCTCGCAACCAAATCTTGGGTTCGGGAGTCGGTTATGCGAAGGGAAGGTATTAGCACCCCTACGCATCCGTAGTACTCTACGGGATCCACTTTTGTGTTTTTTGTCTAAAGGGTGTGGGTTTATCTTGTGCTGTTTGCCAAAAAAAAAGGGTTAAATGAAAATGACTCGCGCGGATGTCGCATCCACTGCATACGTATCTCATCTGAATATGAGAATCAGAGTCTTCGTAGCTCGGCTGACCTATGGGTTGGGGGATGTGTGCTCGCTAAGACATCGCGTCTTATGCCTATGTATCTCATCTGGAATGAGAATTAGAGCAAGCCGTAGTTCGGCTGACTACGGGGTTATGGATTGGGTTTTGGACGAACGACATCACTACGCAATCTACCGGATGCTCGACCTTTGGAGACTTACTCGCCTGTAGTAGAAGGAGTTAACGTGTTGCTTTGGGTTTTAGGGTTTGGGATGCTCGAGGGCAAAAAGGCAGTCCTTGACGAAGGAACCGCGCTACCTGCAGGGATATGAATACAAAACACAAAACATGTATCTCAAAGTAAAATGCCACCAAGGGGCTCAAACGTTGCCTCCTATCGAGGTCTTCCAGCTAGGAAAGCAGTAAAATGCGGGAAAAGGTAAAAAGTACCACACGGATAAAGATCCGAAGTAACAGCAACCAAGGGGACAAGAAACCCAGAGATCTCTCAAGCTAATGCCATCAAAGAAAAAGTGAGTTAGTACAGGTAATCAGAATGAACCTCCAGGGGTTATCCCACAAATAAAGTGGGAAACCACACAAGTTATCCCTGCAAAAGTCATGTGAGCCCTCACAAAAATTCAACAAAAGGGTTAGTGAAACACCATAAGCATTTTTTCATGAACAACAGTATGGTTTCAGAAAAACTCAAACCCTGTGGCATACACTCAAAAATTAAACGGTTAAACATTCAAGGCATTGTTTATATATTCATATACATATTAAACCCATGGGCAAAGGTAATGGGAATAATGGCAAACCTGATTGGAGAGCTTGATTGAAATTGAGTTGCACCCGTGAGGTTTACAAAACAATCTTCAGGGTTCATGTGAGGCAGAGGCGATTCTGTGTAGCTGAGTTCCCTTCGTGGTTTGGAGGCTGCTCTGAACTCCGTTAGGTCTTCTCTCACTATCTTTTTCCTCAGGGTTTTGTTCCAAGGAAACCTCAGAGTATTTTGCTTCTCTTCCTTCTTCTCCTCTTCTGTGTGGCTTTTGTTTTAATGAAACTCTAGTATTTATAGGCTAATATTGGTAGCTTAGTGGGCTTTTGAGAAAGGTCCAAGTCCAAAAAAATTTATTATATTTTATTTATTTATTATTATTTTTATTTATTTATTTTTTTGTAAAAAAATTATTATTATTATTATTATTTTTATTTTTTTGTAAATTTTTTTTTTTCGTTTTTTTTTTTTTCGTTTTTTTTTTTTTTGGATCTAATTCTGATTGACATGATGAAATGCAATATGAAATGTTAAATGAATGCATGAATGAGGAGGGCAAATTTTGGGGTGTTACACTTTCCTAGCCGGAAGACCTCGATAGGAGGCAATGTTTTTGTGTTTACTTTATGCAGGTTCCTTTGTCCAGGGTTAAGTGCTATGAGGTCTTATCCTCATTACCCTTTTGCATGCGCGTTCCTACAATGCAAACAAACCCTTCATTGATTTTTCTTCTCCATAACACACGTTTACCCCTTCTACTACAGGCGAGTAAGTCTCCAAAGGTCGAGCATCCGGTAGATTGCGTAGTGACGTCGTTCGTCCAAAACCCAATCCACAACCCCGTAGTTAGCCGAACTACGGCTTGCTCTGATTCTCATTCCAGATGAGATACGTAGGCATAAGACGCGATGTCTTAGCGAGCACACATCCCCCAACCCATAGGTCAGCCGAGCTACGAAGACTCTGATTCTCATATTTAGATGAGATACGTATGCAGTGGATGCGACATCCGCGCGAGTCATTTTCATTTAACCCTTTTTTTTTGGGCAAACAGCACAAGATAAACCCACACCCTTTAGACGAAAACTACAAAAGTGGATCCCGTAGAGTACTACGGATGCGTAGGGGTGCTAATACCTTCCCTTCGCATAACCGACTCCCGAACCCAAGATTTGGTTGCGAGACCCCGTCTTGTCCTTTCCTTTTTCAGGTTTACTTCGAGCGTTTCCTTTCCCTCCTTTGGGATGAATAACGCACGGTGGCGACTCTTCTGTCTTTTTCTTTCGCCGGTTGTTTTTTCGCGCACTGTATTTTTCAGGTTGCGACAGCTGGCAACTCTGCTGGGGACTAAGAAGTTGACCTCTTGCTGGTCCATCTTCCCTAAGCGAGTCCCTCCTAGCTTGTGTGATTTCTTGTTTATTGGGTGTTCATGCTTTTGTACATTTATTCACTAACTTGCTTGCATTCATCTGCTGTATCTGTTGGAGCTGTTGTTTGTTTGTTGGGATGGGATGTTCTATGAGAGATAAGCCCATTACCCAGGCTTGAGTGTACACACAGGTTTTAGAGTGGATGATCATGAGGCTTGCGTGGCATGTTGCTACGTTAAGTCGTTCGTGAAGAACCACACCCAGACGAGGTTTCTTTTGGATATATTATGTCCTACGGATGTTCCGTAACGACATGGTGTTCCTTTAGAAATCGTCGACTCTGGTGACCATTTCCCGAGAACTCAGTCGAGGCCTCTCCTCCGAGACGTGATTATGTTAGCTCTGGTGGGCGCATTCTCGCTGATCAATCCGAGGACCCCGAGACTGGGAACTTGCTTTAGGATGTCCTGTCAAGGGGAGTCAGTGGAGGTCTTTTATCCCGTAATAATGCCAAACCTTCAGTGGTAAACGTATTATTCGCGACTGAAGGGCTGAAGCTGACGAACTTCTGTTCTTAGAACCTACCAGTGAGGGGTGGGCTAAATTCAGGAAACCTTAACCTCCAACCAACCCGGTTTTCTGGAGCAGAGTTTTGGTCTTGTATTATATTCCTCAGTGAATTTCTCTCCAGGAAGTGCAACCTGACAGATGTTCAAGCGGATCCATCAATTCTGATTGACATGCCTTTGCATTGCATAACATCATCTGCATATTTGCATCCAACATCTCATGCTTATTCATTTGCAGGGTATTCCCTTTCAAAACGGGGGTGCCTTAAAACTGAACAAGCAGTGCATCGCAAACCATGCATATTAACCCTTGTCTGTTTTGCAGGTGTCACCGCAGTGTCTAATGTTTGTTCCCTGAATCAGGCAGTTATTGGTCCCAAGCGAGTCCACAGGTACCCGACAAAGGAAAATCGTCCACAGCTAGCGATGGACCAAGTACAGAAAGAGCTGGCTGATATGCGTGAAAGGATGGATCAGTTCATGACATTGATGACTGGTATGGCAGAAGGCCAGGAAAAGCTGAGGGAATTGGTTGAGCAACCGAGACCCGATCCGGAGGTGGAGATACCAAATGCTGAGGGAAACCCTGGTAACCCTGGGAACGCTGATAACCCTGTGAACACTGGTAACGCGGGTAACGCAAATGCTGATGGAAACCCGGGTAATGTTGGCAACACAGGGAATGTTGGAAATGGTATTGGCGGAAGGTACAATGTGAATCAAGGAATTCGGATTAACGGGCACCCCGTTACTGAAGATTATCAGTATGATCAATTTTCTTTGCACGACGAGGCCCTCGAGACCACTCGCCGTATGGATGAGCTTGCTGAGAAGCTCAAATCTTCGGAGTCTCAAAATTCCTTAGGCTTTGATGTCACAAATCTTGGTCTGGTTCAGGGAGTAAGGATTCCTCACAAGTTCAAACCCCCTACTTTTGAGAAATACAACGGGGCTTCTTGCCCACGCACTCATCTCCAATCTTATTTGGGAAGGTTGGGAGCTCACACGGAAGATGAAAAGCTGTGGATGTACTATTTTGAAGACAGTCTAACTGGAGCTTCTCGTGAATGGTATTCTCATTTGTCTCGTACTACCATCAAGAGCTGGAAAGACTTGGCAGAGGCTTTTGTCAAGCAATATCAATACAACTTGGACATGGCTCCAAATCGGACCTTGTTGCAAGGTATGTCCCAGACTGCCAAGGAGACCTTTAGAGAATATGCTCAGCGTTGGAGACAGATTGTTGCGTCCGTCCAACCCCCTATGTCTGAAAGGGAGATGGCGGACATGTTCATGAACACTCTTCAAGGCAATTATATTGAGAGATTGGCTGCTTGCCCGTCAATCAGCTTTGCAGAGATAGTAATTGCTGGAGAAAGAATCGAGAGTCTGTTGAAGATGGGCCGAATTCAAGACAATAGTGCTTCCAACTCATCCGGTCCCAAGAGACCGTTTGCTGGTAACGGTCAGCGAAGAAAAGAAGGCGAGGCAAGCGTTGTGTATGCCGGCAGAGGCAGGAGTAAAGGACGCCCTAATTATTATCAAGATCAAGTGGCCGCAGTCACTATTCCAACACCTGTTCCTCAACCGCAATATCATCCGCAACAACAACCCAGGTACAACAATCAACAACAAGGACGTAATCCGGGTCAGCAGAGACACTATCAACAACGTCCAAGGCAGACGGACTGGGTCATCGAGCCAATCCCAATGCCTTATTCAGTATTACTTCCCAAGCTGATTGACATGAATCTGGTTACATTGAGAACTCTGGCCCCACAAATCGATCCCAATAATTTGCCTAGAGGTTATGATGTCAACGCCAAATGTGCTCTTCACTCCAACGCACCTGGCCATACTACAGATAATTGCAAGGCTCTCCAGTTAAAGGTACAAGATTTGAGAGATGCCCAGGCTATCAATTTTGCTCCGGTGCCTAATGTTATCCAGAACCCGATGCCGGCTCACGGCGGGCAGAGGATTAATGCTGTTGATAGTGGGGAAACTTTGAATTTGGTTTCTGATGTGACTAAGGTGAAGACTTCGCTATCTGTGGTTAAAGACCGACTTCTGAAAGGACAGATTTTCCCGGGCTGTGGGGAAGAATGCAGAAATTGTCAAGCTGCCGAAAACGGATGTGACAGTTTGAGAAGGGGTATTCAGCAGCTGATAGATGAAGGTTGTCTTCAGTTCGATCAGGCTCGTCCAGTGAAGAATGATGTATCGACGGTGACGTTTTATTTCACTCCTGAAGAAATATATGTTCCCGAGAGACTCGCTCCGACAACAATATATTTCCCAGAAAGTACAGAACCAGCAGCGGTGAACATCGAAAGTTCAGCACCAGTTGCAATTTACTCTGACAGCCCTCAATCGACTTTGGTTGGTCCAATCACCATCACGGTACCAGGACCTGTTCCGTATGAGAAAGACAGTGCTATCCCGTGGCACTATGGGGCTGATATCTACTGCCAGGGGCAGAAAGTTAACGAAGAAGACATTGACATTGGTAGCTCCGCTGTAGACAATGTTGGAGGGGTTGGTGGCTTCACTCGTAGTGGACGCCTATTTGCACCATCAACATTACGTGCGAATACTGAAGCCGAGGCAGCTGCCAAGGCTAAAGGGAAACAGCTATCCACCGAAGAGGTTACTACTGAGGAAGATCCTCCTAAGACCGCATTCGAGAAGGAAGTGGATGAGTTTATGAGGATTATCAAGAAAAGTGACTACAAGGTAGTCGACCAGCTAAATCAGACACCCTCAAAGATCTCCATTCTCTCACTATTGCTGTGCTCTGAGGCGCAAAGAGCAGCCTTGTTGAAAGTACTGGATATGGCCTATGTTCCACCGGAGATAACTGTTAACCAGCTGGAGTCGGTAGTTTCCAATGTAAACGCTAGCCGGGGGCTAGGTTTCACCGATAATGACCTGACGTCTGAGGGCAGGAATCACAACAAAGCCTTGCATATCACAATGGAGTGCAAAGGGGTGATGCTTTCCCATGTTTTGGTTGATACAGGCTCTTCTCTGAATGTTCTTCCAAAGAAAGCCTTAATGAAGTTGGATTGCGATGGCATCATCCTGAGGCCAAGTAACTTAGTTGTGAGGGCTTTTGATGGCTCTAAGAGAGCTGTCTTTGGCGAAGTTGAGTTGCCAGTTAAGATTGGACCGCAGGTGTTCAAGAGCACCTTTTATGTGATGGATATCCAGCCTGCCTACAGTTGCCTGCTAGGTCGGCCTTGGATTCATGCTGCCGATGCTGTTACTTCTACCCTCCACCAGAAGCTCAAATATGAACTAGAAGGTCAGATCGTCACTGTATGTGGTGAAGAGGATATTTTTGTTAGCCACCTGTCTACATTTAAGTATGTAGAGATGGACGGCGAGATGCATGAGATGCTGTGTCAGGGCTTCGAAACTACAAACATCAACGGGGTCGCGCCCGAAGCTGTCTCTTCATACAAGCAAGCTGTCGAAGTGGTTAAAGCTGGTAATGCCCAAGGCTGGGGCAAATTTGTGGAACCAGTCATCAAAGAAGACAAGTTTGGATTGGGGTATGCTCCGGGATCTCAGAAGAATGAAACCGGTACTCTCTCCAGCGGGGGTTTGGTTTCCCCCCACATCGTCAATGCTGCAGATGAAGACAAGGCTGACAGCGACTGTGACTTAGATAGCTGGATTCGCCCGTGTGTCCCGGGAGAAAAGCTCGACAATTGGTCGTCTGAAAAAACCGTCCGGGTTACTCTACTGAAAGAGTGATTTTTATTGTTTTCCTTTATTACATGCATAATAAAGTCTTACACTTTGCCCAAGGTGTAACGGCTCATTTGTAGGGCCATCCATTTAGTTACGTTTCACAATTATTTTTATCATCAATAAAAGACGGCTTTTGCAAACAATTTTGTGTTCTCTTTCTTTCAGTTTTTTTACTTTTTACAAAAAAAATGGCAATGTTTCTTTTTTCGTTTTTCCTTTCTTTCAAAAAAAAGATCTCTCATTCTAAGGTAAAGCATGATCCTCCATCATGCAGAGCCGACCACTCGGATCTCACTGCTAACGACACTGCTATGGCCAAGTATGACTTCGACAATCCTATCTATCAAGCCGAAGAAGGGGCTGAGGAAGATTGTGAATTGCCTGAAGGGTTAGCCAGATTGTTGAAACAGGAGGACCGAGCTATTACACCTTATCAGGAGGTGGTTGAGACCATCAACGTTGGTACCGAAGACGACAAGAAAGAGATCAAGATCGGGGCCAGTCTACAGGCCGAGAGGAAAGACCGTTGATCATGTACTTGACTGTGTTAGAAAGGTCAATGGGTTGTGTGCTCGGTCAACATGACGAGTCGGGTCGAAAAGAGCATGCAATATACTACCTTAGCAAAAGTTTACCGACTGTTAACAAAGATACTCATTGCTCGAGAAAACTTGCCGCGCTTTGGCATGGGCTGCTCGCCGACTAAGACAGTATATGTTGACTCACACGACTCTATTGATATCAAAAATGGATCCAGTCAAGTATTTTTTTGAAAAGCCATCACTTACCGGAAAGGTTACTAGGTGACAAATGATACTGACAGAGTATGACATCCAATACACTTCACAAAAAGCCATCAAGGGAAGTGTCTTGTCAGACTATCTTGCAGAGCAACCGATTGATGATTACCAACCTATGAGGTTTGACTTTCCTGATGAGGACATCATGTTTCTCAAATCGAAAGATTGAGGGGAACCACTCCCGGAGGAGGGGCCTGACCCTGAATCCCAATGGGTTATGATGTTTGATGGGGCGGTCCACGTCAATGGTCGCGGAGTTGGTATAGTGTTGATCACACCGGAAGGGGGTTCATATGCCATTTGGTGCCAGAATAACTTTTCCCTGCACAAACAATGAAGCCGAATACGAAGCTTGTATCCTAAGACTTGAGGAAGTCGTCAATATACAGATTAAAACCCTGGATGTATACGGGGATTCAGCTTTGGTCATCAATCAAACCAACGGGAAACGGTATACACCTCAGCCTCATCTGGTTCCTTACAGAGACTACACGAGAAGATTGTTAACTTTCTTTTGAAGAAAACCAATTTGCTGATGCTTTGTTTACCTTGTCTTCGATGATTAAGGTGCTATGCTGGAACTACGTACCCAGAATTGACGTATCTCGGTCAGAGACGAATGAAGAAAGCATTTGGTCAGAAAGTGCGCCCTCGGGGGTATCAAGTCGGTGAATTGGTACTCAAAAGATTTCTTCCTCCCAACACAGATCACAGGGGCAAATGGACACCGAACTATGAGGGTCCGTACGTGGTTAAAAGGATTTTCTATGGCGGAGCTTTGATGCTAACAACCATGGAGGGCGAAGGATTCCCGTCCCCTATTAACTCAGACGCAGTTAAAAAAAAATACTTCGCGTAAAATAGACCCGCTGGACGATAAAAAGAATAGTCCAGGCAAAAAAAGGGCATCCCGACGAACCAAGAAAAAAAGAATAAAGAGGTTCGGGCAAAAATTAGGGATATAAAAAAAGAGTACACCCGGTGAGTCGAAAACCCAAAAGGGCGGCTCAGGCAAAAATGGGTATCCCGATGGATTTAAAACCCGAAAAGGGGGCGATCCAGGCAAAAGTTAGGGAATAAGCGAATGACTGTGATCTGAGTTCATCAGTGTTATATCACCGTTTCATTCAATCCGGCAATCTTCGAAGGTTAAAGATCGACTAATCATCCACTTCAGAAAGCAAGATGAGCAGAGCGTCTTGAGGACATACGAGCCATAGCAGAGTCGAAACTCAGTGGGACCCCGTTTCCACATTGCCATTAGGATAGTTCTTTTTTTATAGCGATCACCTCTTTTCAGGGATCAGCTTCCTGATACCCTCGCCTATTCCTGGCACAAATTTTCTCCCCATTAAGAGTCGAATAATTCAGTTAAAGAGCCTCTTTATTTTTCATTTATCAGTTTGTTTGCAAAAATGTCCGAATTTTTGATAAAACATATTGCATATGAACATAATGGTGGCTTTTGCAGATGATTTGCACAGGAAAACATTTAAAATTGCTTTAAATGTGCTTAATCCCGGACGGTGAATTCAAACCGAGTAATTCCCCCGAGGCATACGTGTATTTTTGGTTGCAGGTCACAGGAACCGGATGCCAAGTCATGAATCCTCATCCCCAAGCGGTTGACAAAGTCTCTCCTCAGCAGAGCATGTTCCCCAACAGAGTTGACAGTATCCAGACTGTCTATCCACAGTAGAGTTGACAGTATCCAGACTATATATCCCCAGCGGAGTTGACAGTGTCAGACTGTATCTTCCTAGCAACAGCGGAGTGGTTGCATAACCAACAGATGAGAGGGTGGTGTTCCCAGTGTTCATCTCATCCCCAGCAGATTATTTCTAACAGATTTGTTCTAATCCCCAGCTTGAGGACGATTAGCAAGTTCATATCCCCAGCAAAGGTCGTTTCCTACGACATTTCCCCAGGAAGTGTTTTCCCCACAGACTCTCCTCACAGAGCCTCGCCGAGAAAAGTTTCCCTAGTTGATACTCCCCCCGCAAGGTCAACTTTTCAAGCAGCCAATTTATTTTTGGTGGCTCATTGGTCCCGGCAGACGGATCATTCCCCACAGAGCATTCAAGGATTGATACAGCGATCTGTTCCCTACCGGAGTTTGCTTCTCCAAGCAGATTTCTTTTTACACCATGCATAACATTTGCATTTGCATGCATATCATATCAAGCATACACATAAGCTGATAAACAGGTTCTTCCAAGCAGACTGAAGAATTACTTTACAACCAAGGTCATGAGATCCAGGCAGAGGATCAAGCGTGAGTGATCCAGCCTGAGGGTCATTTCGAAGATTCAGCCTGAGAATCGTGTTCCAGTGATCCAGCCTGAGGGTCATTTCGAAGATTCCCCGGTGAAGTCACCTACAAGCTTTATTTCCCCAGCAAGCCCAAGTCTAATTGAGGAGTCGTTACAACATGTTCTAGCCCGAAGAATATGTACGAAGCCCAAAAGTGGAATATGCTCGAAGCTGCATATCTAATATGAAGGTTGGGTGTAGATTTCAAAAGAGGGTCAACCAGCGCATGCCTCAGATGCGGGATCCTAATGATGGGAATTTATCATCAAAACAATCCAGATCTAGCCAGAAGATCGAAATAGATTCAGCCAGAGAATCGAAACAAAGGAGATCTAGCCAGAAGATCGAAGAAGATCTAGCCAGAAGATCGAAGTCAGGTCTAGCCCGAAGACCGGAAATAGATTCAGCCAGAGAATCGAAACAATTCAGATCTAGCCAGAAGATCGAAGTAGATTCAGCCAGAGAATCAAAGGAAATAGATTCAACCAGAGAATCGAAACGAAGGAGATCTAGCCAGAAGATCGAAGAAGATCTAGCCAGAAGATCAAAATCGTATCCAGCCCGAGGATCAAAATTAATATCCAGCCAGAGGATCGAAACTCCAGATTAAACCAGAGGATCGGAAGAAAAATAAACAGCACGGTGTATTTCCGCATTTTTGTGGTGTTCTCGGAGCGCAAATTTTCGGTCTATCTTTGGTATTCAATCACAGCTCACCCCGTTTGTCTGATAAGCTGTTCGCTTTCATCCTACTCGGTTTAGTTGATGATTGAATAGGGGCAGCTGTAACACCCCAAAATTTTCCCTCCTCATTCATGCATTCATTTCATATTGCATTTCATCATGTCAATCAGAATTAGATCCGAAAAAAAAAAAAAAAAAAAAAAAAAAGAAAAAAGAAATGAAAAAAAAACGAAAAAAAAAATAATAATTTTTTACAAAAAAAATAAATAAATAAAAATAATAATAAAAAAATAAATAAAATATAATAAAAAATTTTGGACTTGGGTCTCTCTCATTTGAGCCCACAAAGCCATGAAATTCAGTCTATAAATACCAAGGTTTCACTTGAGAAAAAGGGGAGAGAAGCAAAATACTCTGAGGTTTCCTTGGAACAAAACCCTGAGGCAAAAGATAGTGAGAGAAGACCTAACGGAGTTCAGAGCAGCCTCCAAACCCTGAAGGGAACTCAACTACACAGAATCACCTCTGCCTCACATCAATCAAGCTCTCCAATCAGGTTTGCCCTTATTCCCATTACCTTTTTGCTTTGAAGTTGAATACTCTGAATGTTTGAGGTATGATGGATGAATTTCATTAGGTTTTTGCCCACGGGTTTATAATTATGTATGAATGTATAAATAATGTCTTGAATGTTTAATCACATAATTTTTGAGTGTATGCCACAGGGTTCGAGGTTTCTGAAACCATACTGTTATCCATGAAAAAATGCTTATCGTGTTTCACTAACCCTTTTGTTGAGCTTTTGTGAGGGTTCACATACTTTTGCAGGGATACCCTGGAGGTTTATTCCGATTACCTGTACTAACTTACTTTCTTGGATGATGCCAGCCTGAGGGATCTCTGGGTTTCTTATTTCTATAATTGCTGTTACTCCAGATCTTTATCCGTGGGGTAGATATCTTCATCCCCTTTTTTACCTTTTTTCGCATTTTACTGCTTTCCTAGCTGGAAGACCTCGATAGGAGGCAATGTTTTTGTGTTTACTTTATGCAGGTTCCTTTGTCCAGGGTTAAGAGCTATGAGGTCTTATCCTCATTACCCTTTTGCATGCGCGTTCCTACAATGCAAACAAACCCTTCATTGATTTTTCTTCTCCATAACACATGTTTACCCCTTCTACTACAGGCGAGTAAGTCTCCAAAGGTCGAGCATCCGGTAGATTGCGTAGTGACGTCGTTCGTCCAAAACCCAATCCACAACCCCGTAGTTAGCCGAACTACGGCTTGCTCTAATTCTCATTCCAGATGAGATACGTAGGCATAAGACGCGATGTCTTAGCGAGCACACATCCCCCAACCCATAGGTCAGCCGAGCTACGAAGACTCTAATTCTCATATTCAGATGAGATACGTATGCAGTGGATGCGACATCCGCGCGAGTCATTTTCATTTAACCCTTTTTTTTTTGGGCAAACAGCACAAGATAAACCCACACCCTTTAGACGAAAACTACAAAAGTGGATCCCGTAGAGTACTACGGATGCGTAGGGGTGCTAATACCTTCCCTTCGCATAACCGACTCCCGAACCCAAGATTTGGTTGCGAGACCCCGTCTTGTCCTTTCCTTTTTCAGGTTTACTTCGAGCGTTTCCTTTCCCTCCTTTGGGATGAATAACGCACGGTGGCGACTCTTCTGTCATTTTCTTTCACCGGTTGTTTTTTCGCGCACTGTATTTTTCAGGTTGCGACACTATGTTTTATCATTTCTCAGGTATTCAAGAGTCTCGTCCACCTTTGAAAAATGGAAACCTGCACCCGTAAGCGGAACATAAACAACAAAGAAGCAACATACACTGGACGGCAAGCAAAAGTGAAACATCAATAATCTCACCCATAGACATAAGAAATAAGGTTCATACAAACATAGTTCAAGCAAAGATTTAGTTCATCAGTGCAGAATAAGGAATCCCATCCAACAATCCTGGAGGTGATTCTCAAAATAAACAACAAGACAAACTAGGAAAGTCGTCCTTCAGGGATGAGAGTCTGCAGAGGTACCGGATCAACCACCATTTTCAACAATGCCAAGATATCCCCATACTGGTCATCAAAAACTTTCTGATTACGGTCGGTCACGAGATTACCCAATTCTTCCAAAGATGTCAACGACTCACGGTAAAAGTTGTAGGTGCAAGTCTTCCTATTCAACTCTGGAATGGCAGCCATCTCTCGGTGTGAACAGACTCCTGAATAAACCTGAAAAATGATATGCATATGCGGGTTAACTTTTTTTTCTTTTTTATGCATTATTTTTTTGAAAATAAACATGCTATGATGCAAAATGATGAAACAATGGCTGGTTGGTTGTGTATCAGAAGGCACAGGATCAGAACTTCAGCATGAATTCGGAACCGGGAACCATAGAACACAGTCATCAACCTAGAACCCATACTTCAGAACCAACGGTCACCAACAAGAACCAAACAAAAGTCACCAACAGGACACGGTCACTAACAGAACAAGTCACCATCAGAACAAGTCACCATCAGTACCTGTAAATGATTCATTCCCGCCCCACTCACGGGTGTAATCTAGGCCAGGGTAAGGTCAAGAGAAACGCAGGATAAACAATCCTTTCAAGAATATCATCATATGCACACCAGGTGTATGCAACGATAATACCCCATCAGAATCTGAACTGCTCGTGATACCATGTTCAGCTAAGTGGCGCCATACCACCCACTTCCCATGAATCACACTATTCCTAGGTGTCCTAAATTTCACTCATAGCCTGTGTATTGGGCCTTTTACCTCTTGTGACTCCCACCCAAAAGCGAAACAGATACACAGCCAGCACAGTATGCATGAAACAGTAAAGCGCACATAGGATGCGATGCAAGTAGATAAGTATGCAAAGAAATAAATAAATAACACACAATAGACAATAAACAAACAAACGCTAGGAAAATCCCACTAGGGAAAATAAATCCCCAGCAGAGTCGCCAGCTGTCGCTCCCCGGATTTCCCGAATCCAAGTACAAACGCGAAAAAGGAGTGGCGCGGAAAAAGAGTAGAGTCGCCAGCTATGTACTTTTATCCCAAGAGGAGGGAAAGGTAGTACTGCATAACCAAGAGGGAACGGATAAAACAAAGTCTCGAACCAACGAAAACCGATTAAGGGGCCGGTTACATGAAGGGAAGGTTATCGCACCCCTTCACGTCTGTGGTACTCCACATGATCCACGCTTGCTATTTATGTCTAAAGTGTGTGTATAAAAAGTCCTATATGCGATGCGAAAGAGAGAAAATCAAAGTAGGGAAAAGAATGAGTTATTGCTCGCACAGGCCCTACCCTGCTGCATACGTATCTCAAGAAGGATTGAGAATCAGAGAACCGTAGCTCGGCTAACCTATTTTTGTTTGTTTTGTGTTTTTTAGATGAACGACGTTACTACGTAATCTACCGGATGCTCGACCTTTGGAGACTTACTCACCTGTAGTAGAAGGAGTTAACGTGTTCTTAAGAAAAGAAAATCAAATAGTTTGTTTGTGTTTTAGGAATGCTCATGCAAAAAGGAAGTCCTAGACGAAGGAACCGTGCTACCTTAATTGACATGCAAACGAGAGACTATACGAAGCCTAGCTGTCCTATGTGTAAGACCCTAATTTTGTCCCTAAGATCCCTCATGGCATCATAACAGTGCATTTGCATTGCCTCAAGGATCATTAGCATCTTGGTCCCCTTTGCCTTTGGGTGGAACCTTTTGTGAGTGGTTTGAGATCACCAAGCATGCCTGAATTGTATATCATTGCTTTTCTTATTTTGTTTACTAACCAAAAGCACAAAAATATGTCACTAACATCTCTGGTTTGCAGCTTGAGCAATCACAAGGTCAAAAACTTCAAAGAGATCCTTGATACAAAGATATGGTCAGGAGAAGATGATAGCAAGCATGGTAATGGTTCCCAAAGCTCTCATCCATCAAATATGCCTCCCTAGCATCTCAATTCACTATTTTGATCAAAGCAAGTCAAAGGGTTTGAGGTTTGTTCCCCAAGGAAACCCTAATTCATCTGTGCACCATAATGCCTTGCTCTTGAAGCAACCTCAGCCCACGGTCAAATACAATCAAGGGAAGTTCTTTAATTCATCATTTCATGCATATTTGAACTTATTTGAGTGTCCTCAATCATCAATTCATCAAGATATGGGTTGTAGACTTGAGAAGTTGATCAGTCAATTCATCTTACTATTTTGAAATGCACTAAGACCTAACTTTTGATGTGTTGGTCAAATGGAGATGATTCCAAAGGAAACAATGTTCTTAAGGACACATTGAACAACTTTCATGTTCATCAAAAATTGATTTGAATCTTGGAAGGTCATCTCCCATTCCAAGACATTATAGGGCATTTTGACTGAAACCCTAATTTTGGGTCAACTTCCCAAGAACATAACTCATTCATTTTCTATGATTTTGAGGTGGAATCAAATGAATTGGAAAGCTGAAGATGTCTACTTAAAATGTCATGTTGGACAAAATTTCAAAATCTCAAAGGAAATACATGTGATAATGCAAGACATTATAGGTCCTTTTTGACCAAAGGCATTAAAAGGCAAAAAAGTCCAACTTCAAGTGCCCATAACTATTTAATAAAAAATCTAAATGATGCAAAATTTAAGTCCATTTTGATTTTCTTGAAGAGATCTACAACTTTGATGTTGGAGATGTTTCCATTTGAGGCTTGCATCATCAAGACAGAGGGGCTTGATAATTGGCCAAATTTGGAAACCTTGCCTTGACATGTCATGCACCTTGCACTTTAAACTCAAATTTCATAAATTTCCACACTTCAAATGGATTTTTGTCCAACATAACAATTGTTCCTTACATCAAGACCTTTCCAACCATTACTCACATGATCATGTTTGGACTTTCCAAATAGGACTTTCGAAGAGGTGAATGTTTAGGTCAAATTGTGGAATGCACATGAAATCTTGATACACAAAGCAAATTCAAAGCAAATTGCACGACCATTTCATTCCAGGCTGAGCTCAGCTTGCATTTGGCATTGTATTTGGGCCTTGTGCATGATCATGCAAGCCCATGCAAAGCTTGTCCATGTTCATGCACACGGATTGATTCATCATTTCCTTGCCACTCCCTCTATAAATAGAGACCCTATTCCATTCAAAATAGAGACCTGATTCAACCTGTTATGCTGCACAAATCTCTCCATAACCATTACCAAAGAAGCTAGTTCATTTTCTCTAATTTTTTCAGATCCAAAATTCAACTACATCTGGTTGAATCCTTGGATCTAAAGCTTCTAAACCTTCATCATTCATCTCATTGATCTTCTGTTTTGGCAAAGAAAGCAAGGAATCAAGCTCAAGTTTCCAGAAATCAAGCTTACTCTTCAACTGGTATTTTCTTCGAATCTCATCATCCATTGACCTATTTGCTTGGATCTTGTGTTTTCTGAAGTCCTCACTTGAGAGGCAAGCTAGTGGTAGCTTCAATTTCGTTTTTCTTTGATCTGCATTTTTTCATACCAGAATCTTCCACCTCATATTTCTTAACCTATAGGAATCTTGAGTGTGATTCAAGGTTACAGGGGTGATGTACATCACCCCAGCTTTAATTTGATGTATAGATCGTGCATTTTCATTAAGGTTTGGATCTCTGCAATTTTGGCCGGAAAATCCAAGCTCATCGGAGAAGACGGTACCTCTGGTGGCTGTCCTATTGCCAGATGCATTGTGGACCCTTGGATTCATTTTCCAGATTTGATCTTGACCTTTGATTGTTATGACTTTTATTTAATCTGTGTGTGGTTGCATTGACTTGGTCCTATGATGCGCGCGCATGCCATGGCCTTCAGATCGTCCACATCATTTAATGAAAGGAGATCTAACGCGCCAGGATTTTCCACATTTCCTAATTTATGATTTTATTTTCTTTAATTCCATTTTGTTTCAAAAAATCATATCTCTCTCATTTCTAATCCAAAAATTATGGGACCAATTGCATTAGTCTCCAAATAAATTCTAGTTTCCATTTCTGATTTTTAATATTTTTTATTTTGTCGTTTAACATTTTTTGTGAATTTTCTCTTTTCTGGTTGTTTTTAATTCATTTTAAATAGTTTTTGATATTCAAAAAATACAAAAATATTTTCCTAACCTATTTGGATGATGATGGATCTATGAAAAATATTCTTATCAATTTTTTAATTGATTTGTGATTTATTTGATATTTTAGTTCAATTAGGTTATTTTTATTCATTTTTAATTGATTAAAAATAGTTTCTGACTTTTAAAAATGCTGAAATTTTTTGTCAAACTTAGTTTGACCTTGTTGAACTTGGGATAAATTACTTGGACCTTTCAAGGTTGATTTGAAGTAACTTTGAAGTTTGACCTTTCCATTATTTTTTAATTCAAGTTTATTTTAATATTAGGAATGCCAAAAATATTTTGTTTATTGTTTTATCTCCAATCTCCATCTCATTTCTGATTCCTTATTGTTTGACTTTGACTTTCAATGTCAATTGGTCAATACATATGGATTGGTACATCTTATTCCATCTTATGCATTTTGATCTTTCCATTTCCTTATCCATTCTTCATCTCCTCCATCTTCTTCTTCTTCTTTCTTCTTCCTTTTTGATCAATGAGTTGAAGGTTGATAAGTTAGCATTGATTAGGGAGACTTAATCTTCCTTGATTCAAATCTAATTCATCTTGATCAATTGATCAAGTGAATGGCTTTGCATTAAGGATAGGTTGTTTTCTAAATCATGCAAAAGGTTTAAACCAATACAAGATCAATTCTCTTTTTCTTTTTTGGCATGGCAAGTTGTTGGAACTTGGTTCACTAATCAAGACTTCTAACTTGTGTTGTTGCCTACATTATATTTGACCGGCCTCAGATAGTTGTGACTTCTACATAAGTCCAATTACGATTGCTTAACATAGCGCTAAATTTGCCTTATGGCACACTAACTACTAACACTAACTATTGACAATTAACATTTACTTTTTGCTCTTTACTTTTATCCAATTTACTATTCTTGCACATATTATCCATTTGCTTTTCTCTTTGCTCATTTGAGCCCATGTTTATGTTAATGCCATTTGCCCTTTGCTCACTTGAGCACATAATTGTGTATATATTATTATGTTTGTGTTTGTTTTGATTGTTGTGAACCAAATGCAAAGAAATGGACTTAGTTTCTAGGACTTTCCCTATGCAAAGAATTGGACAAAATGGACTTAGAATTTAGGACCTTACCCAAGTAAATGGAATTTGAAGAGCAACTAGGCCTCATGCCTTTAGAGTGCTTAAATGTCAAAGAGCAACTAGGCCTCCTGCCTTTAGAATGCTTAAAGCTTCAGGATGAACATTGAAAGGACCATATTCTAAACTCCCTCTTGTCCATTCTTTGATTGTGATAGAACCTTTTGATGTGTGTTTTCTTGTGCTAGGATTTCCAACTTGAGCCTAATTGAGGAACCATTACCATGAGCTCCTAAGAGAGAGAGATCCCAGATGCCTTGAGGAATCTTGTTCAAGAATTCATTGATTGTTGATTGTTTGAGTTTATGCTTGTTATTGCTTATTCCAAAGGATGGGTGCTACTTGGATCATCAATATGATCTTAAGAGAGGAACTCCTTGTGTGGTTTTGTTCTCTTTTCCCTTTCCTCTTGTATGCTTAGGATTTAGCCTTTCTTCTTCTTCTCTCCACTCTAACCCAAGCCAAAACTCTTGTGCAAACATTTAACACTTGTTTTTTCAACATTAGAAACCTAAGCCTTATGCTTTTGATTTTCAAACTTTCTTTTCATAACACTTATTTTGAATTGAATCTTTAAGTCAATTTTAACCATTTTTGTAAATACTTTTCATTGGTAAATACAACCCATTCGAATACTCTTTGTGGTTTCAATGGCCACTTTCTTAATCAAATTTTCCAAAACCTTTACCTATTAGGTTTGAGTTATCCTTGTGGTAGATGTAATACTCACCTATATCCTTAGTGATGGACAATGAGTCTTCCATGCTTATTATAGGGTTAACCCCTCACTAGCATGTTGAAGCTATCCTCACATGGTGGATTTGTGGTTTTAGGTTGAGTTTTCTCCCTTGGATAACAAAAGCCTTAAGGCTTTTGGACCAATCAATTCACCAACTCATGTTTTTGAGATTTTTACCCCGAACTACGAGGTTTTGATCCTAATCTTTTTTAAGATGGTACGTAGGCAATGGGTTTATCCATCCAAACACAAAATGTAAATAAACTTGTATATTCTCTCCTCATCTCTTCAATCATGTTTGCACAAATAAACTTTCGCAAAACAACAACCTTTACAACAAGTGTGAAAAGGGCTCCCTAGGAGTACCTAGGATGTTTTGGGTGCCTAACACCTTCCCATTGCATAACCAACCCCCTTACCCAGATCTCTGTTTCTCTTTTACTAGTTTTTGTTAAAACTTTTAGGTTTTTGTTCGCTTTCTAACCATTCCTTTGGATAAATAGAAGTGCGGTGGCGACTCGACTTGTATGATTTACCTTGGATTTAGTCAATATCTCTGATGGTAACGAATACCCCGCTACAGAAAAGTGGCGACTCTGCTGGGGATCCTTTGCCTAGTGGGTTTTTCCTACTTTTCATACTTGTTGTATTGTATTGTCTTGTGACATATTTTTTGTGCAATTTGGGATTACTGTATTGTATGTAATGATTGAATTGCTTGGTATTAATTCCTTGTATGCTTGGTGATCTTTGTGAGATGAGTTCTATACCCGGACTCGAGTGCACTTAGGATAGGAGAATGGCATAGTCTTGTTGACTTGTGTGGAGTTATTCCTTAGTAAATTGACTTGCAAGTCCATTCACTTGGTGGAGGTCATGATGGGATCAATAATGTCACACAAGTAAGTTGTGGTTAGACATTACTCTTTCCAATATAGACCTTAGAAGCCAAGGACCTTAGTTTACCAAGCCCATCTTGGCCAATTCTTAGGATGTAGTGCGAAAGTCGTTCAAGTGTAAGATTTGATACGATTGTTACGCGATACTACACTCATAAGAGTCTCTCTTGAGAATATTTTTTGGAATACGAGTAGTCATTTCTCCGATAATATCCGAAAGATGGGATGATGACTATGGGAACCTCTTGTAGAACATGTTTGGCAGGTTTAAACCCTAGTACATTCCCTTTGGGTGGTTCTTAACCGAGACTCCATGCTCGTGACTTGCAACAAACCCTTGATTCATGGTTGATACGTTCATGTATCCTTAATATCAATGGAACTTGGGTGTTGATAAGGTGTAAATCGTAATCCACCAAAATGGATGATTGATATTAAGGATAATATGATCCATCCCATGACCTTTGTTTGGTATGCTTTGCTTGATCCTTGAGTGTGATTGTTGCATTCATGCATTCATGAATCCATTTGCATCCATATCATCATCAATGAAGAAAATTATCAAGGAACTTAAAGGGTTTATTTGCAAATTTTCAGACATGGAAAGACAAAGAAGGAATACAAAGAAGTACAGTTTCAGACAACCAGACTTGAAAGAGTTAAGGAACTTGACATCCTATGTATTAGATCCTTTGGGTTTCAAGGCTCGTTTTGGGAAGCTTCTTCCTCTTCTGACTACTCAGGTGGACGAAGGGCTTATGAGTGTATTGGTGCAGTTTTATGATCCCTTGTACCGTTGTTTCACGTTTCCAGATTTCCAGCTTTTGCCTACACTTGAGGAGTATGCCTACCTTGTGGGTATACCAAATCTAGACCAGTTGCCGTTCAGTGGCTTATAGAGTATTCCTACTCCTCAAGAGATAGCTGACATGTTGCACGTAGATGAATCTCTGGTTGGTGCTCATATGACTACCAAAGGTGGAATTCAAGGTCTCCCTGCTGAGTTCCTCATTGCTCAAGCTACTGTGTATGGGAAGGCCATGAGTGAGGACGCCTTTGAGGCCATATTTTTACTTCTCATCTATGGGTTGGTATTGTTCCCCATCATCGACAAGTTTGTGGATGTGAATGCTATTAGGATTTTCGCTACTCTTAATCCCGTTCCAACTCTGTTGGGTGATACCTATTTCTCCTTGCATATGAGGAATGCAAAGGGTGGTGGTGCCATTGTGTGTTGTTTTCCCCTGTTGTATAAGTGGTTTATTTCTCACTTACCGCAAACGGTCGCCTTCAAGGAGAACAAGAGATGTCTACGGTGGTCCACGAGACTTATGTCTCTCACTAATGATGATATCTCTTGGTACAACCGTGTATATGATGGTGTGCAGATTATCGACTCTTGTGGTGAATTCTCCAATGTACCTCTTCTTGGTACATGTGGTGGGATTAACTACAACCCTGTTTTAGCACGTCCCCAGCTTGGGTTCCCCCTAAAGGATAAACCTAATAACATTCTGTTAGAGGGTGTGTTCTTTCAGGAGGGTAAAGATCCCCAAAACTTGAAGGGCAGAATGGTCCGCGCTTGGCGCAAGATTCATAGGAAAGGAAGGAAAGAGTTGGGTCCTAAGAATTATGTTGCTATGGAGCCATACATTGTCGTGGTTCGGAAGAGAGCATCTGAGTATCTCATGCCTTACGAGTATCCAAGACCTACACCTATGGTTATGGCTGGGCCTTCAACCCTCCCTGACCAAGGAGTAGAGGAGTTGAGAGACGAAGACCGATCACGTGCTTGGATCCGTGAAAGGGAAGAGTTGCTTCAGCAGATCAAGGAGAAGGACGCTTTGATAGAGTTCCTCGAACATCAAGTTATTGATGATCCTGATGATGCATGGACTTCTCTACTTCCTCAGTCTTCCAAGTTTTGGAAGAGGAAGTACGATCGACTCGCCAAGGAGAAGGCAGATATGGAGGCAGCCTACGAGAGAGAGGTGAAGAGGCTTCGTGCATCCTTTCTCCCTGTGTCTCGAGCTTTAGATGATTATTTCTAGGGATCCATAGGATGATTATTTTCCTTTTCTCCTGTATATGGTTGACAATGCTGTGTTTCTTTTCCCCGATATTATTTTATGAGATATTTCCATATGTGACAAATATTTAATATTTGCAAATAAAACTCTAGAGTTCCTTTGAAGTAAAAAAACAAATCATATGCACAAGCATTGCATGCATCATGTGCATAAGCAGGTTTTGTTCTCGACCTCTTGTCTCGCGGTCTAACTCTGTGCTCTTCATTTATTTTGAAGACAAGCTGACTCACCGGTACTACACCAGAGCCAACATTTTAAGACAGATGGATCATCTGGAACAAGAGAATCGCGAGCTGAAAGAGGAAGTGGCCAGATTAAGTGCCTGGATGGAATCATTCTTGGCTGCTCAGAGCCAGTCTTCTTCGACACCTTCAACTCCTCCCCAGAGGACAGTCATCTCTGAGATTGTCTCCTCGACTGTGCATGCAGCCAGCGCACACTTTGCTCCAACGACCATGCCAGTCGGATTCCCGTGGGGGATGCCTCCCAATTTCATGCCCGAGGGCCCTGCTCCCACCTTTGCTTCTATGCCGACATCTAGCTCGGTCCTTGTTGTTCCTCCTCCTGTCATGCATACTTTGCCCAGAGTAGACGACACCATTTATCATTATGAGCCATCTGAGGGCCCAGATGTCTATGAGAAGATGGACGCTATGAACGATCAATTTCTTGAGTTTCGCAAGGAATTGAAAATTCTCAGAGGGAAGGATCTTTTCGGCAAGTCTCCTGCCGAACTCTGCTTGCTTCCCAATGTGAAGATCCCTGTGAAATTCAAGGTCCCTGACTTTGAAAAATACAAGGGAAATACTTGTCCTCTCAGCCACCTGGTCATGTATGCCAGGAAGATCTCGACTCAGACCGACAATGACCAATTGCTTATCCACTACTTTCAGGACAGTCTGTCCGGTGCCGCTCTGCGTTGGTACATGGGTTTAGACAGTGCGAACATCCGATCCTTCAACGATATTGGCGAGGCCTTCGTCAAGAAGTACAAGTACAATGTGGATATGGCTCCCGATAGGGATCAATTGAGAGCCATGTCCCAGAAGGACAAGGAAACATTCAAAGAGTACGCCCAGAGGTGGCGAGAGTTAGCAGCACAGATCGTGCCTTCGCTAGAAGAGAAAGAGATGACTAAGATCTTTCTGAAGACCTTAAGTTCTTTTTATTATGAGCAGATGATTGTTAGCGCTCCTTCTGACTTCACCGAGATGGTGAATATGGGGATGCGTCTAGAAGAAGGGGTTAGAGAAGGACGTCTGACCAGAGAAGAAGGCTCTTCTGCCAAACGTCATGGGTCGTTTGTGAAAAAGAAAGATGGAGAGGCACATGATGTGACCTCCCATGTAAAACCAAGAAGACCATCTGTGAGGAGGAAGACCGTGCGTCCTGCCGGTAACCAGGACCAGGTGGCTCATATAACACCTGTCTTCAGAGATAATCAGCAGTACCAGTAACACAACAACAATCAGCAACCACATCCGCAATATCAACATCAACAGCAGCGTCCGTAACAGCATGCCTACCAGCCTCGAAACAGTAATCAAACCAGCACGAGTTACGAGAGGAAAAGGGTCACCTTCGATCCTATTCCAATGACGTATGCAGAATTATATCCCTCCTTGATAGAGAGGAAGTTGATTACTCCGAGTGACCCACCGGCTATACCTGTTAACCCCCAGTGGTGGTATAAGCCCGAATTACACTGTGTTTACCATTCTGGTGCTCCCGGCCACGACGTGGAGAATTGTTACCCTTTGAAGACCAAGGTTCAAGACCTTGTGAGGTGTGGAATTCTGTGTTTTGGGGACGTAGGTCCTAACGTGAAGAAGAACCCATTGCCCGAGCATGGGAAATCTGTTAACATGGTCCAAGGCTGCCCTGGCAAGTACAAAGTCAAATATGTCAGTCATATCCGACAATCGCTGGTCGAGATGCATCGTTTATTGTGTGATTATAGTCATTACGAGCATGACCACGATAGATGCCGAGTCTGTTCTGTCAATCAAAGAGGTTGTCGCCAGGTGCGCAAAGATGTTCAGGAAATACTGGATGAAGGAGTTATTGAGATCCTTCAAAACAGAAATGTTGACGAAGATGCTGATGAAGTCAATGTGATTTCTCCAGTGTTTCGGATCCCCGAGCCCGTTATTATCAAGTATGATAGTAGCAAGCAGAAGGTTTCTCCTGCATTAACCATCAAGCCAGCTGGACCAGTACCATACTCTTCCGAAAAGGCAATTCCCTTTCGCTACAATGCTGTCGCTGTAGAAAATGGGAAAGAAGTATCCTTACCATCTTTCTCTGTTGTTAACATTGCAGATGTTAGTGGTTTTACCCGCAGCGGTCGTGTGTTTTCAGCACCTCCCAAGCCCCAAGCTAATGATGATTCTGTTGAGCGCCTGAGTGGGGATGCTGTGAGCACTCCGAATCCGGCACTTATTGTTAAGCCCTCCTCTACATTGAGAACTCCTACTTCTGTTGGCCCAAGCGGCAATATGAAAGAAGACTGTGATGAAATGCTGAGGCTCATCAAAAGGAGCGAGTACAATGTTGTAGACCAACTTCTACAAACGCCATCCAAAATATCGGTACTATCATTGCTTTTAAATTCAGAACCACACCGAGAGGCTCTGCAGAACGTTTTGGATGTGGCGTATATAGATCACGATGTCACGATAGAACAATTCGATAGCATTGTTGCAAACATTACTGCTTGTAACAACTTTAGTTTCTGTGACTCTGATCTCCCCGAGGAGGGAAGAGACCACAACTTGGCATTACATATATCTATGGGTTGCAAAGACGACGCCATGTCCAATGTGCTGGTGGACACTGGGTCATCATTGAACGTATTGCCAAAAACCACTCTTTCGAAACTGTCATATCAAGGGCCTCCCTGAGGCAGAGTGGAATAGTTGTGAAAGCTTTCGATGGGTCTCGCAAAACGGTGATTGGGGAAGTTGACCTCCCAGTCAAGATCAGATCGAGTGATTTCCAGATCTCCTTCCAGGTTATGGACATTCACCCATCGTATAGCTGTCTCTTAGGTAGACCACGGATTCACGAGGCAGGCGCCGTGACATCCACCCTACACCAAAAACTGAAATTTGTGAAGAACAAGAAGCTGGTGGTGGTAGGGGGAGAAAAGGCTCTCCTGGTTAGCCACTTGTCTTCCTTCTCATACATAGATGCTGAGGATGAAGTTGGAACTCCTTTCCAAGCTTTATCTATTGCTGAGCCTATCGAGAAGAGAACTCCTTCATTTTCTTCCTGTAAAGATGCAAAGTTGGCCATTGAGTGTGGTGCAACTGCTGGTTTAGGAAAAATGATCGAGCTAGAAGATAACAAGTCTCGGGCTGGCATAGGTTATTCATCTGGGGTTTTCAACATGCAAGGGTTGTTCAAGAGTGGAGGGTTCATCCACACCAGTCAAGGTGAGGAAGCTGCTGCCATTCTGGAAGAGGACGAAGAGGATTCTGGCAACTTCGTCATCCCTGGGGGAATCTGCAATAATTGGGTCGCTGTGGATATTCCAACAGTTATCCATAAGTCAAAGTAATGTTCATTGTGTTTAAAAACCCTCCTCCCATGCCAAAAGGAGGAGTGATGGCATTGTTGGCACATAAATACAATGATATTTTCATTCAATAAATTCATGTTAAATGTTTGTTTTTCCAATTATTTTCTCTTTTTGCTTTTTGCATGAAATTGGTGATCACATAAAACCTTAAAAATAGAACCAATCTTTTCATCTGCATAATGATTGCCTTGTTTGAATTCTAAAGCTTTTCATATCCAAAATCATTATGCAGGTTAATTAAACCCATTGAACATAATGATCCAACACCATCTCCCAATTTTGAGTTCCCTTTATTTGAAGCGGAAGAGGATGATGTTGAAGAGATTTCTGACGAGATTACCCATCTACTTGAGCATGAAGAGAAGATCATTCAGCCGCATCTCGAGAATCTGGAAACAGTCAACTTGGGGTCTGAGGATTGTGTGCGAGAAGTGAAGATTGGGGCACTCCTTGAAGAATCTGTTAAGAAGGGGTTGATTGAATTGCTACGAAAATATGTTGACGTCTTTGCATGGTCATATGAGGACATGCCAGGTCTAGACACTGATATTGTGCAACATTTCTTACCTCTGAAGCCTGAGTGCGTGCCTGTGAAGCAGAAGCTCAGAAGAACTCATCCTGATATGGCAGTAAAGATCAAAGAGGAAGTCCAGAAGCAAATTGATGCGGGGTTTCTGGTGACTTCTAAATATCCTCAATGGGTGGCCAGTATTGTGCCCGTGCCTAAGAAAGACGGAAAAGTCCGAATATGTGTGGACTATAGAGACTTGAATAAATCTAGTCCAAAAGATGATTTTCCTTTACCACACATTGATATGTTGGTAGACAATACAGCTAAATTCAATGTCTTGTCATTTATGGATGGATTTTTCGGATATAACCAGATCAAGATGGCATCCGAGGATATGGAGAAGACAACATTCATCACACCTTGGGGAACATTCTATTATCGAGTGATGCCTTTCGGTTTGAAGAACGTCGGAGCCACATATCAACGGGCTATGACCACCTTGTTTCATGATATGATGCACAAGGAGATCGAGGTATATGTAAATGATATGATTGCAAAGTCAAGAACGGAAGGTGAACATGTTGAGCACTTGTTGAAGCTTTTTCAGCGTTTGAGGAAGTATAAGCTTCATCTAAATCCCAACAAGTGTACATTTGGATTTCGTTCTGGTAAGTTATTGGGCTTTATTGTCAGCGAAAGAGGTATTGAGGTTGATCCTGCAAAGGTCAAAGCAATACAGGAGATGTCTGCGCCCAAAACTGAGAAGCAAGTCAGAGGTTTTCTCGGCCGCTTGAATTATATTTCCAGATTCATATCCCACATGACTGCCACATGTGCGCCGATATTCAAGCTCCTCCGGAAAGATCAATCCCATGATTGGACCGAGGATTGCCAGAAAGCTTTCGACAGTATTAAAGAGTATTTGTCTGAGCCTCTGATTCTGTCTCCGCCTGTAGAAGGGAGACCTTTGATTATGTACTTGACAGTTCTTGAAGACTCAATGGGTTGTGTCCTTGGTCAGCAAGACAAATCAGGAAAGAAAGAATATGCTATTTACTACCTGAGCAAGAAGTTCACAGATTATGAGTCTCGATACTCGATGCTTGAGAAGACATGTTGTGCTTTGGCTTGGGCTGCTAAGCGCTTACGCCAGTATATGATAAATCATACGACCTGGTTGATATCTAGAATGGACCCAATCAAGTATATCTTCGAGAAGCCTGCTTTAACAGGGAGGATTGCCCGTTGGCAAATGTTGTTATCTGAGTATGATATTGAGTATCGAGCTCAGAAGGCTATTAAAGGTAGTATCTTGGTTGATCACTTGGCGTATCAGCCGATCGAAGATTATTAGTCTGTTCAGTATGACTTCCCAGATAAGGAGATCCTGTATTTGAAAATGAAAGATTGTGATGAGCCTACACTCGATGAAGGGCCAGAGCCTGGTTCCAAATGGAGCATGGTGTTTGATGGCGTTGTAAATCAGTATGGAAATGGTATTGGGGCAGTGATTATTACTCCTCAGGGCATACATATTCCTTTTACAGCAAGGCTAACTTTCAAATGCACGAATAATATGGCTGAGTATGAGGCCTGCATTATGGGATTGGAGGAATGCATTGATCTGAGGATCAAGCATCTTGATGTTTATGGTGATTCGGCCCTCGTTGTTAATCAGATTAAAGGTGAATGGGAAACGAATCAGCCTGGTCTCATTCCGTATAGGGATTATGCGAGGAGGATTTCAACGTTCTTTACAGAGGTTGACTTCCATCATATTCCTCGTGATGAGAATCGGATGGCAGATGCTCTTGCTACACTTGCTTCGATGATTGTGGTTAAACTTTGGAATGAAGTTCCCAATATCACTGTGATGCGCTTGGACAGACCAGCTCATGTATTTGCAGTAGAAGATGTGAAAGATGATAAGCCCTGGTATTATGACATCAAGCGTTTCCTTCAGAACCAGGTTTACCCGCCTGGGGCGTCTGTGAAAGATAGGAAAAAGCCAATTGAAGCCAATTGAAGCTCTCTCTTCTCCGTACGATTTTTCCAGCAATATTTTTCCAGCAAAAAAAGCCTCACAAAAAAAGCCAATTGAAGCTCTCTCTTCTCCGTACGATTTTTCCAGCAATATTTTTCCAGCACTCTAAATTTTCAAGCAATTTATTTTGTTTTCTTTTCTAGTTTAATTTCCGAAGCATACAATTTATTTTCTCACGATAGTTTCTACACCGGAAATTATAGTGTAATTTTTACTGGATCTAACCTTACGTTAGATCATAGTATTTTATTTCCTTGTTTTTACTTTCCTATCTGATCGAGAATTGTGAAGAACAAATCCAACCGACTTGTGGTGGAGTGTTCGAGCACCGAAGCTAGGAGATAAAATCCAGATTTCTAGTATTTTTCCAGGTTCATTAATTAATTGATTTATTGTTTTAATTTACATATGCTTTGTTCTGCTGTTTATATATATTGTTTGTTTGATATGGCCGTATTTATGCATGATTATAGTTTGTGCATGTTTATCATGTCTGGCTAATTAATTTAGATATCGGTATGTAAAGTAAGCGGAATAAAGGAATTCAAACTGAGTTGGTTTTAAATTTATTTCAAAATATAGTCACTCTTTTTCTGGTCTCAATTTACAGAGTTAATACCAAGGTTTTTGTACGAGAGTAAAAGACATAAAGAAGTTAAAATCAATAGAACGACGGTTTGAGTTTTTAACTGGACAATGTAAATTGAACATTAACTTTAAATCAGAGCGAACACAATTTTAAAGGTTAATTAAATTCTAATCATTTTCAAAAATTATTTTTAAAAGTTAAATGTGAGGACGAGAGTTAAGCATTTAAGTTTAATCATATAATCTAAGTCAACAGAGCGAGAGTTTGAGACGAGGGTGTTTAGACGGTTAGTATTTTCTCAAAAGGAGTTTCTATAGATTATATTATTTTCAAAAGTGATTTTAGATTTGACGAAATAGTGAGAGCGTACGTTAAAATATAAAGTCATAGTCTAATTCAACAGAGCGAGAGTTTGAGGAAAAGACTTTTAATTAATAGTGTCTACTGAAAAGACTTATTTTAAAATTAAGAAAAAGACCAACGAAGATTTGATTCCCTAATTACGACGAACTACATACTGATATCCATATTATTTGATATTTTATCTAGATCCAAATTTAGTTTTACTTTTCCCCCTAATCATTAAAGTATCATCCGCCTTAGCTTTACGCAGTAACCCTAGAAAAACGGTAGATCGATTCATTAAGTCCCTGTGGGATCGATATCTTTTAAAACTACGCGATTAGACTGTGCACTTGCAGTTAGTACCCCGATAGACTCATAAAGTCGCGATCAGTCAACTTACAAGTTCAAAGTGCTTCAACTTCAACAATGAGTCATAAAAGGTAAAGGCATGAGGCAAGGGTCAAGGAGTAGACAATCAAGCACACAAACAGAACCAAATGACTCCTAAAATATCAATCAAAAGTCATTTAAATCCAACTTAGCAAAGTGGAAGTCAATCATGTCCAATGCACCTCAAAATGCGACAAAAGCATTATAAACAAGTTCATGCAATTATGTGTCAAGATGAAATGAACATGGCAGCAAGGTATGCACATCATAAGCATGTCAAATGAGCTATGTAATCAATATGCAAACCTCCAAGTTCATATCATAAGCATAGAATCACTTTTGGACCAAAATCAAACAAAGTGTATCATGAAACTCTAATGCGTCTTTCATGCTCAAATGAATGCAAAAAGGAGCTCATTATGAATAAATGCACAGAGACTTGATAGAAGCATCATAGAACAGGGGAGAACACATGCGCGAAGGCACCAAACCAGAATCAAAGTGTAACAACATGAATCATGCTATTAAAGTTCACAAAAGTTCACAAAAACAACCACGGATAGGAGGCCTAAACCTCTTGTCAAACAAATGCATCAAAAGGGTATCAAAACTCAAAGTCAGGGGGCAAGGATCCATACATCAAGACATGACATACATACTAAAACATGTGCAAAAGGATTGGTTTCAACACTCAAAGGAAGTGGCACAAGTGCCTCATGCTAAGCAAGCATCAAAATAGGGACTAAAATGCAAACATCAACTTCAAAAATCCAAATCAAATTGAAAACGCATCCTAAATTCATGGGAATTTAACACAAGGTTTCACTAAGCATATATAAACATCATGCAAAAAATCAGGAGCATCCAGATTCATTTGATATGAAAACAAAAATCAAGAAATTGAGAATGCAAAAACATGTCCTAAAATGCAAAATTTAAATTCATGTGTCAAACCCTAGCAAAATGATATAGAAAATAATCAAACCAGTTACCACATCTTAGTATCATGTATGAGGATGGTTTGTGCAAAGGCTTGGGTCAGAATGGTTAAAATATGGGATTTCATGAAGGTTTGAATGCAAATGGTCAAAAATGCACATAAATGAATCAGAAATTCATATTAAATTCCACGTGTCATGAAATAATTGGGCGATGGTACTAAAAAATCAAGGACTCATCAGGGATCATTCACAAAAAGTTTCGTATTTTTTAAAGTATTTTTGCTATTTTTTTTTTAAAAAAAAAACGGGGTAAAATATGTACATGGCATGTGACACATATGCAACAAAATCAATTGGTCACACAAGTCACTTAAGTGACTAATAAAAATAAATAAAAACGAAAATCAGAAAAATATATGGGCCTTTGGATCAAAAGACAAGTCAAAGCGATCTAACGGCCATGGGATCGTCTTCTCCCTCAAGACACTCTGGCCATCAACAGTAACGCCGGTGGGATTCCGGCCACCCACAGCGGCGGCCTCCTCCACGCGCGGCACAGAACTTCACGAAAATGGGGCTACCCCCCCCCCCCCCCTAAACCATATGCTAGGAACTCAAAAATCATATTAGTTTTTCATGAATCTTCACCGATCTCTCAAATCACAAACAACAAGTTTGAACATCAAAACTTTAAATCAAGATTTCTCACTCAATATTGCATCATTTTAAAAAGTAAACACATCTACATCATCACCATATGTCGCATTACGCGAAAAACCGGCGGGAAAACAAGAACAACAGAGCCGCCACCGTGCGTTATTTATCCCAAAAGAGGGAAAGGAAACGCTCGAAGTAAACCTGGAAAAGAACATGGTCTCGCGACCAAAGAGGATGGGTTCGGGAGTCGGTTATGCGAAGGGAAGGTATTAGCACCCCTACGCATCCGTCGTACTCGACGGGATCCACGCACACTAGAAAGGAAAATTGGTTGCTAAACACTGCTCAAATACTCACACACACTGGCTGAAAGGAAACGAAAGAGACTGACTGAAACTGAACTCGGCAGGATGTCGCATCCTAGGCCTACTTAGTCTATCAGGCGTAGACATCAGAGTCCAAGTAGTTCGGACTGGGGAGACGACACATGCTCGCTAGGATGTCGCATCCTATGCATACGTATCTTCTCGGACGAGAGAAGAATCAGAGCATTCGTAGCTTGGCTGACACGCACACAAACAAACACAGGCAAAGGCAAACGTGGAGCCTGAATGCCAATCACTGGACTTACATCAGCATCCGAACCAGAAAAACACACAGGAAACCCACTGCCAATCGCTGGACTTATGTCGGACTCCAACCAGAACACACACAAGGGTGGTTAAGGCACAAAGGGTAAAAAAAGAAAAAAAAGGGCGCCCGGAGAGATCAGCTCAATCTCCTGCCTAGATACTTCATCTGGTATGAAGATCAGGGCGATGTAGTTCCCCTACGCAGGGACAAAGGACTAGCCTAACCAGATAACAGAGGGAGACACAACACTAGGGAGACTACGACTCGAGCCTAGATGTTGTCATGCAAAATCAACCCTAAGTTATGGTTTCTAGCTAAATGGCACAAGGGCCAACCTATCCTAGACAAGGCTTGCACAGGAAGCAAGGGTCTCGATTGCAACTAGGGCAAGAGAAAGGGGAGGTCTCAATCGCAACGAGGGCGAGAGAAAAGAACTAGTGTTAGTTGTTAGTCAAACTCGACAAGACATCGCATCTCGTGCCTACGTATCTCATCTGGACATGAGAATCAGAGTTGCCGTAGTTCGGCTACGGAGGGACAAAGACTCAATTGCAACTAGGGCAAGAGAAAGGGAAAGTCTCGATCGCCACGAGGGCGAGAGAAAGGAAAAGGCTCGATCGCAACGAGGGCGAGAGAAAGGAAAAGGCTCGATCGCAACGAGGGCGAGAGAAAGGAAAAGTCTCGATCGCAACGAGGGCGAGAGAAAGGATCGCAACGAGGGCGAAAGCAAACAAGGACTAGTCTAAACTAAACGTAACTTGTACAGGAAGCAAGTCAAACAAACATACAAGCACAGGTAGCACACACTATACACAAGCAAGGGGCTCAAACAAGGCTAGGTTTTAGTTGAGGGGTCATATCAACCTCAACAAACAAACCTCTAGAACTGGGTAAATGGTGCTCTTAACCTTGCCATTGAGGGGCTAAGGTGAAGCAGATGAAAGGAGATGAGGGGTGTGCCTCATTGCTCTTATCCCTGGTCAGGGAGAGCATTTGAATATCAGAAGGTGTGGGAGTTCAGAATGGGGGAACTCTATCCACAAGTTAGACTCTATAGATCTTGGGATTTTACCCACTATGCATCAACACAGGTAGTGTGAGCAATGTGAGTGACACACAGACTAGCAGGGGATAGGTTGCTTATCCCTTGGTTCTGCCAATTGCCTCTTCACTTAGGAGGTCTTTGACTCTGTACAAGGACAATTTAAACATACACAAACATTGCCTCTTAAGGAGGACTTCAGACAGTTGCCTGGCCAAGTAACAGGCCAGGTCTTCCAGACTACATGAAGAAAAAGGAATTATACCTCAAGCAAGTTGCTAAATAGCAAAGCAAAGCAAGTTCAAAGAACTTAAGCAACTAAGGGTACCTGAAATAGTCAAACTAATCAGTACACAGTTCAACAGTTAAAGCAAAAGGAATTGAATCAACAGTCAACACAGAGAGACCAGTGTGCAAAGCACAAGACTCAAATCATATGAGTCAAGCCACCTACAAAACCAAGAGGTTAGACAATGATATTCAAGCAAGCTCAATCAAAAGAAATTGATCTCAATGGTCATTTGGTGTTCAACCTGAAAACATAAGCTCAACTGTGAGTAACAGGACCACTAGGACAAGCCTAGGGTCAAAAGAGAATGAAAAAGTTAAAACAGCAAAGGAAAGTCAACCAAAATCAAGTTCAAACATTTAAGAAGCAAGCTCAATTGGTCTCAAGTTTATATCATGCATCATCATCAATTCACAAGCAAAAGAAGTCAAAGCATGGCAAGGGAGGGCTCCAAGAAGTCAACAGAATGACTTGCATCAAAAGTCAACTCAAACATTTTCAAAAATCACCAGATAAATCATGGTCAATCCTAACACTTAGCATGGTAAGCATGTAAAATTTCATCACATTTGGACAAGTGGAAGGCAGTCAATGAAAATCATAAAGTCAAAGCAAATTTGAACATGCTCAATGAAGTCAACAGCAAGACTTAGCTCAAAAACCAAACATAATCAATTCCAAAAATCACCAAATAATTCATGCTCAAACAAAATCCATAACATGACATTCATATAAAATTTCAGCTCAATTGGATCATGGGAAGATGGTCAATTAAAATCAGAAAGTCAAAACCAATTCAAGCAAGCACAAAGAAGTCAAACAAGCATGTATCAACTTCACAAAATCATAACTAAATGAAAACAGATGAGAAATGAATGGGATTAACACCAATGCAAAGCTTAAGATGTCTAGTATGCACATGTAAAGTTTCATGATCATACAATAAGGTATGAGAATTTCCCAAAGCAAATGGCCAGATGTGTCACACAAAGTCAACATTTGACTAGACAGGGAGGAAAAATCTCAAACAAATGGAAAATAGCACAATAATTCCAATAAAAATCACAAGTCAACTAGACATATAAGAGAGGGATCATGCCAAATTTGGGGTCAATTGGAGGCCAGGAAGCATGTCAACAAAATTTATGAATTTACACATCCATGGTGTGACACAAGTTGTCACACCCTACTTCAAAAATTCATATCACACAAACCACATATGATAAAATCATGATATTTACACCAAAATAAGCATGAGTGAGTGTAGAATAACCACAAAAATTTTCAGATCAAATGGATGCAACATGATTATTTCACAAAAGGATTGGCAAAAGGTATCAAATAAGCATACATGACAAGAACCCCTATGACATAAAAAATCCAGCCACACAAAAAATAATTAAAAACCATGATAAAATAATAGACATTCAACAGGACATGATGCAAAAAATTTCATGATTTTTGGATGTGAAATGAGTGAATTAGGAATTTTGTAAGATGATGAATGAATTGAGACAAAATGAACAAAATAAGATGGAATGGCAAGTCAACCATGTTGACTGAGTGGCACGGTTGTAATTATATGCATCATTTAAGCAAACGCAGCGTTTAGGCCAATGAAACCAAATGTTCTGATTGGTCGGTTCTCAATGGAACAGTACATACACACATGCAATACGTGAAACCCAGAAAACTGGAAAATAATTAGGGTTTAGCACAGTGTTTAGGGTTCAAGCTACAGTATTCGTCTTCATCAACCAACAGAAATCGTGAAATTCAAACATGCCCAGAAACATCAATCGAGCACACCATTATGATCGGCAAGCAACACATAACACGAATATGGCATCCATTTTCACTAATTCATCTTGAACAAAGCAAATCGAGCAAAAACTTATTTGAGCATAAAAAATGAAATCCAGATTTCTCACAACATAGTTAACCAATTCGAATGATACAAGGTTCACAATACTCAGCAAGGCGAGAACTACACAAAACATGGCAACATTTAGAGAAATGGGAGATTCGAAACTTTACTTGGTTGTGAAGAAAATCGAGAAACAATGGTTGTTTGGATGATGCAGGCTCAAACAGATCCTCCTTATGCTTGATATTGATGGATTCTTGAGGTAGGTTAGCTCAGCAAGGCTTGGACTCTTTCAAATCTCGATTTGCCATTGTTGTGCTTTGGAGAAAACAGAGTTCGAAATCAGCTTCCAGCTGGGATTTGATGTTGCAAAAAGCTTCCAATTGATGGCTAGGTGAAGAAACCAACAAGAGTTGCTCGAGTCTTTTGAGAGTTTGGTCAGAAATGCAATTTGGTGAAAATGCACATTGAGAGAGAATGAGAGTTTCTGTGTGATTGAGGCTGCAGCTAGGGTTGCAATTTGCTGAAAATGAAGTTATATATGTCTGTTTAAGGTTGATTAATGATGTGCTAAGCTTGGTTAACTTAAATGAAGCTAAATGCCAATTGCTAATTTTTCAACATATGCACATGGAGGTGTAAGTTCTGGCCGAGTTTGGGCCTTGGACAAGTTTCAAATATCAATTAAAACAAGTTCCAAATGGCCTAATGTGCTGAAAATGTCTAATTCAAAAAGTCAACTTTTTGCACCACTTGAATTTAATGAAGACAAGTCCAAAAATGCCATTTTGCATGGTGAGGTTTTGATGAATGATGAATGCATTTTTGGAAAGAGGGGAACAAATAGGACTTGTAGGAAAAAACCCCACCAAAATTGGCCAAATGGTTTGTGAGATATGGCCTTTTGAAGTTCAAGATTTTGTGAAAATGAATTGATCATATCTTGACAACCATACATGGGAATTGAGAGTTCTTGGACTTTTTGGAAATGGGAGAACAAGATCTTCAACTTTCATGTTGGGCAAAAATTCATTTGAAGCTTGTATCATGATGTAAGTTTGGGATCAAGAAGTTTCCATTTTTGGCAGTTAAAATTACAGGTCCAGTTTCTATTTTTGGAAATTTTCTGATTGGCTTCAAATTCTTCAATGATATTGTTTGTCATGATATATGAGGCCTATTGGGACATGAATAAGCTCTCTCAAACCAAATCCATCCATCAAAACCATAAAATCAAACACAGTTGACCAAGTTTGACTTTTCTAGGGTTTCTGACTGACTGTGCATGGACTGATGACCTCTGAGCCTCCAATCTTTGACCAAAACACTTCAAATGGACCCCCAAGTCATGTGAACATGTTGGACCAACCCTAGGGCCTTGACTCAATGAAAAACACACTTGCTTGCTTGGTTGACTGATCTCCTGATCAGTTTGACCTAATTCTCTTGATGGGCTTGCACTTGAGGCAAATGGGACAATGCAATGCTATGCAGTGGACCATGATATGCTATGACCTAATATGAGAATGTATGTACAATGATGGGTGCAAATTTGAGGTGCTACAGCTGCCCCTATTCAATCAGCTGGGAACCCGAATGGATGATAGCAGCGGCTGTCAGACTTTCAGGGTAAACAGGGATTGAATACAAAAGTACCGTAGAAATTTGCACCGACTGGATATGATACAAAAAGAACCACGTCATCTACCGATGACAAACTGCATGACATCTTCAGAAAAGCAAAACCATTTACCGATGGTTGGAAAACTGGAAACTTGATATTTACCGATATCAACTTCAGCGAGACCATTTACCGATGGTTGCTGGGAAATAATTTGATGTAGAAAGGAAGCAAGACCATTTACCGATGGTGGCTTCAAAGCAACTTGATATTTACCGATATCAAGGCCATTTACCGATGGCTGCTGCAACTGGGAATTCGATATTTACCGATATCGAAGAAAACTGGGCCATTTACCGATGGCATCTCCGCTTGGGGAGGAACAAAATCTTTGTAGTGATACCAGACAAACCGTTTACCGACGACTTCTGGGGATCTTGACTTTATTAACAAGAGAATAAAGAATGACCAGACATTTACCGATGACTGGGATGAGACTCGATGTTTACCGACATCGAAAGATGATGTTTACCGACATCAAAAAGAATGACCAGACATTTACCGATGACTGGGAATGAGGAATTTATTGGGGAGAAACAAACAAATGTTTGCAACTGAAAACCAGATAGGACATTTACAGATGACTCTACTGGGGATTTCTAGCTGGAGAATTATCAGACATTTACCGATGACTGAGGGAAAGACTCGATGTTTGCCGACATCGAAAGATGATGTTTACCGACATCAAAAGCAAGACCAGACATTTACCGATGACTGGGTGAGACTCGATGTTTACCGACACCGAAGCAATGGCGTTTACCGACACCAAAAAATGACCAGACATTTACCGATGACTGGGTGAGACTCGATGTTTACCGACACCGAAACAATGGCGTTTACCGACACCAACGGAGAGGAGGAATACTTCTTCGATTTGAAAATCGGAAATTGGCCTGAACGCCACTTCGGTCTGAATACCGGAAAATTGGCCTGAGTGCCATGAGTACATCGACCTGATCGTCGGAAACTCCTTCGGTCTGAATACCGGAAAATTGGCCTGAGTGCCATGAGTACATCGACCTGATCGTCGGAAACTCCTTCGGTCTGAATACCGGAAAATTGGCCTGAGTGCCATGAGTACATCGACCTGATCGTCGGAAACTCCTTCGGTCTGAATACCGGAAAAACATAAGTACATCGACCTGATCGTCGGAAACTTCTTCGGTCTGAATACCGGAAAAACATAAGTGCATCGACCTGATCGTCGGAAACTTCTTCGGTCTGAATACCGGAAAAAACATAAGTACATCGACCTGATCGTCGGAAACTTCTTCGGTCTGAATACCGGAAAAAACATAAGTACATCGACCTGATCGTCGGAAACTTCTTCGGTCTGAATACCGGAAAGACATAAGTACATCGACCTGATCGTCGGAAACTTCTTCGGTCTGAACACCGGAAAAAACATAAGTACATCGACCTGATCGTCGGAAACTTCTTCGGCCTGAACACCGGAAAATCATGAGACATATTATCTATAGCCGTCAGAACGTAGATAATACACTCGCATGGAAGATTATCCATAACCGGGTTGTAGGTTGTTAAATGGATAAGCGACCGAAAAGAAAGGCATCGGGGTACCCGGAATAGGTATGCAAAGATGACCAATCAAAAGAGGATAAAATTGCTAACTCGGAGCAAATACCCAAAAGAAAGGGGAAGACCCACTGGGGACAATACTGCTTGATCAAGGCAAGTATCCAGAGGGGAAAATAATATCAATACCGCAAACTGGATACTGATAACTGCAAAGAGGGGATTACATCTACCGGTTAGTAGGCAGAAAACCACGGAAAAGTAACCAGTCATCGATAAGATGAGCACACAGGGTTAACTCCACCAAGGGGAGAACGTGGGATTTTACAACTACCAGCTAGTGGGTAGAAAACCACAAAGATAGGACTTACAACTACCGGTTCGTAGGTAGAGGCCCCAAATTCCGCTGAGGATAAGATGAGTGAGCGACTATTCATTTATGCCCCAGGGAAGAACAGGAGACAACAGAAAGCCAATTCAGGATCGATCCAAAAAGGCAGACTGGAACACGACTCATCCTAATGAGGAAAGAACTCAATAGGGAAAACCCATCCCAATGTGTGTTGGGAGGGAACGGAAACAACCGCCATCCACGAGGATGTATCTCAGTGGGGAAATGGCAGGAAAGGATAGACACTTTCTGCTTAAGGGGTTGGCTCTACATGGAGAGATCAGACACACCCACATCTGCTAGAGGAAAATCTACTGGAGAGATTCTTATCAACAAATAGCAGGAGACAACCATCAACAGATACACGGCAACAGCTGCGTCATGAGTATCTGAATGTTATGATTATGCATGTATGCAGTATCTAAAAATGTATGATGAATGCTGACAAACAGACATGCTCAACACGCAGGTCCGGGAATCAACCGTCCGGAGAGAAAACCAAAGTCACCATAGAGCCAAGAAAATCCACTGGAGGCTGGGACAATAGGGAACAATCACCATCCTGCAGGGGAGAAAGACCACCAGAGGTTTCCGGAGGGATCGTCGGTCACAACCGGAGAAAAGAGTTCAACATACAGGCGGATGCGCCACAACAACTTGTGCTGGAAATCAGGGATACCAAGAAGCAACCAGATCTCTGATGAGGATACATAGGCATTGATAAAGCTCATCATGCCAACAACTCCGCTGGGGATCCATCTGAGGACATGATGGAGTACTGGGATGTCAATTCACCGAATACTGAATCTTCCAAGAAAAGCACCCATGCTGGGGGAGAGAGGAAGACCACTCTGCTGGAGAGAGGAAAGTTAAAGTCTTCAGTAAACACTCTGCTTGGGGAACTGCCCCACAAAAGTATTTCAACAGCAACCTTGCTGGGAATGCCCCACGGTAGGGCTCGAACAATCCTCTACTGGAGATGCCCCACAATAGGGCTAACAGGGACTTGGAGGAAGAATGTTGTACTGCCGGGTAACTTCAACCAACACTGCACTGAGCAACCTTGCTGAGGAGAAACCAAAAGAAGTTCGACAGGAGAAAGATACGGTTATGCTCGAGATACGAACAAATGTCTTACCTGTTGGTAATCATACCACCCTCGGGAGAGCACTGCGGATCTCCTAAGTATCCTTCCATCATTGTGAACGTTCACTTTGTTTAAGAACAGTTTTTGAAAAATTTGTTTATTTTGAAAACAATGATACTTTATCAATTAAAACATGCAGAACATTTGTTGAGTTGAAACAAATAGGAGTGCAAATAATTGGATAAAAGCTCAAATTAATGTGATGGAATGGTAGTCTGCAAAGGGCGAGACTCCATAGATCTGTACAAGTTTGAAATCGGTGATATATATTGGAGAGGGCTACATTGAACATAATGACCTTTCCTCTACCATTCCGAATTTTCGATGTATTCGGAGCTTCAGTTGACGACGAATCGAGAACCCCTGACGGATGACAGATATAGAGCACAGTCTTGTCAAGATGCAGTTACTTGCCAAATCCCTAATTTTTGCCTAGATTGCCCCAGTGTGAGGTGTTCAATCTAGCGGGATGCAAATTCTTTTTCAATGTCTCTAATTTTTGCCTGGATCGCCCTTTCGGGTTTTCAATCCACCGAGACGCTCCTTTTTGCCTAAGTCGCCCTTTGGGGTGTTCGACTTAGCGAGCTATTCTGTTTTTTTTTTGTTTAGGCGAAGTATTTCTTGACTGCATCGGGATTCACAGGACGAGTGAACTTCTTCATCCATTGTAGTAAGCGTCAGAACACTGCCTGAAAAGGCTCTCTTGAAAACATATGGACATTCCTAGCTTGGAGTCCACTTGCCCCTGGAATCGGGCACGAAAGACAAGACTTTCTTGAGCACAAGGTCCCTCGGAACACCTGAGGCTTGACCTTCTTATCGCGTGCTCTTTTCACTCTCTGCTGATATAACTGACCATGACACATGGCAGTTGATCTCTTCTTTTCGATCGAATTCAGCAACAGTCAACTCGGGACTTTGAGGGTGCTATTTCTCTTTTGTTTTTTCTTTCTTTTTCTTTCTTTTGATTTCTTTTGATTTCTTTTGATTTCTTTTGATTTTGCACCCTCTCTTTCTTTGTTTTTTTTTTTTGATTGATTTTTTTGATTAATGCCCCAGTTGGCTGTTCTGCTGATTCTCGAGATGCAGCTGAGTATGATCTTCTTTTCTTGCTCAAGAAGTCGGGAAATACCGTCAGGAATTCCTTCAACATCATCTTCTTCCGCTTCGAATACAGGGAATTCAAAATTGGGAGATGACGTCCGATCATTATGTCCAATGGGTTTGAGAAACAACCTGCATAAAGATTTTGAGTATAAAAGCTTTTTGAAAATCAAACAAGACAATCGTTATGCAGATGAAAAGATTGCTTTTATTCTTGTTTTTAGGGTTTTTTGTGATCACCAATTTCATGTAAAAAGCGAAAAGGGAAAACAAATGGAAAAACAAATGTTTAACATGAATTTATTTGAATGAAAATATCATTGCACAAAACGTTGCCAACAATGTCATCACTTCTCCTTTTGGCATGGGAGAAGGGTTTTTAAACAAAGTGATTATTACAATGACTTATGAACACTATAGGAAAGCCCACAGTGACCCAATTGTGATAGATCCCACCGGGGATGACAACTGTCAGTATTTCTTGCATCAGCAACTTCTGTTTTCTGAACAATCCTCCATAAGAAAAGTCGGCGCCAACCCAGGACCTGTTATCTTCAAGCTTGATTAACACGGGGACCTAAGTCTTCAAAGCTCAGAATCCCTGACCTCACAAGGTCTTGAACCTTCATCCTCAGCCATGTTTGCCCTCATCTCAGCCAACTCAGCTTGGACTTGATCCATACTCCTCTAATGATTCAATCTGGTTGAGTAGCGGTGCGGACGACGATCAGCAATCCTGTCTCAGTCAGGAACCAAAGTGAGAAGTCTCTCCCAAACATGTCTGTAATGCAAGATATGTGCATGATATGCATGATATGGGTACTATTTTGTCATGAATGATCCTGATAAAGGATATGCGTATGCGAGTTAACTTTTTTCACTTTCATGCATTACTATTTTTTGGAAAATAAACATGCTATGATGCAAATGATGCAAACATGACTGGTCAGGCTGTGCGTCTCAAGGCACAGGGTCAAAGCTTCGGCTTGAACTCGGAGTCGCAATCCATCTGAAACCCAAAGTCATCTGAGGAACTGGCATCTGAACCCATATCTGGAGAACCGAGTCACCATAAATCCGACTTGGGGAGTTCCGAAATAAACGGAACTGGAGATTACAACACTATCATCACAGGAAAATCCACCGAACGGATGACAGCCAGATCCTCTGAACAGGTACTCTCAAATCAACCTGGGGGTCCGAAATAAACGGAACCCGCTGATAAACCACGGACAGAACTCCGGCGTCCCAGAAATAAATGTCCATAAATTCAGCTGAACCAAAGTCACCATCACAGCATCACTGGCAGAAACCGTATCTGTAGAGATCAAACCCTCCCCTCACTGGTAGGTTCTAAGAACAGAAGTTTGTCAGCTTCAGCCCTTCAGTCGAGAATAATACGTTTACCACTGAAGGTTTAGCATTATTACGGGATAAAAGACCTCTGCTGACTCCCCTCAACAGGATATCCTAAAGCAAGTTCCCAGTCTCGGGGTCCTCGGATTGAGCAGCGAGAATGCGCCCACCAGAGCTAACATAATCACGTCTCGGAGGAGAGGCCTCGACTGAGTTCTCGGGAAATGGTCACCAGAGTCGACGATTTCTAAAGGAATATCTGTCGTTATGGAACACCCATAGGACAAAATATATCCAACAGAAACCTCGTCTGGAATGTGGGTCTCATGAACGACTTATCATATCAACATGCCATGCAAGCCTCATGACTATCCACTCTAACACCTATGTGTACACTCAAGCCTGGGTAGTGGGCTTATTTCTCACAAAATATCCCATCCCAACAAACAGACAACCAGCAGATGAATATGAATGAATGCAAACATTAATGCAAACAATAAATGTAAACAGTAAATGCAAATATATACAAATGAATGCAATAAAAAAAACAGCCAATAGCAACCAAAACCCTAACCTAGAGAGCGCTAGGAGAGACTCGCTCAGGGAAGATGGACCAGCGGAGGTCAACTTCTCTATTATCCCCAGCAGAGTCGCCAGCTGTCGCATTACGCGAAAAACCGGCGGGAAAACAAGAACAACAGAGCCGCCACCGTGCGTTATTTATCCCAAAAGAGGGAAAGGAAACGCTCGAAGTAAACCTGGAAAAGAACATGGTCTCGCGACCAAAGAGGATGGGTTCGGGAGTCGGTTATGCGAAGGGAAGGTATTAGCACCCCTACGCATCCGTCGTACTCGACGGGATCCACGCACACTAGAAAGGAAAATTGGTTGCTAAACACTGCTCAAATACTCACACACACTGGCTGAAAGGAAACGAAAGAGACTGACTGAAACTGAACTCGGCAGGATGTCGCATCCTGGGCCTACTTAGTCTATCAGGCGTAGACATCAGAGTCCAAGTAGTTCGGACTGGGGAGACGACACATGCTCGCTAGGATGTCGCATCCTATGCATACGTATCTTCTCGGACGAGAGAAGAATCAGAGCATTCGTAGCTCGGCTGACACGCACACAAACAAACACAGGCAAAGGCAAACGTGGAGCCTGAATGCCAATCACTGGACTTACATCAGCATCCGAACCAGAAAAACACACAGGAAACCCACTGCCAATCGCTGGACTTATGTCGGACTCCAACCAGAACACACACAAGGGTGGTTAAGGCACAAAGGGTAAAAAAAGAAAAAAAAGGGCGCCCGGAGAGATCAGCTCAATCTCCTGCCTACATACTTCATCTGGTATGAAGATCAGGGCGATGTAGTTCCCCTACGCAGGGACAAAGGACTAGCCTAACCAGATAACAGAGGGAGACACAACACTAGGGAGACTACGACTCGAGCCTAGATGTTGTCATGCAAAATCAACCCTAAGTTATGGTTTCTAGCTAAATGGCACAAGGGCCAACCTATCCTAGACAAGGCTTGCACAGGAAGCAAGGGTCTCGATTGCAACTAGGGCAAGAGAAAGGGGAGGTCTCAATCGCAACGAGGGCGAGAGAAAAGAACTAGTGTTAGTTGTTAGTCAAACTCGACAAGACATCGCATCTCGTGCCTACGTATCTCATCTGGACATGAGAATCAGAGTTGCCGTAGTTCGGCTACGGAGGGACAAAGACTCAATTGCAACTAGGGCAAGAGAAAGGGAAAGTCTCGATCGCCACGAGGGCGAGAGAAAGGAAAAGGCTCGATCGCAACGAGGGCGAGAGAAAGGAAAAGGCTCGATCGCAACGAGGGCGAGAGAAAGGAAAAGGCTCGATCGCAACGAGGGCGAGAGAAAGGAAAAGTCTCGATCGCAACGAGGGCGAGAGAAAGGATCGCAACGAGGGCGAAAGCAAACAAGGACTAGTCTAAACTAAACCTAACTTGCACAGGAAGCAAGTCAAACAAACATACAAGCACAGGTAGCACACACTATACACAAGCAAGGGGCTCAAACAAGGCTAGGTTTTAGTTGAGGGGTCATATCAACCTCAACAAACAAACCTCTGGAACTGGGTAAATGGTGCTCTTAACCTTGCCATTGAGGGGCTAAGGTGAAGCAGATGAAAGGAGATGAGGGGTGTGCCTCATTGCTCTTATCCCTGGTCAGGGAGAGCATTTGAATATCAGAAGGTGTGGGAGTTCAGAATGGGGGAACTCTATCCACAAGTTAGACTCTATAGATCTTGGGATTTTACCCACTATGCATCAACACAGGTAGTGTGAGCAATGTGAGTGACACACAGACTAGCAGGGGATAGGTTGCTTATCCCTTGGTTCTGCCAATTGCCTCTTCACTTAGGAGGTCTTTGACTCTGTACAAGGACAATTTAAACATACACAAACATTGCCTCTTAAGGAGGACTTCAGACAGTTGCCTGGCCAAGTAACAGGCCAGGTCTTCCAGACTACATGAAGAAAAAGGAATTATACCTCAAGCAAGTTGCTAAATAGCAAAGCAAAGCAAGTTCAAAGAACTTAAGCAACTAAGGGTACCTGAAATAGTCAAACTAATCAGTACACAGTTCAACAGTTAAAGCAAAAGGAATTGAATCAACAGTCAACACAGAGAGACCAGTGTGCAAAGCACAAGACTCAAATCATATGAGTCAAGCCACCTACAAAACCAAGAGGTTAGACAATGATATTCAAGCAAGCTCAATCAAAAGAAATTGATCTCAATGGTCATTTGGTGTTCAACCTGAAAACATAAGCTCAACTGTGAGTAACAGGACCACTAGGACAAGCCTAGGGTCAAAAGAGAATGAAAAAGTCAAAACAGCAAAGGAAAGTCAACCAAAATCAAGTTCAAACATTTAAGAAGCAAGCTCAATTGGTCTCAAGTTTATATCATGCATCATCATCAATTCACAAGCAAAAGAAGTCAAAGCATGGCAAGGGAGGGCTCCAAGAAGTCAACAGAATGACTTGCATCAAAAGTCAACTCAAACATTTTCAAAAATCACCAGATAAATCATGGTCAATCCTAACACTTAGCATGGTAAGCATGTAAAATTTCATCACATTTGGACAAGTGGAAGGCAGTCAATGAAAATCATAAAGTCAAAGCAAATTTGAACATGCTCAATGAAGTCAACAGCAAGACTTAGCTCAAAAACCAAACATAATCAATTCCAAAAATCACCAAATAATTCATGCTCAAACAAAATCCATAACATGACATTCATATAAAATTTCAGCTCAATTGGATCATGGGAAGATGGTCAATTAAAATCAGAAAGTCAAAACCAATTCAAGCAAGCACAAAGAAGTCAAACAAGCATGTATCAACTTCACAAAATCATAACTAAATGAAAACAGATGAGAAATGAATGGGATTAACACCAATGCAAAGCTTAAGATGTCTAGTATGCACATGTAAAGTTTCATGATCATACAATAAGGTATGAGAATTTCCCAAAGCAAATGGCCAGATGTGTCACACAAAGTCAACATTTGACTAGACAGGGAGGAAAAATCTCAAACAAATGGAAAATAGCACAATTAATTCCAAGAAAAATCACAAGTCAACTAGACATATAAGAGAGGGATCATGCCAAATTTGGGGTCAATTGGAGGCCAGGAAGCATGTCAACAAAATTCATGAATTTACACATCCATGGTGTGACACAAGTTGTCACACCCTACTTCAAAAATTCATATCACACAAACCACATATGATAAAATCATGATATTTACACCAAAATAAGCATGAGTGAGTGTAGAATAACCACAAAAATTTTCAGATCAAATGGATGCAACATGATTATTTCACAAAAGGATTGGCAAAAGGTATCAAATAAGCATACATGACAAGAACCCCTATGACATAAAACATCCAGCCACACAAAAAATAATTAAAAACCATGATAAAATAATAGACATTCAACAGGACATGATGCAAAAAATTTCATGATTTTTGGATGTGAAATGAGTGAATTAGGAATTTTGTAAGATGATGAATGAATTGAGACAAAATGAACAAAATAAGATGGAATGGCAAGTCAACCATGTTGACTGAGTGGCACGGTTGTAATTATATGCATCATTTAAGCAAACGCAGCGTTTAGGCCAATGAAACCAAATGTTCTGATTGGTCGGTTCTCAATGGAACAGTACATACACACATGCAATACGTGAAACCCAGAAAACTGGAAAATAATTAGGGTTTAGCACAGTGTTTAGGGTTCAAGCTACAGTATTCGTCTTCATCAACCAACAGAAATCGTGAAATTCAAACATGCCCAGAAACATCAATCGAGCACACCATTATGATCGGCAAGCAACACATAACACGAATATGGCATCCATTTTCACTAATTCATCTTGAACAAAGCAAATCGAGCAAAAACTTACTTGAGCATAACAAATGAAATCCAGATTTCTCACAGCATAGTTAACCAATTTGAATGATACAAGGTTCACAATACTCAGCAAGGCGAGAACTACACAAAACATGGCAACATTTAGAGAAATGGGAGATTCGAAACTTTACTTGGTTGTGAAGAAAATCGAGAAACAATGGTTGTTTGGATGATGCAGGCTCAAACAGATCCTCCTTATGCTTGATATTGATGGATTCTTGAGGTAGGTTAGCTCAGCAAGGCTTGGACTCTTTCAAATCTCGATTTGCCATTGTTGTGCTTTGGAGAAAACAGAGTTCGAAATCAGCTTCCAGCTGGGATTTGATGTTGCAAAAAGCTTCCAATTGATGGCTAGGTGAAGAAACCAACAAGAGTTGCTCGAGTCTTTTGAGAGTTTTGGTCAGAAATGCAATTTGGTGAAAATGCACATTGAGAGAGAATGAGAGTTTCTGTGTGATTGAGGCTGCAGCTAGCGTTGCAATTTGCTGAAAATGAAGTTATATATGTCTGTTTAAGGTTGATTAATGATGTGCTAAGCTTGGTTAACTTAAATGAAGCTAAATGCCAATTGCTAATTTTTCAACATATGCACATGGAGGTGTAAGTTCTGGCCGAGTTTGGGCCTTGGACAAGTTTCAAATATCAATTAAAACAAGTTCCAAATGGCCTAATGTGCTGAAAATGTCTAATTCAAAAAGTCAACTTTTTGCACCACTTGAATTTAATGAAGACAAGTCCAAAAATGCCATTTTGCATGGTGAGGTTTTGATGAATGATGAATGCATTTTTGGAAAGAGGGGAACAAATAGGACTTGTAGGAAAAAACCCCACCAAAATTGGCCAAATGGTTTGTGAGATATGGCCTTTTGAAGTTCAAGATTTTGTGAAAATGAATTGATCATATCTTGACAACCATACATGGGAATTGATAGTTCTTGGACTTTTTGGAAATGGGAGAACAAGATCTTCAACTTTCATGTTGGGCAAAAATTCATTTGAAGCTTGTATCATGATGTAAGTTTGGGATCAAGAAGTTTCCATTTTTGGCAGTTAAAATTACAGGTCCAGTTTCTATTTTTGGAAATTTTCTGATTGGCTTCAAATTCTTCAATGATATTGTTTGTCATGATATATGAGGCCTATTGGGACATGAATAAGCTCTCTCAAACCAAATCCATCCATCAAAACCATAAAATCAAACACAGTTGACCAAGTTTGACTTTTCTAGGGTTTCTGACTGACTGTGCATGGACTGATGACCTCTGAGCCTCCAATCTTTGACCAAAACACTTCAAATGGACCCCCAAGTCATGTGAACATGTTGGACCAACCCTAGGGCCTTGACTCAATGAAAAACACACTTGCTTGCTTGGTTGACTGATCTCCTGATCAGTTTGACCTAATTCTCTTGATGGGCTTGCACTTGAGGCAAATGGGACAATGCAATGCTATGCAGTGGACCATGATATGCTATGACCTAATATGAGAATGTATGTACAATGATGGGTGCAAATTTGAGGTGCTACACCATAGCATGTAGTTTCATTTAGGCATAAGAAATGAGCAAAATAAGAGAGTCGAAATTTGAGTTACCGGAAATGACACCTTCTTAAACTTCAGTATGGTGATGAGATAAGCTCCAGAATACCTCCCTTGAACTTCTATGAATGTTTGCTACCGTTGGTTGTGCTTGAAACGGTCCAGATCTTGAGATTCAAGAAGCAACCTCCATTAAAGCTCTGTTTAGAAACTGCTTGGAATGGCTCAAACGAAGGGTGGTTTGTGATCCTTAGAGTGTGTAGATCAAGAATATGTTATTGGTTTTCATTTTCCATGGATGTATGGAGAGATTTGATGAGAATAAAGTATGAGATTATTTTTGGAAAGTCAGATTTTCAGTGTGTATGGAGGTTGCACGAATTAGGGTTTTGCTCAATGAATTTTTTAGAGTTTATACTCTAATTTTTGTGGCTTAGTGGGCTCAAATGAAAGAGTTTCAAGTCCATGATCATTTTGGCTATTTTTGGAAATACCCCCCTTATTTGCACATGGACAACCTTGTTTAATGCATTAATCCTCTCTTGAGACTTGATTAATCATGATTATATGAAAGAAATAACACAAGATGATGTTTAATGGCAATTTTCCAAAAATGTAATTTTTGTGCATGCAAGACTTTTCCACACATGTGGGAATGCATGGGCTCAAATTCCAAGGTGGATTTGTCCCAAAAAACAATGCTGAATAAATTCCCAATGATTGGCATGTGAGAATATTCCATGATGTCATCTTGTGCCCTTTTGACTTTTCATGAAAGAAAGCTTGAAAAATGACTTGCACCATTGATGAATCATGCAAAATTATAGGTCACTTTGCATGCCATTTTGAAGTATTTCTCAAAACAAAACCATAGCGAAAAGAGCCACACCAATTGGACTTGTCAACCTCAAGTTATGCCTTTTTAAAGCCTTCATGCACACTTCATCATTCAAGACCCATAACTCTTCAACCATTCATCATATGGCCTTGAATTAGGATTTTTTGGAAAGGGGAGACAAAGATCTACAACTGTCATGTCTAAGAAAAAGTTCAAAACCGCCCTTGCTTTTGATAATTTGTTTGGTACATCAGCAAGCTCGCTAGGCGAGTGAGGTAGTGAAGGGCTCGCTAGGCGAGCACTCAGCGAGGTTCCAGCGAATACTCCCAGACTTGGATAAAAGCATAGCTAGCAATTACTCGCTAGGCGAGCATCCTGCGAGCAGGTAGCGAGCAATTCCAGTAGCAACATCATCAAGGCTCGCTGGAGCGAAGGAGGAAGCATGGGCTTCGCCTAGCGAAGGATTGCTCGCTTAGCGAGCATGACAGCTCAGAAAGTTTCTTCTGGGCGCAGGTGACTCTGGTGGCTTATTTTGGGGCTCGCTAGGCGAATCATTCTGCTCGCCTAGCGAGCATGACAGCTCAAGAACATCTTTCCAAATTTGGTAACCTGTGCACTGGACCTTTGTTCCTTCAAGATTAATGTTTTGAATGATGAATAGACCCCATTTGAACATGTTGGAAGTATCTCAAGTCATTCCCTAGCCATTTGACCCTCAGTTGACCAACAATTGACTTTTGACTTCACAGTTGAATTTCGAACTGTACTGAGCCCATTAAGCTTGATCCTTTAAAGAAAACCTCTGAAAATGAAACCCTAGCTCCCAAGAGCTCTTACACAACATCCATAAGACCTTCAAACCAAGAATGCATCTCAATCCTTGAGGAACCCTACTTTGACTGCTTCAGTAGACCAAAGTTGACCAGAGGTCAAACCCTAATTCATATGAACTTTGCTGATAAGAAATGAAAATTTGAGGAAAGAAAGGTCATGAGGATGGTGATGCACCCTTGATACCCAGATGAATACAAACTTCCTTGAGTGTTGAGAAAAACCCTAGTTGATGCACAATTTCTCTTGTGTTGACTGATCATTCAGATAGAACCCACAAAGTGACTTGGATGATATCCAAGCTTCTTGGAAGACAAACTCTTGGAGCTAATTCTGATTGACATGATGAAATGCAATATGAAATGTTAAATGTCCTAAAATGAATGCATGAATGAGGAGGGCAAATTTGAGGTGCTACAAACGCTATTAGGATTTTCTCGACTCTTAATCTCGTTCCTACTCTGTTGGATGACACTTATTTCTTTTTGAATATGAGGAATGCAAAGGGTGGTGGTACCATTGCATGTTGTTTGCCTCTGTTGTACAAGTTGTTTATTTCGCACTTACCACAGAAGCTTGCCTTCAAGGAGAACAAAGGATGTCTACGGTGGTCCACGAGACTTATGTCTTTCACTAATGATTATATCTTTTGGTATAACCGTGTTTATGATGGTGTGCAGATTATTGACTCTTGTGGTGAATTTTCCAATGTGCCTCTTGTAAGACCCCAATTTTGTCCCTAAGATCCCTCATGGCATCATATCATATCATTGCATTTTGCCTCAAGGATCATTGTGCACCTTGCCTCCTTCCCTGTGGGTGGGTTATCTTTTTGAGAGTGATTCTTGATCACCAAGCATGTTTTGCATTTGTATATCATTTCTTTTCTTTTTATCACTAACCAAAAGTACAAAAATATGTCATCTAACCCTTGTCTTGCAGATGAAGCAATCAACAGTCAAGACAGTCAAAGGCAGTCATTGAGCCATAGATGGTGGCCATTCTTGAGAATTTGGACACCACAGTCATTATCAAGAGTTCATATGAACCATGATGTTATTTTGAAGCAAAATCCCAAGTGGTAGAGGCTTGAATTTCATTAGAGCATTGCCAGGTCAATTGAAGACCTAGAAAGTCAACTGCCAAGTCAACTGTGGATTTGGAGGTGGGAAGTGATTAGAAATACTTCATTCATGTTCAAACAAGTCTTATTTGACATTTCAAACATTAACATTGAAGAAAATAAAGTCAGGTCAAAACTTTCCAAAAATAGAAAGTGACCTATAATTCAAATTTGCCAAAAATGGAAAGGTTTTAGCCTAACTTCAACTTCAAATTACATCATCAAGAAAGCTTCAAAGGAAATTTTGTTGAACATGAAAGTTGTAGATCTTTCTCTTCCATTTCCAAAAAATCCAAGATCATCAACTTCTCATGTGTGGTTAAGGAGATATGATCAAAACATGGCAAAGTGTACTTGAAGATTCAAATGGCCATAACTTCTCAACCATAGCTCCAATTCAAGTGGTTCTTTTTGCTAAATTCTCATTTTGACCTCTAGATTCCAAATCATACATTTCATTACACCAATTGTCATCACATAATCATTTGCCATTTCACTTGATTTTTGAGGGAAATTTTAAAGTTTAAAATTGGTGCATTGTTTAAGCATTCTACCATTGCATTTAGCTCAAAAATGATATTTTGAGTGAATTTCAATCCAAACCCGTGCACTATTCACCATGCACACCATGCATAGAGGTGAAATACCAAATTTGCATATACACCACATTCTTACTAATTCCAATTACCATTTGGCTAAACATGATTAGGAGGGTGATTAACAGAGCATATATAACAGAAACCCTAACTGTTTTTCACTAACAACAATCACAATTTTCAGATCTAGAAAATTTTCACACTTTTTATCTCAAAATTTTCTCTCAAATTCTTCAAGAAAATCACATTCCATTGCTTAATTCATCATATTGAAGCATCACTGAGCAAGTTTGGAAGAGGATTCACATGAAATCGTGCATGATTGAAGCATAGTGAAGCTTGGAAGCAACAATGGCAAATCAAAATTCTGTTGAAATCGTGTGCAATTGAGCTTTGATCTTTCATCCAATCAACCATACAAGTGTTGTAGAAGAACATTGGAGCATTGCAAGGCCTGAAACACACAAATTCCAAAGCTGCTGTTCAAGAGGTTACAAAATCGATTCTCTCTTTTCTCAAAATTCTTGTGATATATTTGTAGATCTTGTTGCTGTGATCATTCTGAGCTTCGAATCATTAAATTCCATGCAAAATTGAGTTAGGTAGGTTGATTTAAAGTTTTGTGCATGAATGATGATTGCTTCGATTTGATCTTGTCTTGATGATTTATGCTTAGCCATGCCTTGATTCATGATCTATGATGTATGTGCTGCATGTTGATATGATCATTTTTGAATTCTGGGAGAAATGTTCTTGAGTGTTGATGAACACTCACTGTTCATACGCGTGCACGATGAGGAAGATGATACAGGTCTTTGGCAACGGTTTCAATCCATTTTCTGCAACACAAATCCGTTTCCTTATGTTCACGTTAGGGTTAGCACGTGATTGGCTCATGCAAACGCCCATGCACGCTCCTGATTGGTCCGCCCAGTTGACCGCGCCATTGCTTGACAACACATAAATGGAACGGCATCGTTTTGCTTCCTGGCGCGCTAAATTCAAATTAAATTTTAAACAATTCCATTTAATCCATTTTAATTGTTACATATTATTTCATTTTATTTCCAATCTTCAAAAAATCAAAACAAATTGAAAATTGCTCCAAAAAATATGTGGTTTTTTGCATTGTGTCACATTTTCTGTCTAGTATTTTATGATCATTTTTCCATAAATTGTGCTTGGCTGGAAAGTATTTTGTGCTAGGGTTTGTAAACATGTATGCATTTTGTACCTTGCCTTGCCATATCATTTGTGAAATGCTGGTTGTTAATCCAATGAATCTGAAAATTTGCATGTTGGAACTAGACTCTTTGCTTGACATTTTGGTGTTGATTTGGTATTTTTATCATGTGTCATTGTTGTTTTATGATTGTTCTAAGTTGGTGTGACAATTTGTGTCACACCTTTGCTTGTTCATCTTATGTGATGTGTTTGCCTTGGCAAATGATCTCCAATTGTCCTGATTTTTTGTGTGATGCATAGTATGATGTTGTGAATGAGCATGAATTTTCTTGGAATCATTTGAATCATTTCTGATTTAATTGAGATTTTTCATTCTGGTTGGTCATATTTGAGCTTTAAATTTGTCTTGAACTTCAATTGATCATGAAATGCTTTTGGTATATGATATTGATGTGAGACCTTTTGGATTGTTTCAATATGTGTTTGAAGTTGATTCATGTTAATTTTCAGCTTCTGTTTTGAATTTTTTCTCCATCTTTGACCCTAGGCTTTGACCTAGTGGTTTGCCTCTCATGTTTGAGCTTTGATTTCAGGTTGAACATCCAAGTTACTTGGTTAAGGATGCTTCATCACTTGAGCATTGTTGTTTGCCTTTGATTACTAATCTCTGTGTGTTTTGTAGGTTGATGTTGACTCATTTGAGTTTGACCTTTGACTTACACATTGTGTACATTGGGATTGTTTGTTGCGTATTGACTGTTGTTTGGTTGTCTAAACTTTGTACTGATTTGTTTGATGTTTCCACAGGTACATAAGTTGCTTTAAGTTCACTTTGAACTTGCTTTTGCTTGGTTGCTTAACCACTTAGGTATAACCTCTCTTCTTCATGTAGTCTGGAAGACCTGTCCTGTTATGTGGGCAGGCACCTGTCTGAAGTCCTCCTTAAGAGGCAATGCTTGTGATTGTTTATCTTTGTGCCAAGCAGGAAAAGTCCTCTTATGAGGCAATTGGTAGATAAAAGAGATGTGTAATCCATCTCCTACTACTCAGTGTGTCATCCACTTTGCTCACATAACATGTTGATGCATTGTGGATATTAACCCAAGATCTTATAGAGTCTACTTGTGGAGAAGAGTTCCAACTTTCTGAACTCCCACACCTTCCATTGTTTAAAGCTCTCCCTGACCAGGGATAAGAGCTATGAGGCACACCCCTCATCTCCAATTCATCTGCTTCACCCTAACTCTCAATGTTAGGGTTAAGAGCTCATATTACCCCATTCCAGTTGACTGTAAAGTCTAACCTTGTTTGAGCCCAATTGATTGTATATAGTGTGTGCTAATTGACTTGTTTGTCTGCTTACTTGATTCATCTGTGCATATTTGCTTGAGTGTGCCTTTGTGCATTTATCATCATCATTTGTATATCATTTCGTAAACTTTGCTTTATAGCATTTTGCTTTGTCCATGGAGGAGACAAGCATAAGTCCATTACTTGGCAGTTGTTCCTATGATATGGTAGGAGACCAGTATAAGTCCATTGATTGGCCTCTGGTATCCTTGTTAGTTTGTTTTGTAAGACTAGTATAAGTCCATTGATTGGCATCTGGTATCATCGTTTTGTTTTAGGAGATTGGTGTAAATCCATTGATTGGTATCCAGTATCCATGTTTGTTTGTGAGATTAGTGTAAGTCCATTGATTGGCATCTGGTATCATGTCTTGTTTTAGGAGATTGGTATAAGTCCATTGATTGGCTTCCAGTATCCATGTTTGTTTTGTGAGACTAGTATAAGTCCATTGATTGGCATCTGGTATCATGTCTTGTTTTAGGAGATTGGTGTAAATCCATTTATTGGTATCCGGTATCCATTTTGTTTCGTGAGATTGGTGTAAGTCCATTGATTGGCATCCGGTATCCATTTTTTTCATTTGCTTATTTGCTTTGTTGCCTTATTCCAAAGGAATCACTTGAATCATCTATATATGATCTCAAGAGGTGAACATCTAAGAAGTTTTACTTCCTCACCCTCCCACCTTTTGTTTCTTTGAACCTCCATTTGCATGTTAAACCAAAACCAGAAAATTATTGTGCAAACATCTTCATTTCTTTTCAAATTAGAAACCTAGGCTTTAAGCCTTTGATTCTCAAACTTCATTTTCATGATACTTCTTTTGAATTGAATTCTAATCATACTTTGACCATCTTTTTGTGAATAAATCCTAATTGGTTAATTTCACTCATTCAATTGTTTTGTGGCTTTGTCCATTCTTGATAAGTTTTCATACATTAGCCATATGTTTGATTTATCCTAGTTGGTTGATGTTAACCTCACCTTGGTCCTTAGTGATTGAATTGTAAGACTTCCTTGTTTATTATAGGGTTAACCCCTCACTAGCAAGTTGAAGCTTTTCTCACATGGTGGACTCGTTGTTTGTACAAGGTTGAGTTTTCTCCCGTGGATAACGAAAGACCTTAGGGCTTTTGTTTTAAAATGAACCCACTCATATTTTGGAAATCTTTTAGCCGAACTACGGCGTTTTGATCCTTACCTTTCATGGAAAGGTACGTAGGCAACGGGTTCATCCGTTCAAACACAAAAACAATAAAAATTGTATATTCTTTTCTCATCTCTTCAATCCATGTTTGCACAATAAATATTTCATAAACAAATAACATTTCGTACAACAAATGTGAAAAGGGCTCCCTAGGAGTACCTAGGACGTTTTGGGTGCCTAACACCTTCCCATTGCGTAATTTACCCCTTACCTAGTTCTCTGATCTTTTCATTAGTTTTCTATGTGTAAAACTTCTTAGGCTTTTGTTCGCTTTTTAGCCATTCCTTCGGATAAATAAAAGTGCAGTGGCGACTCGATTCTTTGTATGCTTTGCTTTTGATTTAGTCAATAAATCATAAAGTGACGAATACACCGCTACAGAAAAGTGGCGACTCTGCTGGGGAATATCAAATCCTTGGTGGTTTTGCCTACTTTTCACCCTTGTTGTATGATATTTGTTTATTTGTTATTTGACATATTTTTGTACAATTTGGGATTACTGTATTGATTGTAATGTTTGAATTGCTTGATATACAATTGCTGTTTGCTTGGTGATCTCTGTGAGATGAGTTCTATACCCGAACTCGAGTGCACCTTAGGATAGGAGAATGGCATAGTCTCGTCAACTTGTGTGGAGTATTCCTTAACAAGTTGACTTGCAAGTCCATTCACTTGGTGGAGGTCATGTTGGATTAATAATGTCACACAAGTTATTTGTGGTTAGGCATTATTCTTTCAATCGTGTGCCTTAGAAGCCAAGGACCTTAGTTTACCAAGCCCATCTTGGCCTATTTTTAGGACGTAGTGCGGAGGTTGTTCAGATGTCAGATCTAATGCGATTGTTACGCGATACTACACTCATAAGAGTCTCTCTTGAGAATATTTTTGTAATACGAGTATTCGTTCCTCCGATAATATTCGAAAGATGGGATGATGACTATGGGAACCTCTGATAGAACATGTTCGGCAAGTTTAAACCCTAGTACACTCCCTTTGGGTGGTTCTTAACCGAGACTCCATGCTCGTGACTATCAACAAACCCGTGATTCATGGTTGAGTCGTTCAGACATCCTTAATATCAATGGAACTTGGCTGTCGATAAGGTGAAAACCATAATCCACCAAAATGGATGATTGATATTAAGGATGATTGAGCCGGTTCATGTATTGTTAATATCAATGGAACTTGGGTGTTGATAAGGTGAAAACCACAATCCACCAAAATGGATGATTGATATTAAGGATACTATGAGCTTTCCCATGACCTTTGTTTGGTGTGACTTGCTTGATCCTTGAGTGTGATTGTTGCATTCATACATTCATGCATTCACCCGCATTCATGTCATCAGAAAAAATCAGAAATATTTTCAAGGAACTCAAAGGAGTTTATTTGCGAAAATTTTCAAACATGGAAAAAACCGGAATTTTTTTTTTCCTGATATATCTGATAAGATATTTTCCATATGCAAACAAATGCTTAAATATTTCAAAGCTTGCAAATAAAACCCTCGAGTTCCTTTGAAATAAAAACAAATCATCTGCACGAGCATTGCATGCATCATTTGCATAAGCAGGCGTCGTTCTCAGCTTCTGGTCCTGTGGTTTGATCCCTGTTGCTCTTCATTTATTCTGAAGACGCACTTTGCCGGTACTACACCAGAACCATCTCTGCCAGATTGATGGATCATCCTGAGCAAGAGAATTGTGAACTCAGAGGAGGAATTTGCCAGACTAAGTGCTTTTGATGGATTTATTCCTGGTTAGCCACCTGTCTTCTTTCTCATATATTGATGCTGAGGATGAAGTTGGAACACCTTTCCAAGCTTTGTCTGTCGCTGAGCCGATTGAGAAGAAGTCTCCTTCATTTACTTCATACCGAGATGCGAAACTGGCCATTGAATGTGGTGCAGTTGCTGGTTTAGGGAAGATGATTGAGCTTGAAGACAACAAATCCCGGGCTGGCATTGGCTATTCTTCTGGGGCATTCAATGAGCAAGGGCTGTTCAAGAGTGGAGGTTTCATCCATGCTGATCAGGTTGAAGAAGCTGCTGCTATTTTGGAAGAGGATGTAGAGGATTTGAGCAACTTTGTTATCCCTGGTGGTGTCTGCCACAATTGGGTCGCTGTGCATGTTCCTACTGTCATCCATAAGTCAGCGTAATTTGTTCACTTTGTTCAAAACCCTTCTCCCATGCCAAAAGGAGAAGTGATGACATTGTTGGCAGCATTTATGCAATGATATTTTCATTCAATTAATGCATTGTTAAACATTTGTTTTTCCATTTGTTTTCACTTTTTGCTTTTGCATGAAATCAGTGATCACAAAAAACCCTGAAAAAACAAGAATAAAAGCAATCTTTTTCATCTGCATAATGGTTTGCTTGTTTAAATTCTAAAAGCTTTTTTTATTATCCAAAATCATTATGCAGGGATTTCTAAACCCATTGAACATAATGATCCAACGCCATCTCCCAATCTTGAATTCCTTGTATTTGAGGCAAAGGAAGATGATGTTGAAGGGGATTCCTGATGAGATTACCCGTTTTCTTGAGCATGAAAAGAAGCTCATTCAGCTGTATCATGAGAATCAGCAAAACAGTCAAACTGGGGCATTACAAATGTAATAAAAAAAAAGAGGGGATGAAAAATAAAAGAAATAAAAAAAAATCAAAAAAAAAAAATCAAAATTTTTTTTTAAGAGAAATAAAAGAAAGTATACCCTCGAAGCCCTAGTTGACTGATGCTGAATGAATTCAGAGTCGTTACGACCAACTGAATCTGATTGAAGAGAAGCGATTGACTGCCATGTGCCATGGTCAGTTATATCAGCAGAGAATGAAGTAAGCATTCGATAAGAAGGTCAAGCCTCGTGTGTTCCAAGAAGGTGACCTCGTGCTCAAGAAAGTCTTGTCTTTCGCGCCCGATTCCAGGGGCAAGTGGACTCCAAACTATGAGGGACCATATGTTGTTAAGAAAGCCTTTTCAGGCGGAGTTTTGATGCTTACAACAATGGATGGGGAGGATTTCACTCGTCCTGTGAATTCAGATGCAGTCAAGAAATACTTTGCCTATAAAAAAGAGTATACAAAAGAAAAACAGAATAGCTCGCTAAGTTGAAAACCCGAAAGGGCGGCTTAGGAAAAAATGAGCGTCTCGGTGGAGAACTCGCAAGGGTGATCCAGGCAAAAATTAGAGACTTGAAAAAGAATATTTGCATCCCGCTAGATTGAGTACCTCACCCTGGGGCAATCTAGGCAAAAATTAGGGATTTAGCAAGTAACTGCATCCGAATAAGACTTTCTGTTCCGTAGCTGTCTTTTCGTCAGAGATTCTCGATTCGTCGTCGACTGAAGCTACGAATACATCGAGATTCAAGTTGGTAGAGAAAGGATCATTATGTTCAATGTAGCCCTCTTCCAATATATATCACTGATTTCAAATTTGTACAGATCTATGGAGTCTTGCCATTTGCAGGCTACCATTCCATCAAATCAATTTGAGCTTTTATCCAATTATTTGCACTCTTATTTGTTTCAATTCAACAAATGTTTTGCATGTTTTAATTGATAAAATATCATTGTTTTAAACAAATAATTTTTTTCATTCAAATTGTTGTTTTAAACAAAGTGAACATTCACAATGATGAAAGGATACTTAATAATTTCTCAGTGCTTTCCCAAGGGTGGCATGATTTCCAACAGGTAAGACATTTGTTCATGTTCCTGGCATTGGTTGTATCCTCTTTCTCCAGATTTTGTTGTTGGGGTTGTTCCCCAAGCAAAGCTTTTGTTGGGGTTGTTCCCTAAGCAGAGTGTTGGTTGTTAGGATTTCACAGTCCTCTCCAACAGTATTTTCTCCCCAGCATGGGTGCTTTCCTTTGGAAGATTCAGTGGTGGATGGGTTGACATCCCGGTACTTTACCACTTTCCTCAGCACAGTCGCTGGCAGAGTTGTTGATATGATGGACTGCGTGTATGCTATATGTCTCCCCATCGGAGCGCTTGTTGAGGTTTTCACCTCTTATCCCTTCAGCAGAGCAGTGGTTATGTTCCTCCTCAGCAGTTGTTGGGTTTCTCTTGGAAGGCTCAGCATTTGGTGGTTGATCCCTAACTTTCCTCCTCATCCCCGGTGGATTCCCCAGTGGATTCCCCAGTAAAGCCGCCAGTAGATTTGTGGTATGGTGGACTATATCTGAGAAGTTTCCTGCAGAAGTTTTGTGCTTTCCCTGCAGAATCCTCAATGGAGTTGGTATCCCCAACGGAGTCAGGATCCCCGCCAGAGTTGGTTTCCCCAGTTGGGCTGGTTGGTAATCTATCATCCATAGATTTGGTTGATTTCCTGATGCTTTTGATCCCTAGTAGAGTGGCTTGTTGCAGAATCTACTCGTGTGATCTATTTTTCCCTCAGTGGGTGTATTCCCCAATGGAATGGCTGACAGTATGCCCAGTAGAGTTGCTTGTGCAGTTAGATTCTACATGGATGATCTGTTCTTCCTTTGTGGGTTGTTCCCCATCGGAGTTATTGGGAGTTGCTTTCGTGGCAGTTCTTGCTTGTGCAGTGAAATCTTGTTTCCCAGTTGATACTGGGGATTTCCCTGCAGAAACCTCGGGATTTCTCCTTTCCCTAACAGATTTGTCTTCATGGCTGTTCGTGCCTGTTGTGACTTCTGTTCCCCAGTTGGGTTGATTGTTGATCCATCACTCAGAGATTTTGTGATTTCTTTGATATCTCTGACCTCTTTTGCCTCCCCGCAGATCTTTGCTTTTTAGCATGTGGATCTCCAGCAGATTGGCTCTCCAGTTGGTTGTTTTCCTCTGGAAGTGTAGTACCGGGCGTTCGATTCCTGGGCCTGTTTGTGTTAGATATGTCTGTTTTGTCAGCATTCATCAAACATAAATTACGCATATTCATGCATACTCATAAACATTCAGATATTCATAATTGCATTCTTTGCCATATATCTCTTGTTTGTTGTCTCCTGCTATGGGTGATACAGATCTCTCCAATAGATCTCTCTAAGCAGATGTCTGGTGTTTAATCTCTCAATATAGAGTCAGCCCCATAAGCAGAAGATGTTTGTCTTTCCTTCTGCAGTTCCCCACTGAGATATATCCTCGTGGATGACGGTTTTTTCCGTTTCCTCCCAACACATATATTGGGATGGATTTTCCTATTGAGTTATATCCTCATAGGACGAGTCTTATTTCAGTCTGTCTTTTCGGTTTGATCCTGAATTGGCATTTGTCAACTGTTTCTTGTGTTTCCCTGTGGAATAAATGAATAAATTGCCCAGTAACCGGCAATAATTCTTTTATCCCCAGCGGAATCTTTTGGGCCTCTACCCTTATACCGGTAGTTATAAGTCCTATGTTCCTTTTCCTCTTAGCGGGATTTGTGGTTATATACCTTTTATTCCTCAGCAAGAGTCGTTGGTTTTCTACCCAGTAGTCGGTAGTCGTAAATCCTAGTTTTTCTGCTCTTCAGCAGTTGGTGGTTTGTTATAAACCCTATTTTTGTTTCCCGTGCGGAATTGTGATTCTTTCATTCCCACGCGGAGGTTGTTGGTTTTCTACCCCGTATTCGGTAGATGTAAACCCTATCTTTTTATCCTCATCAGAGTTGTTGGCTACTACCCAGTATTCGATAGTTGTAAGTCCTATCTCTTTTCCCCTAGCAGAGGTAACCTTTGTGGTTCATTCTGGTTGATCGTGGATTTTATGGTCTTCTACCCAGTATTCGGTAGTTGTAAATCCTATGTTGTTGTGGTTTTATTCCCAACGGAGTCTGTGCTTTCTTGTGGATAATTGCCGGATGCTAGCAATTTTATCCTTAGCCAGAGTTTTGGTATTCTACCCTGTATTCGGTAGTTGTAAACCCTAATTTCTCCCCTTTGCAGAGTTAACCTTGTTAGTCATCCTAACCGATGATGGTTACTCTTTGTGGTTATCTTCATTCAATATTCGATGTTGATACTCCCTCCTTGCTTCTGGGTAATTGCCGTTTGCTAGCAGTTGTATCCCCAGTAAGTCCTTGTGGATAATTGTTGTTTATGCAATTCATCCCCAGCGGGTCGTCTCTCATTTACCCTTTTGTTGGTAATGATGTTGCTCCCTTTGATCGGTCATCTTTATATACCTAGTTTTGGTATCCCGATGCCTTTCTTTTCGGTTGATTTATCCTTTATTAACCTAGTAACCGGTTGTGGATAATCTTCCATGCGAGTATGTTATCCACGTTCTGACGGTAATGGATAATATATCTCATGCACTCTTCAGTCGAAGCCTGTTGTGTTTCCCCAGTCGAGTAAGATTCGTATCCCCTTTGCGGAATTGAATATTCGTTGTTCTCTCGGATAATTGCCGGATGCTTGCAATTTATCCCCTGTGAGTTATCTTTCGTTTACCCTGCTGTTGGTGGTAACAATTGTCTCTCTTTTTGGTTGATCACCTATTATATACCCAGTAACTGGTATCTCTGGTGTCTCTCCCTTTTCGAGTATATTATTCACGTTCTGACGGTAATGAATGATATATCTCTTTCGCTCTTTGGCTGGAATCCTTTGTTGACTTTCCCCAGCGGAGTAAGATTCGTATTCTTTGTAGAATCGAATATCCATCCTTTGATAAGTTTGCGTTTTGCTCTTTTAGGATGATGAGTGTTTTGGCATATATACCAATTCACGTTTTCGGTAGGTCACCTATTATATACCCAGTAACCGGTATCCCTGGTGTTTCCTTCCATGCGAGTATACTATCTATGTTCTGACGGTAATAGATAATATATCTCATGCGAGTATACTATCCACGTTCTGACGGTAATGGATATTATGTCTCATGCACTCTTAGGGTTTTGTTCCCCAGCTAAGTAAGATTCGTTTTCCCGTTGCGGATTCGAATGTCCATCCTGTAAGTCGATTCGCTTTTTCAAGCCCTCCTTTCGGATGATGAGTGTTTTGGCATATATACCAATTCTCGCTTTGGTCGGTCACCTATTATATACCCAGTAACCGGTATCCCTGGTGTTCCTTCCTGTCTGCTCCCTATTATGACCTTGGTCCCCTGTGGAGTCAGATTTTCCTGAGTTGATGTACCTTTTTCAGGTCTTTCTTAGATGTTTGGTTGATTGATATCTCTCACCCTTATACCGGTCTTAGATATTCATTCTTCCTGAGTTTGTTACCCTTATACCGGTAACACCTCGTTTCTTTGTTGCTTCCCCAGGAGAGTCTTTTTGTTAGACCTTCTCCAGTGGAGTTTCTGTTGTGATTTTTACCCTTTTGTTGTATTGGCGTTTTCCCCAATATATGCAATTTTCCCCGGCAGGGAGGTTCTGGGTGAATCTTTCCCCAGTCCGAGTCCGGATTTTTATCCGAAGTATCCTTTGTGGATAGTTTGAGTCAGCTTGTGTCTTTCCAATGGATGTGTCCTCCTTTGGAATTCTTCTTTTCCTAGTTTGAGTCCTTCACTCCCCAGTGAGGTCTCTAGTCCAGTTGTGTCTTGTTCACGCTGTGTCTAGTTCTTTTTTCCCTAATTCAGAGTTGTGTCCTGCTCACGCATTCTTTTCTTTTTCTTTTTCCCCATGAGAGTCTTTGTTCCTGGTGAGTGTATTACTCCGATGGATCGTCTTTTCTTTGTGGACCCATATTCCCCACAGAGTTTTGTTTGCTTTTGCATGCATACATTTGCATCATGAGGTCTCTTAGGGACCAAAATTTGTCTCATTACTGTTATTTAAGCCCATTCTACCGCGTCGAGATGAAGATTTCTAAACTTCACTTCTCCGGCTAGAATGACCTTAAATAGGGGCATCTGTAAGACCCCAATTTTGTCCCTAAGACCCCTCATGGCATCATATCATATCATTGCATTTTGCCTCAAGGATCATTGTGCACCTTGCCTCCTTCCCTGTGGGTGGGTTATGTTTTTGAGAGTGATTCTTGATCACCAAGCATGTTTTGCATTTGTATATCATTGCTTTTCTTTTTATCACTAACCAAAAGTACAAAAATATGTCATCTAACCCTTGTCTTGCAGATGAAGCAATCAACAGTCAAGACAGTCAAAGGCAGTCATTGAGCCATAGATGGTGGCCATTCTTGAGAATTTGGACACCACAGTCATTATCAAGAGTTCATATGAACCATGATGTTATTTTGAAGCAAAATCCCAAGTGGTAGAGGCTTGAATTTCATCAGAGCATTGCCAGGTCAATTGAAGACCTAGAAAGTCAACTGCCAAGTCAACTGTGGATTTGGAGGTGGGAAGTGATTAGAAATACTTCATTCATGTTCAAACAAGTCTCATTTGACATTTCAAACATCAACATTGAAGAAAATAAAGTCAGGTCAAAACTTTCCAAAAATAGAAAGTGACCTATAATTCAAATTTGCCAAAAATGGAAAGGTTATAACCTAACTTCAACTTCAAATTACATCATCAAGAAAGCTTCAAATGAAATTTTGTTGAACATGAAAGTTGTAGATCTTTCTCTCCCATTTCCAAAAAATCCAAGATCATCAATTTCTCATGTGTGGTTAAGGAGATATGATCAAAACATGGAAAAGTGTACTTGAAGATTCAAATGGCCATAACTTCTCAACCATAGCTCCAATTCAAGTGGTTCTTTTTGCTAAATTCTCATTTTGACCTCTAGATTCCAAATCATACATTGCATTACACCAATTGTCATCACATAATCATTTGCCATTTCACTTGATTTTTGGAGGGAAATTTTAAAGTTTAAAATTGGTGCATTATTTAAGCATTCTACCATTGCATTTAGCTCCAAAATGATATTTTGAGTGAATTTCAATCCAAACCCGTGCACTGTTCACCATGCACACCATGCATAGAGGTGAAATACCAAATTTTCATATACACCACATTCTTGCTAATTCCAATTACCATTTGGCTAAACATGATTAGGAGGGTGATTAATAGAGCATATATAACAGAAACCCTAACTGTTTTTCACTAACAACAATCACAATTTTCAGATCTAGAAATTTTTCACACTTTTTCTCTCAAAATTTTCTCTCAAATTCTTCAAGCAAATCACATTCCATTGCTTAATTCATCATATTGAAGCATCACTGAGCAAGTTTGGAAGAGGATTCACATGAAATCGTGCATGATTAAAGCATAGTGAAGCTTGGAAGCAACAATGGCAAATCAAAATTCTGTTGAAATCGTGTGCAATTGAGCTTTGATCTTTCATCCAATCAACCATACAAGTGTTGTAGAAGAACATTGGAGCATTGCAAGGCCTGAAACACACAAATTCCAAAGCTGCTCTTCAAGAGGTTACAAAATCGATTCTCTCTTTTCTCAAAATTCTTGTGATATATTTGTAGATATTGTTGCTGTGATCATTCTGAGCTTCGAATCATTAAATTCCATGCAAAATTGAGTTAGCTAGGTCGATTTAAAGTTTTGTGCATGAATGATGATTGCTTCGATTTGATCTTGTCTTGATGATTTATGCTTAGCCATGCCTTGATTCATGATCTATGATGTATGTGCTGCATGTTGATATGATCATTTTTGAATTCTGGGAGAAATGTTCTTGAGTGTTGATGAACACTCACTGTTCATACGCGTGCATGATGAGGAAGATGATACAGGTCTTTGGCAACGATTTCAATCCATTTTCTGCAACACAAATCCGTTTCCTTATGTTCACGTTAGGGTTAGCACGTGATTGGCTCATGCAAACGCCCATGCACGCTCCTGATTGGTCCGCCCAGTTGACCGCGCCATTGCTTGACAACACATAAATGGAACGGCATCGTTTTGCTTCCTGGCGCGCTAAATTCAAATTAAATTTTAAACAATTCCATTTAATCTATTTTAATTGTTACATATTATTTCATTTCATTTCCAATCTTCAAAAAATCAAAACAAATTGAAAATTGCTCCAAAAAATATGTGGTTTTTTGCATTGTGTCACATTTTCTGTCTAGTATTTTATGATCATTTTTCCATAAATTGTGCTTGGCTGGAAAATATTTTGTGCTAGGGTTTGTAAACATGTATGCATTTTGTACCTTGCCTTGCCATATCATTTGTGAAATGCTGGTTGTTAATCCAATGAATCTGAAAATTTGCATGTTGAAACTAGACTCTTTGCTTGACATTTTGGTGTTGATTTGGTATTTTTATCATGTGTCATTTCTGTTTTATGATTGTTCTAAGTTGGTGTGACAATTTGTGTCACACCTTTGCTTGTTCATCTTATGTGATGTGTTTGCCTTGCCAAATGATCTCCAATTGTCCTGATTTTTTGTGTGATGCATAGTATGAATGTTTTGAATGAGCATGATTTTTCTTGGAATTATTTGAATCATTTCTGATTTAATTGAGATTTTTCATTCTGGTTGGTCATTTTTGAGCTTTAAATTTGTCTTGAACTTTAATTGATCATGAAATGCTTTTGGTATATGATATTGATGTGAGACCTTTTGGATTATTTCAAGATGTGTTTGAAGTTGATTCATGTTAATTTTCAGCTTCTGTTTTGAATTGTTTCTCCATCTTTGACCCTAGGCTTTGACCTAGTGGTTTGCCTCTCATGTTTGAGCTTTGATTTCAGGTTGAACATCCAAGTTACTTGGTTAAGGATGCTTCATCACTTGAGCATTGTTGTTTGCCTTTGATTACTAATCTCTGTGTGTTTTGTAGGTTGATGTTGACTCATTTGAGTTTGACCTTTGACTTACACATTGTGTACATTGGGATTGTTTGTTGCTTATTGACTGTTGTTTGGTTGTCTAAACTTTGTATTGATTTGTTTGATGTTTCCACAGGTACATAAGTTGCTTTAAGTTCACTTTGAACTTGCTTTTGCTTGGTTGCTTAACCACTTAGGTATAACCTCTCTTCTTCATGTAGTCTGGAAGACCTGTCCTGTTATGTGGGCAGGCACCTGTCTGAAGTCCTCCTTAAGAGGCAATGCTTGTGATTGTTTATCTTTGTGTCAAGCAGGAAAAGCTCTCTTATGAGGCAATTGGTAGATAAAAGAGATGTGTAATCCATCTCCTACTACTCAGTGTGTCATCCACTTTGCTCACATAACATGTTGATGCATTGTGGATATTAACCCAAGATCTTATAGAGTCTACTTGTGGAGAAGAGTTCCAACTTTCTGAACTCCCACACCTTCCATTGTTTAAAGCTCTCCCTGACCAGGGATAAGAGCTATGAGGCACACCCCTCATCTCCATTTCATCTGCTTCACCCTAACTCTCAATGTTAGGGTTAAGAGCTCATATTACCCCATTCCAGTTGACTGTAAAGTCTAACCTTGTTTGAGCCCAATTGATTGTATATAGTGTGTGCTAATTGACTTGTTTGTCTGCTTACTTGATTCATCTGTGCATATTTGCTTGAGTGTGCCTTTGTGCATTTATCATCATCATTTGTATATCATTTCGTAAACTTTGCTTTATAGCATTTTGCTTTGTCCATGGAGGAGACAAGCATAAGTCCATTACTTGGCAGTTGTTCCTATGATATGGTAGGAGACCAGTATAAGTCCATTGATTGGCCTCTGGTATCCTTGTTAGTTTGTTTTGTGAGACTAGTATAAGTCCATTGATTGGCATCTGGTATCATTGTTTTGTTTTAGGAGATTGGTGTAAATCCATTGATTGGTATCCGGTATCCATGTTTGTTTGTGAGATTAGTGTAAGTCCATTGATTGGCATCTGGTATCATGTCTTGTTTTAGGAGATTGGTATAAGTCCATTGATTGGCTTCCAGTATCCATGTTTGTTTTGTGAGACTAGTATAAGTCCATTGATTGGCATCTGGTATCATGTCTTGTTTTAGGAGATTGGTGTAAATCCAATCATTGGTATCCGGTATCCATTTTGTTTCGTGAGATTGGTGTAAGTCCATTGATTGGCATCCGGTATCCATTTTTTTCATTTGCTTATTTGCTTTGTTGCCTTATTCCAAAGGAATCACTTGAATCATCTATATATGATCTCAAGAGGTGAACATCTAAGAAGTTTTACTTCCTCACCCTCCCACCTTTTGTTTCTTTGAACCTCCATTTGCATGTTAAACCAAAACCAGAAAATTATTGTGCAAACATCTTCATTTCTTTTCAAATTAGAAACCTAGGCCTTAAGCCTTTGATTCTCAAACTTCATTTTCATGATACTTCTTTTGAATTGAATTCTAATCATACTTTGACCATCTTTTTGTGAATAAATCCTAATTGGTTAATTTCACTCATTCAATTGTTTTGTGGCTTTGTCCATTCTTGATAAGTTTTCATACATTAGCCATATGTTTGATTTATCCTAGTTGGTTGATGTTAACCTCACCTTGGTCCTTAGTGATTGAATTGTAAGACTTCCTTGCTTATTATAGGGTTAACCCCTCACTAGCAAGTTGTAGCTTTTCTCACATGGTGGACTCGTTGTTTGTACAAGGTTGAGTTTTCTCCCATGGATAACGAAAGACCTTAGGGCTTTTGTTTTATAATGAACCCACTCATATTTTGGAAATCTTTTAGCCGAACTACGGCGTTTTGATCCTTACCTTCCATGGAAAGGTACGTAGGCAACGGGTTCATCCGTTCAAACACAAAAACAGTAAAAATTGTATATTCTTTTCTTATCCCTTCAATCCATGTTTGCACAATAAATATTTCATAAACAAATAACATTTCGTACAACAAATGTGAAAAGGGCTCCCTAGGAGTACCTAGGACGTTTTGGGTGCCTAACACCTTCCCATTGCGTAATTTACCCCTTACCCAGTTCTCTGATCTTTTCATTAGTTTTCTATGTGTAAAACTTCTTAGGCTTTTGTTCGCTTTTTAGCCATTCCTTTGGATAAATAAAAGTGCGGTGGCGACTCGATTCTTTGTATGCTTTGCTTTTGATTTAGTCAATAAATCATAAAGTGACGAATACACCGCTACACCTCTTCTTGGTACATGTGGTAGAATTAACTACAATCCTATTTTTGCACGTCATCAGCTTGGGTTCCCCTTAAAGGATAAACCTAATAACATTTTGTTAGAGGGTGTGTTCTTTCAAGAGGGTAAAGATCCCCAAAACTTGAAGGGCAGAATGGTCCACGCTTGGCGCAAGATTCATAGGAAGCGAAGGAAAGAGCTTGGTTCGAAGAATTGTATTGCTTTGGAACCCTACACCTCGTGGGTGAGGAGGAGAGCTTCTGAGTACCGCATGCCCTATGACTATCCGAGACCTACACCTATGGTTATGGTTGGGCCTTCAACCCTCCCTAACCAAGGAGTAGAGGAGTTGAGAGATGAAGATTGTTCGCGTGCTTGGGTCCGTGAGCGAGAGGAGCTACTTCAGCAGTTTAGAGATAAGGATGCATTGATAGAGTTTTTGGAGCATCAGGTTATCGACGAGCCTGATGATGTGTTTACTTCTCTTCTTCCTCAGTCTTCCAGGTTTTGGAAGAGGAAGTACGATCGACTCGTTAAGGAGAAGGCAGATATGGAGGCAGCCTATGAGAGAGAGGTGAAGAGGCTTCGTGCAGCTTATCTTCCAGTCTCGAGAGCTTTGGACGATTGTTTCTAGGGTTTCATAGGATGTCATTTTCCTTCTCTCTTGTATTGTATTTGGTTACCAAGACTGTACTTCTTTGGTGTAAAAAATTTTCCAGATATTATTGATATGATTATATGTCTAAATGATTCATATTTTCCAAGATATTTGCAAATTGAACTCTAAAGTTCCTCTGATTAAAAAATAAATCATACGCACAAGCATTGCATGCATCATGTGCATAAGCAGGTTTTGTTCCAGGGCTTTTCAGTGGTCTAACTCTGTGTTCTTCATTTATTTTGAAGACAAGCTGACGCACCGGTGCTACACCAGAGACAACTCATCAAAGCTAATGGATCACCTCAAGCAAGAGAATAGAGAACTCAAGGAGGAAGTTGCAAGATTGACTGCCCTGATGGAGTCATTCTTGGCCGCCCAAAGCCAGTCTTCTCCAACGCCTTCAACTCCTCCCAAGAGGACGGTCATTTCAGAGATAGCCTCCTCTACCGTGCCTGCTGCCAGTGCTCATTTTGCTCCGTCTGTTATGCCAGTCGGGTTTCCCTGGGGGATGCCCGCTAACTTCGTTCCAGAGGGTCTCGCCCCAACATTTGCTTCTCTGCCGGCATCTAGCCCAGTCCTTACTGTGCCACCTCCAGTCGTGCATACTTTGCCGAGAGTAGATGACACCATTTACCACTCTGAGCCATCTGAGGGCCCAGATGTGTATGAGAAAATGGACGCTATGAATGATCAATTCCTTTAGCTGCGCAAGGAACTTAAAACTCTCAGAGGGAATGACCTCTTCGGCAAATCTGCTGTTGAGCTATGCCTCATACCTAATGACAAGATTCTAGTAAAATTCAAAGTGCCTGAATTTGAAAAGTACAAAGGAAATACTTGCCCGCTCAGCCATCTTGTGATGTATGCACGCAAGATGTCGACTCAGACCGACAACGATCAACTCCTAATCCATTATTTCCAAGACAGCCTGTCCGGTGTCGCTTTGAGATGGTACATGGGTCTGGATAGTGTGAACATCCTCTCCTTCAACGACCTTGGCGAAACCTTCGTCAAGCAGTACAAGTATAATGTTGATATGGCTCCCGATAGGGACCAACTGAGGGCCATGTCCCCGAAGGAGAAATAAACATTCAAGGAGTACGCCCAGAGGTGGCGTGAATTGGCTGCACAGATTGTGCCCCCGCTTGAAGAGAAAGAAATGACGAAGATCTTTCTCAAGACTTTAAGCTATTTCTACTACGAGCGGATGATCGCTAGTGCTCCCTCGGATTTCACCGAGATGGTGAACATGGGGATGCGACTAGAAGAAGGGGTCAGGGAAGGGCGCCTGACCAGAGAAGAAGGCTCTTCTGCCAAACGTTATGGGGCGTTTACTAAGAAAAAAGATGGAGAGGCACATGCTGTGTCCTCCCATGTTAAACCGAGAAGACCCTCTGTGAAGAGGAAGACTGCGCGTTCCGCCAGTAACCAGCACCAGGTGGCTCATATAACACCTGCATTCAGAGAAAACCAGCATTATTAGCATCAGAACCAGCAACGGCAACATCAACAGTATCAGTAACAGCAGCATCTTCCGCAACAGCAGACCTACCAACCTCGAAACAACAATCAAACCAGCACTAGCTATGATAGGAAGAGGGTCAGTTTTGATCCTATTCCAATGACCTACGCTGAATTGTATCCTTCATTGATTGAAAGAAGGCTGATTACTCCACGTGACCCACCAGCTATACCAACCAACCCTCAGTGGTGGTACAAGCTCGAGCTTCATTGTGTTTATCATTCCGGTGCTCCCGAACATGATGTGGAGAACTGTTACCCTCTCAAGACCAAGGTTCAAGACCTTGTTAGAAGCGGTATTCTATTTTTCGAGGACGTAGGTCCTAATGTGAAGAAGAACCCATTGCCCGAGCATGGGAAATCTGCTGTTAATATGGTTCAGGGTTGTCCTGGCAAGTACAAGGTCCGATATGTCAGCCATATCCGAAAATCTTTGCTCGAGATGCAGTCATTATGAGCATGACCATGACAGTTACCGTGTATGCACTGTCAATGAGATGGGATGTCGTCAAGTCAGAAAAGACATCCAAGAAATGCTGGATCAGGGTGTGATTGAGATACTTCAGAATCGTGATGAGGAAGAAGTTAATGTTATATCCCTTGTATTTAGAATACCTGAGCCTGTTGTAATCAGATACAATGGCAGCAAGCAGAAGGCTTCTCCGACTCTCATTATTAAGCCAGTTGGCCCTATGCCCTACTATTCTCATAAGGCTGATCCCTATCGATATAATGCGGTTGCATTAGAAGATGGGAAGGAGGTGCCTCTGTCCTCCACTTCTGTTGTGAATATTGCTGAAGTCAGTGGTTTGACCCGCAATGGTCGTGTTTTCTCGGTGCCGCCGAAACCCCACGCTGACATCAGAAGAGCTGAGGCTGCTGATAGTGTCGTCCGTCCTTTGGGGAATTCTTCTACTTCTCCGAATCCGACACTTGCTGTTGATAGACCTGCCGCTGCTGCTAGAGCTCCTGTCCCTGCTGGCCAGAATGGCATGATGAAAGAGGATTGTGATGAGATGCTAAGGCTCATCAAGAGGAATGAATATAATGTTGTAGATCAGCTGCTTCAAACTCCATCAAAGATATTTATGCTGTCTTTGTTGATGAACTCTGAGCCACACCGTGAAGCTTTGCAGAAGGTGTTGAACGTGGCGTACGTGGACCACGACGTCACCATAGAACAGTTTGATAGTATTGTTGCAAACATTACTGCTTGTAACAACCTGGGCTTTTGGGATACTGATCTTCCCGAGGAGGGAAAAGACCATAATTTGGCACTTCACATTTCAATGAATTGCAAGGATGATGCCTTGTCTAATGTGCTGGTAGACACAAGATCATCGCTGAATGTGTTTCCAAAATCCACTCCGGTGAAACTTTCATACCATGGGCCTCCCATGAGGCAGAGTGGAGTGGTTGTCAAAGCTTTTGATGGATCCCGAAAGACAGTGATTGACGAGGTTGAGCTCCCAATCAAGATTGGACCTAGTGATTTCCATATCACTTTCCAGGTCATGGATATCTACCCATCATATAGCTGTTTGTTGGGCAGACCATGGATTCACGAGGCAGGCGCCGTGACATCCACCCTACACCAAAAGTTGAAGTTCGTGAAGAACAAGAAATTGGTGGTGGTAGGGGAGAGAAGGCTCTATTGGAAATCCATTTGTCTTCCTTTTCTTATATTGATACTGAGGATGAAGTTGGGACGCCGTTCCAAGCCTTGTCTATTGCTAAGCCTTCTAAGAAAGGAACTTCTTCATTTGCGTCCTACAATGATGCGAATTTGGCCATTAAGCATGGAGCAACTACTGGTCTAGGACAAATGGTCAAGCTGGAAGACAATAAATCCCGGGCTGGCATAGGTACTCTTCAGGCACTTTCAACAAGCACGGTTTGTTTTAGAGTGGTGGTTTCATCCACACGGTCGAAGACCAAGAGGTAGCTGCTATAATGGAAGAGGATGCAGAGGAAGATTCTGGCAACTTTGTCATCCCTGGAGGAGTCTGCAATAATTGGGTCGTTGTTGATGTTCCAACAGTTGTCCATAAGTCCACGTAATGTTCATTTTTGTTTAAAAACCCTTCTCACATGCGAAAAGGAGAAATGATGACATTGTTGGCGCATAAATACAATGATATTCATTCAATAAATTCATGTTAAATGTTTGTTTTTCCAAATTATTTTCATTTTTTGCTTTTTGCATGAAATTGGTGATCACCAAAAAACCCTAAAAGAGAATAAAATCAATCTTTTCATCTGCATAATGATTTGCTTTGCTTGAATTCTAAAATCTCTTTTATATCCAAAATCATTATGCAGGTTGATCAAACACATTGAACATAACGATCCAACACCATCTCCCAACTTTGAGTTCCCTGTATTTGAGGCCGAAGAAGGTGATATTGAAGAGATTTCTGATGAGATTACTCGTCTGCTTGAGCACGAAGAGAAGATCATTCAGCCGCATCTTGAGAATCTGGAAATAATCAACTTGGGGTCTGAGCATTGTGTTCATGAGGTAAAGATTGGGGAACTCCTTGAAGAGTCTGTGAATAAGGGGTTGATTGAGTTTCTACGAGAATATGCAGACGTCTTTGCCTGGTCATATGAAGACATGCCTGGTCTGGATACTGATATCGTGCAACATTTCCTGCCTTTGAAGCCTGAGTGTGTGCCTGTGAAGTAAAAGCTCAGAAGAACTCATCCTGATATGGCAGTGAATATTAAAGAAGAAGTTCAGAAGCAAATTAATGTGGGGTTTCTGGTGACTTCTACATATCCTCAATGAGTGGCTAATATTGTACCTGTGCCTAAGAAAGATGGAAAAGTTCGAATGTGTGTGGACTATAGAGACTTGTATAAAGCTAGTCCGAAAGATGATTTTCCTTTACCACACATTGATATGTTGGTAGATAATACAGCTAAATTCAATGTCTTCTCATTTATGGACGGATTTTCCGGTTATAACCAGATTAAAATGGCACCCGAGGATATGGAGAAGACGACATTCATCACACCTTGGGGAACATTCTGTTATCGAGTGATGCCCTTCGGTTTGAAGAACGCCGGAGCCACGTATCAACGAGCTATGACTACCTTGTTTCATGTTATGATGCACAAGGAGATCGAGGTGTATGTTGATGATATGATTGCGAAGTCGAGAACGGAAGTTGAACATGTAGAGCACTTGTTGAAGCTCTTTCAGCGTTTGAGGAAGTACAAACTCCACTTGAATCCAAACAAGTGTACATTTGGAGTCCGTTCCGGCAAGTTATTGGGCTTTATTGTCAGTGAAAGAGGTATTGAAGTTGATTCTTCCAAGGTCAAAGCAATACAAGAGATTCCTGCGCCCAAAACTAAGAAGCAAGTCCAAGGTTTTCTTGGCCGCTTGAATTATATTTCCAGATTTATATCCCACATGACTGCCACATGTGCGCCAATATACAAGCTCCCCCGGAAAGATCAACGTCATGATTGGACCGAGGATTATCAGAAGGCCTTTGAGAGTATCAAAGAGTATCTGTCTGAGCCGCCGATTATGTCTCCGCCTGTGGAAGGGAGACCCTTGATTATGCATCTGACTGTTCTTGAAGACTCTATGGGTTGTGTATTGGGTCAGTAAGATGAATCAGGGAAGAAAGAGTATGCTATATATTATCTGAGTAAGAAGTTCACCGATTGTGAGTCTCGATACTCAATGCTTGAGAAAACATGCTGTGTTTTGGCTTGGGCTGCTAAGCGCTTACGCCAGTATATGTTGAATCATACGACTTGGTTGATATCCAAAATGGATCCAATCAAGTATATCTTTGAGAAGCCTTCTTTAACTGGGAGGATTGCCCGTTGGCAGATGTTGTTGTCTGAGTATGACACATGATTGGCATGATAGAGCCAAAGGCGTCCAACGGTCACAAATTTATTCTCGTAGCAATTGATTACTTCACCAAGTTGGTTGAAGCGGCGTCATATGCAAACGTGACCAGGCAGGTGGTTGTAAAGTTTATCAAGAATCAAACCATATGCCGTTATGGTGTGCCAGACAAGATCATTACTGATAATGGATCTAACTTGAACAACAAGATGATCAAAGAGCTGTGTAGCGAGTTCAAGATTGCACATCATAATTCTTCTCCTTATAGACCCAAGATGAATGGGGCTGTTGAAGTTGCTAATAAGAACATCAAGAAGATTATCTAGAAGATGGTTGTTACATACAAAGATTGGCATGAGATGCTGCCTTTTTCCTTGCATGGCTATCGTATATCTGTCCGCACTTCAACAGGGGCAACCCCTTTCTCCCTGGTATATTGCATGGAGGTTGTGCTCCCCGTGGAGGTTGAGATCCCATCGATGAGAGTCTTGATGGAAGCCAAGTTGACTGGGGCTGAATGGGTTCAGAGTCATTATGATCAACTGAATTTGATTGAAGAGAAGAGATTGACTGCCATGTGTCGTGGTCAGTTATATCAGCAAAGGATGAAGAAATCCTTTGTAAGAAGGTCAAGCCTCGTGTGTTCCGAGAAGGTGACCTTATGCTCAAGAAAGTCTTGTCTTTCGCGCCCGATTCTAGGAGAAAGTGGACTCCAAACTATGAAGGTCCATATGTTGTTAAGAGAGCCTTTTCAGGCGGTACTTTGATACTTACAACTATTGATGGGGAGGATTTCACTCGTCCTGTGAATTCAGATGCAGTCAAGAAATACTTCGCCTAAAATAAAAACAGAATAGCTCGCTAAGTTGAAAACCCGAAAGGGCGGCTTAGGCAAAAATGAGCGTCTCGGTGGATTGAAAACCCGAAAGGGCGATCCAGGCAAAAGTTAGAGACATAAAAAAATGAATATATATATATATCCCGCTAGATTGAGTACCTTACCCTGGGGCAATCTAGGCAAAAATTAGGGATTTGGCAAGTAACTGCATCCTGACAAGACTTCATTTTTCAACCGTCTTCTGTCAAAGATTCTCGCTCAGTCATCATCAACTGAAGCTTCAAATACATTGGATTCAGAGTTGGTGGAGAAATGGTCATTATGTTCAATGTAGCCCTTTTCCAATATATATCACCAATTTCAAATTTGTAAAGATCCATGGAGTCTTGCCATTTGCAGACTACCATTCGATCAAATAAATTTGAGCGTTTATCCTATTCTTTGCACTCTTATTTGTTTCTGTTTAACAAATGTTTGCATGTTTTAATTGATAAATATCATTGTTTTAAAACAAATAAAGTCTTATAAACTGTTTTTAAACAAAGTGAACATTCACAAAGATTGAAAAGGATAACTGAGACATCTTTAGTGCTCTCCCAAGGATAGTATGATTTCCAAAAGGGTAAGGCATTTGTTCATATTCCTAGCATATTTTTGTATCCTCTTTATCATCTTTCAGGTTGTCTCCTCCGTGAGCGCAGGAAGGTAATACACCACCAGACTCCCAGAAGGTCTGGAGTTTGGTTTTGGTCTTCTAGCTCCTCAATGAGTCTGGATCTAGCATCTGTATTATCAATTATATGGTTGTCATCCCTTGTGTGGATTGACCTAAAATCCCTTATAGATTTATAAATTGATATGCTATCTTTTCGAGGAAGTTGGTTTTCCCTCATTCAGATTGGAAATCCCCCGCATAGTGAGAAGGAAATCCCAGCATGAGTGGAATTTTCAACAAGTTAGTTTGTAGCTTACCCCCAACGGATTCGCGTACTATGATCTCCAGCAGGTTTGCTTCCCATTCATCCTCAGCAGGGGTGGTTCATATTAGACATCCCCAGTTTAGTCACCAACGGGTTATCTTCAGCTGATCGCCTTCAGGTTGTCCCCGGTTTGATCACCAGCAGTCTTCCCCAGGAGAGTTGCCTGATCAGAGCCTGATATATTTTTGTTACTTCCTCCTTTTCGGATAGTTTCATCCTAGCAGAACGGGTGATGAAAATGTTTATTTTCTATCCCTAGCGGAGCGTTGTTTCTCTTTTCCTCGGCATAGATTGTTTCTCTAGCAGTATGAGGAAATGTGAGGGTTATTGGAACTTTTGTTTGGTGGTTATTCCCCACAGAGTTTTATATCTTATCCCGATAAGTTCCCCAGTAGAGTTTCTTCTACGATAGAATCTTATCCGCGTAGTTCCCCAGCTAAGGCTTGACCTGATCCTAGTTTGGCTTTGGAACTTTGAGGAAGATGTGTTGATTCCTTCCCTAGTGGAGTGACTGGTTCTCCTTCTCCGCAGCAGAGATATGCATTCCGTGTTTAGAGGTGAATGTTTGTTTGGATGTGCTTATATTTGGTGTTTGTTCCCCCACAGAATTCCATATCACCCCCTGATAAGATCTCTAGTAGAGTTCGTCTCTGACTAATCTTATCTTTGTCTCTGCGCACTGTTGGAAGATCCCCAACTTTGGTGATTGTGATCCCTTGCTTATTCCCAACAGCGGTCTCTGATCCCCGGTGATCCTTCTTGTTCCCCTAGCAGTGATCTTTGTCCTTGGCAGAGACTTCGCTCGATCCTCAGCATTGGACTTTCTCCCCTGCAGAGATTGGTGTTTCCTGGTATTTATTGCCCCCACCAGATTGGATTTTCCCCTATGGGCCTGGCTTTCTCTTTTGAGATGTAGTACCGGATGTCTGTCCATTGATTCTGGGACCTGTTTGTGTTAGATTTGTCTGTTTGTCAGTATTAATCATACATAAACAACGCATATACATGCATAATTAACATACAGATATTCATGTTGCATTATTTTCCATATATCTTTGTTTGTTATCTCCTGCTAGTGGTGAAATATTTCCCCAAGCAGATGATTATGTTTGATCTCTCCGTATAGAGTCAGCCCCATAGGCGGAAAATGTTTATCTTTTCTTCCACATCCCCACTGAGTTATGTCCTCGTGGATGATTATTATTTCAGTTTCCTCCCAAAACATATACTGGGATGAAATTTGTCCCCTGAGTTTGTAACCTTGATTTTGTTCATCCTAACTGATGACGGTTACTCTCATCTGTTGGTTTTCTACCCAGTAAACCGTTAGATGTAATCCCCTCTTTGTCGGTTATCTTTATCCAATATTCGGTATTGATATTCCTTCACCTTTTGAGTATACCACCCAGTAACCGGTGATATATCTCCCGGATCATTGATTTTGTCATCTTTCATTTACCCTCGTTTGGTAATGATTATCTCTCTCTCTGATTGGTCATCATTTTATACTCAGTAACAGGTATCTCGATGTCCTTTCTTTTCGATCGATTTATCCTTTATTAACCCAGTAATCGGTTGTGGATAATCTTCCATGCGAGTATGTTATCTACGTTCTGACGGTAATATATAATATATCTCATGCGCTCTTCAGTCGAAGTCTTTTTCTTCCCCAGTCGAGTAAGATTCGTATTTCCTTATGGAATCGAATGTCCATCCCGTAATCGAGTTTGCTTTTTTCAGCCCTCCTTTCGGATGATGAGTGTTTTGGAAGTATTCCCCAATTCACGCATGGATGGTCACCTATTATATGCCCAGTAACCGGTATCCCTGGTGTTCCTCCCTTCTGCTCCCTATTATGACTTTTTGTTCCCTGTGGAGTCAGATTTCCCTGAGTTGAATTATTACCTTTTTAGGTCTTCCTCCTATTTTTTGGATGATTGATATCTCTCACCCTTATACCGGTCTTAAATATTCATTCTCCCCGAGCGTGTTGTTCTCTCACCCTTATACCGGTGTTTTGATCACATGTCTCTTTGAGCTTATTACCCAGTAACTGGTAATACCTCATTTTCTTTTCCTCAACTGAGTCCTTTATGGATATCCCCGCCTGAGTCCCTTAGCGGATTTTCCCCATTCGAGTCCGGATTTTTATCTGAGGTATCCTTTGTGGATAATTTTGATGTATTGGCATATTCCCCAATACATGCATCTTTGCGTCAGCTCGAGTCTTTCCGATGATTTATTTTCATGGAATCCCTTCGTGTCTCCTAGCAAATTTTAAGTCGTGACCTCCTCACGCATTTTATCCCCTTTATTCCCCAGTAAAGTTCCCCAGAGTCTTTGTCCCATTTATGAGTGTATTACTCATATGGATTTTCAGTTTCTTCTGATCTCTTTTTCCTTTGTGGACATATATCCCCACAGAGTATTAACTTTTGCATACATTTGCATCATGAGGTCTCTCAGGGACCAAAATTCGTCTCTTTGTTATTATTTAAGCCCATTCTACCTCGTCGAGACGAAGATTTTAACCTTCATATCTCCGACTAGAATGACCTTAAATAGGGGCATCTGTAAGACCCTAATTTTGACCCTAATATCCCTCATGGAATCATATCATTGCTCATTGCATCTTGCCTCAAGGATCATACCATCTTGGCTTCTTTACCCTAGGGTTGGGACTTGTGAGTTGGTTTGAGACCACCAAGCATGCTTGAATTGTATATTATTGATTTTCCTATTTTGTTTACTAACCAAAAGCACAAAAATATGTCACTAACTTTGTTTGTTTTGAAGCTTGAGCAATCATGTGATCCAAGGCTCCTAGGAGGCCCCTTTGCTCAATGAAGTGGCCAGATGAAAGTGAAAGCAAGAATGAAAATGGTTACCAAAGCTCTCAATCATCATATATGCCTCCCAAGTATCTCAATTTGTCAATTTGATCAAGATAAACCAAAGGGCTTGAGGATTGTTTCCCAAGGAAACCCTAATTCAACTGTGCATTGACTGTGCCTTGCTCATGAAGCAACCTCAACCCATGATCAAATACAATCAAGGGAAGTTCTTTCAATCATCATTTTATGCATATATTAGCCCATGTGAGTTTCCTCAATCATCAATTCATCAAGATTTGAAGTTTGGACTTGAGAAGTTGATCAGTCAATTCATCTGACTATTTTGAAATCCATTGAGACCTAACTTTTGATGTGTTTGTCAAATGAAGATGACCCCAAGTGAAAAAATGTTCTTAAGAACCATATTAACAACTTTCATGTTCATCAAAAGTTTATTTGAAGCTTGGAAGGTCATCATTCATTTCAAAGCATTATAGGTCATTTTGACTGAAACCCTAATTTTGGGTCAACTTCCCAAGGACCTAACTCCTTCATTTTTCATGATTTTTAGGTGGAACCAAATGAATTGGAAAGTTAAAGATGTATAGTTAAATTGATATGTTGGACAAAATTTCATAATCCTAAAAGAAATACATGTGATAATGCAAAACATTATAAGTCACTTCGGACCAAAGTCATTGAAATGTGAAAAAGTCCAACTTCAAGTGCCCATAACTTTCTCATCAAAAATCCAAATGATGCAAACTTTAAGTCCAAATGTATTGTCTTGAAAAGATATAGGACGTTTATGTTGGAGGTTTTGTCATTTGAGGCTTGCATCATTGAAACCGAAGGGCTTGAAGTTGGTCCATTTTGGCAAAATTTCCATATACATGTTTTGTACCTTGAACTTCATGGCCAGTTTTCAATATTTTCCCAATTACAAATGGATTTTTGTTCAACATAACATTTGTTCCTTATGTCAATACCTTTCCAACCATTACCGACATGCCTATGTTTCAATTTGGCAAATGGTATTTTCGAAAAGGAGAAGTTTTGGTTCCAATTATGCATAACATGATTAAATTGCTTGCACACCACATTGCCTTGCCATGTACACGTCCAAATTCATTTGTTTCATCATCAGCATGCAAAACCAATCAAGTGTGGGCCTCCCATGCGCCTGCGCAGGCCCATGCATGGAGGACCCAACTTCACATGCATATGAGTTTTCTCCTTGCTTGCATCAGCCTTGCCTATAAATAGAAGGCTCCATTCTCTTCAAAATCCAACCTCAAGGCGCCTGATATTCTGCAGAAGTGAAATCCCAATCTCCATTAAAAGGAATTTTGAGTTTTCTCTTTCAATTTTCAAGTTCAATTTTCAACTTCATTGGTTGATCTTTGAACTTCAATTCCTAAACATTGCTTCCTTGCTACCTCAAGAACACACTACATCAAAGAATTGGAGTAGATCAAGTCTTGTAAAGTTGCACTTCAAAGGTTGTTGTTCAAACTGTTTTCATTCGAAACTCCTTGGATATTGATCATTTCTTGCATTGCTTGGCACCTCTGAAGTCCTGATGTGAGAGGCAATTGATTTGAGCTTTTAATTTCATGAATTGAATAAGTTCAGTTTCAACACCACAAATTTCTATCTCAGATTTCTCTCTCTATAGAGATCTTGAGTGGAAACCAATGGTAGAGGGGTGATGTACATCACCCCAGCTTTCCAAAGATACATAGATCGTGCATTTTGATGAAGGTTTGAAAACCTGCAAATTTGGCCGGAACTGTGAGTCTTGCCGGAGAAGACGGTGGTTTCCACCACCGTCCCCACATGGACGAGTTCCTAGCCCATGGATCTGGACCCTGGGATCTAATCTTGGCTGTGTTTTGTTTTGACTTATTTTAATGCTTTGTGTGATGCTGCCGACTTTGGTCGACCATGAGCGCGCGCTTATCAACCATTTGATGCGCCACGTCAATTAATAAAACAAGATCAGACGCTCCATGATTTTTCCTATTTTCTGAATTTCATTTTATTTTCTTTAATTCCACTTTATTTTAAAAATTCATAACTTCTTCATTTTTAATCATAAAAATATAGGACCAATTGCAATATTTCCCTTTTATATTCTAGTTTTTGAAAATGATTTTTAATATTTTTTATGATTCCATTTAATATTTTTTGTGAATTTTCTCCTTTCTGGTTATTTTTAATTCATTTAAAATACTTTCCAATATTCAAAAATGCCAAAAATATTTTCTTAACATCTTTGAATGATGATGAATCTATGAAAAATATTCTCATCAATTTCTTAATTGATTTGAGATTTTAGTTCAATTAGGTTATTTTCTTTTCATTTTTAATTGTTTAAAATTAGTTTCTGTTTTCAAAAAATGATGAAAATTTTTGTCAAACCTTGTTTGACCATGTTGAACTTATGATGATCCAATTGGACTTTTCCAAGTTTATTTTAATTCAAGTATTATTTTAATTTCAAAAAATACCAAAAATATTTTTATTGTTTCTTGACTTCTAAGCTTCATCTCACTTCTGTTTACCATTAATTGATGTTGATTCTATTCATGTTTGATCAATGTGTGTTGGTTATGTCATTTGAATTTCAATTATGTACATTCCATTTCTTCTTCTTCTTCTTCTTTCCTTTTGATCAATGAGTTAATGATTGGTGGTTAGCCTTGACATATGAGGGGCTTAACCTTCTTTGATTCAAATCAAATTCATCTTGATCAAAGATCAAGTGAGTTGCTTTGCATTAGAGATAGGTTGCTTCTTGGTCAAGCAAAAAACCTAAATCCATACAAGATCATTCTTCTTTTCTTTTGGCATGGCAAGTTGTAGGAGCTTGGCTTACTAGTCATTGTCTCTAACTTGTGTTTGTTTGCCTATAGTTTTATTTACCGGCCTCAAATAGGTGTGACTACTACATTAGTCCATTTACGATTGCTTAACATAGCGCTAAATTGCCTTATGGCACACTAACACTAACTACTAATGACTAACTTTTAATTCAAGCATTCAATTATTGCAATTTACTTTAATGGAATTTAATTTCTTGCTCATTAATTTATTTGTCTTTGCCCTTTGCTCATTTGAGCTCATGTTTATGTTTATGCAATTTGCCTTTTGCTCACTTGAGCACATTATTGTGTATATACTATTGTCTTGTGCTTGTTGTGTTTTTGTTTGTGTGAACCCAATGCAAATGGAGAAAGGACTTAGATTTAGGACCTTACCTATGCTAAATGGAGTTTCAAGAGCAACTAGGCCTCATGCCTTTAGAATGCTTAATCTTGAAGATGAATTGAAAGGACCTTAATTCTAAACTCACTCTTGTCCATTCTTTTATTTGCATTGTGGAACTTTTTGATTTGTGTGTTCTTGTGTGATAGGGATCCTAAACTTGAGCAAATTAGAAGAACCATTGTCATGGACATCCAAGATAAGAGATACAAAAGCCAATTGGAAGATTCCTAGGAGCATGAGTGATATTTGCTTGATTGCTTGAGTTAATTGCTTATTGCTTGCTAATTCCAAAGGAAAGGAGCAACTTAGATCATCTTTATGATCCCAAGAAGAGAACTCCAAGTGGTTTTATTTCTATTCCCTCATCTTTGCATGTTTAGGATCTAGCCCTTCTCTTCTTCTCTCCACTCTAACCCAAGCCAACTTTTTTGTGCAAACATTAACATTGTTTTCAAAATTAGAAACCTAGGCACTATGCCTTTGATTTTTCAAACTCTTTTTCATAATACTTATTTTGAATTGAATCTTAAGTCAACTTTGACCTTACTTTGTGAATACTTTTCATTTGTAAATACAACTCACTCAATTGTCTTTGTGGTTCCAATGACCATTTGTGTTAAAGCTTTTCATAAACATTAGCTATTAGGTTTGAGTTATCCTAGAGGTTGATATAATACTCACCTTATCCTTAGTGATTGGACTATAAGTCTTCCATACTTATTATAGGGTGGATCCCTCACTAGTATGTTAAAGCTCTCCTCACATGGTGGATTATTGGTTTAGGTTGAGTTTTCTCCCTTTGATAACAAAAGACCTTAAGGCTTTTGTCAAATCAATTCACCCATATTTTGAGATTTTTTACCCCGAACTACGAGGTTTTGATCCTACCTTTTTAAGATGGTACGTAGGCAATGGGTTTATCCATTCAAACACAAAAATTGTAAATAACTTGAATATTCTTTTCTCATCTCCCCAATCATGTTTGCACAAATATTTTCACAAATACCAACCTACCTTACAACATTTGTAAAAAGGGCTCCCTTAGAGTACTAAGGATGTTTTGGGTGCTTAAAACCTTCCCATTGTATAACCAACCCCCTTACCCAGATCTATGACATTTTTATTAGTTTTTAACTTGATAAAACTTCTTGGTTTTTTGTTCGCTTTCTAACCTTTCCTTTGGATAAATAGAAGTGCGGTGGCGACTCAAATTGTATGATTTACTTTTGATTTAGTCAATAAATCTAAAGGTAACGAATACCCCGCTACAGGAACATTCAGAGGCAGTAGGAGGAGGTGAAGGTCTCCATTGATCAGATCAGACAGGCTCAGCTTGACTTTTTTGAGCGGGTCGAGCTCAACATGGCTAACCTCATCGAGAATATGAATGAAATGCATACGGAACTGGCAAGTATAAGGGAGTAAATGCGGCATGTGCCATATCCTGCATTCGGTATAGGAGGTTTTGCATGACACAGAGGCCGCGACCGACATCACTGAAACATTGAGGATAATGTTTGGTTCAAGTATGGGGGAGGAGCTTTACCTCTTTTCTATGATTTACTGTTTTATTTTAATTAGTTTCCTACTTAGTTATTTTTAGCTTTTGGTCGAGTCATACATGTGTTGTCGAGTCCTATTACGTGGTATTTTTCTTTTGTTTGAAAATTCCCTTAGATTTGACCCCCAATGGTGAAAATATTTTTTCTGATTCAATGGCATGACACACCTTTAGTATAGTATGTTTCTCATTTCCAGGCTTTGTTAGATAGACTTGGGAAAATGTCGATAATATCGGTACCGTCCTAACACCCTAAATTCCCTAAGTATGCGACATTGATTTGAATAACCATTATGCCAAGACCTTAATTCTATGTTTCTTTAAGTAACCCCTTGAGTAGTTTATACTAGCAGTCAGCACCATCCTAAAACACACATGAGTAAGGAAGCCGATGCAAATAAGTATATGATCTCAAACAAAAATAAAAATAAAAATACATATAATGAATAAAATCTATGATAAGATTTGTCCCTTCTAAGTTAGATGATCCTCACCCGATCATTTAGCCCAATGATACGGACTCTTAAAAATCCAGTTGATACTTAAGCAAAATTTGCTAAGTAAGTGCGATAAAGTTGAAAACGAGATCATAGTCACTAATAGGTTCACCTGCCTTGAATGTGTATGGATAACGGGCTTAATGTGATTGTGCTAGAATGAAAAAGAGGTTGAAAAAGAACAAAGAATGTAGGTCGAGTTATAATGGCATGATTCGAATTGGTTTTGCATAGGGGGGGAGTTTTTGTCCGTGAAATGCGGATGTGTGTCACTACGATATCCTTGTTATTGGTATCTAGTACCTATTTATCTAGCATTAGCCTAGTAGTCTCGTACTATTTAGAATGTCATTGTGCCTATGTTTCAGAAATTGTACTTAACCGTTTATCATGTACGTTGGGTGATTGCTTGAGGACAAGCAACGATCAAAGTGTGGGGGAATTTGATAACGAGAAATCGTATCTTGTTTTTAGGCTCATTTCACATGTCATTTGTCTATGTTTTTATGCATTTTATCGCCTTTTACTTTCGTTCTATTTTTTTTACAGTTACTAGCCGATTTCATTGGAGATTTTGAAGTCTTGCGGAAAAGGAGCGAAAAGGAGCTAAAAAGGAGAAAAAGAGTTGGTTTTGACCATTCTATGCAGATGGCGTTCACCGCCTGCTAGATGGTGTTCGCATTCCCCTAATGGCGTTTGCCATTATCATGCAGTAACATAACTGTGCTAGTGGACTGTTTAGGACCATTTTTCTCTACCTATTTTCCCTTCACTCTCCTTGCACGATCAAAGGAAGTTATGAGGACGCAAAACCTCTATAAATAGGATTGTGGTAGGTATTTAGAATCATCCAAGTTGTGTGGAAGCTCTGTCGAATCTCATTTTAGTATTAAGCATAAATTTATCTGTAAAAGTTACAATAACTCACATCGAGGGATTGCCATACTCGTTTTTCTTTATTCTTCATTGTACTCTTGGATCAAGAATAAGCCTGACGGCATTTTCAATTCAATTAAAGTTCCCATTTTCTTTAATTTCAGGTTTCCTTTTTACTGTTCTTATTACTTGCATGTCATGTTGTTCTTAGTTTTAAATGCTTTGATTATGCTGTTTCAAATAATATCATGCCTTGCTAAATTATTCTGAGTCTGACGTATGAGGATCGTTGTTATCGACGGGACTCGGTAGAAATGATAGGCGTGGATATATGATTTAACTATGCTATGGCTTTAGTTTCCAAATATATCTTTTATTATTTTGGCACGAGAGTGTAAGACAAATCAAGGTTCATTCCGATAGCGCGAAAGTGTGAGGAAGGAATCGGATAGTGGAAACTAGGCAACGATCCTAAAAACAGCGAGAGTGATTTAGGCATTATTTAGGATCTCATTTACTTTCAAAATATGCTTTCTAATTAGAACAGGCGTGCGAGAGCAAAATTCTGTGGTTAGGAGGTGTGATCCTTGTCAATAGCGCGAGAGTGTGAGACGGGACCTTTAAGTCTAGATTTTCTACATAACGCAATAGAATCATATTTAGTGTTCAAATTCTACCTAAGCCCCTAGGAACACTGAATCCATATTTCTGACTCATCTTTATCATAACTTTTAAACCGTTAGAAATTAGTATTTTCATTTCCGTTCATAACCTTATAACATTTAGCCTTAGCTTTGCACTGCAACAATAGATGACATTAGTTTGACCATTAGTCTCTGTAGGTTCGCTAATCTTTTAAAACTACACGATAGGTTGTGCACTTGTAGTCATCATCCGACAGATACGTCTGCCGCGATCAGCGGGTGAACTGGAGTAGCTTTGAGTTTCAAGCAAACCAGGATAAAAATACTTGTGTTTTTATCTCTATGTTATTAACTTGTTATTGATGTTATTATTTTGGAAAAATCTTTTACTTGTAAAACCCAATTCAAACCCCCATTTTCTTGTGTTTTTCACACCTTCATTTGGCCCCCCTACACATGGCCTTAACTATTACTCCTTATTAGGCCTATACTTCCAGAGTTAGCGATGAATTTATCTCATTAAACTTCCACATTGGGTGATCTCCTAGGGCGGTTCCTTTGAATCTTGATCAGGTGGCCAAATTGTTAAGCGAGGGTGCCCTAATCTAGGACTTCACAAAATATAACACTATAATGAACAATCAGTTTTGTTCCAAAGTATTTTTTATTATTCTTAATGTATTACTGTATGCAAACTTCTTCTGGAGGTGATGAAAAATGCTAGAACTTTAGTTCTAGTGTTCTTAGCTGTTTGTTGTAGGATAATTCCTATTTTTCCATAGATTAATTATTTGTATCGTATGAAGTGAGACTCCAGGGAAATGATTTTGTGCTCTTATAAAAATGAATATTTTATGTAGGGGATGACTTGGTGAGTGATATACCATGCAAGGGGAAGTTAGCGTTGTTATCTTTCATTAATTAATTTTAAAGCTACATTACATTTTTTATTTTTTTTAATATTAATTAATTTAGCGAGGGTTATGAACCTACGTAGTTTGCTTGAAACTGTCACAATCAACATTGAAAACGAAACACCAAATAAAATTCACGACTGCTTGAAACTGTTGCAAATAACTATCTAAGACAGTACTGCAATTGTCGTAAATAGTAACGACAGTTGAAGTGTCGATTTTCCAAACCGTCAGTGATCATGCTGGCGACACATGCTTTTGTGGAAAAAAAATTCGTCGCGACCCAACTATTGTGCCGGTTCGAACCATCGTTATAGTAAAAAAAACTACCATAACATGCTTTCTTTTTCTTGTAGTGGGATTGTAAGACATAAAAATTCTTTGACTGTGTGTTGTTGTTGTTCTAACAATAATCTGTAACAAATCATTTTTGTGTTCTTATAATCGATCTTACATAATTGTGTTGTTTTTGTTGTTGTTGTTGTTATTTCCACATTTTGTCAATGTTGAATGGTAAAACAAAATATTGTTATATTTTGGAATAACTTCTCAATTTTGTCAATCAAAGAAAATTTTCTATAATATATTATTTTCTTCAGTTGACAACATTGAGAAATTTTTCCTAATCATACTGCAATATTGTTGTTTCACCAAACAAGATCTGAAAAATTTTGTTTTGAATATAGTCATTTGTTTGATTATTGCAACACAAAAAAATTGATAAATGATAAAAAAGTTATAAAAGCAAAACAATACATGTTACTTTCAATTATTTTATACTCACCAATTTTTTTTGCAATAGAATTATTCTATTACCTCGGTGGATTTAGACACCAAGAGTAAAAGTCTTTATTTTATTTTATTTTTATTTAAAAAAGTAAAAATATTTTACCTCGGCTATTTGTCTTAATCAAAGGGAAAAGTAAGACACTTTTGTCTCAATATATCTTTGTCCTCCATAAACAAATCTTTGTCATTCATGTATTGAGTATAAATGATCACGACACTACCAACATATTAATCTAAAGAAACACTAGTGATATGTGTGAGACCGTCACGACAACCATTCAGAACGCTAACGCCACATTATATATCAGAATCACAAATATTCTAAATCACAAACATTTATAATAAAAACATTAGAATTGAAAAGAGTGAAATTAAAAAAAAAAAGTGAAAATAGTCTTTATGCTTTTATAACACACTTCATTAATGTAAAACTTCATTTCCAATCCAGATAAAATATGCTTTTAGTTGTAATGGTTATGGCATATATAGAAACTTCAATATGTGTAATTTCACTAGTCAGATGCTGTCAGTTATACCATAAAATTATGTGACAGCTTATGATGATCTTTTCCAGTGCTTGTGTCCTATAATTTACACTTTTCTTATTTTGAGTAGTCTTCTTTACAAATAAGGAAAAATACTATGTATATCAGTATCTTGTCTCTTTTTTTTTTTGAATCATCAGTATCTTGTCTCTTTATTATAAGTGTTCAAAGAGTACATATTCAGCATTCTAAACATGAACCAAAATGGAGTGGTCTTTAACACATTAAGTAAAGTGTGACAATGAAGAATCATTCATGCTCTCCATTTGTTCATAGTACTAAACAGCAAAAAAACTAATACCATAGTGGAAGAGCATTCTTTTTCCTTTTTAAAACAAACATGAATCATATACTTCAGAAATCCCTTTACACTAATTATATAACCCAAAAAATCAGTTAAAGTAGCTACTTATTAAAGCCAGCTATTGTTACTCTTAGTGTTGTCTAATCACAATCAACAAAGCCCTATAGTTTAAATTAAAATCACTAAGGACCATTGTTAATGAATGGTTGTAAGAGGTATAGAGTGGTGAACTTGCTTCATCTGGAAAATATTCCAATGCTTGCAATTTTCTTTCTACTTATGTACAATTTCAATATTTCTTATGAGACATATCCATGTGCATCAAACTCTTATTTTATGTTCATGTTGAAGCCTTATGAATATCATGTATTGCACGTGGGACCTTAGCAATCATGTTAAATACCAATCTCACACTCACCCTTGCTTCATTGCATTGAGCTAGTTTTTCTCTTCTTTTATTCAAACCCTATTCAAAGAGCTTCACCATGCCTGAGAAAACCATGATATTAACATTTTTACTACTACTTATTATTATGCAACATAACTTTGGTTCAATGGAAGCATCAAGGTTGCTAAATAATATTCATCCACCACCAACTATTCCTCAAAGTCCACAAGCTCCTTCACTTGATTATTGGTATTCCATAAATGATGATAATAAAGGTGGTGATGATGCTTTCCGTCCAACAAGTCCAGGACATAGCCCTGGTGTAGGACATCAAACACCACCACCATGAAGATATATGCTAGCTATTTTACATATATTAGAGTTGAATATTTGTGTTCTTTTATTTTCTCGTTTTTGTTCTCTTAACTATAATGTTCCATTTCTGATGCATGAGTTATAGTTTACAATCTAGTAGTTCAAATAGCTTGGAGTGTTTTTGGAAGAGAAATTAATAAATATTGTTAACAATGATCTATGTATTAATAATATTATTTTTGATAATATAGTATCTATGAATTTAATAAGCTTAATTAGGTCCTTTTTAATTTTTATATTCTTTCTAAGTGAAATTTAAGTATTCTGTTTTCTTATTGTAGAAATAAAGTATATTTTTAAGTGATTATAGTTTATTGTTTTTGTTTTATAATGTGGGCAATTTATGAAATTCCTAGGACAAGGAATATGTTTTGGTGAGTTTGTTGCGGCGAGTCAAATCACATTCTTAAAGAAAACAAACATTTGTTACTTTTGTGATATACACACACCATTAGATTATTATTTATCATTTTATTCTGTCTAATAAGAAACACTTTGATGGGTGTGGAATTTTTTATTATTAATAAAGTGTCTAACTGTTAGAAAAAATATGACAGTGTTAATCTCAATCCAGTTTCCTAGGTCACCAATCGCAGTTTAATTTATTCCTAAGTGACTTAAAAATTAAAATATGGTTACTGATGATCAACTTGTTATCTGCTACCCACCAAAAGATTAGACATACCAATATCTTATGTATGATATTTAATTTGAGGTCAGATGCTCGAAAGCACACCTAACAGTAACCTTGGACTAGATCGAAAACAATAAATTATTTTAAATAAATTATAAATTTAGTCTTTAAATTAAGCCTCGAAGATTGGTATGGTGGAAAAGGTTTGAAATATAAATGTATTTTTTTATAAGCAAGAGTGAAATTGTACTGATAATGACTATAGAGTATACGACATACTCAACCAATAAAATAATAAGATTGAGTCATATACATTTTCTTGCGACGTCATATCCTAAAATTTACTCAATCATTTCATTCAATCTCGTCTAATTCATGACTTTGGATTTATATGCATACATCCATCCCAATCATTCATTTTCATTCGTTTGTCTAAGGTAACACCATTAGTTTAAAAGGTTCATGATTACAACTAGATTGTCTCAACAATTGGGATATTGATGATTGATCGGATGACTATGATTGATGCTCTTATTGTTATTTATGAAATAAGATTTTGTGAATTTCAAGTGGATGCAATTGGTCTCATGGACTAGGGATTTGTTGTACTTGCTATGGATCAAGTCATTTTGGGAGAAGAAGAAAGATCATGTTGCAGTTGACTTTTGTCAAAGTCAACTATGGAAGGTTGACTTTTTTTTACCATATCTTAAGGACTCATTTTTTCATACTTGTGCATTACTACCTTTCCTAGTGCTCTATTTGATATATCACATGTAGTGTTGGAAATTCAAATTTTAAAGCATCCAAAGAAAATTTAAGAATTCAAGATTCAATTTCAAATGGAGGGAAACTTCATTGCAAGGTCAACGTTACACTTACATTGCCAAAATCCCATTAAAATGTATCAATTACAAGGGAAAATTGGATATTGCATGAAAGAACCTAAATTTGACCTATAATTGACTTTTGGTTAAATGTTGACTTTTGGTCAAACAGTTAACCAAACATTAACCCAACATTGACCAAATTTGACCAAACAATGACTTTCAACCCTATACTTATTTCTCTTCTAAATCCCCAAGTCTTCTCCATCTTCGTGAGATCATAACCACATTGTCTTCAAAAATGCTCCACATGTCTCCAAACTTCATGTCATATCCAAGCTACTAAGTTGCGCAATCATGACTTCATACCAAATCCATCCAATGCTCAAACCTGCACCAGGCCAACTGACAAATATCAAAACAGTATCAGTTGCTCAACCGAAAACATCAAGATACAACAACATCGGCCTAGAAGTACATAATTCCATCATTTCAACTCAACTCAAATGCACACACAAACATGAGATAGCAGGAAGTTACATCAACAAACCAAAATTTACATACATTCAGTGGGCATCAACACTGTGTCTAAAGGACAAATTCCAATTATAGAAAGCATCTTATGCAATACACATAATTCCAATCATCCAAGCATAGTACAATTTCAAGAGAACCACAAAAACCCTAATTATGTCCACATAATTCAATCATACATACCTTAAAGCATAACATGGTTTTTGCAACTCGTGATAAACATAAGCTTGAGCATGATACACAATCTAAACAAGTATTCAATCATTCATCACTATTATACATACATGACATACCATACAATTGAGTCAAGCAAAAATCAAACAAGCACATCATCATGACATGAAATTCAGACAAACAATGCTTATGACAGTCCATATCATCTAATTCATCACCAATCCAGTTCAGCTCAAATGCAATGCATCATCTTGAAATTATGGTTACATGATTCAATCCATACTCAAACAAAGCTAACATATATAAACACGCAACATAATCATAGCACACACATCATCATAGCAGCCATGAAGCAAAACTCACACTTCTATCCAAAACCAAGATGCAAACTAAGGTTTATCATCTAAACTATCAAAAAGTCAGGAGTTGACTTTTCTGCCCCCATAGTATACTTTTCCCAAACTGTCTGATTCCCGATTCTAGTGATCAATTGAAGCACCTCTAGCTCAAATAAAGAGTTGATTTTTTATACGTAGACCCTTGTGGACATATGGAAGGCCATGGAAAAGAGTTTCACCCAAAGAATCAGAAATAAACTGATTTTATATCAAACCCTAATTTTAGGGAAAAATTGATCAGGAACTGATTGCACTACTTGCCAATGGATTTTTATGAGATGATTCTGAGTCTTCCTAGGCCAAGATGTCTCTCCAATCATGACATGGATAAGCTCCTCTACTTCCAACCAAACATTGCCTGTTGCAGGTAGCCATGAAACTCTAATTTCCTGATTAAATCTAGATGAACACTCTGATAGCTCTGAATCCTTCACTGATGGACTGAGGACCATATTAGGATACCTGGAACCCCCTGAGACCCTTGAGACTTGTATACTTAGAGAATGAAGTCCAATTCTCAATCTTGTTTTGTGTGGGCTCCTTCTGTTAAGGAGTGATCAATCCAAACCTGATTTCCAAGTCACTAATGCAGTATACAATGAGTATGACCTAGTATGATGCCAATGAAGTGTAAAACATAATCCCATGCTTCTAGGAAAAAATGAAGGGTAAATTTTTCAGGGCCAAAATCAGGGTATGACACATACATACATACATTATCACCATACTCAAACTACATCATGCTCACACGATCATTTTCCAATTTAAACATAATCAAGTTCATGCCAAAAGTATAGTTAACTGCCCAAATTAGTTAGAGACCCCCCTCCAATTTCCAATTGAAACAACTAACCCATAACCTCACCTCTAACTGACAGTTGCAAATCAACAAATTATAACCAAATTTTAACCAATTAACTACATCTAAACTTCCATTCAATAAACTTTAAACACCTAACAATTTTCTTCTTAATCCCCAAGTTTAGGAAAACATCTTATTCCTTTTACCATTTTCCTTCTTAATCCCCAAGTTTAGGAAAACTCTTATTCCCATCCCCATTTTCCTATTAATCCCCTAGTTTAGGCAATCTCTTCTTCTTCTTCCCGTTTTCCTTATTATTCTCCGGCTTATGCAAACTTTAGCAATTTTCTGTTTTTGGTTCAGACACCACCTTAACAATTTTTTGTTTTTTGTTCGGACACCACATTTACAATTCTTTGTCCTTGGTTTAGACACCACTTTTACAATTTTTTGTCCCTATTTCAGACACCACCTTTACAATTCTTTGTCCTGGGTTCTGGCCAAACATCGATTTATTTTCATAAAAGAATTATTGTAATCCATTCCTTAGTAGTTAGACTAACAATGTATAGCATCCGAACCAGGATCAAACAAATAATTTAAAATACTTCTAGGATAAGATTATAACATTGTTCCCTAAAATCAACCAATAAATACTTATTTCCAACCCACGAACTACGAAGCTCTGATTTTCTCATTGCACCATGAGAAAACGTAGGCACAAGGTTTTGAATCTTGGAGAGCACATTAGTTAAAAACTTATTTTTCCCTTAACTAAACCCAAGTACAAGTAACCTTTAAATAATAACACTTATCAGCGCAAAGAACAATCAAAATGGTTCTCGTTGGGGACAACAGATGTGAGAGGTGCTCATACCTTCCCCTTACATAACCGACTTTCATACTCTTTTCTCTTCCCTTTGGGTTTTATTGATACTTTCGATTTCTCTTAGAATAAATAAAATTCAATGGCGAGTCTGTTGTATTTCGAGCGTGTGGTATGCTCGGGTATTTTTCCCTCCACGACACTTAGTGTTAGAGGAGCTTGGGGAGCAAGGTCTGTAAGTGTCAATGAGCTAAAGTTAAGGATCCAAGAGACTTTGACGTTACATATCCACCAAAAACATTAAGGTAATGGGGGTATGAGTTACCCCTCTTATAAACTCAACATTTCCTCCATTCCTAGTTGATGTGGTATTTTAGCACTTTCACACTTCAAACCCAACAATCTCTCCCACAAGTGTGAGTCACCCACATCACTAGCCTTGATCCACACTAGGATCCACATCCGCTCTCCCAACGAGTCAACCAAGGCTCTGATACCACTTATTGGAGAGTCCGGGGAGCGAGGCCCGAAAGTGAAAATGGGCCAAACATTAGAGATCCAAGAGACCTTAACCCCCACATATCCACCCAAAAACTTAAGGGACTAGGGTATGGGTCACCTCTCTTATAAACTCAACATTTCCTCTATTCTTAGATGATGTGGGGCTTTATGACTTTCGCACTTGAAACCCAACAATATCCCCCACAAGTGTGAGTCACCCACATATCTAGCATTTATCCAAACTAGGATCCACTTCTGCTCTCCCACCGAGCCAACCAGGGCTCTTATACCACTTGTTAGGGTGTCCGGGGAGCGATATCCGAAAGTATCAATTATCTAAACATTGGGGATCTGTTATGAATTAATGTCGTCAAGAACAAATCAAAAATATGAGAAAGATTGAGTTTCTTGAACAAACATAAGAAACCATATCAAGTTTTATGAAAGAGAAAGAAAAGGGAAGAAGAATACAATCAGAATTGGTTTAAACTATTTTACTATTCATTTTCTCTATTAGGGTTTAAAGATTACAAGTGAATAACAACAACCAAAAACTTCATATCTTAACAACCTGGGAGAACTTGTCTATTTATAGACTACTAAGCTAACTTAGTCTACAAGCTAACTTAAAGAATTGGGCTTAAACAAGAGGCTAAATTTGGCATGTTAACAAACCTAGCAATTTCGACTACTGCATGCTTGAGCATACTTCAACTACAGCATATAAGATCAGCATGTGAATAGAATTCGACTACATACTAAACCTATTTCGAGCCAAGAAGCTTCCATTGTCGAGACTAGAGTTCGGTCCAAAATCTCACAAATTTCCACCTTGGAACAAACTCTACAATCATCAACAAAACAAACTGGCTTTCTTCATGCAGCTTTGTCAACTGCATACAATGGAAAAACTTGCAGCTTGGAAATATCTCGGTGACCATATCAGAGCATTGTCTTTAGTCGAAACCTTCAACACTTGGACTTCTCCATGCTCGATTATCTCTCTGAAAAAATGTAGCCTCACATCGATGTGTTTGGTTCGCTCATTACAGACAAAATTCTTCAACATATGTATTGCATTTTGATTATCACATTTATCAGTGATAACTTGACCTGTAAGTTTCAGCTCCTTAGAAAAACCTTCAAGCCACAATGCTCATTTCACAACTTCAGTGAGGTCAATATATTTCGCTTCAGTGGTTGATAAAGCAACAACCTTCTGAAGTGTTTCTTTTCAACTAGTTATTGTACCAAACATTGTGACATAGTGAACACATATGCAAATATATATTTTTTATAATCCGTACATCCTACATAATCAGATTCGACAAATCCTTTGATTTTGACTTTGCTATTGATGACTTCTCGGGAAGTGTACCGACAATGTCGCAATAATAAAAATATCGAATCCACGGGACTGCTAAGTAACAAGACAAAATTTGTGTAATGCATAGAAAATACGAAATAGGGGGGATCATGTTTCATATGCGAAAAGAAAATAAGTTGTTCTAACAATAAGACGAAAGTGGTCAGGTTGTGTATAAAAATCCATATCTCTCTATTATTGATGTTCGATGCATTACATGAATGATGTCATCACTATAGTCCCATGATGAATTAACAAAACTGTTATACCCAATTCCTTGCGGTATAGCTCATTAATTTATCCTTAGAGTTTCCTATCCCTAGTACACCAATGTAAGCAAGATTAGGAAATGCAATAGAGCGTTAATACTTAGGCCACTACTCGGAGTTTTTTATCCCTAGTCCACCAGTGTAAGCACAACAATTTCCCTAGGTCCAACATATAGACTAATGATTCGTATCCCTATGTTCTCAAAATCATATTGAAAGAGTGTCTCACATGAAAGGCATTAAGAACAAAGTGCAATTGAATAGAATTATAGATTAAAGGATTCATGCAATTTCAAATCAAACATATATCCCAACAATATCAAAATAGGTTTATCAAACACAGCCTAACCTGGAGATAATTAGCTACTCATAATTCAAATTACAATACCAAAATAATAATAAGAGTTTTGCATAAGAATTACCTTGAAGAATTGGCCTCAAATGGCTTTAAATGCTCTCCAAATATGCCTTCTGGTGTTGTAAATCATACAGAAACTCGTAACCCTTGAAAAAGTATGAAACTTCCCCTTATAAAGCCTTCAGAACGCGTCAGAAAAGGGTTCATTGTGCACGTGATGACTTGCATTAAGCGATGCAAATTTTACTTCCATGTCACACGTGCGATGTTGTGCAATGTTACGCGTGATTATTCCAGTAGCTAAACGTTTTTGCTCACATTTCCACCTGATTTTCACTAAGTCCTTATTTCTCCACACTTAGCTATTTTTCCTCTTTTTTTGGCCTTTATTCTTCAAGTTTTTTTCTTTTTAACTTGTTTTGATTTGTTTCTTCGATTGAACTCATGCAATGATAGAGTGCCATACGCTATCATCACGACAATCTCCACCATAAATAAGTACTTTGTTCAGAGACCCATTCATCTATCTTAGAATCTACTTTAATGCTTGCTAGTGCGCCTTCCCATAATTGTCCATATACCTTATTACAAGGCTCACTCTATACGTTATGAATGGCCTCATACATACCATATCATACATCAAAGAACCTACTATACTAACATATGGAATTTTATTCATATAGGCTCTTTCGAATTCAGTACTATGACTTTAAGTCGTACTCAGCTTGAACTGAGCATTAGTCGATGTTACAACATGCTTTGAATTCGACATACCAAACTTGTCAAGAATCTTCTTTAGGTATGTCTCTTGAGATAAGCATAATCTTGACTGCTTTATATCTCCGCGGATGTCAATCCCAAGAATCTTCGAGGCAACTCCTAGATTCTTCATGTTGAACTCCTTATCGAATTCAACCTTTACCTTCGTAACATCTTCGACATTGTTGCTTGCTATGAGGATGTCATCCACATAAAGCAACAAAATAATAAGTGAGTTTCCAAGTTGAAATCTGAAGTAAACATAATGGACGAATTGGCTCCTAGTGAAACCTTTGTGTGCCATGAACTTGTCAAATCTCATATTCCATTATCGAGGATATTGTTCCAGGACATATAACGACCTATTCAGCTTACACACATGATTTCCATTTCCCTTTTCGACATGCCCTTCAGGTTTCCTCATCAGGATTGTTTCATCTAGATCACCATACAGGAAGGTAATTTTCAAATCCATTTTTACATGTTCTCAGTCAAACTTCGCCACCATAGAAAGAAGCATTCGAATGGATTTATGCTTTACAATAGGTGAGAACATATCATTGAAGTCGACACCTTCTTTTAGAGTGAACCCCTTAGCAACCTACCTTTCCTTGAATCGCTTCGACATTACTCCTTCGATTCCTTCCTTAACCTTGGAAATCCACTTACAGTTGACTAACCTAGCTCTGCAGGTTTCTCGATCAGATCCTAAGTGTTATTATTATTAATAGATCATCTCAACATCCATGGCTTTCAACCATTCAGTCTTATTTTGACTCCTTAAAACTTACTTGTAATCTCTAGGTTCTTCATCAAGGACATCACTTGCATAGATTAAGGTGAATTCTAAGAGATATACGTAACCAAGTCGCTGAGGTAGCTTGATGACTCTTTTTGACCCGTCTCTTTCCAGCAGGTAGTCATTATTAGTCTCCTTAACTTCGTCAGTAAGTTCTGCATCTTCTTCGACTTCATCCGGGTTATGAAATTCAGCATTAACATGCTTTACCTCAACAAGAATCTCTTCATATTCCATCTTTTCTTCAGATATATTGGTACATCTACCAACACCATAAGTTTTCTTAAACACCATTTATGCTTCATTGAAAACTACCTTTCGACTTCTAATACACCTCCTACGACTTAGCTTTATACACCACAACCTATAAGCTTTGACTCCTTCAGGGTATCCAAGAAACATACATCTCTGAGCTTTAGGTTTGCCTTGTCTTGCCTAATGTGAGCATAGGCTAAACAACCAAATACTCTAAGTCTTTCGAGATAAGGTGGATGTATCGACCAGACTTATTGAGGTGTTTTCATCCATAGGGAAGTCGAGGGGCACCTATTTATCAGGTATGCTGCAGTCACAATAGCTTCTGCATAAAATAACTTCTTTAATACTGCACAAACCAATATGCACCTCACTCTTTCGAAAATGGTTTGATTAAATAGTTGTCGAAAGCCTCATTGCAAAATTCAAGAACATTGTCAGTCATCGACATGTTGACCTTCCTGCTAGTTTGGTTTTTGACCAGGGTCTTCCAACTTTTGAAATTTTCAAAAGTTTCATCCTTAAATTTCTAAATTCATACCCATAACTTTATGGAATAATCATTCACTATGGTTAGGAAATACTTCACACCTAAGTGTGAAGGATTCCTTGTAGGCCCCCAAAGATTATCATGAATATAATCAAGGGATTCATGTGTTCTTTGTTTACCTTTGTTAAACTTCATTCTACAGTATTTACCAAATACACAAGTTTCACAAAACACTAGTTTTTCGACATTGTCACCATACAACAGATTTTTATTTTGACAATTCGACTGGGCCTCTTTCACAGAAATGGCTAGGTCTCTTGTGCCATAGCCCAGTCTTCGACATAGGTTTTGTGGATGCCACATTTGTTGAACCAATTAAAACCTCAGCATGAAGGGTATACAAGACTTTCTTCTTCACGCCTCTCAAGACTTCCTGCGACCCCTTCATTAACCTTATGATACTTTTCTCTCATTTGAAAATATATCCTTTCTTGTCAAATTCGACAAGAGAAATAAAATTTATCTTAAGATCAGGTGCATGCCTGACATCAGTCAATAGCCTTATTGACTCATCATAAAGCTTGAATCTTACAGTTTCAATACCTTTGATTTTGCAAGCTTTTTGGTTTCCCAATAACCCTGATCCACTATCTTGATCACATAATTCCTTAAACACATACTTGTTTGGAGTCATGTGTCATGTACAACCTGAATCCCAAATCCATTCCTTGCTAGAGCCGCTACTTAATTCATAACTATCTTGTACAATGGTTGCATTACCATTATCCTTTCTACCATGATTATTCAATCAATCAGGGAACACCTTTCTTGTGTGACTCTCCTTATTACAATGATAATACCTAATAGCATGAGCATTTCCACCTTAAAATTTTTGTATAACTTTACCCCTCTTCTTCTCAAACCTATCATCTTTCTTTGTGAATTTTCCTTTTACAGACAATGCTTCACCAACTGTCGATGGCTTGTGCTCCTTTGGTTTGTTCAAGTCCTTAGAGTACAAGGAAGATTGAATATATTTAAAGGTTAACGAATCTCTTCCATACAAGAGATTTTCCTTTAAATGAGCATGATAATTAGGTAAAGCACACAACAACAACAACACTTGATCTTCATTATCGATCTTGACCACAATGTTCTTAAGATCAAGAATCAACTTGTTGAAAATATCTAGTTGCTTAGACAAGACTTTGTCTTCACTCATATTAAATGTATACAAAGCTTTCTTCAGGTAGATATGGTTTACCAATGATTTCATCATGTATAAATCTTTGAGTTTTGTCCATACACCAGCTGCACTTTTCTCCTTCTAAACCTGTCGGAGAACCTTATCACTAAGGCTTAATACCATGGTGATGTGATTTGTCTCAGTCACAATCATCTTATCCCTCTTTGTTAGGCCAACATCTATATTCTCCGATCCTTTCAACACTTCTAACAAACCCTGTTGAACGAGTAGGGCTTACACCTTCAAGTGCCACAAACTGACGAATTTCTCAATCTCATACTTTATTAACGATATCTTCTTCTCCATGCTCATCGTACCAGTTTGTTGTGAATTGATGTCGTCAATGAAAAATTAAAAATATGACAAATATTTAATTTCTTTGAATAAACATAAGAAAACCTACTAGGTTTTACGAAAGAGAGAGAAAAGGAAAGAAGAAGAAGACAATCAGGATTTGTTTAAACTGTTTTACTATTCACTTTCTCTATTGGGGTTTAAAGATTACAAGTGAATAACAATAATCAAGAACTTCCTCTCTCAACAACCTGAGATAAGTAATTTATTCTAGACTACTAAGATAACTTAGAATACAAGATAACTTAAACAAGTGGGCTTATACAAAAGTCCCAATTCGACATGCTGACAAACCTTTGAATTTTGACTACGGCATGCTTTAGTATACTTTGACTACAGTATACATGATCCACATGTGAACAAACTTCGGCTACATGCTAAACCTATGTCAAACTAAGAAGCTACCATTGTCGAGACTAGGGTTCGATCCAAAATCTCACAGGATCCAAGAGACCTTGACGCCATATATCCACCAAAAACCTTAAGGCAATGGGGGTATGGATTAGCTCTCTTATAAATCCAACATTTCCTCCATTCCTAGTGGATGTGGGACTTTAGCACTTTTAAAATTGAAACCCAACATTAAGAACACTCCTTTAAACATAAAATATTTTCCTACTCAACCATAAAGCTTAACACACTACCATCCAATGAAAACAAGGAGAATTGACTTTTCTTTTCACCAAATAGCAAAACTAATTAAGATGTGTTGTGATTGAGTATTGCTCTTCCAGCTCATCTGAATCGATCCATTCAGTTATCAAATTCCAATCTACTTACTTATTGGACATCTAAGAATCATGTGTAAAACATCTTCATTATTTTCCAATGAACACACCAAGTTATGTCTTCCTTGCAAAATTTATCTCCTAGCTAGCTACAATCACGTGGATAGTCTTATTAACAATAATCTCTAGCCAAATATATGACTCTTGCTAGGGACTTTAGCTCTCAAAATATTATTCAATCTTCTTAATGTATCCTTAGCAATAATGTTTCTTGAGTTGTATAACTCAGTCAACCTTTCATAACTACTTATGACCGAGAATCCTTGCTTACCTTTCTGCCAGACAAATTCACCATTTAGCTTAGGGTTGAGTTGTATTAGATGTAGAATTTTCTGAAGCTAACTGTAGTAGTAAATTCATGACCATTAAGCTATGGATAAACTTAACTTCAATAAAACTAGAGTCTCCACCGCGCTTTCATTGTTTCCAAAGGAAAACGAAAAAGTACGAACAAAACCCAAAGATAAGAAGTTTTCAAATCAAAACTAATAAAATTCCAGAGATTACAGGTAAGGGGGTTGGTTACACAGAGGGAAGGTGTTATCACCCAAAGTGTCTTAGGTACTCCTAGGGAGCCTTTTTTTATGTGTGTATGTATTTTGTTATAAATAAAGTTTGCAATAAATAGAGTGTGGGGATGAGAAAAGAATTCATTAATTATATTTTTGTGTTTGACAAGACCTTCGGACTTGTGCCTACGTACCAACAAAAAATGAGGGATCAAATCCAACAGTCCACACAAACATTTTTTAAGAGTTTTTGTTGTTTATTATGTACTTTAAGGTCTTAAGACCAACAAACACAAACAAGGTATACAAACATATATATACAATTACAATATATGGCTCAAGTGAGCAAAGTGAAAATGGCATAAGCATAAACAAGTTAAATGATATGTATAATGACAAATGACAAATGGCTTGAATTTAAAATGCATAAAGTAAATGACTTGCAATTAAAAGGTTAGTCAAATGTTAGAAGTTAGTGGAGTTTTTCTTTTTTATTGTTTAAGTCATTCTTTGGAGAACACTCAAACCTTTATTCACAAACATGGATCCTTGAACCAAGACATCTTCCAAAGGAAGGAAAAAAAGGCCAAGTTTCCAAACAATACCATGAAAGGGGGAGACTTACAGTCTCACTTACTAGAATGTTATGCCTTTGGGTCAAAATTTAGCGCTATGTTAAGCAATCATAATTGGACTTATTTAGAAGTCACAACTATTTGAGGTCGGGCAATAAATTTTTTGGTGTTAATGCATGTTAGAAATATGGTATAATAAACCAGACTCCTAAAACATACCACACACAAAAAGAAAATGATCAAAGGGTGGACCTAATCTCATCCATACTTGTATTGGTTCATGACCCAATTAGCCTTAGGATATTGAGATGTCATTGGCCAATGAGAGGAATGGGATAGAAAGGGATTGAAGATGAAGAGGGACGGAAGATGAGACAAACACAAATTGGTCATGACAGGAATTTTATCAAATTAAAATCATTAATTCATTTTGGGAGATGAAATGTACCTTTCATCAATCCCCTAAATCCAATGATTTTAAATCAACAAAAGTCAAATCAACCTTGACCAAGGCCCAAGCACATAGTCAAACTTCACAAGTCAATATAATGGCTCAACATAATTTCTACATAATTAAACAATTAAAAATCAAATTAAAATGCATTTTAATTAAATTATGTTTGATCAAAAACCTAAAACCTCTTCAAAACACCAAATAAATGGCCAAGAAATTTATCATAGCTCAAACAAGGTCAAAGAACCTTGGAGAAATTTTTTCATTATTTTTGGAAACTCATAAGTATTTTTAAACAATTAAAAATATACACAAAAACAATTAAATCATGAAAAATATCAATATTGATCCAAAAAATAATTTTAATTCAGAAAATGAAAGAGAAAAATATTTGAAATTTTTTGGTGAAAGTCCCATATTTTTTGGATCAATAATGAAATTAATATGAATTAGTGAAAATAATTCAAATAAAAGAAATTAACAGAAATTCAAGAAAATGTGGACCATCTGATCTCCCTCATTAATTGTTGTGGCAGATCAGATGGATCAGCGCGCGCATTCCACATGGACCTAAGTCAATTGAGAATCACACGTGGTAATCAGAACGAATGCACAAGATTAAAACAATTTAAATGGATCATATGGTTGAGATGCTTCCAACACATCGCCGAAGCCAGAGCTCCGATCTTCTTCTTCGGTGGACCTCACCGGACAAGTCCACCTTCAACCATCACCAAAATGAAAAATCAAGACATGGATTTAAAGAAAAAATGCTCAGAAGCTCGAATCTGGCCTCAATTTTGTCTAATCAAAGTATATGAGAAGATACAGGGAGTTGAATTTTGAGGATCATGAACTGAGTTGCTTCGATTTGATCTCAAAGCAACTCAATCTTGTTGCCTACATTGGTAGGACTTCAGACAACTAAAAATCAACAAGAATAATGGAGAATTGAGAGACAATCGAAGAGGAGAAGTTTCTGAAAAATCACCTTCGAGTTGATGCAATTTTACTTGATCTTGATCTGGATTTGATTACTTTCTCCTCCTCTTGCTTGCAGAAACCAAATGGAATGAAAATGGAAGTGAATTTCTGGAGTTTGAACTTCCAAACATATGGTGAAGTTCAAGCTCAATTTCAAGAGAAATCTTAGAAAATTCTATGGCAGTGAGGTTTTGCAATGGTCTAGCAAAGCTTGGGCAAGGTGTTGATGATGAATCTGAATCCTTAAGATTGTTTAAATAGGAAATGTGTTTGATATTTAAACCACTTGAAAATTGGACAAAATTAGAAACTTCCTTGCACGGGTGCATGGAATATCATTTGGGCCTCAAGAGTGATGCAATCCACTTCCAAATTGTGTACAGAGTATGCTGAAACCATTATGTGCAAGCATGCAAATGGAAATGATCATGCAAAGTTCAATCTTGCCAAAACACTTCCCATAATGAAGCCATGCGCAAGTCCCTCAAATTTAGTCCAAATGATATGATATTGGATGTTTTCAAAATGTGAGATCAAGGGGAACAACTTTCATGTTGAAAACCTTTTCATTTGAAGCTTGGATCATGATAAAATTTGAGGTGGAAGTTTGGGAAATCAAATGTTCACTTCTTCCACCTTGAATAACTTTTTCTATGGACTTCAAATAAGAAAAGTTCCTTCATCAAAGTTGTATCTCTTTAATACCTATTCAATTTGATCACATATTTGACTTCATTTTGATTTGGCATGAAAGAGTTATGCATTTTAGAAGTTGAGGAGAATCACTTATTCAATGGTATTGGTCATAAATGACCTATAATGTTTCCTCCTGGCACATGCATTTTAAAATTGAATTTTTACTTCCTCCAAATATCAAAGCTTAAGTAGGCATCGTGAGTTTGATCATGCAATTTGAATGGATTTCATATCATAAAAATTGAGGAAGTTATTGTCTTGGGAAGTTGACCTTCAAACTAGGGTTTAGACAAAATGACCTATAGTCTTTGAACCTAAAAAGTGACTTTCCAAGCAAAATTAGATCTAGACCTCAACATGAAAGTTGTTTGGAATGTCATTTAGAGTAATGTTTCTCTTGGAATCATTTTCATATGACAAATATTGTAGGAGATAAGGTCTAGGGAACCCCAATTTTGACCAATTAACTTCCTCTGGTCAACCATCATGAACCAACTTGCTAGCTTGACATTCTCTTGACTTTTGGGACTCATGGAGGATCATATATGCATAAGATGATGTAAAGTGAAGTATCCATTGAAATATTTGATCAATTGTTGAAGAAACCTGTTGAAGAAGTAACATAAGATACCCAGATGAATTAGGGTTTCCAAGGCAAACAAACCCCAAACTCTTAATGATTTCTTGATCAAAATAACATGTGGAGGTCATGGGGATCCATATATGATACTTAGAGCCATAGTAAACCATTTCTTGACTGAGATCCTTGCACTGAGTGTCTTAAACCCTATATATGAGCTTGATAGAGCATAGGTGAGAACACACACTACCTACAAAAGAGTTAAACTAACAATGACATATTTTTGGTATTTTGGTTAGTAAAGAATAAAAATTGAAGTATGATACAATCAAAAGTGCTTGGTGATATCTCCCAATGCAAACCCAATGAATGAGGGGTATGGAGGATACCAAGGTGTGATCTCAATGCTAATGCATATGATGAGAATATCATGAGGGATCTTAGGATCAAAATTGGGGTCTTACAGCTGCCCTTATTTAAGGACGTTCTAGTTGAGGAGATGAAGGTTAAAATATTCGTATCAACTCAGTAGAATGGGCTTAAATAACAACAATAGAAACGAATTTTGGTCCCTAAGAGTCCTCATGATGCATATGATATGAAATGTTAAAAGTAATCTCTTTGGGGAAAAGGTTGCCACAAAGGGAAAGAATCCGGAGAGACTGAAAGTCTGCAGGAGCATAATGCGTTCCATAAGGAAAACTCACTAGGGAGACATAGACTCTGGGGGATAAAAGATACGTGTAGGCCAGGCTACGACTTAAAGCTGTTGGGGGACATGAGGGATTCCACGAAAATAAATTAGTGGAAAGACTCAGTCGGGGAATAAAAGGAACATCTGCAAGGGGAAACGGGTAGATCCGAACAAAGTTGAAACACTCGAACCAAGCAAGGAAAGACGAATTCACTCAAGAAATACACACTAAAGCTCAATTAGGGCAGAAAAGAACTTCAACATAAGAGTATCACAAGTATATTATCTACTACCGGTTATTGGGGAAGGAGATAACAAAATCTGTCAGAGAGGATATCCGTTACCGGTTAGGGTAAACATATCAAGGATGACTCGTTGAGGCCAACCCGGAGGTGTATTCATTACCAGTTACTGGGTAAGAATAACCTGTTGGGGAAAAGCCAAATAGGGTTTACAACTACCGGTTACTGGGCAGAAGTCCAAAGAGAGAGAATATATGTCACTGATTAAAGTGAACATATCAAGGATAGACTCAAAGGTAAGAATATCCATCATTGTTTAAGATGAACATATCAAGGATAGACAACCAGAAAAAGTAGGAATTATATCTATCGGATACTGGATAGAATACTGAAAAGAGAATATCCGTCATCGATTAAAGTGAATATATCAAGGATAGACTCTGAGGGGAGAAAATTATATCTATCAGCTACTGAATAGAATACCAAAGGAGAGAATATCCGTCATCGGTTAGGATGAACATATCAAGGATAGACTCCGTAAAAGGGGAAATAGGATTTACAACTACCGAATATCGGGCAAAAGACCAAAAAGAGGAGGAAACCCGTCATCGGTTAGGATGAACATATCAAGGATTAACCTTCTGAGGAGAAATAGGGATTACAACTACCTTTTACTGGGTAGAGCACCATAAAGAGAACTGTCCGTCATCGATTAGGATGAACATATCAAGGATAAACTCAAAGCAGGGGAGGAAAATATCCATCATCGATTAGGATGAACATATCAAGGATAGACTTCTTAGGGAGACGTGAAAACGAATCCGCTGGGGAAAAAGGTTACTCTTGCCGGGTATTGGGAAAAAGTAAAATACTCTCAAATCGAGAAGAATATTACCAAGTACTGAGTAATAGAGTCTCAAGGGGACCAAAAGCATCTATCTAGGTAAGATCTAGAAAGAAACGGTCAATTAAAGACTAAACCCGATGAGGACATAACTCAGGGGGGGTGACTCCATCCAGGTAATTAACTAGGGAGGAAACTGAAATAATAATCATCCACGAGGAAATAACTCAATGGGAAATGAGAAAGGTTAAAGTCTTTCTGCTTAGAGGGCTAACACTCTATAATTGAAAGAGGACAAACATACCAAATCTGCGTGGGGAAAAGGACACTACCATAACAGAGGATCAGATAATACAATAATGAAATCTATGAATGTATATGTATATGTATATATATGATGATTATGCTGACAAAACGATCACAAAGGATACAGCTGCCGCTGGTTTGAATCATCAACACAACACTCGACCAATCTCAACAGGAGGGAACCAACTGGAGAAGGAGAACGCGAATCAACAGTCTCAAAGGCTCAACCCTGGTTGGGCAAGATCTGCTGAGAAACTGCATCATCAACTCTGCAGGGAATTTTAGGTCAACACCATATCAAATGGGAGACAACCCTATAGAGGATCCAACATGCTTCTATAGAATCATTTTTGTATGAAATCTGCCAAAGACTTGAGGGGAAACCAGAATCTTGTGCTAGATCCATGCAAACTGAGAAAACGTGCCTACAACTCACGGGAGGCAAAATGCAGACTCGGATGGAGAAACCAACAAAAATTCGGCTGGTGATGCTGAAACACTGCTGAGAAAGCACATAGCTTATTCCAACTTCTTGGGGAAAACCAAAAAATGCTTCGATTTTAGGGCTTACCGGTTTTCAGACCGCTGTTGATATTCCTTAAATGAAATCGATTGCTCTTAAAGTATCAACTTTTATTATTTAAGAAAACATGATTTTGAAATTAATTTCAAAATGATCATCATAAAAATTTAAATCTATTTGGCTGAAAGATAAATAAGAGTAGAAACAATTGGTTAAAAAGCTCAACTTTATTTAATAGAATGGTAGTCTGTAAATGACAAGACTCCATAAATCTTTACAAAAGTTGAAAAATGGTAATTTACATGGAAAAGGGAAACATTGAATACAATGATCGTTAATCCTTCTACAAACTTTAATATCCACTATGCTCTTGGCTTTGGTTGAAGATGAATCAAAACCAAATGTTGTGCTCAAGAAAATTTTCAAGACTGAAGATCAGCAGGATGCAGTTACTTGCCATGATCCCTAATTTTTGTATAAATTTCCCCAAGGTGGGGTACTCAAATTATCGGGATATATTTTCTGTTTTATGTCTCTAACTTTTTCCTGGATCGACCTTTAGGTTTTCAACCCACCGAGACGCTCATTTTTGCCTAAGCCTCCCATTCGGGTTTTCAACTTAGCAAGCTGTTCTTTTCTTTTTTAGGAGAAGTATTTCTTGACGGCATCGGCATTCACAGGACGCGTGAACTCTTCGCCATCCATAGTTGTAAGAATCAAAGCGCCGCCTGAAAAGGCTCTCATAATTAGGAGTCCATTTTCCCCTAGAATCTGGTTTAAAAGATAGAATCTTCTTGAGCACAAGGTCACTTTCCCGGAACACACGAGGTTTGACCTTCTTATCAAATGCCTTCTTAATTCCCTGCTGATATAACTGACCATGACATATGGCAGTTAACCTCTTCTCTTCAATTAAATTCAGCTGGTCAAATCTGGTCTGACACCATTCAACCTCTATCAAATTGGCTTCCATCTGGAGACACAATGATGGGATCTCAAGTTCTACGGGGAGCACCGTTTCCATACCATAAACAAGTGAGAAAGGGGTTGCCCTTGTTGAAGTGCGGATGGATGTACGATACCCGTGCAAAGCAAGTGGGAGCATCTCATGCCAATCTTTATATGTCATAACCATCTTCTGAATGATCCTCTTGATGTTCTTGTTCGCAGCTTCAACAACCCCATTCATCTTGGGTCTATAGGGAGAAGAATTACGATGTGCAATCTTGAAGTCTTTACAAAGAGATTCCACCATATTATTATTCAAGTTCGATCGATTATCAAGAATGATCTTACTTGGCACACCATACCGGCATATAATTTGATTCTTGATAAACCTTACAACAACTTGCTTGGTTACATTCGCGTACGATGCCGGTTAAACCCACTTTGTGAAGTAGTCAATAACCACTAGAATGAAACGATGTCCATTAGAAGCTTTGGGCTCAATCATACCAATCATATCAATTCTCTACATGGAGAAAGGCCATGGAGAGGAAATGACATTTAACAATGTTAGAGGAACATGAATCTTATCTGCATATATTTGACACTTGTGGCATTTCTTTACAAACTTGCAACAGTCAGATTCCATTGTCAGCCAATAGTAATCTGCTCTCAACAACTTCTTAGCCATAGCATGTCCATTGGAATGGGTACCAAAGGAACCTTCATGGACCTCAGTCATCAATAAGTCTGCTTCGTGTCTATCCACACATCTGAGCAGAACCATATCGAAGTTTCTCTTGTACAGCACATCACCATTCAGGTAGAAATTGCTAGTTAACCTTCTTAAAGTCTTCTTATCTTTCAGAGATGCCCCAGACGGGTAAATCTGACTTTGGAGGAAACATTTGATATCAAAATACCACGGCTTTTCATCTTTGAACTCTTCAACAACAAACACATGAGTTGGCCTATCAAGACGCATCACAGTCAAATTGGGAACTTCATTCCAGAATTTCACCACAATCATTGAAGCCAACGTTGCATGAGCATCTGCCATCCGGTTTTCATCTCGAGGGATATGATGAAATTCAACCTTTGTAAAGAAAGTTGAAATCCTCCTCACATAATCCCTATATGGTATCAAACCGGGTTGATTCGTCTCTCATTCAATTTTGATATGATTGAAAACCAAAGTTGAATCTCCATATACGTTAAGATATTTGATTCTGAGATCAATGGCCTCTTCAAGCCCCATAATTCAAGCTCCATACTCATCCATATTATTTGTACACTTGGAAGTCAATCTAGCTGTAAACGGAAAATGCATGCCTTGAGGAGTAATGATCACTGCCCTAATGCCATTACCGTACTGATTAGCAGCTCCATCAAATACCATGCCCCAACGAGAACCATGTTCTGGCCATTCTTCAAGCAATGGTTCATCATAATCTTTCATTTTCAGGTACAAAATCTCTTCATCAGGAAAATCATATTGCATTGACTGATAATCTTCAATCAGTTGGTGAGCCAAATGGTCTGCCAAGACACTACCCTTAATAGCCTTTTGAGATCGGTATTTGATATCATACTCCGATAACAACATCTGCCAACGGGCAATTCTCCCAGTTAAAGCAAGCTTCTCAAAGATATACTTGATTGGCGTTGGAGAAGATTGACTCTGAGCAGCTAAAACAGAATCCATCATGGCAGTAAAGCGGGAAATTTCATCCTTCAACTCTCGGTTCTCTTGTTCCAAGGCTTCCATGATTCTCGGTTGATTGGCGCGAGTGTTGTATCGGTGAGTCAGCTTGGCTGAAGCACATAAGAATAACCAATAAGACATCTGACAGAAGAAACCTGTTATGCAAATCATGCATGAAATGCAATGTTTGGATTGTTTTTATTTTCAAGGGATATACTATTTTATTTGCAAATATATAACAACAACAATAACAATTTGATTGACCATAAAAATCTTTTTTATTCATATAATTTTGGAAGGATTACACTGAGTACAATTTCAGAAACCAAAATACAAATACAAGAGAAAAGGAAACTAATCATCCCAAGGATCCCCTAACAGTAGTGTCATATGATCTGGCCGTGGGCGCGTACTTCCTTCGGATGCGTCGAATCTCAGACTCAAAAGATGTCTTCATCCGAGCCTTCTCGAGGACAAGCTGATCAACAATCTTCTTCCAAGCACCGGAAGGCAGAGGCATACTATAGGAAGATGGACCCTCTGACTCTCTCTGACTCTTCACTGCCCGGTCTTCAAGAAGTTCAATAAGCGTATCTTTGTCCTTAGACTCAAGCTGCAACTCCTCATGCTTTCGGCTCAAAGCATGAAACCGCTCTTCCCACGTATCCTTCTCTTGTTTCATCTTGGTGAGTGCATCTTCCAACTCCTCTACATCTTGGTTAGGGAGAGTTAATGGCTCAACCACAACCATAGACATAGGTCTCTCACAAGCATACGACATTGTAAGACCCCAATTTTGACCCTAATATCCCTCATGATATTCTCATCATATGCATTGGCATTGGGATCACAACTTGGAATCCTCCTTACCCCTCATTCATTGGGTTTACATTGGAAGAGATCACCAACCATGATGTGATTGCATCATACTTTAAATTTTTATCATTTTTACTAACTAAAATACCAAAAATATGTCTTTGTATAAACTAACTCTTTTGTAGGTAGGGCATGTGCTCACCTTTGATTCATCAAGCTCACATATAGGGTTTAAGACCCTCATTGCAAGGAGCTCAATCAAGAATTGGTCTAATATGGATCTAAGCATATGATCCATATTAGAAACCCTAATTCATCTGGGTATCTTTTGTAACTTCTTCAACAAGCTTCTTCAACATTTGATCAATTACTTCAAGGGATACTTCAAATTTCATCATCTTATGCATATATGATCCTCCATGAGTCCCAATAGTCAAGAGAATTGTAAGTTAGCAAGTTTGTTCATGGTGGTTGACCAGAGGAATTCACCTAATCAAAACTGCGGTTCCCTAGGCCCTATCTCCTACAATTTTTATCATATGAAAATCATTCTAGGAGAAACGTTACTCTAAATGACACTCCAAACAACTTTCATGTTGAGGTCTAGAGCTAGTTTTGCTTGGAAAGTCATTGTTTATAATGAAAGATTATAGGTCATTTTGTCTAAACCCTAATTTGGAGGTCAACTTCCCAAGTACCTAACTTGCTCAACTTTTATGAGATGAAATATTTCCAAGTTTCACAATCAAATTAAATATGTCTAATTCAACTTTGATGTTTGGAGAAAGAGCTAATTGAACTTTTATGAGCATGTGATATGAGGATACATTATAGGTCATTTTGGACCAATGTCATTGAACAAGTGATTTTCCTCAACTTCAAAAATTCATAACTCCTTTATATTAAATCCAAATGAGGTCAAAATTGTGACCATTTTTAAGGAATTTGAGATAGATACAAATTTGATGAAGGAACATTTCTCATTTGAAGCTCACATAAAAATTTAGCCAATTTGGAATAAGTGAACATGTGGCTTGACACTTAGAAAAACTTTTGATATGTTTGATGTTCCCATCTTCCACCTCAAAATTCATCATGATCCAAGCTTCAAATGAAAAAGTGTCCAACATGAAAGTTGTTCCTCTTCATCTAAACTTTCCAAAAAGTCTAATTTCATCCATTTTGGACAAGATTTGAGTGGGATGCGCATGGCTTGAACATTGCATCATCATTTGGCAATATTGAACTTCAAACTCCCACACACCAATGCATGACATTCCAACTTGATCTCGGACTTGTTTGTATTCAATTATCGACCAAATGACATGATTTCATGGGCCTGTACATGCCCATGCACCCACGCATCACTCATTGCTATTTTTGGATTCAATGTTCAAGTGTGCAAATATCAACTAGATTGGCTATAAATAGACACCTCTAGGCTCAGAATTGAGGACCCTGCGCGCCAGCTTTGAATCCACACCTTCAAACCCTTCCATTTTAGAGGACAACCTTGAGAATTTCCATTGGAAATTGAGTTTGAATCTCACTATTTTGAGATTCAAAACTCCAAGGATCCAAAGCCTTTTTATCATTATATTCTACTCCTTCAAGCATTAAGAGCAAGATCAAGCACAAGCAAGAGCAATACCAACCGAATTCAGACCTACATTGGATCTTTGGTTGTTTGAAGAACTACAATTGTAGGCAACAAGATTGAGTTGCTTTAAGGTAAAATCGAAGCAACTCAGATCGTGCACCTCAAATTTCAACTCCTTGTGTCTCTCAATATGCTTGGAGTTAGGATAAATTGAGGACATATTCGAGCTCAGTTCCATTTTTACTTTAAAATCATGTCCTTCATTTTAATTTTGGTGATGGTTGTGACTGAACCAGTCCGGTGAAGCTCACCAGAGAAGGAGATCGGAGCTCTGGCTCCGGTGGTGAGTTGGTTGTCATCAGAACCACATGATCCATTTGATTTAATCTAATATCACGCGTTGGTTTGAATGATCGTTTGTGTGGCGCACTGACTCATGTCCATGGTAGATTGCGCGCTGGTGGCCACTTGATCTGCCACCTCAATTAATGAGGAAGATCAAGTGGTCCACGTTTTTTCTGATTATTTGATTTTCATTTTATTTGTTCTATTTACATTAATTCATATTAATTTTAATATTGATCCAAAAAATATGAGAGTTTCGCCAATTTTTTTAAACTAAATTCCTCTTTCATTTTCTGAATTAAAATTCTTTTTTGGAACATTATTAATATTTTTCATGATTTAATTGATTTTGTGAATATTTTTAATTGTTTAAAAATAGTTTTAAGTTTCCAAAAATTATGAAATTTTTTCTCCAAGGTCCTTTGACCTTGTTTGACTCATTAAAAATTGCATGGCCATTTCTTTGGTGTTTTGATGAGATTTTAGGAATTTGACAAACCATAATTTAATTTAATGCATATTTTATTTGATTTTAATTATTTAAATGCCAAATAAATTGTGTTGAGCTTCTAATTTTGACTTGTTGAGTTTGACTTGTGTTGTTGAGCCTTGGTCAAGGTTGATTTGACTTTGTTGAGTTAAAATCATTGTATTTAGGGGATTGATGAAATGTACATTTCATCTTCCAAAATGAATGAATGATTTTAATTTGGTAAAAGTCCTCCTTTGACCAATTTGTGTTGATTCCATTTCCCCTCTCTCTTCATCTCATTCCCTTTCTCTATTCATTCATGTCATGGACCTATGATATCTCAATATCCTAAGGCTAGTTGAATAAAAAATCAACATGTGGGTGGATGAGATTAGGTCCACCCCTTTTGCATATTCTTTTTAAGTATGGTATGTTTTAGGAGCATGGCTCATAATACCATGTCTCTAACATGCATTAACAGTAAAATTTCTATTGCCCGACCTTAAATAGTTGTGACTTCTACATAAGTCCAATTATGATTGCTTAACATAGCGCTAAATTTGTGACACAAAAAGGCATATCATTCTAGTAAGTGAGATTGTAAGTCTCCCCTCTTTCATGGTATTGTGTGGAAACTTGGCCTTTTTTCCTTCCTTTGGAAGATGTCTTGGTTCAAGGATCCATGCTTGTGATAAGTGGGTTGAGTGTTCTCCAAAGAATGCCTGAAACAAAACAAAAGCAAAAGCAATACTAACTTCTAATCAACTAACAACTAACATTTAATTTCAAGCAATTTACTTTTATGCAATTTAATTTTAAGTCTTTATTCATTTGGCATTATTCAAGAACAAATGAGATTCTTCATATTAATGAAGCAATATCTCAAAGAGATAAATGAGATTCTTCAGATAAATGAAGCAATATCTCAAATGTTCATCTGTTGGGGGAATAATTAGGAAAAGACTCCACCTAGATGAGACTTACTAGAAATGCTTTGCTGGGGAAAAGCTCATAAGAGACTTTTTCGGGTAACTTCTGCTTGGGGAGCAATGATAGCAAAGATGTTGGGGAATATCATTATCAATCATAAAGTTGAAGAATGACTGGCTGGGGAATAATTCCATGAGCACATGCAAGGTAATAACTATATTGAATTAAATGAGGAAAGTCCGGGATACATATGAATGACCCTGGTTCCTGATATTTTTAGTGTGTTTATTGTATGATGTTCCACTTTGGGTAGAAATACCATGCATGAGATGATGCATGAGATGTATGCAGTATGCAATTGCTGGGGATATTTAGGGTTTCATGTAAGGATGTGAATGATTTTTTGTTCATTTATGATGAAATTCCCATTTTGTGGGAGTGTTATGCATGTGTATGCCGATGATTGATAAGATTATGTTTGATGAATCTTCCTATTTGGCAGGAAAATCATGCATGAACTGATGTATGTGATGTATGTGGGAATGCAACTGGGTACTTGGATATTTTTTGTAGGGTTTTTATTTTTTTAATGAGATTGTTGGGAAATATCATCATCAAAGGGTTGTTGGAATATAGTTTGTCATCGTCAAAGGGTTGACGGAAATAATTAAAGGATGTCATCACCAAAGGGTTGGTGGAAAAGAATTTGTCACCATCAAGGGGCTGATGGAAAGGTAATTGTCATCGTCAAAGGATTGACGGAAAAGATTGTCATCATCAGGGGGATGATGGGAAGGGATTCACTATGGAACGACATCACCAAAGGGTTGGTGGAAACGAATCTGTCATCGTCAAAGGGTTGACGGAAAGACATAAAGGATGGCATTACCAAAGGGTTGGTGGAAAAGGTTGTCATCATCAGGGGGCTGATGGAAAAGAAAATTTGTCATCGGCAAAGGGTTGACGGAGAGAAACTTCCTTATTGAGTCACATCACCAAAGGGTTGGTGGAAAAGAAATTGTTGTAAAATGTTATCATCAAAGGGATGATGGAAAGGTAACCTTCATCGCAAAGGCTTGACGGAAATAATTAAAGGATGTCATCACTAAAGGGTTGGTGGAAAGGTAATTGTCATTGTCAAAAGGTTGACGGAAAAGATTGTCATCATCAGAGGGCTGATGGAAAAGAATCTGGCATCGTCAAAGGGTTGACGGAAAGAAGTAAAGGATGGAATCACCAAAGGGTTGGTGGAAAAGGAATTATATATGTAGTATCATCGTCAAAGGGTTGACGGAAAGAAACTTCACTATGGAGTGGCATCATCAAAGGGTTGGTGGAAAAGATATGTTATAAAATATCATCATTAGAGGGATGATTGAAAAGGTTGTCATCATCAGAGGGCTGGTGGAAAAGATTGTCATCATCAGAGGGTTGATGAAAAATAAAAGGATTGATGGGAAGAAATTATTATGTTATGTATGCATATGATGCATGTTAATGGAAATTTCTCATTTTTGTGAGAGAGATTTTTGATATGCAACTTCCTTACTTGGGTAGGAAAGTTATGCGTGTTTATTGTATGGAGTGCATGTGGTAATGCAAGAGGAATATTGGTTGTTTTTGGATTGATCTCCCTTTTTGAAGGTGAGACTTTCTGGGTACTAATGTTGATTAAATTTGAGTTTATGAAGATGCCAGCAAAGTGGACTTTTAGTGGTTGCTGATATGGATTGGAATTTTGGTTGGTGAAAGGTTTTGACTTCCCAACACTCGATATTTTGACGATGTGATAATTGAGTGATAAATATGGATGCTCTTGGTGCCCCAAGTTTGATCCTTTGTTGATAGACTGTACGTTTGTTCTTGAGAGGACCTAAACTTCTTTTCCTGTTATACCTTGATGGCTCGTAAATGATTTAATGAGCGTAGCGACGTAATCGATGCATGATATTTGTGCTCTTGTTCTGCCCTAAGGCTCTTTGCAACTTGTTTTCCCCAGCCTGTAGGGTTTTTGAAGGAATTCGCCTTTGAAAGGAAACCCTGGGAATAATTATGCCATGGCTTAAACCAATTTTTCCCTAGTGTATGAATCTTTCAGTAGTTTTTCCCTAATTGAGCTTTTGAAAGGCTTTCCCCAGATGGACTGAATATTTTGAAATTGTTTGCCTCCTTGATCAATTGATGCTCGGAGTTTTGTTTTTTGGTTTGACCAGTTCATAGTCATTAGATGTCATGCCCCTAATCCATAGGGTTAGGAAGTAGTCTTGATTTAGGTTATCATTGACGAATGATCAAGTTCTTCTCTGATTGCTTCTTTGAAGTTCCTTGATGTCAAGTACTTACTTGCAGTTAAAATTGTTTATTTAATCAATGGTAATTTTAATGCGACATTAATGCAGGTTTGAAAAATCATTTATTTAGGTGATGTGATAGTGTGTGACAAATGAACAATTAGTTCAAACGCGGTACTGATTTAGCTAGAGTGAAAGATACAACATGAATATGATGCCAATACAGGTGATTAGCAAGTATTTAGGAGTCAGTTTATGCAACCTTGTTGTAGCATGCTTTTAGATTAAACCTTGCTTCAATTAGGTCTTTTAAGGGTTTTAATGTGGCTAGGTTTATGGTTTTGTGAAACAAAGGATATAAGGCTTAAATTTCTTTTAACCCACCCCTTCTTCATGATGATCTCTAGTCCTATGTTCTGTTGATTCAACACACATACTCATAAAAGAGTCTGACGGTGTAAAGATGAGGATTTAAGATTCGCTTGAAATGGAAGTCAACTTATTCTTTTATTATTTTATGTCGGTACACCTTTGATTTTGGTATGATTGTCACCGAATCTCGTTTTGTTTTTTTGAGGGTTTTAGTGTCCTCTTTTGATTTTTTTGTCTTGATCCCTAATTTTTGCCTGGACCAATTTTTGAGGCTTTAATCCATCGGGATTACCCCAGTGTTTTCCTAACTCGCCACTTTGGGTGTTTGACTTAGCGCACTCTTTTTTTTTGAAAAATTGTGACTGCCAAGTCCATGGTCCTAGAAGAATAACCAACATAACTTTCGGATTTTTCAAGGTTCCTTTGACACTTAAGGATGTGTGCGAAGAATGACATGTAGTTCATCCTCACGTCAGATATTTCATCTTGTAATTCGAATGTGTAGTCAGATTAACATAACACTACCCTGCCCCGAGTTAAGCGTAAAGGTTTGTAAATCCGAAAAACTCCTACTTCTAGGCTCAAAGTGGTTGACTACGGACTAACTCCTTATTTCTCCAAGGTTTGGGGATTTGAAACAATGCATGTATATCATCAGCATAGTTTTATTCGAAAGCATACAATCAACAATTTGGGTGTTTTGTTTTTGTCATCCTCCCTTCGATCTTTGCTAAAACAATAATTTGATAAGTGAACGGGAGAAATATTCTTTTGTTTTTTTTATATAAATGGAAAATATGAGTGAATACGAAAGGATTTGTTCAAAACATGCATGATCATTTCATTAATATTACCATTAAAGGAAATCCACAATACTTGAAAGCAGAAAAGTACTTAACATGCAAATAAACATACACATGAAATGCTAGAAATAGCAAAATGGTTGCTAGTACAGAGGAAGCTCTCCCGTGCTTGGTTCACTGTTGGGCTTGCCTTCTTCAGAGTAGTGATAGTTATGCTCATCGAGACCAATATGATAATCATCTTCAGATCTATTCTCGGAAATCTCTTCCATAACATGGACTGATGGACCATCACAACTAGGTGAAGAAGTATTACTGATTTGCAAATTTTGAGGCGCAAATGAGAACATCTTGGAATCAAGCAGGGTTTGTACTTTACTCTTGAGCACTTTGCAGTCTTGAGTTAAATTCCCTGGTACCCCAGCATGGTTGTCACATCGAGCATTATCGTTAAAGCCTAGCAGATATGGAGAAATTAATGGATTTATCTTCTTTGGCATTATCATTCCTCTCTCAATCAAATATGGAAGTACTTGACTGTATGCCATTGGAAGCGGATCAATGTGTCGCTCTGGCTTTGTTGGCCTTTGTCGGGCGTGATAATGCTACTGATGTGGAGCATCCTGCCGTTTGTATGGCTTCTGAGGTGGAACCTGTCGTTGATACTGAGGAGATCCTTGATTTGTAGGATACTGACCATGTGGAGAGGATGGTCTCCTATATGGAGCTTGTGGGATTTCCCAGTCTGCATTAACTTCAGCCTCTTCTTCCTCTTGGGAACTGACAATATATTCACTCTCAATGCTCTGGCTATTTAAGGCGCATTGTATTTTTCCACTTTAAGGCCATGCTCGACGCGTTCTCCAATTGACACCAAGTGAGTGAAGTCTGATGCTATACTACTAATCATCCTTTCAAAGTAAGGACTTTGCCAGGTATCTCTGAATGAGTCCATTAATTCTTTCTCTAAGAGTGGTGGTTCAACGCGACCTGCTAACTCTCTCCATCTTTGGGTATTCCCTCTGAAGGATTCGTGGCTTTCCTGAGATAAAGCTCTCAACTACATGCGATCAGGATCCATGTCGAAATTGTATTTGTAATTGTAGCGGGGTATACGTTACCATTAGAGATATTGACTAAATCTAAGGTAAACCATACAAGTCGAGTCGCCACCGTACAAAACCTAAAACTTTTATCGAATAAAAAACTAGTAAAAATGTCAGAGATCGGGGTAAGGGGGTTGGTTATGCAATGGGAAGGTTTTAAGCACCCAAAACATCCTAGGTACTCCTAGGGAGCCCTTTTCACACTTATTGTAAGGTTGGTATTTTGTGAAAAAAAAATTGTGCAAACATGATTGAAGAGATGAGATGAGAAGAGAATATACAAGTTATTTATAATTTGTGTTTGGATGGATAAACCCATTGCCTACGTAGCATCTTAAAAGATTAGGATCAAAACCTCGTAGTTCGGGGTAAAAATCTCAAAATGAGTTGGTGAATTGATTGGTCCAAAAGCCTTAAGGTCGTTTGTTATCCAAGGGAGAAAACTCAACCTAAAACCACAAATCCACCACGTGAGGATAGCTTCAACCTGCTAGTGAGGGGTTAACCCTATAATAAGCATGGAAGACTCATTGTCCATCACTAAGGATATAGGTGAGTATTACATCTACCTCAAGGATATAAAAAGTTTATAAAAAGTTTTGATTAAGAAAGTGGCCATTGAAACCACAAAAGGTATTTGAATGAGTTTTATTTACCAATGAAAAGTATTTACAAAATATGGTAAAGTTGATTTAAAGGTCCAATGAAAAGAAGGTTTGAAAATCAAAAGCATAAGGCTTAGGTTTCTAATGTTTTAAAAGAAGTGTTAAATGTTTGCACAAAAAGTTTTGGTTTGGGTTAGAGTGGAGGGAAAAAGAAGAATGGCTAAAGTCCTAATCATATAAGAGACGAGGGATAAGAAACAAGACCACAAATGGAGTTCCTCTCTTGAGATCATATTGATGATCCAAGTAGCTCCCATCCTCTGGAGTATGCAAGCAAAATAAGTGTAAGCTCAAGCAATCAACATAATCAAACAAGCTCTTAGAAGATCCCCAATGTCTCTTGTATCTTTCACTTTGGATGAACATGGCAATGGTTCTTCAATTTGAGCTCACATAGGATCCCCTAGTACAAAAGCATACACATCAAAGAATTCTATGAAGTAAATCAAGAATGGACAAGAGCGAGTTTAGAGGTTTTGTCCTTATAATCCATCTTCAACATTAAGGTCCTTTTACTCCAATCTTGCATAGGGAATGTCCTAGAAACTAAGTCCATTTGTCCATTTCTTTGCATTTGGTCCACATCAATCAAAACAAAATACAAGCACAATAATATATACACAATTATGTGCTCAAGTGAGCAAAAGGAAAATTGCATTAACATAAACATGTGCTCAAATGAGCAAAGGAAAAAGCAAATGAATAATATGTACAAGGATAGTAAATTGCATAAATGTAAAGTGCAAGAAGTAAATGTTAATGGTTAATGGTTAGTGTTAATAGTTAGTGTGTCATAAGGCAAATTTAGCGCTATGTTAAGCAATCGTAATTGGACTTATGTAGAAGTCACAACTATCTGAGGCCGGTCAATAATAATGTAGGCAACAACACAAGTTAGAGGTCTTGATTAGTGAATCAAACTCCAACAACTTGCCATGCCAAAAAGAAGATGAGAAATGATCTTGTATTGATTTAGGTTCTTTGCATGATTTAAGAAGCAACCTATCCTTAATGCAAAGCCATTCACTTGATCCATAATAAAGATGAATTAGATTTGAATCAAGGAAGATTAAACCTCCATGTATCAATGCTAACCACCAATCTTTAACTCATTGATCAAAAAGAAAAAAGAAAGAAGAAGAAGAAGAAGATGAAGAATTAAAATGCATTAATGGAAATGGTATGTACTAATCAACAAGTATTGACCAAAGATAGAGAAGATCAAGGTCAAACAATAGAAAACAGAAGCAAAATGAAAATTAGAAGTCAAGAAACAAATAAAATATTTTTGGCATTTTTTAATATTAAAATAAAACTTGAATTAAAATAATAAAGAAAGGTCAAACTTCAAACTCACTTCAAATCAACTTTGAAAAGTCCAAGTGAATTATCCCAAGTTCAACAAGGTCAAATAAAGTTTGACAAAAAATTTCAGCATTTTTAGAAGTCAGAAACTTTTTTAAATCAATTAAAAATGCATAAAAAATAACATAATTGAATTAAAATCTCAAATAAATCTCAAATCAATTAATAAATTGATGAGAATATTTTTCATAGATCTATCATCATTCAAAAAGGTTAGAAAAATATTTTTGTATTTTTTGAATATCAAAAACTATTTTAAATGAATTAAAAATAACCAGAAAAGAGAAAATTACTAAAAAATATCAAATTACAAAATAAAAAATATTAAAAATCATTTTTAGAAAGTAGGAATTAAAAGGAGAAGAATGAAATTGGTCCCATAATTTTTGGACCAATAATGAGAGAGATATGAATTTTAGAAATGAAATGGAATTAAAATAATAAAATAAAAATAAAATAAGAAAATAGAAAAAGAGAAAAAAGCGTGAGCGTTGGATGTAGATTCATTAATTGACGTAGATCATCACACGGCCTAGAAGCGCGCGTTCACCATACACCTTGGTCAAAGGCAACACACTCAGCCTTTAAATAAGTCATAACAATGGACGTGTGTGATTGAATCTGGAAACGCAAATGGACGGATCTGATTGAATCTTGGGACCAGACGGTGGCCAGCGCCACCGTCTTCTCCGGCCAAACTCCAGCCACATCAAAAATTGCAGAAATTAAAATGGCAACCAAAATGCACGATCCAGGCATCATTAGAGAGCTGAGGTGATGTACATCACCCCTGTACAACTCAATTCCATTCTAGATCTCTATATTGAGAGAAATCAGAAGTGGAAATTTTGTGGTGTTCATATGAACTTTATGATTTTAAAAAATTGAAAGCATATCAATGTTGCCTATATGCAGAGGACTTCAAATCACACAATAACAAAGAAAATAGAGCATTATACAAGCTGGTTCGAAACAAATAACAATTGAAGTAAACCTTTGATTTGCAAAGCTTTGAGTCACAATCCTTGGATTTTTTTGCTTACAATAGATACTATAGATCAAGGAGAGAAGGTTTAGGAACTTTGAGATCTGAAGATTGATCAATGAAACCAAAAGTTAGATCTGAAAAATTTGAAGAAAAATGGATTAGTTCCTTTAGTGATGGCTAGGATTTCAATTCAGCAGCAATTGGGGTGCCTTAAGGTTGCCAAAATGAAGAGCATGAACAATGTATTTATAGCTGAGCAAGGCTGAGTTGCATGAACAAATCATGTGCATGGATGGAAAGGGCCTCCATGCATGGGCCTGTACAGGCGCATGGAGGGCCTAATTCCACTTGGATTTGCAAGCTTATGCCAAAGGGAATGAGAATGGACGTGCAGAATGAGTGTGCTGAGCTCATGCAATGTAAATTTAATAGATTTTCAAAAATGCACCAACATGTTCATGCTTTCGAAAATGCCATGTCCATACTTGAAGTGCAACCTTATGAGTAATGGTTGGAAAGCTTATTGCATAAGGAACAAATGTTATGTTGATCAAAACTCCATTTGGGCCTTGGAAATTAATGGAAATTGAACTTGAAGTAGGGTGCAAAACATGCATATGTGAGATTTTCAAAATTGACCAAGGTTCAAGCCCTTTTGTCTCAATGATGCAAGCTCCAGATGACAAAATCTTCAACATCAAAGTTATATATCTTTTCAAGAAAATTAATTTGGACTCAAAGTTTGCATCATTTGGATTTTTTATTAAGAAGTTATGGGCACTTGAAGTTGGACTTTTTCACATTTCAATGCATTTGGTCCAAAGTGACCTATAATGTTTTGCATTATCACATGTATTTATTTTGAGATTTTGAAATTTTTTTCAACACAACATTTGAAGTATACATCTTAATATTTCCAATGCATTTGATCTCACCTCAAAATCATAAAAAATGAAGGAGTTATTTCCTTGAGAAGTTGCCCCAAAATTAGGGTTTCAGTCATAAAGACCTATAATGTCTTAGAATGGATGATGACCTTCCAAGATTCAAATAAATTTTGGATGAACATGAGAGTTATTCATATAGTCCTTCAGAACATTTTTTCTCTTGGGGTCATCGCCATTTGACAAACACATAAAAAGTTAGGTCTTAGTGTATTTCAAAATAGTCAAATGAATTGACTGATCAACTTCTCAAGTTGAAACCTCATATCTTGATGAATTTATGATTGAGGGCACTCAAATAAGTTGAAATATGCATGAAATGATGAATGAAAGAACTGCCCTTGATTTTATTTGACCATGGGTTGAGGTTACTTTATGAGCAAGGCACAATTGATGAACAAATGGATTAGGGTTTCCTTGGGAAACAAACCTCAAACCCTTTGATTTTCTTTGATCAAAATGATGAATTGAGATACTTGGGAGGCATATTTGATGGATGAGAGCTTTGGGAACCATTTCCATGCTTGCTTTCATCTTCTCTTGGCCATATCAATGCACATAGGGTCTCCTAGAAGCTTTAGACCTTGTGACTACTCAAGCTACAAACAAGAGATGTTAGTCACATATTTTTGTTAGTGAATAAAAATGAGAAAATAAATGATATACAATTCAAGCATGCTTGGTGATCTCAAACTAACTCACAAGAGATCCCAACCCAAGGAGTAAGGAGCCAAGATGCTTATGATCCTTGAGGCAATGTAAGATGCAATGTTATGATGCCATGAGGGATCTTAAGGCCAAAATTAGGGTCTTACAGTAATGCTTCAAAAAGGCGTTAGCTAGGTGCAGCCATGACTGAATATGATTCCTTTCTAACTTCATGTACCAACTCAATAATTCCTCAGTCAAACTGTCTTGAAAACAATGAATCATTAGCTTATCATTGTGAGCATAAGAGGTCATTTTGCGGAAAAACATCACCAAATGGTGCTTTGGACAGTTATCCCCTTTGTACTTCTCAAATTCTGGTACTTTAAACTTTAGGGGTATAACCAGGCCTGGTACAAAACACATGTTTAAAGCATCCAGTTTAACATTATCTCGCCCTTCTATGGCTTTAAGTCTTTTCTCTAGCACGCGACATCTTTCATCAATCTCATCATCTTGTGGTTGTTCAGTATTGACCATCAGGCTTGTACCATGGGAATCTAGCGTAGAGAATGCAAAGCTAGGATATTCAACAACATCATGATATGAGGAACACATATCTCGTACAATATGACGTTCTTGTATAGTAGAGTTATCAACTAGGGTTCGCACAAGATGAGGTCGGGTAGGATCATTTACTAGAGCTAGAATAACATTCTCAACAACTACAGTTTGTTGAATGTTGTCATCTCTCTTTGCTAAAGCTATCATAACCTCCACAAGTTGGTCTATCTAGTTTTTCATCAAGTACACATCTCCTCTTAATGCATTATGACTTTGCTCCAATGGATTCATGATCTTTCAAGGGATGCTTCAGGTCCGATATGAGTGTCAGGAAATTAGCTGCTGGTTATGGACAAAGGATGGGATGAGTTTTTTTGTTTATGAAAATGATATGCAATTCATGCTGATTAAATGCGAACGCATGAAATTTTGTATTTGGGTATGCAAAGAAAATGTAATGCAAGTATAATTAGGATCCAGGATAATATGAGTATCACATGAGTATCACAGAACAACCTACTAGGTAGGCTCCATATAATAGATAATTTTAAATTCTCTACCCATAAACCACTCACGGGGTTGTCTCTTAGGTTTTAGATGAGGTTCCTAGAGTCACAAATCATGTCCAAAATTTCCTCACAATAATGGGCTAGCCTCATCCCGACGGAGACTCCAAATAGTTCTACTCTAGGAGGGATTTTCGTATTGTTCGAACCAGGTGTAGACCCCTCGGTTCAATACTACATAATCACCGACCTTAGTAACAGAATTTAGGTTAAGGCGAGGTTCATAAAGTCACGGATCGTATTTAAAATTTCCCCATAATAACGGGCTAGCCATATCATGATGGAAATTCCAAATAGATCTACTCTAGGTGGAGTCTTCGTATTGTTCCAACGTGGTGTAGACCCCTCGGTTCAATACTACACAACTTCCGATTCTAATTTTTTTCTCAAAGCTCGGGTATAGAGCTTATCTTACAAAATGCATCCAAAATCATAAACCACTCATTACAACATTAGAGAAGCAAATCACATATAGCATAAATAATACAATAAGATAAAGAGAAAGAAAGAAAAAACATTTTAACAATCATAGTAAATTGAACTAAATTAGGCTTGACTCTCTCTTGCTTGGAGAAAAAGTTCCCAACAGAGTCGCCATCTGTCGCATCTCGAAAAATACGATCCCTCATGATGGTCGCGGAAAAATTAGTTCGAACAGAGTCGCCACCGAACATTATTTATCCCAATGAAGGAATAGGAAAATATCGATAAAACCTTTAGAAAAACATAATAATGGTTGTCACAACCATATTCGGGTTCGGGAGTCAATTATGCAAGGGGAAGGTATTAGCACCCCTCACGTCCGTTGTACTCAACACGAACCTTTTAGTTGAATTTGCAATTTGAATGTTAGCTAAGTGTTGTTTGTTTTCTTCGACTAAATAAAGAATTGAAATAGAGATGGATGGAAACCTTAGAAAGGGGGAAAGGGAGGTTTTTTATTAGTGTGCTCGCCAAGATCTCGCAATCTCGTGCCTACGTATCCTTATGATGCAATAAGGAAATCAGAGCATTTGTAGTTCGGGGAACTACAATTAGTTGATGTCTTTTATTGAAAAACTGTTTGGATTTCATTCTAAAGGCTAAACACTGGCTTGGCTACTCTCGGTGGAGGCTTAAGCACTAGTTTGTTATGCGCGTTAGAAGGGATTAAACAGTGTTCTCTATGAAAAAGTCTTCAACCGCACGGGGGCGAGAAAATATTAGTTTGATAGGTTTTATGTGTTTTAATGAACAAGTGCTTAGATCGCATTCTAGCGGTTAAACATTGGCTTGCATGCTCGCGGTGGAGACTTAAGCGCTAGTTTGTGTACGCACTAGAAAGGATTAAGTAATGTTATTTCTAAAAAGAATTAAGTTGTTGGTCGCACGGGGGGCGAGAAATTAAGTTTAATGTGTTTGGTATTTTGAAGAAGAGAGACAAAATATTGAACAATATGGTGCACACCAATCGTTCAATTATTCGAGGAATAGTAAGGCGAATGCCTCCTATTTTCTTTTTCGTTCAAATTATTATTGACAATTGTTTGCGGAAATCGAATCTGCTCGGTAGTGAGGCGAGCGCCTCCCACTTTCTCATTCAAGGAGTAATGAAGCGAGCGCCACTCATTCCTTTATCCAAGTTTATTTAAAGTGTTTTAATCGGATGACGAAAATCTGATCAATATGGCGAGCGCCAATCATTCAAATATTCGAGAGATAGTGAAGCAAACGCCTCCCATTCTCTTTTTCATTGAAAGTTTAAGTTATAAAAGAAAGTCTTTAGAAGTTATATTGGTTTGAAAGTGTTGGTGTAAGCCCTATAGACCAATACTTTTGGTACTTGTATCGAATTATTTATTAATAATAAAAGGCTTTTTCTTTATTATGTTTGTTTAATAAAGTCCCTAGAATAGCTAGTCCGTTTAATGTATCAAGTGTGACTTAATCATGAGATCACATTAAACATAAGGACATTATTCTTAAAGTATCCGTTGTCGAGCTTTATTGTGAAGTGGGATAACATTAAAGCATTAAGACTATTATGTATATAGACTGATGATCACATCTCATGGATCATGGATAAGGAGTTATCAAGTCTTAAACATAGGTATGAATTTTAAGAGTAATATTTATACTGGATTGACCCGCTATGAGAATAATATATAGAATGTTATGCAAAGTATCATAAGTTATTCTCGTGGTGATAATGGTGTATACCACCCTTCGACCTGAAAACACTATGGACCCTAGATGTAGAGTCGAGTGCCTTATTACTGATCAAACATTGTCTGTAACTGGATGACCATAAAGACAGTTGATGGGTACTCCACGAAGCATGTTGAGGGACATGAGTGACCTAGATGGAATTTTCCCATCCTACGTAACAGGATAAATGTCTATGGGCCCAATATTGAACTGGACAAGGATGACAAGGTTTATGCCTTGTGTTCAATATAGACATAAGGGCAAAAGGATAATTATACACATAAGTATTATCACAAAAGGATTCTTCAGATCACATGACATTTTCGTGTCTTGGGTAGTAGTGGTGTGTTGCTAGATACCGCTCACTGTTTATTATGTTAAAGACGTGATTTAATATAATTGCAATGCTGTGAAAACCTACAAGGTCACACACAAAAGGACGAATTGATGAGAGATAGAGTAACTAAGGAACACCGTAAGGTACGGTGCACTTAAGTGAATTGTACATCATCGTAAGGTATGGTGTACTTAAGTAGAATACGAAATATGGTAAGGTACCACGCGCTTAAGAGGTTTTGGCATATTATAAGATATGGGCCACATACACTTAAGTGGGCTTTTTAGCTTACATCCCACACAAGTGGTTCTATAAAAAGAACCCTTGTGCATAAGCATTTGTGCAGTTGCAATTTCGTTTCTCTCTCTCTCTCTCTCTCTCTCTCTCTCTCACTCAAAGCCTTCATTCGTAGCACCTAGCACTGATATTGAAGGAATCCGTTCGTGTGGACTGAGTAGAGGCGTTGTCATCATTCAACGTTCATGATCATTCTGTAGATCTGCATCAAAGGTTTCGATCGTCACAAGAGGTAACGATTCTATCACTGATCATTCCCATTCGTAAGTATCACTAAAGGATATTTTTTTTTTTAAATTTCCCTGCATTTTGGATCGCCCTTCTCCTTCAGAAAGATAATTTGAATTTGCACGGTTAATCGGATTTAGATAGAAATACTTGGTGTATCAATCATCTAATCAATTTTATTATAATCAAGTAGGTCTCATTGTAATAAAGCCCAAGAGAAATGTTACTCCTTATGACATTCCAAAAAACTTTCATGTTAAGGTCAAGAGCTAGTTTTTCTTGGAATGTCCTTTTTTATGGAGAAAGATTATAAGTCATTTTCTCTGAACCCTAGTTTGGAGGTCAACTTCCAAGGACCATAACTTTCTCAATTTCTATGATATGAATGCCATTCAAGATTCATGATCAAATTCAAGATGTCCTATCCAACTTTGGTTCTTCGAATAAGTTCAACTTCAACTTGCAAGGGCATGTTCCAAGAGGAAACATTATAGGTCATTATGGGTCATTATCATTGAACAAGTGATTTTCCTCAACTTCTAAAATCTATAACTCCTTCATTCCAATTCCAAAGGAGATCAAATTTGTGACAAAATTTAAGAGGGTTCAAAGATCTACAACTTTTATGAAGGAATTGTTTCCATTTGAAGCCCATAGCAAAAGTTATTCAAGATGGAAGAAGTGAACATTTAACTTGGAACTTAGAAAATTTTCAAATATGTTTGATTTTCCAAACTCACACCTCTAAATTCATCATGATCCAAGCTTCAAATGGAAAAGTGTTCAATACTAAAGTTGTTCCCCTTGATCTCACATTTTCAAAAAGTCCAAGATCATTTCATTTGGCAAAGAAATGAAGGACTTGCACATGGGTTCTTTTCAAAGGATCATTTAGATGGATTTCACATTCACTTTTCAATCTCCATTGCATAAGTGCATGACATGATTTCAGCATTGCACATTGGTGATTTTGGACCTAATGATATCATTTGATGGGCCTATCACACCCCCAAGCAAGCATGCAAGGAAATTGCTAAATTTAGCAAATTTTGGAAGTGTGTGAAAATCAAATGCAAGACCTATAAATATAACCCTCTTGGATCAAAATTAAGGACCTCATGCCCAAGCTTTGAACCTGCAATCCAACCCCTCACCATTATAAGAATAATCTTGAAGGTTTTCATTTGAAAATAGAGCTTCAAATCTCATTCTATTTTGAGATTGAAACACCTAGAATCCAAGCTTTTCTTTGATCCAATTCATCTCCTATAAGCTTCTGAAGCCAAGCCAAGGACAATTGGAAGCAAGATCAAGCAAGGTTGAAGCTCACTCGAAGGTGATTTTCCAGAATTTTCATCTCTTCGATTCTCTCTCAATTCTTCACTATTCTTTATGATTTTTTGTTGGCGGAAGTCCTACCAATGTAGCCAATAATATTGAGTTACTTTGAGGTTAAATCGAAGAAACTCAGTTCATGATCCTCAAAATTCAAATTCCTGTGTCTTTTTATATACTTGGAATTGGAGAAAATTGAGGCCAGATTCGTGATCCTGAGCATTTTCTCTTTAAACTAGTATCCTTTTTTTTTTAATTTTTCATTGAGTTGAAGGTGGGCCAGTCCGGTGAGGTCCACCGGAGAAGATGATCAGAGCCTTAACTCTGGTAGTGTGTTGGCGTATCCAGAACTATTTGATCATCATCTCATGTTTTAAACTCAGCCTCTCCTTTTAATTACCAAGTGTGTGGCGCAGTTGACTAAGGTGTTTATGGAACGCGCGCGCTTGGCCATCTGATCAGCCACCTCAATTAATGAGGGAGATCTAATGACCCTTGTTTTTTTTTATATTTCTAAATTTCCGTTTAATCCACTTATTTTATTTAATTCATAGAAATTTTATTTTTAATCCAAAAAATATGGGACTTTCACCAAAAATCTTTAAATATTTTTCTCTTCCATATTCTGAATTAAAATTATTTTTCGAATTAATTTTGATATTTTTCATGAATTAAATATTTTTGTACATATTCTTAATTGTTTAAAAATACTTCTGACTTTTCAAAAATCATGACATTTTTTGTCTAAGGTCCTTTGAGGTTGTTTGACCTAGGATAAATCTCTTGGCCATTTATTTGGTGTTTTAAAGATATTTTAAGTTTTGACCAAGTTAAAATGTATTTTAATGCATTTTTAAATTGATTTTTAATTGATTAATTGTGTAAAAATTATGTTGAGCCATTTTTATGGTCTTGTGGTGTTTGACTATTTGTTCGGGCCTTGATCAGGGTTGATTTGACTTTTGTTGGATTAAAACCATTGGATTTAGGGGATTGATGAAATGTACATTTCATCTCCCAAAATGAATGGATGGTTGTAATTCGATAAAAATTTTCCCATCACCAATTTGTGTTTCTCTCATTCCCTTCCCTCTTCATATTATTCCCTATTCTTTCTGATTCCCTCATTTGACCAATGAAATCTCTAATGTCTTAATGCTAATTGGTTCATCAATGACCTTGTGTCAAATGAACCAATACAAGTATGAGTGAGATAGGTCCATCCTTCTTGATCGTTTCTTTTAGTGTGTGGTATGTTTGAGGAGTTTGGTTCATTATACCAAATCTCTAACATTCATTAACACCTAAAATTTTATTGCTCTGCCTCATATAGTTGTGACTTCTACATAAGTCCAATTACGATTTCTTAACATAGAGCTAAATTTGACGCGAAAGGTATAGAATTCTAGTAAGTGAGATTGTATGTCTCCCATCCTTCATGGTATTGTGTAGAAACTTGACCTTTTTTCCTTCCCATGGAAGATGTCTTGGTTCAAGGATCCATGCTTGTGAATGGATGGTTGAGTGTTCTCCAAAGAATGACTTAATCAATTAAAAGACATCGCTAACACTTGACTAACCTTTGACTAACCCTTATTAATATTGCTTTACTTTCAAGTCATTTAGTTTATGCAATTTAAATTTCATTCATTTATCATTCATTACCATTTACATTTCATTTAACTTGTTTCTGTTTATGCCATTTTCACTTTGCTCATTTGAGCCATACCTTATGATTCTATATATTGTTTGTGCATTTTGATTTTGTTTGTGGTATTAGGACCTTAAAAAACTTAATAAATAAATAAAACCCTAAAAAATATTTGGTGAACTGTTGATCTTGATATAAATTTTTGGACTTAGGATTAGGCAACATTCCCTGTGCAAAAAGGGCTTAGCCAATGCCACCATTTTGTGACCAAGTTATTGTGAATTGAGCCTTCATCTGACGCAAGCCTTGGACTCTATTTGAATTCATATGTTACTTTGTCTTACTGTTAATTGTTATTTCGATCTTGTGTCTGATGCTTTGTTCTGATTTGATTAAGGAATATTTCATCTGGTACCTGGGAAGACAAAAAAGACTGCTAGCTAAGGGATTTGCTTGCTTGGATGTGGCTATCTTTATTTGATGCCTTGATCTTCATGATGTCTGGATATTGCTAATTGCTTGTTGATTATTGCTTGATTCAAAGTCCAAAGGGAAAGTGGTTTTTCTGTATGACATTCTTGTCTATTGGATTGAATCCCATTGGTCAGATCTTTTCAACTCTTAACTTTTAATTTTATGCTTAGGGTAGCCTTTTCATCTTCTCCCACTTATTAAATTTCAAAATCTCTATCCCTTTTCAAAAACTTTCTTTGTTTGTGATTTCAAACATAGACCTTATTTCAAAAAGAAACTTTGGTCTTATGCCAATGTGTAAGACCCCAATTTTTACCCTAAGATCCCTCATGCTACACTCATCATATGCGTTGGCTTTGGGACCACACCTTGGCGTCCTCCTTACCCCCCATTCAATGGGTTTGCATTGGGTAAGGTCACCAAGCACATTTGATTGTATCATACTTTGTTTTTATTTATTTACTAACCAAAATACCAAAAATATGTCAATGTGTAGTAAAGTTTTTTGTAGGTAGTGTGTATGCTCACCCATGCTCCATCAAGCTTATATCTAGGGTTTTGAGACCCTTAATACAAGGAGTTCAATCAAGAAATGGTTCACTTTGTATCTAAGCATCACATATGGATCCCCATGATCTTCACATGTCATTTTGATCAAGAAATCACCAAGAGTTTGAAGCTTGTTTGCCTTGGAAGCCCTAATTCATCTAGGTATCTTTTGTGACTTCTTCAGCAAGTTTCTTCAACATTTGATCAAGTATCTCAAGGTATAATTCATAATACATCATGTTATTCCTATATGATCCTCCATCAGTCCCAAAAGTCAAGAGAATTTCAAGCTAGCAAGATAGTTCATGATGGTTGATAAGAGAAAGTCAACTGGTCAAAACTGGGGTTCCCTAGACCCTATCTCCTACAATATTTGTAATATGAAAATGATTCCAAGAGTAAATTTACTCAAAATGACATTCCAAACAACTTTCATGTTGAAGTAAAAATCTCGTTTTAGTTGTAAGGTCATCTTTTATGGTGAAAGATTATAGGTCATTTTGTCTGAACCCTAGTTTAAAGGTCAACTTCCCAAGACCATAACTTGCTAAATTATTATGCGATGAAAGCCATTCAAATTCCATAATCAAATTAAATATGTCTAATTCAACATTGATATTGGGAGGAAGTTCAAATTAAACTTGCAAATGCACGTGCCAAGAGGAAACATTATAGGTTTCTTTGGACCAATACCATTGAATAAGTGATTTTCCTCAACTTCTAAAATGCATAACTCCTTCATGCCAAATATAAATGAGGTCAAATTTGTGACTAAATTTAATAGGTTTGAAATAACTACAACGTTTATGTAGAAACTGTTTCCATTTGAAGTCCATAGAAAAAGTTATTCAAGGTGGAAGAAGTGAACATTTGACTTGGGACTTAGAAAATTTTCACATATGTTTGATTTCCCAAACTTCCACCTCAAAATTCATCACGATCAAAGCTTCAAATGAAAACATGTCCAACATGAAAGTTGTTCCCCTTAATCTGACCTTTCCAAAAAGTCTAAGATCATCTCATTTTGATTAAAATTAAGGGACTTGCGCATGGCTCCATTGTGGGATTTGTTTTGGCAAGTTTTGGATTCAAGTGATCATTCTTCTTTGCATACTTCATTGTAATGACTTTAGCATCAATTACACACGAATTGGAGATGGATTGCATCATTCCTTAGGCCCAAATCATTGCCTATGCATCCATACAAGTTGGTTTCAAGTGGTGCAAAAATCAATTCCAATGCCTATATAAACAAGCTGAGGGCTTCAGAAACTGGTTCCACCACTACGCCAAAAACTGGAATAGACAGCGCACCTTAGAGGGCGCTTAATTACAAAAGCGCACTCTAAAGTGAAGCAAAAAAATAAGGAGCGAACAACTGGAATAGACAGCGCACTTTAGAGGGCGCTTTTGTAATAAAGCGCCCTTTAAGGTGAAGCGAAAAAATAAGGAGGAGATAGAGGGACAACAATACAGGGCGCTTTTTAGAAAGCGCCCTCTAAGGTTACCCTTAGAGGGCGCTTTTGAAAAAGCGCTCTATAAGTCCATGTGCATTTCCAGTTTATAAAGCGCTTTTGGAAAGCCTTAGAGAGCGCTTTCATAAGCGCCCTCTTAGGCCCCCTTTAGATGGCGCTTTTTTTCCACAAGCCCCCTCTAAGGTCCCCTTTAGTAAACATTAAAATTATAACATACTGCGCGTTTTGTTATTTCACTCTCTGTTATTTTCGTTCTTTTTCACGTTAGGGTTCTCACTGCTACGATTTTCGCTACTTCTAAGGCGTTCTCCTTCCACCTCTGTTAGATCTACGACCTTTCCTCCTTCTATTAATTCGTTGTTAGCTGTTCGATTTTGACACCATAGGTATTTTTCTAATCTTCATATTACTTGGTTTCTCTTCTGACGTTCGCTATTGTTCATTTTTGGTTTCATTTTTCTTGGTTCATACATTTATTGAGTATTCTCAACAATAATTATTGTGTTGCAATGCTAGCAATGGAGACTAGGCATTATGGGTTAAATTTCACCAACTGTTCCATTTGTTTCTCGATGTAGAAAAAGGAGGCAGCAATATCAAAAACACCTTCTACCAATCAAAGGTACACTATGCAGCTTATGAGTGTATTTATTCTAGCATACATAGCGTAGCTAGTAACTTAAGAAGTTTAGGTATGGATGTTATTTGATAGAGTAAATTAGAGTCGACTATTCTTCTGTTAGCTTTCAGTTAGACCATTATACAATTCTACATATATATTTTCTAGTCAATGTTTATCTTTTGTAAAAACTATATGATGATATATAACTATGCTACAAATTAGTGCATACCACTAATGCTTAATGCATGGTTCATACATTCTCATGCTATTGAAGTCAGAGATATCTGAAAATGTTGAGAAACTAACTCAATAAACCAAAATTGTTTTGGTTTTGGGTTGTTGTTGGAGACATGAATGCCTTGCACAGAGACTAACTCAATAAAGCGAAATTGTTTTGTCTCATCCCATTTTTGGTTTCTCTTCTGAAATTGTTTTTTGTTTATTCTAATTAGTAATGGATAATACATGGATGTCTTCCAATCGATTGTCGAGAGAGTACGAGAATGGGGTATCAGAATTCGTTAAGTTTGCCGTTGCGCACGCCGAAGACCCCAGTAGAATGATATGTCCTTGCTTGGGTTGTTGTTATGGGAAACGGGTTGACGCAGTTCAGTTGACATCGCATCTAATGAGGCATGGAATTGAACCGGGGGATAGTACGACCTATGCCTCAAACTATAATGGCGCAGATACATACGATTGTGATCGAGTTGAAGAGATTGCAGAAGCACTTGAAGGAGATCTTAAGGATTGTCCCGAAATGTTTGAGAGGTTGGTAAGTGATGCAGAGAAACCTTTGTATGATGGTTGCACTAAATTCACAAGATTGTCTGCGGTATTAAAGTTGTACAACTAAAAGGAGGGCAATGGATGGTCGGATAAAAGTTTCACAGAGTTATTAGCCCTTTTGAAAGATATGCTTCCTGAGGATAATGTTCTTCCCAATCGAACATATGAGACCAAAAAGATGTTGTGCTCTATTGGCATGAGCTATGATAAGATACATGCATGTCCAAACGATTGCGTTTTGTTTCAAAATGAGTATGCATCGTTAAATGAGTGTCCTAAATGCGGTGTCTCGCGATATAAGAACAAGTTGTCTCCAGCAAAAGTCTTGTGGTATTTTCCTGTTATTTCGAGATTTAGACGCATGTTTCGTAGTGAAACCGATTCAAGACACTTGACCTGGCATGCAGATGAAAGAATTATAGATGGAAAGTATCGACATCCGGCAGATTCACCACAGTGGTTGAAAATTGATAATGATTATCCTGAATTTGGAGAAGAATCAAGAAACCTTCGCTTGGCATTATCTACTGATGGAATGAACCCACACGGTATACATAGTATCTCACCCAGTACATGGCCTGTGATTATTATGATTTATAACCTACCTCCATGGCTATGTATGAAGCGTAAGTACATGATGTTGTCTATGTTGATTTCTGGACCTAAACAACCAGGGAATGACATAGACGTGTACTTGAAGCCCTTAATCGAAGATTTAAAGATTTTGTGGGAGACCGGTGTGGAGGTTTATGATGGATATAGGAAAGAAAGTTTCAACTTGAGGGCGATGTTGTTTGGCACAATTAATGATTTTCCAGCATACGGAAATCTATCAGGGTATAGCATAAAAGGTCAATGTGCGTGTCCTATTTGTGAAGATAAAACAGATTGGAAGCGCTTGGAGTTTGGTCAGAAGAATGTCTTTCTCGGTCATCGGAGATTCTTAAATTCAAATCATCACTACCGTGGATGGAGAAAGGCGTTCAATGGAGAGACAGAACAAGGCAGAGCTCCACCTATATTGACGGGTGATCAAATTTTTGAAAAGGTGAAAGATTTGGATACTCAGTTTGGCAAGCCTTTTTCCCACACACTTGTCAAAAGTGGGTGGAGGAAGAGGTCAGTTTTTTTTGAATTGTCGTATTGGAATTCCTTGTATGTGAGACATTTTCTTAATGTTATGCATATTGAAAAAAATGTATTTGAAAGTGTTATTGGCACGTTACTCAATATACAAGGAAAGTCTAAGGATGGCCTTAAGGCAAGAAAGGACTTGATAGCGATGCGAATAAGAACTGAATTAGGACCCTTGAAGAAAGGAAAACGAAAATATCTACCGCCTGCTGCTTATACTTTATCTAGAAAGGAGAAAAAAACATTGTGTAAGTTTCTAAGTGAAGTTAAAGTTCCAGAAGGGTACTCTTTCAGATATTAGAAGACTTGTGTCTATGAAAGACCTCAAGTTAAAGAGTTTAAAGACCCATGATTGCCATGTTATAATGGAACATTTTCTCCCAATAGGTATACGTTCTATTCTTCCAGAAAAAGTAAGAAGCTCTATAACTAAGTTGTGTTCTTTCTTCAAGTCAATTTGCAGTAAGGTGATCGATCCTACGATCTTACTAATGTTGCAAAAAGAAATCGTTATTACTTTGTGTGAGCTTGAAATGTTTTTTCCTCCATCATTTTTTGACATAATGGTACATCTAGTTGTTCATCTTGTGAAAGAGACACAATTGTGTGGACCAGCTTATATGATATGGATGTACCCTGTTGAACGTTATATGAAAATATTAAAAGGGTACGTGAAGAACCGAAGTCGACCAGAAGGTTGTATGGTTGAAAGATACATTGTTGAAGAAGCGATTGAGTTTTGTACTGAATATTTGTCTAATGTTCAGTCAATCGGACTCCCCAAGTCTCAGCTTGTCGAAAAGAAAGAAGGAAAAAATCTAATTGGAAATAAAATCGTGGCAGTATCAACGGTCGAACGGGATCAAGTGCATTTGTATGTTCTGCACAATGAGAATGAGGTTGAGCCGTATGTTGAAATTCACAAGGATGTTCTCCGAGGTTTAAATCCCAATAGAAATGAAAATTGGATAGTACGAGAGCACAATCGATGTTTTATACCTTAGTTTAAGGATCATATTTATTCAAAGTATTATTCAGATCCCGCTTCAATAACAGAAAGGTTGAGATGCTTAGCATATGGTCCAAGTTTCCATGTTTTTTCTTATAGCGCATACGCGATTAATGGATACACATTTTATACAGAACAAGATGATAAAAGTACTATGCAGAATAGTGGTGTCACCGTGGTAGCTGAAGCAATGCACATATCAAGTGTGAAGGACTTAAACCCCAAATTTGCAAATCTGTCATATTTTGGTGTTATCGAGCGCATTTGGGTGTTTGATTATGAGAAGTTTCAGATTCCTATATTTGGTTGCAAGTGGGTTGAAAATAATAACGGCATTCGAATGGATAAGTCAGGATTTTTGCAAGTGGATCTTAATAGGGTGGGATACAAAGATGAGTCTTTTATTCTAGCCTCTCAAGCTAGACAAGTGTTCTATGTCAATGATCCGAAAAGTACGAAATGGTCTATAGTTCTTTTTTCCAACAAAGTAATTGATGAAAACACTGGAGATCAAGGTGATATTGATGTTGAGACTGAATCGTTTACCAGAAATGATCAAGATGAGAATATTATATCAAATGATTCATATATTAGAAATGATCATAATGAGGGTATTTGCATCAATCCAACCGTCCGTGTTGTTAAGAGACATGTAGAACATATTCCAACCAAGAAAAGAAAGAGAACTTAGTGAAAAAGGTACAGGTCAAATGATTTTAATTGTTTTCTTTATTACAGGTAAAATGGCTTTTATTATAGCAAATCGAGTCAGTTGCATAAAAAAAAAGGTATAAACACAATTATATGATATTTATGCATAGAAAATGTTAATTCTTGATCTTATACTTCACCTAACTAATTTTATGATATTTTAGGTTCATGCTATTGATATTGAACAAAAAGAGGTTGTTGCTAAGAAGACTGCGGCTAGCAAAAAAAACATACATCTCAGAGATGCTTTTGCTACTTAGTTTTATTTCTTTTTAAGTTATGAATTGGTTGTATATTTAGAATCTTTAGAAGTTAAACGATTATATATCAGTGGATTGTTGTATATGTATGGATTGTTGTATATAAGGCTTGTTGAATGCAATGTGTGAAAAAGGGCTTCAAATCATACAGTTTTAGGTGTACTGCTTCAATATACAGGTTGTCTAAAATAAATAAATAAATATAGCGCTTTTTAAAAAAAAAAATTTAAATAACCACCCACTTTAGAGGGCGCTTTCCAAAATAAGCGCCCTCTAAACCCTTTAAATTTCCACTTTAGAGGGCGCTTTCCAGTAAAAGCGCCCTCTAAACCCTTAAAAGTTTCCACTTTAGAGGGCGCTTTCCAGTAAAAGCGCCCTCTAAACCCTTAAAAGTTTCCACTTTAGAGGGCGCTTTCTTTAAAAAGTGCCCTCTAAAGTGGCCCTTAAAGGGCTTAAAGAGCCACTTTAGAGAGCGCTTTCACCAGGAAAAAAAGCGCTGTCTTTACCTATGCCAGCGCCAGATCAGAGGGCGCTTTAAAGCGCTGTTATAGGCCAAAAAAAGCGCCCCCTTTTCCCTTATTTGGCGTAGTGCACGACCTGCCCAAGCTTTGCTAGACTGATGCAAACCCTCATTTCCATAGAATTTCTGAAGGTTTCTCTTGAAATCGAGCTTGAACTTCATCTTCTGTTTGGAAATTCAAACTCCAGAAACTCACTTCCCTTTTCATCTCAATTGTCTTTTGCAAGAAAGAGGAAGAGAAAGCAAGCAAATCCAGATCAAGATCAAGTGAAATTGAACCAACTCGAAGGTGATTTTTCAGAAACTTCATCTCTTTGGTTCTCTCTTAATTCTTCACCATTCTTTGTGATTTTTGTTTGGCTGAAGTCCTACCAATGTAGGCTACAAGATTGAGTAGCTTTGAGGTCAAATCGAAGCAACTCAGTTCATGATCCTCAAAATTCAAATCCCTTTATCTTTTAATATACTTGGAATTGGAGAAAATTGAGGCCAGGTTCGAGCTCTTGAGCATTTTTTCTTTAAATCCATGTCTTTATTTTTCATTTTAGTGATGGTTGATGGTGGACTAGTACGGTGATGTCCACCAGAGAAGAAAACCGAAGCCCTAACTCTGGTGGTGTGTTGTCACACCTCTCAACCACAATATCCATTCAAAATATTTTAATTTCAGCCCCTAGTTCTTGTAGCGGGAAATTCATGATCATCAAGCTATTGACAAGCTATAGATCATATAAAAAGAGTCGTCACCACGCTTTTATTGTTTCCAAGGGAAAAGAGAAAAAGTACGAACAAAACCCAAAAAGTAAGAAGTTTTCAAATCAAAACTAATAAAAAGTTAGAGATCACAGGTAAGGGGGTTGGTTACATAGAGGGAAAGTGTTAGCACCAAAAGTGTCCTAGGTACTCCTAGGGAGCCCTTTTTGTGTGCATATGCACTTGGTATAAAGTGATGTTTACAATCAAATAGAATGAGGGGATGAGAAAAGAATTCATTAATTATATTTTTGTGTTTGACAAGACCTTCGGTCTTGTGCCTACGTACCAACATAAAAATGAGGGATTAAAACCTCGTAGTTCGTGATACAAATTTCAAAGTGGATGCATTACTTTTAACAAAAATTAAGTTTGAAAGGCACAAAGGCCTAAAAATGGTTTGAATGAGTTAGTTCTTTTTTGGATTTTTGAAAGTTTAAGTCAAGTATAGTTAAGTCCATTTACAAGTTTGATTTAGAAAAGAAGTCTGAAGATGCAATGGCATAAGGCTAAGGTTTCTATCTTTTTGCAAAAGGTGGTCCAAGTTTAGAACAAAAGTAGTTCACACAAAGAAGATTTGGAAAAATGAAGGGAGGAGATGAAAAGACTATCCTATGCATAAAATTAAAAGTTGAGAGTTGAAAAGAAGGCCAAGTTTCCACACAATACCATGAAAGAGGGGAGACTTACAATCTCACTAGCTAGAATGCTTATGCCTTTTATGTCACAAATTTAGCGCTATGTTAAGAAATCGTAATTGGACTTCTGTAGAAGTCACAACTATTTGAGGTCGGGCAATAGAATTTTGGTGTTAATGCATGTTAGAGACATAGTATAATGGACTATGCTCATGAAACATACCACACACAAAAATAATATGCAAAAGGTGTGGCCTAATCTCATCCATACTCATGTCAAAATTTCAATCAACTAGCATTAGGACTTTGAGATGTCATGGGCCAAATGGAATGAATGAATGAAGAAAGGGAATAAGATGAAGTGGGAGGGGAATGAATGAGAACACAAATTGGTCAAAGGAGGACTTTTACCAAATTAATATCATTCATTCATTTTGGGAGATGGAATGTACATTCCATTAATCCCCTAAATCCAATGATATTAATTTAACAAAGTCAAATCAGCCTTGACCAAGGCCCAACAAAAAGAGTCAAACATAAACAAGTCATCACAATTGGTCAACATATTTATTTGGCCTTTATTTAAATTAAAAAATACTAAAATAGTGCATTTAAATTAAATATGGTTTGTCCAATTCCTAAAATCTCATCAAAACACCAAAGAAATGGCCATGAGATTTATCATAGGTCAAACAAGGTCAAAGAACCTTGGAGAAAAAATTTCATAATTTTTGGATGTTTAAAAATATTTTTAAACAATTAAAAACAAATGCAAAATTAATTAATTCATGAAAAATATTGATAATGATCCAAAAAATAATTTTAATTCAGAATATGAAAGAGAAAAATATTTGAATTTTTTTGGTGAAAGTCCCATATTTTTTGGATCAATATTGAATTTAATATGAATTGTTGAAAATAAAGCAAATAAAATTAAAATTAAAATTTCAGAAAAAACGTGGACCACTTGATCTCCCTCATTAATTGAGGTGGCAGATCAAGTGTCCAGGAGCGCGCTATCCACCATAGACCTTAGTCAACGTGTGGCAACAATGGTAATCAAAACGCACACTCCAGATTAAAACAAATTACATGCATCCTATGGCTGTGAGACATGCCAACGTATGGCCGGAACTGTTGCTCCGGTCTTCTTCTCCGGTGGACCTCACCGGACTAGTCCACCATCAACCATCACCAAAATTAAAAACAGGGACATGATTTTAAAGTAAAAATGGCACTGAGCTCGAATCTGGCCTCAATTCACTCTAACTCCAAGTATATTGAGAGATACATGGAGTTGAAATTTGAGGTATATGAACTGAGTTGCTTCGATTTGGCCTCAAAGCAACTCAATCTTCTTGCCTATATTGGTAGGACTTCAGACAACCAAAGAATCAATAGAATTGAGCAAGAATTTGAGAGAATCGAAGAGTTCAAATTTTTTGGAAAATACCTTCAATGGAGGTCTGGATTCAACTCATCTTGATCTTGCTTGTGATTGATCTCACTCAACTTGCTTGCAGAAGAAGGATTGGATGCTTACAAGGTTGTGGATTCCTGGAGATTTGAATTTCAAAATAGTGGAGATTCAACCTCAAATTCAAAAGAATTTATCAGGCTTATCGTTTACAAAGTGAGGGTTTGAGATGAGGGATCAAAGCTGGCGCGAAAGTGTGTCCAATTCTGAGCATATGGAGCTCTATTTCTAGCTGAATCAAGTGCTAATTGCACCTTCCAATTCACTTTCCAAATTTGGTCATTGATGATGGATGGGTGCATGGGCGCGCACAGGCCCATAAAATCATTGCCATAAGTTCACAAATGAATGTTGGATAGTCTGAATTCAGCTCAGAGTGCAAGGCAAGTGTGCATTTGGATTTGAAGTTTGATTCTTGCCAAGTGATGTTACCATGTTCATTCCATGCGCAGCCTATGCATTCCTTGTCCAAAATGAATGAATTTAAGCTCTTTGGAAATGTGAGATAAAGAGGAACAACTTTCATGTTCAACACTTTTTCATTTGGAGCTTGGAACTTGGACAAATTTGAGGTGGAAGTTTCGAAATTTTTAACATATCAAATTTTTTCTAAGTATCAAGTCATATGTCTCAATATTCCACCTTGCTTAAATTTTTATATGAGCTTCAAATGATAAAAGTGTCTTCATCAAATTGTAGCTCTCTCAAATAAATTAAAAATGGTCACCAATTTCATGTCATTTGGATTTGAAATGATAGAGCTATGCATTTTTGAAGTTTGGAAAAATCACTTGTTCAATGGTATAGGTCAAAAATGACCTATAATGTAACCTCATATCACATGCTCAAAAAAGTTTAATTAGCTCCCACTCCAAACATCAAAGTTGAATTAGACACATTGAATTTGATTGTGCAACTTGGATATATTTCATCTTATAAAAATTGAGATCACCAAGCACAACAAGCAGATTATATCACACATACGTATAGACCAACATCACATATATACAAATATATTCACACAAAAAGTAGGCTAAACCCACTGGAGACTACTCCCCAGCAGAGTCACCACTTAATTTTTGTAGCGGGAAATTCGTGATCATCAAGCTATTGACAAGCTAGAGATCAAATAACAAGAGTCACCACCACGCTTTTATTGTTTCCAAGGGAAAAGGGAAAAAGTACGAACAAAACCCAAAAAGTAAGAAGTTTTTAAATCAAAACTAATAAAAAGTCAGAGATCACAAGTAAGGGGGTTGGTTACATAGAGGGAAGGTGTTAGCACCCAAAATGTCTTAGGTACTTCTAGGGAACCCTTTTTGTGTGCATATGTGCTTGGTATAAAGTGATGTTTACAATCAAATAGAATGGGGGGATGAGAAAATAATTCATTAATTATATTTTTGTGTTTGACAAGACCTTCGGTCTTGTGCCTACATACCAACATAAAAATGAGGGATCAAAACCTCGTAGTTCGTGATACAAATATCAAAGTGGATGCATTACTTTTAACAAAAATTAAGTTTGAAAGGCACAAAGGCCTAAAAATGGTTTGAATGACTTAGTTCTTTTTTGACTTTTTGAAAGTTTAAGTCAAGTATAGTTAAGTCCATTTACAAGTTTGATTTAGAAAATAAGTCTGAAGATGCAATGGTATATGACCAAAGTTTTTTAGGGTTTTTTGTTGTTATTATGTACGTTAATGGTCAAAGACCACACAAACAAGCAAATTATACACAAACAAAATATATCACACAATATGGTCCAAATGGACAAAGTTAAAATTGCATTAACATAAATAATTAAAATGATATGAATAATGGCAAATCAAATAGAGTGCTAAAAGTAAATTGCATTACAATAAAGGCTTGAATACTTGAGCCAAAACATCTTCCAATGGAAGGAAAGAAGGCCAAGTTTCCACACAATACCATGAAAGAGGCGAGACTTACAATCTCACTAACTAGAATGCTTCTGCCTTTTATGTCACAAATTTAGCGCTATCTTAAGCAATGTTAATTGGACTTATGTAGAAGTCACAACTATTTGAGGTCGGGCAATAGAATTTTGGTGTTAATGCATGTTAGAGACATAGTATAATGGACTATGCTCATGAAACATACCACACACAAAAAGAATATGCAAAAGGTGTGGCCTAATCTCATCCATACTCATGTCAATTTTTCAATCAACTAGCATTAGGACTTTGAGATGTCTTAGGCCAAATGGAATGAATGAATGAAGAAAGGGAATAAGATGAAGTGGGAGGGGAATGAATGAGAACACAAATTGGTCAAAGGAGGACTTTTACCAAATTAATATCATTCATTCATTTTGGGAGATGGAATGTACATTCCATCAATCCCCTAAATCCAATGATATTAATTTAACAAAGTTAAATCAACCTTGACCAAGGCCCAACAACAAGAGTCAAACATAGACAAGTCATCACAATTGGTCAACAAATTTATTTGGCATTTATTCAAATTAAAAAATACTAAAATATTGCATTTAAATTAAATATGGTTTCCCCAATTCCTAAAATCTCATCAAAACACCAAAGAAATGGCCATGAGATTTATCATGGGTCAAACAAGGTCAAAGAACCTTGGAGAAAAAAAAATAATTTTTGGACATTTAAAAATATTTTTATACAATTAAAAACAAATGCAAAATCAATTAATTAATGAAAAATGTTAATAATGATCCAAAGAATAATTTTAGTTCAGAATATGAAAGAGAAAAATATTTGAATTTTTTTGGTGAAAGTCCCATATTTTTTGGATCAATATTGAATTTAATATGAATTATTGAAAATAAAGCAAATAAAATGAAAATTAAAATATCATAAAAAACGTGGACCACTTGATCTCCCTCCTTAATTGAGGTGGCAGATCAAGTGGCTAGGAGTGTGCTATCCACCATAGACCTTAGTCAGCGCGTGGCAACAATGGTAATCAAAACGCACGCTCTAGATTAAAACAAATTACATGGATCATGTGACTGTGAGACATGTCAGCGCATGGGCAGAGCTGTAGCTCCGGTCTTTTTCTCCGGTGGACCTCACCGGACTAGTCCACCATCAACCATCACCAAAATTAAAAACAGGGACATGATTTTAAAGTAAAAATGGCACTGAGCTCGAATCTGGCCTCAATTCACTCTAACTCCAAGTATATTGAGAGATACATGGAGTTGAAATTTGAGGTATATGAACTGAGTTGCTTCGATTTGGCCTCAAAGCAACTCAATCTTCTTGCCTATATTGGTAGGACTTTAGACAACCAAAGAATCAATAGAATTGAGCAAGAATTTGAGAGAATCGAAGAGTTCAAATTTTTTGGAAAATACCTTCAATGGAGGTCTGGATTCAACTCATCTTGATCTTGCTTGTGATTGATCTCACTCAACTTGCTTGCAGAAGAAGGATTGGATGCTTACAAGGTTGTGGATTCCTGGAGATTTGAATTTCAAAATAGTGGAGATTCAACCTCAAATTCAAAAGAATTTATCAGGCTTATCATTTACAAAGTGAGGGTTTGAGATGAGGGATCAAAGCTGGCGCGAAAGTGTGTCCAATTCTGAGCATATGGAGCTCTATTTCTAGCTGAATCAAGTGCTAATTGCACCTTCCAATTCACTTTCCAAATTTGGTCATTGATGATGGATGGGTGCATGGGCGCGCATAGGCCCATAAAATCATTTCCATAAGTTCACAAATGAATGTTGGATAGTCTGAATTCAGCTCAGAGTGCAAGGCAAGTGTGCATTTGGATTTGAAGTTTGATTCTTGCCAAGTGATGTTACCATGTTCATTCCATGCGCAGCCTATGCATTCCTTGTCCAAAATGAATGAATTTAAGCTCTTTGGAAATGTGAGATAAAGAGGAACAACTTTCATGTTCAACACTTTTTCATTTGGAGCTTGGAACTTGGACAAATTTGAGGTGGAAGTTTCGAAATTTTTAACATATCAAATTTTTTCTAAGTATCAAGTCATATGTCTCAATATTCCACCTTGCTTAAATTTTTATATGAGCTTCAAATGATAAAAGTGTCTTCATCAAATTGTAGCTCTCTCAAAGAAATTAAAAATGGTCACCAATTTCATGTCATTTGGATTTGAAATGATAGAGCTATGCATTTTTGAAGTTTGGAAAAATCACTTGTTCAATGGTATAGGTCAAAAATGACCTATAATGTAACCTCATATCACATGCTCAAAAAAGTTTAATTAGCTCCCACTCCAAACATCAAAGTTGAATTAGACACATTGAATTTGATTGTGCAACTTGGATATCTTTCATCTTATAAAAATTGAGATCACCAAGCACAACAAGCAGATTATATCACACATACGTATATACCAACATCACATATATACAAATATATTCACACAAAAAGTAGGCTAAACCCACTGGAGACTACTCCCCAGCAGAGTCACCACTTAATTTTTGTAGCAGGAAATTCGTGATCATCAAGCTATTGACAAGCTAGAGATCAAATAACAAGAGTCGCCACCACGCTTTTATTGTTTCCAAGGGAAAAGGTAAAAAGTACGAACAAAACCCAAAAAGTAAGAAGTTTTTAAATCAAAACTAATAAAAAGTCAGAGATCACAAGTAAGGGGGTTGGTTACATAGAGGGAAGGTGTTAGCACCCAAAATGTCTTAGGTACTTCTAGGGAACCCTTTTTGTGTGCATATGTACTTGGTATAAAGTGATGTTTACAATCAAATAGAATGGGGGGATGAGAAAATAATTCATTAATTATATTTTTGTGTTTGACAAGACCTTCGGTCTTGTGCCTACATACCAACATAAAAATGAGGGATCAAAACCTCGTAGTTCGTGATACAAATATCAAAGTGGATGCATTACTTTTAACAAAAATTAAGTTTGAAAGGCACAAAGGCCTAAAAATGGTTTGAATGACTTAGTTCTTTTTTGACTTTTTGAAAGTTTAAGTCAAGTATAGTTAAGTCCATTTACAAGTTTGATTTAGAAAATAAGTCTGAAGATGCAATGGCATATGACCAAAGTTTTTTAGGGTTTTTTGTTGTTATTATGTACGTTAATGGTCAAAGACCACACAAACAAGCAAATTATACAAAAACAAAATATATCACACAATATGGTCCAAATGGACAAAGTTAAAATTGCATTAACATAAATAATTAAAATGATATGAATAATGGCAAATCAAATAGAGTGCTAAAAGTAAATTGCATTACAATAAAGGCTTGAATACTTGAGCCAAAACATCTTCCAATGGAAGGAAAGAAGGCCAAGTTTCCACACAATACCATGAAAGAGGGGAGACTTACAATCTCACTAACTAGAATGCTTCTGCCTTTTATGTCACAAATTTAGCGCTATCTTAAGCAATGTTAATTGGACTTATGTAGAAGTCACAACTATTTGAGGTCGGGCAATAGAATTTTGGTGTTAATGCATGTTAGAGACATAGTATAATGGACTATGCTCATGAAACATACCACACACAAAAAGAATATGCAAAAGGTGTGGCCTAATCTCATCCATACTCATGTCAATTTTTCAATCAACTAGCATTAGGACTTTGAGATGTCTTAGGCCAAATGGAATGAATGAATGAAGAAAGGGAATAAGATGAAGTGGGAGGGGAATGAATGAGAACACAAATTGGTCAAAGGAAGACTTTTACCAAATTAATATCATTCATTCATTTTGGGAGATGGAATGTACATTCCATCAATCCCCTAAATCCAATGATATTAATTTAACAAAGTTAAATCAACCTTGACCAAGGCCCAACAACAAGAGTCAAACATAGACAAGTCATCACAATTGGTCAACAAATTTATTTGGCATTTATTCAAATTAAAAAATACTAAAATATTGCATTTAAATTAAATATGGTTTCCCCAATTCCTAAAATCTCATCAAAACACCAAAGAAATGGCCATGAGATTTATCATGGGTCAAACAAGGTCAAAGAACCTTGGAGAAAAAAAAAATAATTTTTGGACATTTAAAAATATTTTTATACAATTAAAAACAAATGCAAAATCAATTAATTAATGAAAAATGTTAATAATGATCCAAAGAATAATTTTAGTTCAGAATATGAAAGAGAAAAATATTTGAATTTTTTTGGTGAAAGTCCCATATTTTTTGGATCAATATTGAATTTAATATGAATTATTGAAAATAAAGCAAATAAAATGAAAATTAAAATATCATAAAAAACGTGGACCACTTGATCTCCCTCCTTAATTGAGGTGGCAGATCAAGTGGCTAGGAGTGCGCTATCCACCATAGACCTTAGTCAGCGCGTGGCAACAATGGTAATCAAAACGCACGCTCTAGATTAAAACAAATTACATGGATCATGTGACTGTGAGACATGTCAGCGCATGGGCAGAGCTGTAGCTCCGGTCTTCTTCTCCGGTGGACCTCACCGGACTAGTCCACCATCAACCATCACCAAAATTAAAAACAGGGACATGATTTTAAAGTAAAAATGGCACTGAGCTCGAATCTGGCCTCAATTCACTCTAACTCCAAGTATATTGAGAGATACATGGAGTTGAAATTTGAGGTATATGAACTGAGTTGCTTCGATTTGGCCTCAAAGCAACTCAATCTTCTTGCCTATATTGGTAGGACTTCAGACAACCAAAGAATCAATAGAATTGAGCAAGAATTTGAGAGAATCGAAGAGTTCAAATTTTTTGGAAAATACCTTCAATGGAGGTCTGGATTCAACTCATCTTGATCTTGCTTGTGATTGATCTCACTCAACTTGCTTGCAGAAGAAGGATTGGATGCTTACAAGGTTGTGGATTCCTGGAGATTTTAATTTCAAAACAGTGGAAATTCAACCTCAAATTCAAAAGAAATTCTCAGGCTTATCCTTTGCAAAGTGACGGTTTGATATGGGGGATCAAAGGTGGCGTGAATGTGTGTCCAATTCTGAGCATATGGAGCTCTATTTATAGCTGAATCAAGTGCTAATTGCACCTTCGAATTCACTTTCCAAATTTTGTCATTGATGATGCATGGGTGCATGGGCGCACATAGGCCCATAAAATCATTTCCATAAGTCCACAAATGAATGTTGGATAGTATGAGTTCAGCTTGGATTGCAAGGCAAGTGTGCATTTGGATTTGAAGTTTGATCCTTGCCAAGTGATGTTACCATGCGCAGCCTATACATTCCTTATCCAAAATGAATGAATTTGAGCTCTTTAGAATGGTGAGATCAAGAGGAACAACTTTCATGTTCGACACTTTTTCATTTGGAGCTTGGAACTTGGAGAAATTTAAGGTGGAAGTTTGGAAATTTTTGACATATCAAATTTTTTCAAAGTATCAAGCCATATGTCTCAATATTCCACCTTGCTTAACTTTTATTATGAGCTTCAAATGAGAAAATTAACTTCATCAAAGTTGTAGCTCTCTCAAAGACCTTCAAAATTTCCACCAATTTCATGTCATTTGAATTTTAAATGATAGAGTTATGCATTTTTGAAGTTTGCAAAAATCACTTGTTCAATGGTATTGGTAAAAAATGACCTATAATGTAACCTCATATCACATGCTCAAAAAAGTTGAATTAGCTCCCACTCCAAACATCAAATATGAAGCAGACACATTGAATTTGATTATGCAACTTGGAGATCTTTCATCTCATATAAATTGAGCAAGTTATGGCTTGGGGAAGTTGACTTTCAAATTAGGGTTTAGACAAAATGACCTATAATGTTTCAATATAGAAGATGATTTTCCAAGCAAAAATAGCTCTAGGTCTCAACATGAATGTTCTTTGGAATGTTATTTAGAGTAAGTTTTATCTTGGAATCATTTTCATATGGTGAAAATTTTAGGAGATAGGGTCTAGGGAGACCCAGTTTTGATCAGATGAATCCATCTGGCCAACCACCACCAATCAACTTGCTAACTTCCAACTATTTTGATTTTCTTGGCTCATGGTAGATCATGTATGCATAAGATTATGAATTTTGAAGTGTCCCTTGAGAAATTTGATCTATTGGTGAGATAGCTTGTTGGAGAAGTTACTCAAGATACCTAGTCAAACTAGGGTTTCCAAGGCAAATCACCCTCAAACTCTTGAAGAAAACTTGATCAATATAACATGTAGAGAAAATTGGGATGCATATATGATGCTGATAACCAATCTTGAATCAATTCATGGTTGTGCTCTTTGTTCATGAGGGTCTCAAACCCTAGATGTGAACTTGATGAATCAATGGAATCATGCCCTTCTTACAAAAGAGTTTGACAAATGCAAAGACATATTTTTGGTATTTTGGTTAGTGAAATGATAAAATACAAGCATGATATAATCACAAAGTGCTTGATGATCTCTACCAAAACAAACCCAATGAAAAGGGGTATGGAGGAGGCCAATGTATGATCCCAATGCCAATGCTCATAATGGAATTACACGAGGGATCATAGGGTCAAAATTAGGGTCTTATAGTTCTGATTACCACACGTACAACACATTTGACTTGGTGCATGGTGGAACGCGTGCGTGTGGCCATCAGATCTGCCACCTCAGTTAACGAGGGAGATCTGATGGCCCTTGTTTTTTTGTATTTTCTAATTTTTCATTTAATTGTGTTATTTTCATTAAATCATATTAATTTCATTTTTAATCCAAAATATATGGGACTTTCACCAAAACTCTTTAAATGTTTTCCTCTTTCATTTTTTGAATTAAAATTAATTTTTGGATTAATTTTGATATTTTTCATGACTTAATTGTTTTTGTGCATATTTTAAATTGTTTAAAAATACTTCTGACTTTTCAAAAATCATGAAATTTTTTGTCTAAGGTCCTTTGACCTTGTTTGACCTAGGATAAATCTCTTGGCCATTTATTTGGTGTTTTGAAGAGGTTTTAGGTTTTGACCAAACTAAATTTAAACTAAATTCATTTTTAATTGATTAATTGTATAAGAATAATATTCAGCCATTTTTATTGACTTGTGATGTTTGACTATGTGTTTGTGCCTTGGTCAAGGTTGATTTGACTTTTGTTAAGTTAAAATCATTGGATTTAGGGGATTGATGAAATGTATATTTCATCTCCCAAAATGAATGAATGATTTTAATTTGATAAAATTCCTCCCATGACCAATTTGTGTTTCTCTCATCTCCACTCCCTCTTCATCTTCAATCCACCAATGAAATCTCAAAATATTAAGGCTAATTGGTTCATCAATAACCTTGTGTTAGATGAACCAATACAAGTATGGATGAGATAGGTCCATCCCTTTGATCTTTTTCTTTTAGTGTGTGGTATGTTTTAGGAGTTTGGTTCATCTTACCAAATCTCTAACATGCATTAGCACCTAAATTTCTATTGCCCGACCATAGATAGTTGTAACGTCTACATAAGTCCAATTACGATTGCTTAACATAGAGATAAATTTGACCCTAAAGGCATAACATTCTAGTAAGTGAGATTGTAAGTCTCCCATCTTTCATGGTATTGTGTGGAAACTTGGCCTTTTTTCCTTCCTTTGGAAGATGTCTTGGTTCAAGGATCCATGCTTGTGAATAGATGGTTGAGTGTTCTCCAAAGTATGGCTTAATCAATTGAAAAGCAAAACCCCACTAACATATAATTAAGTTTGACTAACACTAACCATTATTAACTTTGATTTACTTTCAAGTCATTTACTTTATTCAATTTATTTTCAAGTCATTTACCATTCATTTGTCATTTATATATCATTTAACTTGTGTATGTTTATGTCATTTTCGCTTTGCTCGTTTAAGGCATATATTGTGATTGTATATATTTATTTGTGTATTTTGCTTGTGTTTGTGGTCTTAGGACCTTAAAATACATGAAGTATGGATAAACACGAAGTAGGCTTGTTGAGGTGCTTTACAAGAGAAACTTCGATATGGTTCTGCTTAGATGCGTGGATAGACACGAAGCAGACTTATTGATGACTGAAGTCCATGAAGATTCCTTTGGTACTAATTCCAATGGACATGCTATGGCTAAGAAGATTTTGAGAGCAGGTTACTATTGGGTGACAATGGAATCTGACTATTGTAAGTTTGTGAAGAAATGCCACAAGCGTCAAGTTTATGCAGATAAGATTCATGTTCCTATGACACTGTTGAATGTCATTTCCTCTCCATGGCCCTTCTCCATGTGAGGAATTGATATGATTGGCATGATTGAGCCTAAAGCTTCGAACGGACATCGCTTCATTTTAGTGGCTATTGATTACTTCACAAAGTGGGTTGAAGCGGCATCATATGCAAATGTAACCAAGCAAGTTATTGCGAGGTTTATCAAGAATCATATTATATGTCGGTATGGTGTGCCAAGTAAATCATTACTGATAATGGATCTCACTTGAACAATAACATGGTGCGAGCTCTTTACAAAGACTTCAAGACTGCACATCATAATTCTTCTCCTTACAGACCTAAGATGAATGGGGTCGTTGAAGCTGTGAATAAGAACATCAAGAAGATCATTCAGAAGATGGTTGTGACGTATAAAGATTGGCATGTGATTCTCCCATTTTATTTACATGGGTACCGTACATCCATCCGTACTTCATTAAGGGAAACCCCTTTCTTGCTTTTTTATGGCATGGAAGTTGTGCTTCTCGTGGAGGTTGAAATCTTATCATTGTGTGTCTTGATGGAAGCCAAGTTGACAGAAGATGAATGGTGTAAGACCAGGTATGATCAACTGAATTTGATTGAAGAGAAGAGGTTGACTTCCATGTGCCATGGTCAGTTATATCAACAAAGAATGAAAAAGACATTTGATAAGGTCACACCTTATGTATTTAGAGAAAGTGACCTTGTGCTCAAGAAAATTCTATCCTTCAAACCTAATGCTCGGGTAAAACAGACTCCTAATTATGAAGGCCTATATGTTCTTAAGAGAGCCTTTTCAGGCGGTGCGTTGATTCTTACAACTATGGATGGTGAAGAGTTCACTCGTCATGTGAATGCCGATGCAGTCAAGAAATACTTCGCCTAGAAAAATAAAAAGAACAACTCGCTAAGTTGAAAACCTGAAATGGAGGCTTTGGCAAAAATGAGCGTCTCGGTTGATTGAACACTCAAAAGGGAGATCCAGGCAAAAATTAGAGACATAAAATAGAAAATTTATCCCGATAGATTGAATACCCCACCTTGGGGAAATCTATGCAAAAATAGGGATTGTGGCAAGTAACTGCATTCGGTTGGTCTCCAATCTTGAGAACAATTTTGAGCAAGTTAGTCAACTCTGATTCATCCTCAACCTAAGCCAAGAGTGTAGTGGATATTGAAGTTGGTAGAGGGATTAGTGATCATTGTGTTCGGTGTATCCCTTTTCCAATTAAATTACCATTTTTCAACCTTTGTAAAGATCTATGGAGTCTTCCCATTCTATCAAATAAAGTTGAGCTTTTTATTCAATTGTTTCTACTCTTTTTTATTTTTTAGCAAAATAGAATAGATTTTTTATGATGATAATTTTGAAATTTTGAAATAATAAAAATAATTTTTCTTAAAATAATAAAAGCAATTACTTTTAAAAGCAATCGAGTTCGGTAAGGAATATCAACAGCAACCTTAGAACAAGTGAGACCCAAAGTATGGAGCATTGTTGGTTTTCCCCAAGCAGTTGGTTTGGTCACTTTTTCCTCCCCAAATTAGTGTCCCCGACTAAATTGGTTAATCGTCTCCCTATCTGAGTTGTAGGCGCATATTCTCAACGGTTTGCATAGATCCAGCATAAAATTTTATTTCCCTAAGTCCCCAGCGGAGTTCACTCTTGATCCCCGCCAACTCTATTGTTTGAGTAATATTTGATTTGTCCTCTGTAGGGTTGTCTCCCATTTGGTATGGTGTTAACCTAAGATTCCCTAGAGAATTGATAATTCAGGTCCTCAGCAGATCTTTTATCTTTCCTCAACAGGGTTTGAGATATTCAAAGATGGATGACTTATGTTCATCCCTAGTTTTTTCTCCAGTCGATGCCTCCATCCTGTCAAGATTAGCCGAGTGTTGTAGCGATGATTCAGATCAGTGACATTTGTATACTTTGTGATTGCCTTGTCAGCATAATCATCAATAATATATACATGTACTTTATACCTAAGGTATTTCATTATGCACACTATTGCATCTGATTCCTTATTTTCTGATCCTCTACTATGGTGATATTGTTTCTCCATACAGATTTGGTGCGTATGTCCTCCCTTAATTGTAGAGTGTCATACCCGTAAGCAGAAATAATTTAACCTTTCTCATTCCCCACTGAGTTATTTCCTCGTGGACGATTATTATTTCAGCTTCCTGCCTAGTTGATTGTCTGGATGGAACCATTCCCTTTGAGTTGGGTTCTCATCGGGTCGAGTCTTTGTTTTACAATTTCTTCCTAGCTCTTACCTAGATAGATGCTTTTGGCCCTCTGAAAGTTTATTACCCAGTAACTGGTAATATTCTTTTTTCGGTTTGCGAGTACCTTACTCTTACCCAATACCCGGTAAAAGTACTTTACTTCCTCTTAATTTTCCCCAGTGGATTCATTTTAGGTAGTATATCCTTGATATGTTCATCCTAACCGATGACAGATATTCTTTCCTTTGAGTCTATCCTTGATATGTTCATCTTAACTAATGACGGATATTCTCCCCTTTGGTTTTCTACCTAGTAAAAAGCTAGCTATAATCCCTATTTTCATTCCCAAAGAGTTAATCCTTGATATGTTCTACTTGACCGATGACCGATTTTCTCCCCTTTATGGTCTTCTGCTCAATAACCGGTAGTTGTAAATCCTGCTTTCCCTTTTGAGTATATCCTTGATATGTTAACCTTAACCGGTGACAGATATTCTTTTTTTTTTGTATTCTATCCAGAAACTGATAGATATAATTCATACTTTTCTCCAGCAGTCTATCCTTGATATGTTCATCTTAACCGATGACGGATATTCTTCCCCTTGAGTCTATCCTTGATATGTTCACTTTAACTAGTAAAGGATATTCTCTCTTTGGTCTTCTGCCCGGTATCCGGTAGTTGTAAATCCTATTTGATATTTTCTCCAGCGGGTTGTTCTTACCCAGTAACTGGTAACGAACGTACCTCATTCTCCTCAGCGAGTCATCCTTGATATGTTTACCCTAACCGGTAACTTATGCCTCTCTGTCAGGGTATGTTATCTTCCTACCTGGTAACCGGTAACGGATAATATACTTTTGGTACTCCTTAGTTGAAGTTCATTCTTCCCTAGTCGAGTTTGAGTGCGTATTACCTCAGTGAAATCGCCAATCCCCTGTTTGGTTCAGGTATTTCAGTTTTGTTCTGACCTACCCGATCCCCCTGTAGATGTCTCCTATACCCCTGGCCGAGTCCTTCTATCGATTGACTTTCATGGAATCCCTTCGTGTCTCCAACAAGTTTTAAGTCGTAGCATGGCCTACGCACAACTTTTTATCCCCAGAGTCTATGTCTCCCTAGTGAGTTTTCCTTATGGAATGCATTATGCTCCTGTGGACTTTCAGTCTCTCCGGATTCTTTTCCTTTGTGGAAATATTTCCCCACATAGATTATTTTTAACATTCATATGCATCATGTGGTCTCTTAGGGACCAAAATTTGTTTCTATATGTTGTTATTTAAGTCCATTCTACTGAGTTGATATAAAGAATTTAACCTTCATCTCCTCAGTTAGAATGTCCTTAAATAGGGGCAGCTGTAAGACCTCAATTTTGACCCTAAGGTCCCTCATGCTACACTCATCATATGTATTGGCTTTGGGATCACACCTTGGCATCCTTCTTACCCCTCATTCATTGGGTTTGCATTGGGAAAGGTCACCAAGCACATTTGATTGTATCATACTTTGGTTTTCATTATTTACTAACCAAAATACAAAAAATATGTCAATGTCTAGTTTAACTCTTTTGTAGATAGTGTGTATGCTCACCCATGCTCCATTGAGCTCATATCTAGGGTTTGAGAGCCTCAATGCAAGGAGTTCATTCAAGAAATGGTTCACTTTGGCTCTAAGCATCATATATGGATCCCAATGATCTTCACATGTTATTTTGATCAAGAAATCAAAAAAGAGTTTGAAGCTTGTTTGCCTTGGAAGCCCTAATTCATTTGGGTATCTTGTGTGACTTCCTCAACAAGTTTATTCAACATTTGATCAAATATATTAAGGGATAATTCATATTACATCATCTTATGCCTATATTATCCTCCATGAGTCCCAAAAGTCAAGTTAATTTCAAGCTAGCAAGATGGATTATGATGGTTGACCAGAGAAAGTGAACTGGTCAAAATTGGGGTTCCCTAGACCCTATCTCCTACAATTTTTGTCATATGAAAATGATTACAAGAGAAGCATTACTCAAAATGACATTACAAACAACTTTCATGTTGAAGTCAAGAGCTAGTTTTTCTTTTAAGGTCATCTTTTATGGTGAAAGATTATAGGTCATTTTGTCTGAACCCTAGTTTGAAGGTCAACTTCCCAGAACCATAACTTGCTCAATTCATATGATATGAAAGACATTCAAATTCCATAATCAAATCCAATATGTCTAATTCAACTTTTATGTTTAGAGGAAGTTCAAATTCTACTTGCAAATGCATGTGACAAGAGGAAACATTATAGGTCACTTTGGACCAATACCATTGAACAAGTGATTTTCCTCAACTTCTAAAATACATAACTCCTTCGTGCCAAATTCAAATGAGGTCAAATTTGTGACTAAATTTAAGAGGTTTGAAATAGATACAACTTTTATGAAGAAACCTTTTCCATTTGAAGTCCATAGAAAAAGTTATTCAAGGTGGAAGAAGTGAACATTTGACTTGGGACTTAGAAAATTTTCAAATATGTTTGATTTCCCAAACTTCCACCTCAAAATTCATCACTATTAAGCTTCAAATGAAAAAGTATCCAACATGAAATTTGTTCCCATTAATCCTACCTTTCCAAATAGTCCAAGATCATCTCATTTGGATTAAAATTGAAGGGACTTTCGCATGGATCCATTGTGGGATTTGTTTTGGCATGTTTTGGATTCAAGTGTGGGATTTGTTTTGGCAAGTTTAGGATTCAAGTGACCATTCTTCTTTGCATGCTTCATTGGAATGACTTCAGCATCAATTACACACGAATTGGAGATGGATTGCATCATTCCTTAGTGTAAGACCCTAATTTTGACCCTAAGATCCCTCATGGGATCATATCATAGCTCATTGCATTGCCTCAAGGATCATAGCATATGTGGCTCCTTACCCTAGGGTTGGGACTTCTGTGAGTTGACTTGAGACCACCAAGCATGCTTGAATTGTATATTATTGCTTTTCTTATTTTTGTTTACAAACCAAAAGCATAAAAATATGTCACTAACTTGTTTTGTTTTGAAGCTCAAGGAATCATGTGTGCCCTTGCTCCTAGGAGGTTCCTATGCTCAATGAAGTGGGCAGATGAAGATGAAAGCAAACATGACAATGGTTCACAAAGCTCTCAATCATCATATATGTTTCCCAAGTATCTTAAATTTCCAATTTGATCAAGATAAACCAAAGGTTTTGAGGCTTGTTTCCCAAGGAAACCCTAATTCAACTGTGCATTGACTATGCCTTGCCCATGAAGCAACCTCAACCTATGATCAAATTTAATCAAGGGAAGTTCTTTCATTCATTATTTTATGCATATATGAGCTTGTGTGAGTATCCTCAATCATTCATTCATCAAGATTTGAAGTTTGACTTTGAGAAGTTGACCAGTCAAGTCATCTAACTAAACTGAAAATCACTAAGACCTAACTTTTGATGTGTTTGTCAAATGAATATGACCTCAAGAGAAACAATGTTCTTAAAAACCATATGAACAATTTTCATGTTCATCAAAAATACATTTGAAACTTGGAAATTCATCATTCATTTCAAAACATTATAGGTCATTTTGACTGAAACCCTAATTTTGGGTCAACTTCCCAAGGACCTAACTCCTTCATTTTTTATGATTTTGAGGTGAGACCAATTTCATTAGAAAGCTTAATACGTCTAATTCAAATGTTTTGTTTGAAAATATTTCATAATCCTAAAATAAACACATGTGATAATACAAAACATTATAGGTCACTTTGGACCAAAACCATTGAATGTTGAAAAAGTACAACTTGAAGTGCCCATAACTTTCTCATAAAAAATCCAAATGATGAAAAATTTGATTCTAAATTGATAATATTCAAAAGATATACAATTTAAATGTTGGAGGTTTTTCCATTTGAGGCTTGCATCATTGAAACAAAAGGGCTTGAAGTTGGCCATTTTTGGAAAAAATTTCAAAGGCATGTTTTGTACCTCAAACTTCATGATCAGTTTTCACAATTTTCCAAACTCCAAATGGATTTTTGTCCAACACAGCTTTTGTTCCTTATGTCAAGACCTTTCCAACCATTACTCACATGCCTATGTTTGGATTTTCTATATGGGACTTTTGAAGAGGGGAACATTCGTGACCAAATATGAAATTCACTTGGAATCTTCATGCACAAGCAAATACAAGGCAAATTGCACGTCCAATTCAACTTGTTATCAGCTCAGCTTGCATTTCCAATTGATTTTGGGCCTCACATGCACCTGTACAGGCCCATGCATTTAGGTCGTGGCATCCACCCTACACCAGAAGTTGAAGTTTGTGAAGAACAAAAAGTTGGTGGTGATAGGGGGAGAGAAGACTCTCTTGGTTAGCCATTTATCTTCCTTTTCCTATATAGATGTTGAGGATGAGGTTGGGACTCCGTTCCAAGCCTTATATATTGATGAGCCTTCAAGGAAAGGACCTTCTTCATTTGCATCCTACAATGATGCTAAGTTGGCCATTGAGCATGGTGCAACTACTGGTTTAGGACAAATGATTAAGTTGGAAGATAATAAATCCCGGGCTGGCATAGGTTATTCTTCAGGCATTTCCAACGAGCGTGGGTTGTTCTATAGTGGAGGTTTCATCCACACTGTTGAAGATCAAGAGGCTGCTGCTATAGTGGAAGATGATGAAGAGGAAGATTCTGGAAACTTTGTCATCCCTGGAGGAGTCTGCAATAACTGGGTCGTTGTTGATGTTCCAACAGTTGTCCACAAGTCCACGTTGATCAAAGCCATTGAACATAATGATCCAACACCATCTCCTAACTTTGAGTTCCCTGTATTTTAGGCCGAAGAGGATGATGTTGAAGAGATTCCTGATGAGATTACCCGTCTGCTTGAGCACGAAGAGAAGATCATTCAGTCGCATCTTGAGAATCTGGAAACAATCAACTTGGGGTCTGAAGATTGTGTTCGTGAAGTGAAGATTGGGGCACCCCTGAAAGAGTCTGTGAAGAAGGGGTTGATCGAGTTGCTATGAGAGTATGTCGACGTCTTTTCCTGGTCGTATGAAGACATGCCTGGTCTGGATACTGATATCGTGCAATATTTCCTGCCTTTGAAGCCTGAGTGTGTGCTTGTGAAGCAGAAGCTCAGAAGAACTCATCCTGATATGGCAGTGAAGATTAAAGAAGAAGTTCAGAAGTAAATTGATGTGGGGTTTCTAGTAACTTCTACATATCCTCAATGGGTGGCCAATATTGTGCCCGTGCCTAAGAAAGATGGAAAAGTCTGAATGTGTGTGGACTATCGAGACTTGAATAAAGCAAGTCCGAAAGATGATTTTCCTCTACCACACATTGATATGTTGGTAGATAATACAGCTAAATTCAAATTCTTCTCATTTATGGACGGATTTTCCGGTTATAACCAGATTGAAATGGCACCCGAGGATATGGAGAAGACAACATTCATCACACCTTGGGGAACATTTTGTTATCGAGTGATGCCCTTTGGTTTGAAGAACGCCGGAGCCACGTATCAACGAGCTATGACTACCTTATTTCATGATATGATGCACAAGGAGATCGAGGTATATGTTGATGATATGATTGCGAAGTCGAGAACGAAAGTTGAACATGTAGAGCACTTGTTGAAGCTTTTTCAGCATTTGAGGAAGTACAAACTCTGCCTGAATCTGAATAAGTGTACATTTGGAGTCCGTTCCGGCAAGTTATTGGGCTGTATTGTCAGTGAAAGAGGTATTGAAGTTGATCCTGCCAAGGTCAAAGCAATACAAGAGATGATTGCGCCCAAAATTGAGAAGCAAGTCCGATGTTTTCTTGGCCGCTTGAATTATATTTCCCGATTTATATCCCACATGACTGCCACATGTGCGCCTATATTCAAGCTCCTCCAGAAAGATCAGTGTCATGATTGGACCGAGGATTGCCAGAAGGCCTTTGACAGTATCAAAGAGTATTTGCCTGAGCCTCTGATTCTGTCCCCGCCTGTTGAAGGGAGACCTTTGATTATGTACTTGACAGTGCTTGATGACTCCATGGGTTGTGTCCTTGGTCAGTAAGATGAATCAGGGAAGAAAGAATATGCCATATATTACTTGAGTAAGAAGTTCACTGATTGTGAGTCTCGGTACTCAATGCTTTAGAAGACATGTTGTGCTTCGGCTTAGGCTGCTAAGCGCTTACGCCAGTATATGTTAAATTATACGACTTGGTTGATATCCAAAATGGATCCAATCAAGTACATCTTTGAGAAGCCTGCTTTAACTGGGAGGATTTCCCGCTGGAAGATGTTGTTGTCTGAGTATGATATTGAGTATCGAGCTCAGAAGACTACTAAAGGTAGTATCTTGGCTGACCACTTGGCACATCAACCAATTGAGGATTATCAGTCTATTCAGTACGACTTCCCAGATGAGGAGATTATGTATTTAAAGATGAAAGATTGCGATGAGCCTACACTAGATGAAGGGCCATAGCCTGGCTCCCGATGGGGTATGGTGTTCGATGGTGTTGTTAATCAATATGGAAATGGTATTCAGGCATGAATTATTACTCCTCAAGGCACACATTTTCCTTTTACAGGAAGCCTAACTTTCAAATTCACGAATAATATGGCAGAGTATGAGGCTTGTATTATGGGTTTGGAAGAGTGTATTGATCTTAGGATCAAACATGTTGATGTTTATGGTGATTCAACCCTTGTTGTTAATCAGATTAAGGGTGAATGGGAGACGAATCAGCCTGGCCTCATCCCATATAGAGATTATGCGAGGAGGATTTCAACTCTCTTTACTGAGGTTGACTTCCATCATATTCCTCGAGATGAGAATCAGATGGCAGATGCACTTGCTACGCTTGCTTCAATGATTATGGTGAAATATTGGAATGAAGTCCCCAATATCACTATGATGTGCTTGGATAGACCAACTCATGTATTTGCAGTTGAAGAAGCGAAAGATGATAAGCCATGTTATTATGATATCAAGTGTTTTCTCCAAAGTCATATTTACCCGCCTGGGGCATCTGTTAAAGACAAGAAGACTTTGAGGAGATTATCTGGCAGTTTCTACCTTAATGGTGATGTGCTTTACAAGAGGAATTTTTACATGGTTCTGCTCAGATGCATGGATAGACACGAAGCAGACCTGTTGATGATTGAAGTCTATGAGGGTTCATTTGGTACTCATTCCAATGGACATGCTATGGCAAAGAAGATATTGAGAGCATGCTACTATTGGCTGACAATGGAGTCTGACTGCTGCAAATATGTGAAGAAATGCCACAAGTGTCAGATTTATGCGGATAAGATTCATATTCCCCTGACACTTCTGAATGTTATTTCCTGACCATGGCCTTTCTCTATGTGGGTAATTGACATGATTGGCATGATAGAGCCAAAGGCATCAAATGGTCACCGTTTTATTCTCGTAGCAATTGATTACTTCACCAAGTGGGTTGAAGCGGCATCGTATGCGAATGTGACCAGGCAGGTGGTTGTGAAGTTTATCAAGAATCAACTCATATGCCGATATGGTGTGCCAGACAAGATCATTACTGATAATGGATCTAACTTGAACAACAAGATGATGAAAAAGCTGTGTAGTGAGTTCAAGATTGCACATCATAATTCTTCTCCCTATGAACCCAAGATGAATGGGGCTGTTGAAGCTGCTAACAAGAACATCAAGAAGATTATCCAGAAGATGGTTGTTACATACAAAGATTGACATGAGATGCTGCCATTTGCTTTGCATGGCTATCGTACATCAGTATGCACTTCAAGAGGGGCAACCCCTTTCTCTCTTGTGTATGGCATGGAGGTTGTGCTCCCCGTGGAGGTAGAGATCCCATCAATGAGAGTCTTGATGGAAGCCAAGTTAACTGAGGCTGAATGGGTTCAGAGTCGTTATGATCAGTTGAATTTGATTGAAGAGAAGAGATTAACTGCCATGTGCCATGGTCAGTTGTATCAGCAAAGGATGAAGAAAGCCTTTGATAGAAAGGTCAAGCCTCGTGTGTTCAGAGAAGGTGACCTCGTGCTTAAGAAAATTTTGTCTTTCGCGCCCGATTCCAGGGGATAATGGACTCCAAACTATGAAGGTCCATATGTTGTTAAGAGAGCCTTTTCAGGCGGTGCTTTGATACTTACAACTATGGATGGGGAGGATTTCACTCGTCTTGTGAATTCAGATGCAGTCAAGAAATACTTCGCCTAAAAATAAAAACAGAATAGCTCACTAAATTGAAAACCCGAAAGGGCGGCTTAGGCAAAAATGAGCGTCTCGGTGGATTGAAAACCCGAAAGGGCGATCCAGGAAAAAGTTAGAGACATGAAAAAAAATGAATATATGTATCCCGCTAGATTGAGTACCTCACCCTGGGGCAATCTAGGAAAAAATTAGGGATTTGGCAAGTAACTACATCTTGACAAGACTTTGTTCTACAAGTTGTCATCTGTCAAAGATTCTCGCTCAGTCATCGTCAACTGAAGCTTCAAATACATTGGATTCAGAGTTGGTGTAAGAAATGGTCATTATGTTCAATGTAGCCCTTTTTCCAATATATATCACCAATATCAAATTTGTAAAGATCCATGGAGTCTCGTCATTTGCGGACTACCATTCTATCAAATAAATTTGAGCCTTTATCCAATTCTTTGCACTCTTATTTGTTTTCGTTTAACAAATGTTTGCATGTTTTAATTGATAAATATCATTGTTTTAAATAAATAAAGTTTTTATAAATTGTTTTTAAACAAAGTGAACATTCACAATGACTGAAAGGATAAATGGAATGTCTTCAGTGCTTTCCCAAGGATAGTACGATATCCAAAAGGGTAAGACATTTGTTCATATTCTGGCATGTTTGTATCCTTTTTCATCATCTTTCAGGTTGTCTCCTCAGCGAGCGCAGAGGAGGGTGATACATCATCAAATCCCCAGAGGGTCTGGAATTTTGGCCTTGATCTTTTTAGAGATGTGCATACCTCTATCTCAAACATCCTCAACTCCCCAGAGAGTCTGAGTCTAGCATTTGTGTTTTATCAATTATATGGTTGTCATCCCTTCTGTGGACTGACCTAAAATCCCTTATAAATTGATAAAAGTTGATATGCTATCTATTCATGAGGAAGTTAGTCTTCCCCCAGCATAAATGGAAATCTCCAAAAGAGTGAGCAGGAATTCCCAGCATGAGTAGAAGTCCTCAGCAGAGTGAGCATGTGTTCCCTGCATGGCTATCTTTCAGATATCTCCTCAGCAGTATTTGCCTAGAGCAGTTGGTGAAGAGTTTATTCCCCTTTTCATCCCTAGCATGGTGCGTGTTGATGGAGAATTCAACCAAGACAGTTCCTCCGGAGATACTTGTAGTTATCCCCAGCAGGTTGGCTTGCAGTCTCTCCCCAGCAGGTTGGCTTGCAGTCTCTCCCCAGTAAGTTTGGCTTATAACTCATCCCCCAATAGGGTTTCTCACAGCAGATTATCCCTGGTTGGATCGCCTACAGTCTATCCCCAGTGGAGTTGCTTGATCAGAGCCTGATAATTTGCTTTCCCCTCCTTATCGGAAAGTTCCCTCCTAGAAGAGTTGGTGGTGAGAATGTTGTATCCATCCCCAGCGGAGCAGTGTTTTTCTCTCCTCCTAGTAGAGATATCTCTCCAGCAGATAAGAGGAAGTGTGTTGATTGTTGGAATTTTTGTTTGGTGGTTGTTCCCTACAGAGTTTCATATCATCCCTTGATAAGTTCCCCAATAGAGTTTCTTCTACGACGGATCTTATCCGTGTTGGATTCCCTAGTAGAGTTTCCTCTACATCGGATCTTTTCAGCAGCAAATCCCTGGAGATGACTCTGTAGCTTCCCATAGCTAAGACGTTTCTTGATCCCAGTTTGACATTGGTTTCCCCTCCAAGTGGAAGATATTTTCCAGTTTTGAGGGATTTTGAGGAAGATGTGTTGTTTCCTTCCCCAACGGAGCAATTTGTTCATTCTCCTGTTATTAGAGATGTCTCTTCAGCATTTAGAGGAGAATATGTAATTGATGTGTTTCTGTTTGGTGGTTGTTCCCTACAGAATTTCATATTATTGCCTGATAAGATCCCCTATAGAGTTCTTCTCTGACAGATCTTATCAATATCTCTGCGTATTCCCGAGAATTGTTGGAAGATCCCCAGCAGTTGAAAGCTGTGACCTTTTGCTGATCCCCAATGGCGGTCTCTGATCCCCAACAATGGTCTTTGTCCCCAACGGTGATTGGTGTTTCTTGGTATTTGATTCTCCCCACTAGATTGGATTTCTCCTGTGGGCGTGGCCTTTCTCTTTTAAGATGTTATATCGGACGTCCGTCCATTGATTATTGGACCTGTTTGTGTTAGATATGTCTATTTGTCAGCATTAGTCATACATAAGCCGCGCGTATACATGCATAATCATAGCATTCAGATATTCATGTTGCATTCTTTGCCATATATCTTTGCCTATTATCTCCTGCTATTGGTGAAATGTTCTTCCCCAAGCAGATGTTTGTGTCTGATCTCTCCATATAGAGTCAGCCTCAGAGGCATAAAGTGTCCATCTTTCTTTCTTCATTGCCCACTGAGTTATGTCCTCGTGGATGATTATTGTTTCAGTTTCCTCCCTAAATATGTATTGGGATGGAATTACTCCCCTGAGTTATATCCTCATTGAGTTGAGTCTTGTTTCATTGTGTCTTTCTAGTTTGTTCCTGGATTGACTCCCTTCTTGTTATTCCCATGCAATTCCCTGTGGTTCGGTTGTTCAATTACTCAGTAACCAGTAAATGTCCACCTTTCCCCAGTAGATCTTTGTGGCCTTCTACCCAGTAACCGGTAGTTGTAAGTCCTATTTCTGTGGTTTTCTACCCAATAACCGGTAGATGTAATCCCCTCTTTGTTGGTTATCTTTATCCAATATTCGGTATTGATATTCCTTCATTTTTTAGTATACCACCCAGTAACCGATGATATATCTCTCGGATGATTGCTCTTGTCAAGCAATTTATCCCCCGCGAGTCATCTCTCATTTACCCTTGTTTGGTAAAGATCGTTTCTCCTTTTGATTGGTCATCATTTTATACCCAGTAACCAGTATCCCGATGTCCTTTCTTTTCGGTTGATTTATCCTTTATTAACCCAGTAACCGGTTGTGGATAGTCTTCCATCCGAGTATGTTATCTACGTTCTGACGGTAATAGATAATATATATCATGTGCTCTTCTGTCGAAGTATTTTTCTTCCCCAGTCGAGTAAGATTCGTATTTCCTTGTGAAACCGAATGTCCATCCTGCAAATTGAGTTTTCTTTTTCAGCCCTCCTTTTCGGATGATCAGTGTTTTAGATATATGTTCCCAATTCACGTATGGTTAGTCACCTATTATATGCCCAGTAACCGGTATCCCTGGTGTTCCTTCCTTCTGCTCCCTATTATGACTTTTTGTCCCCTGTGGAATCAAATTTTCCTGAGTTGAGACATACCTTTCAGGTCTTCCTCAGATATTTTGGATGATCGATATCTCTCACCCTTATACTGGTCTTAGATATTCTTTCTCCCTGAGCGTGTTGTTCTCTCATCCTTATACCGGGGTATTGATCACATGTCTCTTTGAGTTTATTACCCAGTAACTAGTAATATCTCATTGTTTCTTCCTTGGTTGAATGCCTTATTGGTTTCCCCATCCGAGTCCGGATTTTTATCCGAAGTATCCCTTGTGGATAGTTTGTTGTATTGGCATATTCCCTAATACATGCATCTTTACGTCAGCTCGAATCTTTCCATTGATTTATTTTCATGGAATCCCTTCGTGTCTCCCAGCAAGTTTAAGTCGTGACCTGTTCACGCATTTTACCCTTATTTCTCCCCAGAGTCTCTATCTCCCTAGTGAGCGTATTACCCCTATGGATTTTCAGTTTCTCCAGATTTCTTTTTCTTTGTGGCCATAGTTACCCGCAAAGTATTAACTTTTGCATGCATACATTTGCATCACGAGGTCTCTTAGGGACCAAAATTCGTCTCTTTGTTATTATTTAAGATCATTCTACCACATCGAGACGAAGATTTTAACCTTTATATCTCCGGCTAGAATGACCTTAAATAGGGGCATCTGTAAGACCCTAATTTTGACCCTAAGATCCTTCATGACATCATATCATTGCTCATTGCATTGACTCAAAGATCATAGCATGTGTGGCTCATTACCCTAGGGTTGGGACTTGTGTGAGTTGGTTTGAGACCACCAAGCATGTTTGAATTGTATATTATTGTTTTTCTTATTTTTGTTTACTAACCAAAAGCACAAAAATATGTCACTAACTTGTTTTGTTTTGAAGCTTAAGCAATCATGTGTGCCCTTGCTCCTAGGAGGCTCATATGCTCAATGAAGTGGCCAGATGAAGATGAAAGCAAGCATGACAATGGTTCACAAATATCTCAATCATCATATATGTTTCCCAAGTATCTTAAATTGCCAATTTTATCAAGATAAACCAAAGGGTTTGAGGCTTGTTTCCCAAGGAAAACCTAATTCAAATGTGCATTGATTATGCCTTACCCATGAAGCAACCTCAACCTATGATCAAATTTAATCAAGGGAAGTTCTTTCATTCATTATTATATGCATATATGATCTTATGTGAGTATCCTCAATCATTCATTCATCAAGATTTGAAGTTTGGCTTTGAGAAGTTGACCAGTCAAGTCATCTGACTAAACGGAAAATCACTGAGACCTAACTTTTGATGTGTTTGTCAAATTACGATGACCCCAAGAGAAAAAATGTTCTTAAGAACCATATGAACAACTTTAATGTTCATAAAAAATCCATTTGAAACTTGTAAGGTCATTATTCATTTTAAAACATTATAGGTCATTTTGACTGAAACCCTAATTTCGGGTCAACTTCCCAAGGACCTATCTCATTCATTTTTTATGATTTTGAGGTGAAACCAATATAATTGGAAAGATTAAGATGTATAATTAAAATTTTATGTTTGACAAAATTTCATAATCCTAAAAGAAACACAAGTGATAATACAAAACATTATAGGTCACTTTGGACCAAAACCATTAAATGTTGAAAAAGTCCAACTTTAAGTGCCCATAACTTTCTCATCAAAAATCCAAATTATGCAAAATTTAAGTCTAAATTAATCACCTAGAAGGATCTTAGGGTCAAAATTTGAGGCTTGCATCATTGAAATAGAAGGGCTTGAAGTTGGCCATTTTTCGCAAATTTTTCAAAGGCATGTTTTGTACATCAAACTTCATGATCAGTTTTCACAATTTTCCAAACTCCAAATGGATTTTTGTCCAACATATCTTTTGTTCCTTATGTCAATACCTTTCCAACCATTATTCACATGCCTATGTTTGGATTTTCTATATGGGACTTTCGAAGAGGGGAACATTTGTGACCAAATATGAAATTCACTTGGAATCTTCATGCACAAGAAAACACAAGGCAAATTGCGCATCCAATTCAACTTGGTATCAGCTCAGCTTGCATTTCCAATTGATTTTGGGCCTCACATGCGCCTGTACAGGCCCATGCATGGAGGACCCAATGATCATGCATACGAGTTTTACCTCACTTGCCTTGCAGCTCAGCTATAAATACCATGTCGTGCTCATTTTAAATTCAACCTTAAGGCTACCCGAAGCTCTGCAGAATTGGAAACCCAACCATACCAAAGGAATTCTGATTTTATTTTTCTCAATTCAAACTTGAATTTCAACAAAATCAGTTGATCTTCAAGACTTATTCCTTAGCCTTGCACTCATATCACATCTCAAGATCAAATTGCAAGCAAAAGTTGGAAGGAATCGTGTTGATCAAAGATGCTCTTCAAAGGTTTATATCTCAACTGTTTTGATCTGAATCTCATCATATAATGTGAATTGCTTGTGTTCAAATGGTTTTCTGAAGTCCTCGTGCAAGAGGCAAGCCAATGGTGGCTTTGATTTCATGTTTTGAGAAGTTTCAGTTTGCATACCTTGAAATTCAAGCTCACATTTCTCATTATATAGAGATCTTGAGGATAATCCAAGGTTACAATGGTGATGTACATCACCCCGGCTTCATTTTGGTATAAGGCTTGTGCATTTTGGTTGAGGTTGAAAAACCTGCAACTGGTGGCCGAAATCAGTTAGTCCACCGAAGAAGACGGTGGTTTCCACCACCGTCCCCACGTGGAATCTCCTGGGCCTTTGGATCTCATGTGCACGTTATCATCTCAGCCATTTGTTTAGTTAACTTATTTTAATACACTTTGCAACGCACTTGACTAATGACCACAATGGAAGCGCGCCTCTGAGCCATTAGAATTTGTCCACGTCAATTAATGAAGTGGATCCAGCGCTCCTGGATTTTCCATATTTTTCTAATTTCTGTTTTATTTTCTTTTATTCCTTTTTATTTCAAAAATTCATAACTATTTTATTTGGAATCACAAAAATATGAGACCAACACTAAAATTTTTCTTAAAAAATCTAGTTTCATAATCTGATTTTTAATTATTTTTGTGATTCCATTTAAGATTTTTTGTGAATTATTTTGTTTTTAATTCATTTTAATAACTTTTTGATATCCAAAAATATTTTCTTAACACATATGGATGATGATAAATCTATGAAAAGTATTCTCATCAATTTCTTAATTGATTTGAGATTTATTTGAGATTCTAATTCATTTGTGTTATTTTTCTTGATTTTTAATTTTTTAAAAATAGTTTCTGTTTTCAAAAAATGTTGAGAAAATTTGTCAAACTTTGTTTGACCATGTTAGACTTATGATGATTCAATTGGGCTTATTCAAGTTGATTTGAATTGAATTTGAAGTTTGACCATATTTTGTTCATTTTATTTTATGTTTTATTTTAATTCCAAAAAAATACCAAAAATATCGTGGACCTTTATTGAGTTCTAATGTTCATTTCTCTTCTGTTTACCATTGGTTGATGTTGATTTAATTCACATTTGATCATTGTGTTTTGAATATGTCATTTGAATTCTCATTTTGTTCATTTCATCTTCATCTCTTTTCTTCTTCTTTTTCTTTTGGCCAATGAGTTAATGATTTGTGGTTAGTCTAGACATATGTGAGGTTTAACCTTCTTTGATCCAAATCAAACTCAACTTGATCAAAGATCAAATGAGTTTCTTTGTGTCCAAGATAGGTTGCTTCTTGGTGAAGAAAAAAACCTAAAATCCATACAAGGACTTTCTTCTTTTCTTTTGGTATGGCAAGTTGTAGGAGCTTGGCTTACTAGTCATGATCTCTAACTTGTGTTTATTTTCCTATAGTTTTATTGACCGGTCTCAGATAGGTGTGACTACTACATTAGTCCACTTATGATTGCTTAACATAGCGCTAAATTGTCTTATGGCACACTAACATTAACTACTAACTACTAACTTTAATTCAAGCATTTAATTCTTGTAATTTACTTTAATGCAATTTAATTTCTTGCTCATTTATTCATATTGCCTTTCCCCTTTGCTCACTTGAGATCATATTTTATGTTTATGCCATTTTCCATTTGCTCACTTGAGCTCATTATTGTATATAAATATATTATTGCTTTGTGTTTGTTTTGTGATTGTTTGTGTGAACCCAATGCAAAAAAGGAGAAAGGACTTAGAATTAGGACCTTACCTATGCTTAAAGGAGTTCAAGAGCAACTAAGTCTCATGCCTTTAGAATGCTAAATCTTAAAGTTGACTTCAAAATACCCCTAATCTAACCTCATTCTTTGTCCATTCCTCTTATTGCATTATGAACTTTTTGATGTTTGTTCTTGTGTGATAGGGATTCCATACTTTAGATAGTAAGAAGGACCATTGTCTTGAATAACAAAGTTAAGAAAGACAAGCCCAATGGAGATCTTAGGAGCTTGACTGTGATACTTGATTGATTACTTGAGTTAATTGCTTGTTGCTTGCTAAGTCCAAAGGAATGGAGCATCTTTAATCATCTTTATGATCTCAAGAAAGGGAACTCCAAGGGTTTTATCTCTTCTCTTATCTTTGCATGTTTAGGACCAGCCCTTCTCTTCTTCTCTCCACTCTAACACAAGCCAAACTCATTTTGTGCAAACATTGACATTGTTTTCAAATTAGAAACCTAGGCCTTATGCCTTTGACTTTTCAAACTCTTTTCATTAATACTTATTTTGAAATGAATCTTAAGTCAACTTTGACCTCATTTTATGAATACTTCTAACTTGTAAATACAACTCATTCAAGTTCTTTTTGTGGTTCCAATGGCCACCTTTGTTAAAACGTTTTTCATAAACATTAGTCATTAGGTTATCGTTATCATAGTGGTTGATGTAAACCTCACCTTATCCTTAGTGATTGGACTATAAGTCTTCCATACTTATTATAGGGTGGATCCCTCACTAATATGTTAAAGCTCTCCTCACATGGTGGATTGTTGGTTTAGGTTGAGTTTTCTCCCTTTGATAACAAAAGACCTTAAGGCTTTTGATCAAATCAATTCACCCATATTTTGAGATTTTTACCCCGAACTACGCGGTTTTTATCCAACCTTTGTGATGGTACGTAGGCAATGGTTTCATCCATTCAAACAAAAAAATTGTAAATATGTATATTCTTTTCTCATCTCCCTAATCTTGTTTGCACAAGACATTTTCACAAATACCAACCTACACTTAGGCCTAAATCATTGCCCATGCGTCCATGCAAGTTGGTTTCCAACTTTGGAATATTTCAGGTGGTGCAAAAATCAATTCCAATGCCTATTTAAACAAGCTCAGGGTTTCAGAAACTGGATCCACACCATGCCCAAGCTTTGCTAGACTGATCCAAACCCTCATTTCCATAGAATTTCTAAAGGTTTCTCTTGAAATCGAGCTTGAACTTCATCTTCTGTTTGGAAGTTCAAACTCCAGAAATTCACTTCCCTTTTCATCTCAATTGGCTTTTGCAAGAAAGACGAAGAAAAAGCAAGCAAATCCAGATCAAGATCAAGTGAAATTGAACCAACTCGAAGGTGATTTTTCAGAAACTTCATCTCTTCGATTCTCTCTCAATTCTTCACCATTCTTTGTGATTTTTGGTTGGCTGAAGTCTTACCAATGTAGGCAACAAGATTGAGTTTCTTTGAGGTCAAATCGAAGCAACTCAGTTCATGATCCTCGAAATTCAAATCCCTTTATCTTTTTATATACTTGGAATTGGAGAAAATTGAGGCCAGATTCGAGCTCCTAAGCATTTTTTCTTTAAATCCATGTCTTTGTTTTTCATATTGGTGATGGTTGATGGTGGACCAGTACGGTGAGGTCTGCCAGAGAAGAAGACGGGAGCCCTAGCTCTGGTGGTGTGTTGTCACACCTCTCAACCATAAGATCCATTCAAAATGTTTTAATTTCAGCCCCTGGTTCTGATTACCACACGTACAACACATTTGACTTGGTGCATGGTGGAACGCGTGCATGTGGCCATAAGATCTGCCACCTCAGTTAATGAGGAAGATCTGATGGCCCTTGTTTTTCTGTACTTTCTGATTTTTCATTTAATTGTCTTATTTTGATTAAATCATATTAATTTCACTTTTAATCCAAAAAATATGTGACTTTCACCAAAACTCTATAAATGTTTTCCTCTTTCATTTTCTGAATTAAAATTATTTTTTGGATTATTTTTGATATTTTTCATGAATTAATTGTTTTTGTGCATATTTTAAATTATTTAAAATTACCTATGACTTTTCAAAAATCATGAAATTTTTTGTCTAAGGTCCTTTGACCTTGTTTGACCCAGGATAAATCTCTTGGCTATTTATTTGGTGTTTTGAAGAGGTTTTAGGTTTTGACCCAAACTAAATCTAATTTAAATTCATTTTTAATTTGTTTTTAATTGATTAATTGTATAGAAATAATGTTAAGCCATTTTTATTGACTTGTGATGTTTAACTATCTGTTTGGGCCTTGGTCAAGGTTGATTTGACTTCTGTTAAGTTAAAATCATTAGATTTAGGGGATTGACGAAATGTACATTTCATCTCCCGAAATGAATGAATAGTTTTAATTTGATAAAATTCCTCCCATGTTGTGTTTCTCTCATCTTCCCTCCCTCTTCATCTTCAATCCCATTCTCTCCCATCCCTTTCATTGACCAGTGAAATCTCAAAATCCTAAGGCTAATTGGTTCCTCAATAACCTTGTGTTAGATGAACCAATACAAGTATGGATGCGATAGGTTCATCCATTTGATCTTTTTCTTTTAGTGTGTGGTATGTTTTAGGAGTTTGGTTCATATTACCAAATCTCTAACATGCATTAGCACCTATATTTTTATTGCCCGACCACAGATAGTTATGACTTCTACATAAGTACAATTACGATTGCTTAACATAGTGCTAAATTTGACGCAAAGGCATAGCATTCTAGTAAGTGAGATTGTAAGTCTTTCATCTTTCATGGTATTATGTGGAAATATGGCCTTTTTCCCTTCCTTTGGAAGATGTCTTGGTTCAAGGAATAATGCTTGCGAATAAATGGTTGAGTGTTCTCCAAAGAACGACTTAATCAATTGAAAATCAAAACCCCACTAACATCTAATTAAGTTTGAATAACACTAACTATTATTAACTTTGCTTTACTTTCAAGTCATTTACTTTATGCAATTTAATTTCAAGTCATTTACCATTCACTTATCATTTATATATCATTTAACTTGTTTATGTTTATGTCATTTCACTTTGCTCATTTGAGCCATATATTGTGATTGTATATATTTGTTTGTGTATGTTGCTTGTGTTTATGGTCTTAGGACCTTAAAATACCTAATAAACAAAAAAAACCCTAAAATATATTTGTGTGGACTGTTGGGTTGATCTGAACTTTTGGACTTAGAATTAGGGAATGTTCCATATGCAAAAGAACTTGGTCAATGCCAACATTTTTGAGACCAAGCTATTGTGATTTGAGCTTTTATCTAATGTAACTATTGGGATCCCCTTGAGTTCATCTCCTACATGGTCTTGAAGCAACTGTTATTTTGATCTCACGCTACACCTTACTTTGAGCAAAAATCAAGAGTATTTTATCCGATACATGAGAAGACAAAGAAGACTGCTAGCTATGGGATTTGCTTGCTTGGACGTGGCTATCTTTATTTGATGCCCTGCTCTTCATATTGCTATTTGTTTGTTGATTATTGCTTGATTCAAAGTCCAAAGGGGAAGTGGGTTTTCTATATGACATTCTTGTCTGTTGGATTGCATCCCATTGGTTAGATCTTTTCAACTCCTAACTTTTAATTTTATGCTTAGGATTAGTCTCTTCATCTCCTCCCACTTTTTAAATTTCAAAATCTCTCCCCCTTTTCAAAACCTTTCTTTGGATGTGATTTCAAAACATAGACTTTATTGCAAATTAGAAATTGTGGCCTTATGCCATTGCATTTTTAAACTCTTTTCTTAAATCAAACTTTTAAATGAATCTAATCATATTGACTTAAAATTTCAAAAGAAAAAAAGAACTAACACTCATTTAAACTTAACTTTTGATTAAAAGAAATCCACTCATTTTGAAATTGAAACCACGAACTACGAGGTTTTGATCCCTCATTTTTATGTTGGTACGTAGGCACAGGTCCGAAGGTCTTGTCAAACACATAAATATAATCAATGAATTCTTTTCTCATCCCCATATTCTATTTGTTGCAAACATCTTTTATACGAAAAACACATACACACATAAAAAAGGGTTCCCTAGGAGTACCTAGGACATTTTGGGTGCTAACACTTTCCCTCTGTGTAACCAACCCTCTTACCTGAAACCTCTGGCATTTTATTAGTTTTGATTTGAAAACTTCTTATCTTTGGGTTTTGTTCGTACTTTTTCCTTTTCCTTTGGAAACAATAAAAACGCAGTGGCGACTCTGGTTTTATTGACGTTAAGTTTATCCATAACTTAATGGTCATGAATGTAAGACCCCAATTTTGACCCTAAGATACCTCATGGCATCATAACATTGCATTTGCAAAGCCTCAAGGATCATAAGCATATAGGTTCCCTTTACCTTTAGGTGGGACCCCTTGTGAGTGGTTTGAGATCACCTAGCATACTTGAATTATATATTATTGCTTTTCTCATTCTTTTACTCACTAACCAAAAGCACAAAAATATGTCACTAACATTTCTTGTTTGTAGCTTGAGCAATCACAAGGTCCAAAGCTTCTAAGTGATTCCTTTGTGCAATAATATGGCCAAGAGAAGATGAGGACAAGCATGGAAATAGTTCCCAAGGATCTCATCCATCAAATATTCCTCCCTAGTATCTCAATCCATCATTTTGATCAAAGCAAGTCAAAGGGTTTGAGGTTTGTTCCTCAAGGAAACCCTAATTCATTTGTTCATCCATTGTGCCTTGCTTATGAAGCAACCTCAACCCATGATCAAATACAATCAAGGGAAGTTCTTTAATTCATCATTTCATGCATATTTGAACTTATTTGAGTGTCCTCAATCATCAATTCATCAAGATATGAGTTGTGGACTTGAGAAGTTGATCAGTCAATTCATCTAACTATTTTGAAATACATTGAGACCTAACCTTTTATGTGTTGGTCAAATAAAGATGATCCCAAAATAAAAAATGTTCTTAAGGACAATATAAACAAATTTCATGTTCATCAAAAATTGATTTGAACCATGGAAGGTCATCTCCCATTCCAAGGCATTATAGGTCATTTTGACTGAAACCCTAATTTTGGGTCAACTTCCCAAGAACATAACTCATTCATTTTTTATGGTTTTGAGGTGTGATTAAATGAATTGGAAATTTTAATATGTCTACTTCAAATGTTATGTTGAACAAAATTTCATAATCTCAAAGGAAATACATGTGATAATGAAAAACATTATAGGCCACTTTGGACCAAATGCATTGAAAGGCAAAAAAGTCCAACTTCAAGTGCCCATAACTCCTTCATCAAAAATCGAAATGATGCAAACTTTAAGTCCATTTTTATTGTCTTGAAAATATCTACAACTTTGATGTTGGAGGTTTTTCCATTTGAGGCCTGCATCATCAACACCGAGGGGCTTGAAGTTGTTTCAATTTGGCAAAATTCTCAAAGGCATGCTTTGCACTATAAACTTCATGGCTTGTTTTCATAAATTTCCACACTTCAAATGAGTTTTTGCTCAACATAAAATTTGTTCCTTATGTCAAGACCTTCCCAACCATTACCCACATGCTTATGTTTGGATTTTCTAATTGGCATTTTCGAAGAGATGAAGTTTTAGGCACAATTATGCAATTCATGATGAAACTTCATGCACAAGCCATTGCCTTGCAAATCACATGTCCAAACCTTCTCCAAACAAGCTCAGCATCCATTTGCATCAGGTTTTGGGCCTCAGATGCGCCTGTACAGGCCCATGCATGGAGGACCCCATTCTCATGCACACGAGTTCCTCCTCACTTGGCATCAGTTTCAGCTATAAATACATGCCATGCTTCATTCATTTCTCATCCCTGAATCAATCTGAAATGCTGCAGAAATCAAAACCTATCCATCACTAAAGGAATATTCATTTTTTTACTTCTGATTTCAAGTTTGAATTTCAACAAAATTGGTTAATCTTCAATACTTATTCCTAAGCCTATCTCTCTTACCAAGCATCCAGATCAAGCTGCAAGCAAAGGATTGGTTGAATTGTGCTGTTGAAAGCAGCTTTACAAAGTTTTATACCTCAATTGTTTTGCTTCGAATCTCACTTAATATTGTGTGTTGCTTGTGTCCATTTGCATTTCTCAAGTCCTCATATGAGAGGCAAGCCAGTGGTGGCTTTAATTTTGTGAATTGGTGAATTTCAGATTCAACACCTAGTTTTTCAACCTCAGATTTCTTTTTCTATAAGGATCTTGAGCAAAAACTAAGGTTACAGGGGTGATGTACATCACCCCAGCTTCATTTTGGTGTATGGATCGTGAGTTTTGGTTGAGGTTGTAGAACCTGCAACTCTGGCCGGAGCTGGTGTGCTCGCCGGAGAAGACGGTGGTGTACACCACCGTCCCTTTGCCAGATGGATTGTGGACCGTGTGATGGCATCCCCAGATTTAATCACAGCCTTCCATTGTTATGAGTTTTATTTAATTTCCATGTGATGCGTTTGACTGAGGACTTTGGTAGGCGCGCGCTTGAGGGCCCTCTGATCAGCCACGTTAATTAATGAGGCTTGATCAGACGCCTATGGTTTTTTCTGAATTTTTATAATTTCCATTTTATTTCTTTTATTTCATTAAACTTCAAAAATTCATAACTCTTTCATTTTAATTCAAAAAAATATGGGACCAATTGCATTATTTCTCTTATCAATTCTAGTTTCTAAAAATGATTTTTAATATTTTTTATTTCATCATTTGATATTTTTTGTGAACTTTCTCTTTTCTGGTTATTTTTAATTCATTTTAAATAGTTTTTGATAGTCAAAAACTACAAAAATATTTTCTCAACTTATTTGAATGATGATAGATCTATGAAAAATATTCTCATCAATTTATTAATTGATTTGAGATTTATTTGAGATTTTAGTTCAATTAGGTTATTTTTATTCATTTTTAAATGATTAAAAATAGTTTATGACTTTTAAAAATGCTGAAATTTTTTGTCAAACTTTGTTTAACCATGTTGAACTTAGGATAAATCACTTTGACTTTTCAAAGTTGATTTGAAGTGATTTTGAAGTTTGACCTTTCTTTAATATTTTAATTCAAGTTTATTTTCAAATATTAAAAATGCCAAAAATATTTTGTTCATTTCTTGACTTCCAATCTTCATCTCACTTCTGTTTTTGATTGTTTGATCATGATCCTCAATGTCATTGGTCAACACTTGTTGATTGGTACGTTCCATTTCATCTAATGCACTTTGTTCTTTCCATTTTCATTATCCATTAGTCATCTCCTTCTTCTTCTTATTTTTCTTTTTGATCAATGAGTTAAAGGTTGATAAGTTAGTATTGATTAGGGAGGTTTAATCTTCCTTGATTCAAATATAATTCATCTTGATCAATTGATCAAGTGAATGGCTTTGCATTAAGGATAGATTGCTTCTTAAATCATGCAAAGGACTTAAACCAATACAAGATCAATTCTCCTTTTCTTTTGGCATGGCAAGTTGTTGGAACTTGGTTCACTAATCAAGACTTCTAACTTGTGTTTGTTTTCCTACATTATTATTGACCGGCCTCAGATAGTTGTGACTTCTACTTAAGTCAAATTACGATTGCTTAACATAGCGCTAAATTTGCCTTATGGCACACTAATTACTAACATTAACCATTAACCATTAACCATTAACCTTTACTTTTTGCACTTTACGTTTATGCAATTTATTATTCTTGTACATATTATTCATTTGCTTTTTCCTTTGCTCAATTGAGCACATGTTTATGTTAATGCAATTTGCCTTTTGCTCACTTGAGCACATATTTGTGTATATACTATTGTGTTTGTTGTTTTGTTTTGATTGTTGTTGACCAAATGCAAAAAAATGGACAAATGGACTCAGACTTTAGGACTTTCCCTATGCAAATTTGGAGTCAAAGAGCAACTAGGCATTGGGCCTTTAGAGTGCTATAAAAGTCAAAGAGCAACTAGGCATTGGGCCTTTAGAATGCTATAAATGTCGAAGATGACTTTGAAAGGACCCACTTCTAAACTCTTCTTGTCCATTCCTTGTTTTGTTTGCTAGAATCTTTTAATGTGTGTGTTCTTGTGCTAGGGATTCCACCTTGATTCAAATTGAGGAACCATTGCCATGAGATTCTAAGAGACAGAGATCCGAGATACATTTGGGGAACTTTCCAAGAGTTCATTTGATTGTTGGTTGCTTGAGTTTATGCTTATGTGATTGCTTATTCCAAAAGATGGGAGCTACTTGGATCATCAATATGATCTCAAGAGAAGAACTCCATTTGTGGTTTTGCTTCTTGTCCCTTATCTCTTGTATGTTTAGGACTTTAGCCATTCTTCTTCTTCTCTCCACTCCAACCCAAGCCAAAACTTTTGTGCAAACATTTAACACTTCTTTTCAAACATTAGAAACCTAAGCCTTATGATTTTGATATTCAAACTTTCTTTTCATAACACTTATTTTGAATTGAACTTCTAAGCCATCTTTGACCATTTTGTAAATACTTTTCATTGGTAAATATAATCCATTCACATGTCTTTTTGTGGTTTCAATGGCCACTTTCTTAATCAAATTTTCCATAACCTCTAGCTATTAGGTTTGAGTTATCCTTGAGGTAGATGTAATACTCACCTTTATCCTTAGTGATGGACAATGAGTCTTCCATGCTTATTATAGGGTTAACCCATCACTAGCATGTTGAAGCTATCCTCACATGGTGGATTTGTGGTTTTAGGTTGAGTTTTCTCCCTTGGATAACAAAAGACCTTAAGGCTTTTGGACCAATCAATTCACCAACTCACTTTGAGATTTTTACCCCGAACTACGAGGTTTTGATCCTAATCTTTTAAAGATTGTACGTAGGCAATGGGTTTATCCATCCAAAAATGTAAATAAACTTGTATATTCTCTTCTCATCCCTTCAATCATGTTTGCACAAATAATTTTCACCAAATACCAACCTTACAACAAATGTGAAAAAGGCTCCCTAGGATTACCTAGGATGTTTTGGGTGCTTAAAACCTTCCCATTGCATAACCAACCCCCTTACCCAGATCTCTGACATTTTTACTAGTTTTTGATTCGATAAAACTTTTAGGTTTTTGTTCGCTTTCTAACCATTCTTATGGATAAATAGAAGTGCGGTGGCGACTCGACTTGTATGGTTTACCTTGGATTTAGTCAATATCTCTAATGGTAACGAATACCCCGCTACAGAAAAGTGGCGACTCTGCTGGGGATACATTTGCCTAGTGGGTTTTGCCTACTTTTCATATTGTGTTGTATTATATTGTATATTGTTTGGTGACGTATTTTTTTGCGATTTGGGATTACTGTATTTTATGTAATGATTGAATTGCTTGAATAATAACTCCTTGTATGCTTGGTGATCTTTGTGAGATGAGTTCTATACCCGGACTCGAGTGCACTTAGGATAGGAGAATGGCATAGTCTTGTTGACTTGTGTGGAGTTATTCCTTAGCAAGTTGACTTGCAAGTCCATTCACTTGGTGGAGGTCATGTTGGGATCAATAATGTGACACAAGTAGTTGTGGTTTGACATTACTCTTTCCAATATAAACCTTAGAAGCCAAGGACTTTTGTTTACCAAGCCCATCTTGGCCTATTCTTAGGATGTAGTGCCAAAGTCGTTCAAGTGTAAGATTTGATACGATTGTTACGCGATACTACGCTCATAAGAGTCTCTCTTGAGAATATTTTTGGAATACAAGTAGTCGTTTATCGAATAACATCCGAAAGATGGGATGATGACTATGGGAACCTCTTGTAGAACATGTTTGGCAGGTTAAACCCTAGTACACTCCCTTTTGGTGGTTCTTAACCGAGTCTCCATGCTCGTGACTTGCAACAAATGTAACACCCTTCTAAAATACCCCAATAATTTAATTAAATATCAAAATACAACATCAGAGTAATTATGCAGTTAAGGGTGTCACATAATCACTTCACACCATGTTCCAAAATAACAGTCATGCTCTTTATTTAATCAAATAAACAGTTGCATAAATCGCAGCGGATATAAATCAAATCAATCAATGCATGTAACACATTACATGTAAAATGGTTCACAACCAACAGTAAAACATTTAAAACATCCCTTCCCGATGTTACATCTATCAGAGCATGACCCACTAAGGAACTACTCTAGACTCCAAGTACTAGCTCCTACTCAATCACTGCTCGTTACCTGAAAAACAGTTGTAAGGGTGAGTTCCTCAATCAATATAATAAGTATTATAAAATATCATGTCATGTTAAGTAATTTAACACACTTCATCACCCTAATCCAAACATGTATTCAGTAACAGCACATCAACTCAACATAATACTCAACACCAACACAACCAACACATATAATATTGGAATACATCCATTCATATTATACGCCATACATATATTATGCAATGAGACTCCATGCATGCGGTACCGACTATTTGTGAACATATAGTTCAACCTCACCGTCCAAATCCAGGCACGGCTACCAAGCTCACTAGTCCCACTCATTTGAGACATAGTGACTCACTCACTAATTCCTCACCATGGGAATTAGCTACCACCCCAAATGGGCCATGCTATGCACGCTAATCACCTAGCATGCAAACATCAACAACAATCAAAATGATTTACTCACTAATTCCTCACCATGGGAATTAGCTACCACCATAAAGGCCACAATATGCATGCTAATCACCTAGCAATGCAACAACAACAACAACTCAAGAATAGACATATGCTCACACTCTAAGCCATAAACCAGTCTATTCACAAATGCATACATAACTGATACATTCACAGCATCATGCATACCATCACACATCATCAACACATTTTATCACAAAAGCATATCATATCATGCCGCATAATTAAACACAGTATTAGCACACTCTACTAATACCTATACTACTCAAAACAACGGGAAAATGGTCCCTACTACGTTATACATCAGCTAAGTTACATCACTCAGCCTAAACAACCAAAAACTGCACAACCATAGTTCAGAAAAACCACAAGTCTGCCCATACGCGTATTGCCTATGCCCATACGCGTATGGCGCATTTCCTCGCCCAACCCATACGCGTATCATCTGCCTCATACGCGTATGCTACGCGTACCACTCTCCCATACGCGTACCAACAGAGACAAATCTACGTTCAAAATATCATTTTCCTCACCCATACGCGTAAGGCCTCATCCATACGCGTACCAGCCATCTCATACGCGTATTGCCTAGTGCCATACGCGTATGACCAGAAACCAGAATTTCCAGATCTGCAATGGCTTTCTCTGCTACGAGATCTATCCAATTCAACCTTCCACAGTCCAAATTTTACACACAATTCATTCATCTCGTCTAACCCGAATCATACACTTTCGATTTCACAAATTGCTAACCTTTCTACCTCTAATTCCTACGAATTTCTTCAATTTTAATCCCAATTTCGTTCATCCCAAAAGTTCACAAATTCATCATACATCATTCAATCAGAGGCAAATCAATGGTTTCTCACTACCCATCACATATTATCCCATAATACCCATTAATCGATGATAAACCCCCCTTACCTGAGTAAATCCGGAAATCTCTGAGCTCCAAGCTTTTCCTTCCTTCAACCTTCGTCCTCTGGCTCTTTGCCCTTTTTCCCTTTTCTGCCTTTTTTCCCTTTTCACGTGAAAATAACTCCTTTTTACCAAATGGAACCCTTTTACTGATTTCTACTTTTATTCCAATAATAACAATAAAATAATCCAATAATAATAATCCCAATAATATTCCAATAATTATTATTCCAATAATAATAATAATTCCAATTATTTAATTAAATTAATAAATATATTATTAACTCAATTTAAATAATTATCTTATTTTATCGGGGTGTTACAACTCTCCCCCACTAAAAGAGTTTTCGTCCTCGAAAACATACCTCAAGCGAATAACTCTGGGTAAGACTCCTTCATCTTACTCTCCAGTTCCCAAGTCACATTGCCACCTGCTGGTCCTCCCCAAGCTACCTTCACCAAGGCAATCTCTTTACCCCGCAACTGCTTCAACTCTCGATCCTCAATCCTCATAGGTGATGTTTCAACAGTCAGGTTATCTCTCACCTGTACATCATCTACTTGGACGACATGCGACGGATCATGAATGTACCTCCTCAACTGAGACACATGAAAAACCTCATGCAAATTCGCAAGCGACGGCGGTAAAGCGATACGATAGGCTACCTCCCCTATCCTCTCCAAAATCTGATAAGGACCAATAAATCGAGGTGTCAACTTCTTCGACTTCAAAGCCCGACCAACGCCAGTTATCGGAGTAACGCGAAGAAACACATGATCTCCCTCTTGGAACTCAAGTGACTTCCTCCTCTTATCATGATAACTCTTCTGACGACTCTGAGCAATTCTCATCTTCTCCTGAATCATCTTAATCTTTTCCGTAGTTTGTTGAACAATTTCAGGTCCAACCACAGCACTCTCACCGGACTCATACCAACATAAAGGTGTCCGACATCTCCTACCATACAAAGCTTCAAACGGTGCCATACCAATGCTCGAATGAAAACTATTGTTGTAGGTAAACTCAATCAAAGGTAAATAACAATCCCAAGCACCTCCCTTTTCCAAAACACAAGCCCTCAAAAGATCCTCTAGTGACTGAATCGTCCTCTCAGTCTGACCATCAGTCTGCGGATGATATGCAGAACTCAATCTCAGCTTAGTTCCCAAAGCCCTCTGCAAACCTTCCCAGAACTTCGATGTAAATCTAGGATCTCTGTCCGAAACAATACTAGACGGAATACCATGCAAACTTACAATCTTCTCAATATACAACTCGGCCAATCTCTCTAACGGATAATCCATTCTGATCGGAATGAAATGAGCCGATTTCGTCAATCTGTCAACAATCACCCAAATAGCTTCAAAATTCTTATTTGTCCGCGGCAAACCAGACACAAAATCCATACTGATACTATCCCACTTCCACTCTGGAATAGCCAACGGTTGCATTAGCCCAGACGGCTTCTGATGCTCAATCTTTGACTTCTGACAAGTCAAACAAGAATAAACAAAACTCGCAATTTCTCTTTTCATTCCCGGCCACCAAAATAACTTTTTCAAATCATGATACCTCTTCGTAGCTCCAGGATGAATACTCAGGCCACTACGATGTCCTTCCTCCAGGATACTCTTCTTAAGTTCGGTAACATCCGGAATACATACCCGATTACCAAATTTCAAAACACCACTCTCATCAACTCTGAATTCACCACCTTGACCTTGATTCACTAAAGTCAACTTATCAACCAAAAGCATATCGGATTTCTGACCCTCTCTAATCTCATCCAAAATATTACTCGTTAACTTCAACATTCCCAATTTAACACTATTGTGAGTACTCTCACACACCAAACTCAAGTCTCTAAACTGCTCAATCAAATCTAATTCCTTAACCATTAACATAGACATATGCAATGATTTCCGACTCAATGCATCCGCCACTACGTTTGCTTTACCCGGATGGTAATTCAAACCAAAATCATAATCCTTCAGAAACTCTAACCATCTCCTCTGTCTCATATTCAGCTCTTTCTGATCAAACAAATACTTTAAACTTTTATGGTCACTGAAAACCTCAAATCTTGACCCGTATAGATAATGCCTCCATAACTTCAGAACAAAAACCACAGCTGCCAACTCTAAATCGTGTGTCGGATAGTTCCTCTCATGAACCCTCAGTTGTCTCGAAGCATAAGCTATAACCTGCTTATTCTGCATCAACACACCACCCAAGCCCAACAATGAAGCATCACAGTAAACCTCAAATGATTCCGACGAACTCGGTAATATCAGAATAGGAGCAGTAGTCAACCTTCTCTTTAACTCTTGGAAACCTTCTTCACATTTCGAGTCCAACACAAACGCTTGCCCCTTTCTAGTCAACATCGTTAACGGTAACGCCAACTTAGAAAATCCCTCAATGAATTTCCTATAGTAACCTGCAAGTCCAAGAAAACTCCTTATCTCAGAAACTGACTTCGGAGCTTCCCACTTAGATACCGCTTCTATCTTAGAAGGATCAACAGCAACACCACCTCTTGAAATCACATGACCAAGAAAACTAACCTCTTCTAACCAAAATTCACATTTAGAGAGTTTAGCAAATAACTTCTTTTCTCGTAGAACTTCTAAAACCACTCTCAAATGCTCAGCATGCTCTTCTTCAGATTTCGAATACACCAAAATGTCATCAATAAACACCACAACAAACTGGTCTAGGTACGGATGGAAAATCCTATTCATATACTCCATAAATACTCCAGGCGCATTAGTCACACCAAAAGGCATTACAGAATACTCATAATGTCCATACCTTGTTCTGAAAGCAGTCTTCTGAATATCCTCAGTTTTCACACGTATCTGATGATATCCCGATCTCAAATCTATCTTGCTGAACACACTCGCACCAACCAACTGATCCATCAAATCATCAATCCTCGGCAAAGGATACCGATTCTTGATCGTCACTTTATTCAGTTGCCTGTAGTCCACACACAACCTCATAGTACCTTCTTTCTTCTTAACCAATAACACTGGTGCACCCCACGGTGACACACTCGGACGAATAAATTTCTTATCCAACAGATCTTCCAACTGACTCTTCAATTCAGTTAACTCAACAGCAGACATACGGTACGGAGCCATCGATATCGGTCTAGTACCAGGTACCAAATCAATCGAGAACTCAACTTCACGCTCTGGCGGTAATTCATTCACTTCTTCAAGAAACACATCAGGAAAATCACATACCACGGCTAGATTACCAATCACCAGTTTATCTTTAGCTTCCAAAGTCGTTAACAGCATAAACAACTCTGCCCCATCTGCTACTTCCTCATTCACCTGCCTTGCAGATAGAAACAAACTCTTTCCTTCCTCAATCTTAGGAAAAATCACAGTCTTATCAAAACAGTTGATATAGACTCGGTTAAACACCAACCAGTTCATACCCAGGATAACATCAACCTGTACTAGTGGAAGACACACAAGGTCCATCCCAAAGTCTCTACCAAAAATACTCAAAGGACAATTTAAACAAACTGAAGTAGTAGTCACTGAACCCTTCGCAGGAGTATCAATCACCATACTTCCACGCATCTCAGATATCTCTAACTTAAGTTTCACAGCACAATCCAAGGATATAAAGGAATGAGTAGCACCGGTGTCAATAATAGCTACAAGAGGAAAGCCATTAATATAACACGTACCTCGGATCAAACGATCATCTGCAGAAGTCTCAGAACCCAATAAAGCAAAGACCTTGCCTCCCGACTGGTTCTCCTTCTTCGGCTTAGGACACTGTGGACTAATATGACCCGACTCTCCACAGTTGAGACAAGTCACAGTCTTCAACCGGCAGTCTGCAGCCAAATGACCACCTTTTCCACACTTGAAACACTTCTTCTCATTACTGGTACATTCATGGATACGATGCCCAGCCTGACCACATCTGTAACACTTAGAAGGGGCACTGGAGTCTCCCCCACTAGGCCTCTTCATCCCACTCTGTCTCTGAAAACCTTTGCCAGCTGCATACGGTTTTCCACGATCATTCTGATTCTTGCCTTTCCTATCAACCCTTTGCTGATAGCTCTCTGCTCTAGCCTTGGAATCCTGTTCAAAAATTCTGCAACAGTCAACCAAATCAGAAAACACTCTAATCCGCTGATATCCAATAGCCTGCTTGATCTCGGGACGTAACCCGTTCTCAAACTTCACACATTTCGAAAATTCCCCCGTAGCCTCGTTATAGGGAGTGTAATACTTCGACAGCTCTGTGAACTTAGCAGCATATTCAGTAACCGACCGATTGCCCTGCTTCAATTCCAAGAACTCTATCTCTTTCTTTCCTCTGACATCCTCTGGAAAGTACTTCCTCAGGAATCTCTCTCGGAACACAGCCCAAGTAATCTCAGCATTCCCAACAGCTTCCAATTCAGTGCGGGTAGCAACCCAACAATCGTCCGCTTCCTCTGACAGCATATGCGTACCGAACCTGACCTTCTGGTTTTCGGCACACTCAGTCACTCGGAAGATCCTCTCGATCTCCTTCAACCACTTCTGAGCACCATCTGGATCGTATGCTCCCTTGAACATTGGAGGATTGTTCTTTTGGAACTCACTCAATTGACGAGCAGCTCCCATTCCCACAACATTCGGATTCCCTCCAAGTACTCCAGCTAGCATACCCAGCGCCTCAGCAATCGCAGCATCATCTCTACCTCTTCCAGCCATCTCTATTCTGAAAACCCAACAAGCTAAACAATAAGTACTGATAGGGGTACACAACACCTATCCCGTACAGGGAAACAGAATAATTACGACTCGACTCGACCGACTATGCTCTGATACCACTAATGTAACACCCTTCTAAAATACCCCAATAATTTAATTAAATATCAAAATACAACATCAGAGTAATTATGCAGTTAAGGGTGTCACATAATCACTTCACACCATGTTCCAAAATAACAGTCATGCTCTTTATTTAATCAAATAAACAGTTGCATAAATCGCAGCGGATATAAATCAAATCAATCAATGCATGTAACACATTACATGTAAAATGGTTCACAACCAACAGTAAAACATTTAAAACATCCCTTCCCGATGTTACATCTATCAGAGCATGACCCACTAAGGAACTACTCTAGACTCCAAGTACTAGCTCCTACTCAATCACTGCTCGTTACCTGAAAAACAGTTGTAAGGGTGAGTTCCTCAATCAATATAATAAGTATTATAAAATATCATGTCATGTTAAGTAATTTAACACACTTCATCACCCTAATCCAAACATGTATTCAGTAACAGCACATCAACTCAACATAATACTCAACACCAACACAACCAACACATATAATATTGGAATACATCCATTCATATTATACGCCATACATATATTATGCAATGAGACTCCATGCATGCGGTACCGACTATTTGTGAACATATAGTTCAACCTCACCGTCCAAATCCAGGCACGGCTACCAAGCTCACTAGTCCCACTCATTTGAGACATAGTGACTCACTCACTAATTCCTCACCATGGGAATTAGCTACCACCCCAAATGGGCCATGCTATGCACGCTAATCACCTAGCATGCAAACATCAACAACAATCAAAATGATTTACTCACTAATTCCTCACCATGGGAATTAGCTACCACCATAAAGGCCACAATATGCATGCTAATCACCTAGCAATGCAACAACAACAACAACTCAAGAATAGACATATGCTCACACTCTAAGCCATAAACCAGTCTATTCACAAATGCATACATAACTGATACATTCACAGCATCATGCATACCATCACACATCATCAACACATTTTATCACAAAAGCATATCATATCATGCCGCATAATTAAACACAGTATTAGCACACTCTACTAATACCTATACTACTCAAAACAACGGGAAAATGGTCCCTACTACGTTATACATCAGCTAAGTTACATCACTCAGCCTAAACAACCAAAAACTGCACAACCATAGTTCAGAAAAACCACAAGTCTGCCCATACGCGTATTGCCTATGCCCATACGCGTATGGCGCATTTCCTCGCCCAACCCATACGCGTATCATCTGCCTCATACGCGTATGCTACGCGTACCACTCTCCCATACGCGTACCAACAGAGACAAATCTACGTTCAAAATATCATTTTCCTCACCCATACGCGTAAGGCCTCATCCATACGCGTACCAGCCATCTCATACGCGTATTGCCTAGTGCCATACGCGTATGACCAGAAACCAGAATTTCCAGATCTGCAATGGCTTTCTCTGCTACGAGATCTATCCAATTCAACCTTCCACAGTCCAAATTTTACACACAATTCATTCATCTCGTCTAACCCGAATCATACACTTTCGATTTCACAAATTGCTAACCTTTCTACCTCTAATTCCTACGAATTTCTTCAATTTTAATCCCAATTTCGTTCATCCCAAAAGTTCACAAATTCATCATACATCATTCAATCAGAGGCAAATCAATGGTTTCTCACTACCCATCACATATTATCCCATAATACCCATTAATCGATGATAAACCCCCCTTACCTGAGTAAATCCGGAAATCTCTGAGCTCCAAGCTTTTCCTTCCTTCAACCTTCGTCCTCTGGCTCTTTGCCCTTTTTCCCTTTTCTGCCTTTTTTCCCTTTTCACGTGAAAATAACTCCTTTTTACCAAATGGAACCCTTTTACTGATTTCTACTTTTATTCCAATAATAACAATAAAATAATCCAATAATAATAATCCCAATAATATTCCAATAATTATTATTCCAATAATAATAATAATTCCAATTATTTAATTAAATTAATAAATATATTATTAACTCAATTTAAATAATTATCTTATTTTATCGGGGTGTTACAACAAACCCTTGATTCGTAGTTGATCCGTTCATGTATCCTTAATATCAATGGAACTTGGGTGTTGATAAGGTGTAGACCATAATCCACCAAAATGGATGATTGATATTAAGGATGCCATGATTGATATTAAGGATGCCACGACATTTGGTTAATGTGCTTTGTTTGATCCTTGAGTGTGGTTGTTGCATCCATGCATTCATGCACCCATTTGCATCCATATCATCAAAATAATAAGAAAATTTTCAAGGAACTTAAGAGGTCTATTTGCAAATTTTCAGACATGGAAAGACAAAGAAGGAATACAAAGAAGTACAACTTCAGACAACCAGATTTGAAAGAGCTAAGGAATTTGACATCCTATGTACTAGATCCCTTGGGTTTCAAGGCTCGTTTTGGGAAGCTTCTTCCTCTTCTGACTACTCAAGTGGGTGAAGGATTGATGAGTGTATTGGTGCAGTTTTATGATCCTTTGTACCATTGCTTCACATTTCCGGATTTTCAGCTTTTGCCCACGCTTGAGGAGTATGCCTATCTTGCGGGCATACCTATTTTAGACCAGTTGCCGTTCAGTGGCTTAGAGAGTGTTCCTACTTCTCGAGAGATAGCAGACATGTTGCATATAGATGAATCTCTGGTTAGTGCTCATATGACTACCAAAGGTGGAATTCAAGGTCTCCCTTGTGAGTTCCTCATTGCTCAAGCTACTGTATATGGGAAGGCCATGAGTGAGGATGCCTTTGAAGCCATCTTTGTACTTCTCATCTATGGGTTAGTGTTATTCCCCAACATCAACAAGTTTGTGGATGTGAACGCTATTAGGATTTTCTCTACTCTTAATCCCGTTCCGACTCTATTGGGTGACACTTATTTTTCTTTGCATATGAGGAATGCAAAGGGTGGTGGTGCCATTGTGTGTTGTTTGCCTTTGTTGTATAAGTGGTTTATTTCTCACTTATCACAGACGGTCGCCTTCAAGGAGAACAAGAGATGTCTACGGTGGTCAACGAGACTTATGTCTCTCACTAATGATGATATCTCTTGGTACAACCGTGTGTATGACGGTGTGCAGATTATCGACTCTTGTGGTGAATTCTCCAATGTACTTCTTCTTGGTACATGTGGTGGGATTAGCTACAACCCCGTTTTGGCACGTCGTCAGCTTGGGTTCCCCCTAAAGGATAAACCCAATAACATTCTGTTATAGGGTGTGTTCTTTCAGGAGGGTAAAGATCCCCAAGGCTTGAAGGGAAGGATGGTCTGCGCTTGGCGCAAGATTTATAAGAAAGGAAGGAAGGAGTTGGGTCCTATGAATTGTTTCGCTTTGGAGCCTTACACTGCTTGGGTTAGGAGGAGAGCTTCCGAGTATCCAAGACCAACGCCTTTGGTTGTGGCTGGGCCTTCAACCCTCCCTAACCAAAGAGTAAAAGAGTTGAGAGATGAAGACCGTTCACGTGCTTGGATCCGTGAACGAGAAGAGTTGCTTCAACAGATTAAGGAGAAGGATGCTTTGATTGAGTTCCTCGAGCATTAGGTCATTGATGATCCTGATGATGCATGGACTTCTCTACTTCCTCAGTCTTCCAGGTTTTGGAAGAGGAAGTACGATCGACTCGCCAAGGAGAAGGCAGATATGGAGGCAGCCTATGAGGAGGAGGTGAAGAGGCTTCGTGCATCTTATATTCCAGTCTCTCGAGCTTTAGATGATTGTTTCTAGGGATCCATAGGATGATCATTTTCCTTTTCTCTTGTATTATCTTTTGTTACCAATGTTGTACTTCTCTAGTGTAAAAAAATATTTTCCAGATATTATTGATGAGATGTTTCCATATGTGATAAAAATGTAATATTTCCCAAAATTTGCAAGTAGAACTCTAAAGTTCCTCTGAAATAAAAAAACAAATCATATGCACAAGCATTGCATGCATCATGTGCATAAGCAGGTTTTGCTCCAGGCTTCTTGTCCTATGGTCTGACTCTGTGTTCTTCATTTATTTTGAAAATAAGTTGACTCACCGGTACTACACCAGAGCCAACTCTTCAAGACTGAGGGATCATTTGGAACAAGAGAACCGCGGGTTGAAAGAGGAAGTAGCCAGGTTGACTGCCTTGATGAAGTCATTTTTGGCCGCTTAGAGTCATTCTTCTCCAACACCCTCAACTCTTCCCCAGAGGACGGTCATTTCTAAGATCATAACTTCTACTGTGCCTGTTGCAACAACTCACTTCGCACCATCCATGCCCGTCGGGCTCCCTTTGGGAATGCCCGCCAACTTTGGCCTGGTCCTTTCAGTGCCACCTCCTGTCGTGCACACTTTACCAAGGGTTGAAGATACCATCTATCATTCTGAGCCATCTGAGGGCCCAGATGTTTATGAGAAGATGGATGATATGAAGGACCAATTCCTTGAACTTCACAAGGAACTGAAGACTTTGAGGGGGAAGGACCTCTTTGGTAAGAGTGCTGCTGAGTTGTGCCTTGTGCCCAACGTGAAGATCCCTATTAAATTCAAAGTACCTGACTTTGAGAAGTATAAGGGGAACACATGCCCACTCAGCCATCTTGTGATGTATGCTCGCAAGATGTCGATGCAAACTGATAATGATCAACTGCTCATCCACTATTTCTAGGACAGTCTGTCCGATGCCGCTCTCCGGTGGTACATGGGTTTGGAGAGTTCGAACATCCGCTCTTTCAACGATCTTGGTGAGGCCTTCGTCAAGCAATATAAGTACAATGTTGATATGGCTCCTGATAGGGACGAATTGAGAGCAATGTCGCAGAAGGATAAAGAGACCTTCAAAGAGTACGCCCAAAGGTGGCGCGAATTGGCACCTCAGATAGTGCCTCCCCTTGAGGAAAAAGAGATGACCAGGATCTTCTTGAAAACCTTGAGCTTGTTTTACTACGAGAGAATGATAGCCAGTGCTCCTTCAGACTTCACCAAGATGGTGAATATGGGAATGAGACTGGAAGAGGGGGTCCGCAAAGGACGCTTAACTCGAGATGAAGGCTCTTCAGCAAAGAGATATGGAAGCTTTGCAAAGAAGAAGAAGGGAGAGGCACATGCTATGTCTTCCCATGTCAAGAGAAGACCCTATGTGAAGAGGAAGATTGCTCGCCCAGTCAATAATCAGCATCAGGTGGCTCATATAACACCTGTTTTCAGGGAAGCTCAACATAATCAACAACCACAAACTCAGCAATATCAGCAACAACAACAGCGTCCACAACAGCAGGCCTACTAGCCTCGAAATAACAACAACAATGCCATTACCAGCTATGAGAGGAAAAGGGTCACCTTCGATCCAATTCCGATAACTTATGCTGAACTCTATCCATCTCTGATCGATAGAAAATTAATCACTCCGCGAGACCCTCCCGCTATACCTGCTAACCCCCAGTGGTGGTACAAGCCTGAGCTTTATTGTGTGTATCATTCCGGTGCTCCCGGACATGACGTGGAGAAGTGTTATCCCTTGAAGACCAAGGTGCAAGACCTTGTGAGAAGTGGGATTTTGTTTTTCGAGGACGTAGGTCCGAATGTGAAGAAGAACCCATTGCCCGAGCATGGGAAATCTGTTAATATGGTCCAGGGCTGCCTTGGCAAATACAAAGTTAAATATGTCAGCCATATCCGACAATCGCTGGTTGAGATGCATCGCTTGCTGTGTGATTATAGCCATTATGAGCATGACCACGATAGATGTCAAGTATGTTATGTCAATCAGAGAGGGTGTCGCCAGGTGCGTAGAGACGTTCAAGAGATGTTGGATGAGGGAGTCATTGAGATCCTTCAAAATAGAAATGTTGATGAGGATGCTCTCGAAGTCAATGTAATTTCTCCGGTATTCCGGATACCTGAGCCTGTTGTCATCAAGTATGATGGCAGCAAGAAGAAGGTTTCTCCTACTCTTGTCATCAAACCAGCCGGATCTGTACCGTACTCCTCCGAGAAGGCGGATCCTTATCGCTACAATGCTGTAGCAGTGGAAAAGGGGGAAGAGGTGTCTCTGCCCTCTTCATCTGTCGTTAATATTACTGATGTTAGCGGTTTGACCCGTAGCGGTCGTGTATTTTCAGCTCCGTTGAAGCCTCAAGCTGATGCTCGAGGAAGTATTGGTGCTGATTTTGTTGAACGCCCGATTGGGAATGCTGTGAGCACTCCGAATCTGGCACTTGTTGCTAAGCCCTCCTCTACATTGAGAACTTCTGCTTCTGCTAGCCCGAGTAGCACTACGAAAGAAGATTGTGATGAGATGTTGAGACTCATCAAGAGAAGCGAGTAAAACGTTGTAGACCAGCTTCTAGAAACGCCATCCAAAATATCTGTATTATCGTTGCTATTGAATTCAGAACCACACCGAGAAGCTCTGCAAAAGGTGTTGGATGTGGCGTACATAGATTATGACGTCACAATAGAACCATTTGATAGTATTGTTGCAAACATCACCGCCTGTAACAATTTGAGTTTTTGTGACGCTGATCTCCCCAAGGAGGGAAGAGACCACAACTTGGCATTGCATATATCTATGAGCTGCAAAGATGACGCCATGTCCAATGTGTTGGTGGACACTGGGTCATCGTTGAATGTATTGCCGAAAACCACTCTCTCGAAGTTGTCATATCAAGGGCCTCCCATGAGGCAGAGTGGAGTAGTTGTGAAGGCTTTCGATGGGTCTCACAAAACTGTGATTGGCGAGGTTGATCTCCCAATAGAAATTGGACCAAGTGATTTCCAGATTACCTTCCAAGTTATGGATATTCACCCATCGTATAGCTGTCTCTTAGGCAGACCCTGGATTCACGAGGCTGGCACCGTGACATCCACCCTACACCAGAAACTGAAATTTGTAAAGAACAAGAAGCTGGTGGTGGTAAGGGGAGAGAAGGCTCTCCTGGTAAGCCATTTGTCTTCCTTCTCGTATATAGATGCTGAGGATGAAGTTGGAACTCCGTTCCAAGCTTTATCTATTGTTGAACCTGTTGAGAAGAGAACTCCCTCATTTGCTTCCTATAAAGATGCGAAGTTGGCCATTGAGCATGGCAGAACTGCTGGATTGGGGCAAATGATCAAGTTAGAAGACAACAAGTCCCGGGCTGGCATAGACTATTCTTCTGGGGTCTTCAACAAGCAAGGATTGTTCAAGAGTGGTGGATTTATCCACACCGGTCAAGACGAAGAGGTTGCTGCCATTTTGGAAGAAGAGGAAGGGGATTCTCGCAATTTCATTATCCTTGGAGGGATCTGCAATAATTGGGTCGCTATGGATATTCCGACAGTTATCCATAAGTCAAAGTAATGATTCATTATGTTTAAAAACCCTTCTCCCATGCCAAAAGGAGGAGTGATGACATTGTTGGCACATAAATACAATGATGTTTTCATTCAATAAATTCATGTTAAATGTTTGTTTTTCCAATTATTTTCTCTTTTTGCTTTTTGCATGAAATTGGTGATCACATAAAACCCTAAAAATAAGAATAAAACCAATCTTTTCATCTGCATAATGATTTGCCTTGATTGAATTCTAAAAGTTTCTTTATATCCAAAATCATTATGCAGGTTAATCAAACCCATTGAACATAATGATCCAACACCATCTCCCAACTTTGAATTCCCTGTATTTGAGGCGGAAGAAGATGATGTTGAAGAGATTCCTGACGAGATTACCCGTCTACTTGAGCACGAAGAAAAGATCATTCAGCCGCATCTTGAGAATCTGGAAACAATTAACTTGGGGTCTGCAGATTATGTGTGAGAAGTGAAGATTGGGGCACTCTTGGAAGAGTCTGTTAAGAAGGGGTTGATTGATTTGCTACGAGAATATGTTGACGTCTTTGCCTGGTCATATGAAGATATGCCTGGTCTAGATACTAATATCGTGCAACATTTCCTACCTTTGAAGCCTGAGTGTGTGCCTGTGAAGCAAAAACTCAGAAGAACTCATCCCGATATGGCAGTAAAACTCAAGGAGGAAGCTCAAAAGCAAATTGACGCGGGGTTTCTGGTGACTTCTACATATCCTCAATGGGTGGCCAATATTGTGCCCGTACCTAAGAAAGATGGAAAAGTCCGGATGTGTGTGGACTATAGAGACTTGAATAAAGCTAGTCCGAAAGATGATTTCCCTCTACCACATATTGAAATGTTTGTAGATAATACAGCTAAATTCAAGGTCTTCTCATTTATGGATGGATTTTCCGGATATAATCAGATTAAAATGGCACCCGAGGATATGGAGAAGACAACTTTCATCACACCTTGGGGAACATTCTGTTATCGAGTGATGCTCTTCGGTTTGAAGAACGCTGGAGCCACGTATCAACGAGCTATGACTACCTTGTTCCATGATATGATGCACAAGGAGATCGAGGTATATGTTGATGATATGATTGCTAAGTCAAGAACGGAAGTTGAACATGTAGAACACTTGTTGAAGCTTTTTCAGCGCTTGAGAAAGTACAAGCTTCATCTGAATCCCAACAAGTGCACATTTGGAGTGCGTTCCGGAAAGTTATTGGGCTTTGTCGTTAGTGAAAGAGGTATTGAAGTAGATCCTGCAAAGGTCAAAGCGATACAAGAGATGCCTGCGCCCAAAACTGAGAAGCAAGTCCGAGGTTTTCTTGGCCGCTTGAATTACATTTCTAAATTCATATCCCACATGACTGCGACATGTGCGCCAATATTCAAGCTCCTCCAGAAAGATCAGTCTCATGATTGGACCAAGGATTGCCAGAAAGCTTTTGACAGTATTAAAGAATATTTGTCCGAACCTCCGATTCTGTCTCTGCCTGTTGAAGGGAGACCATTGATCATGTATCTGACTGTTCTTGAAGACTCAATGGGTTGTGTCCTTGGTCAGCAGGATGAATCAGGAAAGAAAGAGTATGCCATCTACTATTTGAGTAAGAAGTTTACTGATTGTGAGTCTCGATACTCAATGCTTGAGAAAACATGTTGTGCTTTAGCTTGGGCTGCTAAGCGCTTACGCCAGTATATGTTAAATCATACGACTTGGTTGATATCCAAAATGGATTCAATTAAGTATATCTTCGAGAAGCCTGCTTTAACAGGAAGGATTGCCCGTTGGCAAATGTTTTTATCTGAGTATGATATTGAGTATCGAGCTCAAAAGGCTATTAAAGGTAGTATCTTGGCAGATCACTTGGCACATCAGCCGATTGGGGATTATCAGTCAGTTCAGTATAACTTCCCGGACGAGGAGATTCTGTATTTGAAAATGAAAGACTGTGATGAACCTACACTTGATGAAGGGCCAAAACCTGGTTCCAAATGGAGTATGGTATTTGATGGCGCTGTAAATCAATATGGAAATGGTATTGGGGCAGTGATTATTACTCCTCAGGGCACACTGTAGCACCTCAAATTTGCACCTATCATTGTACATACATTCTCATATTAGGTCATAGCATAACATGGTCCACTGCATAGCATTGCATTGTCCCATTTGCCTCAAGTGCAAGCATGTCAAGAAATTAGGTCAAACTGATCAGGAGATAAGTCAACCAAGCAAGCAAGGGTGTTTCTCAAGGAGCCAAGGCCCTAGGGTTTGTCCAACAAGTTCACATGACTTGGAGGTCCATTTGAAGTGTTTAGGTCAAGGGTTGGATGTTCAGAAGCCATCAGTTCATGCACAGACAGTCAGAAACCCTAGAAAGTCAAACTTGGTCAACTGTGGTTGATTTTGTGGTTTTGATGGATGGATTTGGTTTGAGAGAGCTTATTCATGTCCCAATAGGCCTCATATATCATGACAATCAACATCATTGAAGAATTTGAAGCCAATCAGAAAATTTCCCAAAATAGAAACTGGACCTGTAATTTTAACTGCCAAAAATAGAAACTTCTTGATCCTCAACTTGCATCATGATACAAGCTTCAAATGAATTTTTTCCCAATATGAAAGTTGAAGATCTTGTTCTCCCATTTTCAAAAAGTCCAAGAACTCCCAAATCCCATGTATGGTTGTCAAGATATGATCAAATCATTTTCACAAAATCTTGAACTTCAAAAGGCCATATCTCTCAAACCATTTGGCCAATTTTAGTGGGGTTTTTTCCTACAAGCTCCATTTGTTCCCCTCTTTCCAAAAATTCATTCATCATTCACCAAAACCTCACCATGCAAAATGCCATTTTTGGACTTGACTTCATTAAATTTCAAGTGTGGAAAAAGTTGACTTTTTGATTTAGCCCTTTTCAGCACAATTGGCCATTTGGAACTTGTTTTAATTGACATTTGAAGTTTGTTCAAGGCCCAAACTCGGCCAGAACTTATACCTCCATGTGCACATTGGTTCAAATTAGCAAAAATGCAAATTGGCTTCATTTAAGTTAACCAAGCTTAACACTTCATTAACTAATGCTAAACAGCAAATATAAAGGAAATTGTCTGTCATTCTGAACCCTAGCTGCAGCCTCTAACATACAGAAAAACTCTTTCTCTCATTTCTCTCATTTGGTGTATGGTTGAACTTTCTCCACAAAACCTGAAGAACCACGAGCTAGCTTGCATTGCTTCATCATCCATCATCGTTGTGAGCTGTTTCCAAGTGTAAAACACCAGCTGGAAGTTCATCCCGTGTTCTGTTTTCTGCAAGCAACTTCCATGGCAATGTCTGATTTGAGCGTTTTCGAGCCTTGCTGAGCAAAAGCATTTCGACCATTCACCTTTTGGAACTTGAAGCTCCACCTGTTTCGAGTGTTTGAAGCCAAACAACATCAGAACAACAGCTGCTCTTCATTTTTGGTTAATTTTCGAACCTCTTATTTTTCTAAACCATGCCATGTTTTAAATAGAGCTTGCTATGCTGATTGTTATGAGCTTTGCATCATGTAAAATGGTTGAGTATTGAGTGAAATATTTGGAATTGAAATTTGTTGTTCATGATGGTTTTTACTTGATTCATGCTATCTAGTGTGTTTTAACGTAAATGAATGATGGAATATGTATGTGTGTTGTTTGAGGATCACGATGGTATAATCGATTTCATGTTCTGGGTGAATTCACTTTCCACGATTTTTGGAGAAGATGAATATGTTTGGTTACTGTAGCAAACCCTAAATAATTTCCAGAAACTTGGTTTTCATGTTTTGCTGCGTCATGTTACTGTTCCATTGATAGCGGACCAATCAGAACATTTGGTTTTACATCCCTAAGCGCTGCGTTTTGTTTAATGATGTACATATTCACAAGTTTGCCACTCGGTCAACTTGTTGACTTACTAGACCATGTTATTTTGTTCACTTATTTCATTTTGCTACTCCATTTTACAAAATTCATAACATCATCATATCAAATCTAAAATTCATGAAATTTTTTCCATCATATTCACATGAATGTCTATTATTTTATCATGATTTTTGCTGAAATTTTGGTTGGCTGGATTTTAAATGGTATTAGGTTTCTTGACATGTATGCACATTTTACACCTTTTGCCAATTCTTTTGTGAAATTGTGATGATTTATCCAATGACCCTGAAATTTTTTGTGGTTAATCTACACTCATTCATGTTTGTTTTGATGTAGAGTTCTTGAATTTATCATATGTGGTTTGTGAGATATGAATTTTGGAAGTAGGGTGTGACAATTTGTGTCACACCAATGTTATGCAAGTTCATGATTTTTGTTGACATGCTTCCTGGCTTCTAATTAATGTGAAATTTTGCATGATCCTTATCTCATATGTCTAGTTGACTTGTGAATTTTCGTGGAATTAATTATGCCATTTCTTAATTGTTTGAGATTTTTCTTCCCTGCCTAGTCAATTGTTGACTTTGTGTGACATGCCTTGCCATTTCATTTGGGAAATTCTCATGCTTTATTGTATGATCATGAAATTTTACATGTGCATACTAGACATCTTGAGCTTTGCATTGGTGTTGATCCCATCCATTTCTCATCTGTTTTCATTTAGTTATGATTTTTTGAAGTTGATACATGTATGTTTGACTTCTTTATGCATGCTTGGAATTGTTTTGACTTCCTGATTTTAATTGACCATCTTCCCATGATCCAAATGAGCTGAAATTTTATATGCATGTCATGTTATGGATTTTGATTGAGCATGAATTATTTGGTGATTTTTGGAATTGATTATGTTTGGTTTTGAGCTAAGTCTTGCTGTTGACTTCTTTAAGCATGTTCAAATTTGCTTTGACTTTATGATTTTCATTGACTGCCTTCCACTTGTCCAAATGTGATGAAATTTTACATGCTTACCATGCTATGTGTTAGGATTGAACATGATTTATTTCGTGATTTTTGGAAATGTTTGAGTTGACTTTTGATGCAAGTCATTCTGTTGACTTCTTTGAGCCCTCCCTTGCCATGCTTTGACTTCTTTTGCTTGTGAATTGATGATGATGCATGATTTGAACTTGAGACCAATTGAGCTTGCTTTTTAAATGTTTGAACTTGATTTTGGTTGACTTTCATTTGCTGTTTTAACTTTCTCTTTCATTTTTGACCCTAGGCTTGTCCTAGTGGTCTTCTTGGCTTATGATTGAGTTCTTGTTTCAGGTTAAGCAACAATGCCTCAAAGAGATCATACAAATTTGATTGAGCTTGATTATATATCATGTGTTAACCTCTTTGTTTTGTAGGTGGTATGACTCATATGATTTGAGTCTTGTGCTTTGCACATTTGTCTCTCTGTGTTAACTGTTGATTCCTTTCCTTCTAATTTAAACTGTTGAACTGTGTACTGATTAGTTTGACTATTTCAGGTACCTTTAGTTGCTTAAGTTCTTTGAACTTGTTTTGCTTTGCTATTTAGCAACTTGCTTGAGGTATAATTCCTTTTCTTCATGTAGTCTGGAAGACCTGGCCTGTTACTTGGCCAGGCAACTGTCTGAAGTCCTCCTTAAGAGGCAATGCTTGTGTATGTTTAATTTGTCCTTGTACAGAGTCAAAGACCTCCTAAGTGAAGAGGCAATTGGCAGAACCAAGGGATAAGCAACCTATCCCCTGCCATTCTGTGTGTCTTCTGCCTTGCTCACACCACTGTGTTGATGCATTGTAGATACAAACCCAAGATCTTGTACAATTGTACAGTTGAGTCAGTATCAAATGTGTAGAAGGGTTCCCACCTTCTGAACCCACACATTCTTGTCTTAAGCTCTCCCAGGCCAGGGATAGAAGTTGTGAAGTCTCATCTTCACTCACCTTTCATCTGCTTCACCTTAGCCCCTCAATGGCAAGGTTAAGAGCACCATTCACCCCATTCCAGAGGTTTGTTTGTCGAGGTTGATATGACCCCTCGACTAAAACCTAACCCTTGTGTGAGCCTCTTGTGTGCATATAGTGTGTGCTACCTGTGCTTGTGTTTGTTTGACTTGCTTCCTATGCAAGTTAGGTTTAGTTTAAACTAATCCTTGTTTGCTTTCGCCCTCGTTGCGATCCTTTCCCTCGCCCTCGTTGCGATCGAGACTTTCCCTTTCTCTTGCCCTAGTTGCAATCGAGACCTTTGTTCCTCCGTAGCCGAACTACGGCAACTCTGATTCTCATGTCCAAATGAGATACGTAGGCACGAGATGCGATGTCTTGTCGAGTTTGACTAACAACTAACACTAATTCTCTTCTCTCGCCCTCGTTGCGATTGAGACCTTTTTTTCTCTCGCCCTCGTTGCGATTGAGACCTCCCTTTTCTCTTGCCCTAGTTGCAATCGAGACCCTTGCTTCCTGTGCAAGTTTGGTGTGTGTGTGGCTTGCTTCCTGTGCAAGTCATGACTAGGATAGGTTGGCCCTTGTGCCAGTTAGCTAGAAACCTTAACTTAGGGACGATTTTGCATGACAACATCTAGGCTCGAGTCGTAGTCTCCCTAGTGTTGTGTCTCCCTCTGTTATCTGGTTAGGCTAGTCCTTTTTCCCTGCGTAGGGGAACTACATCGCCCTGATCTTCATACCAGATGAAGTATGTAGGCAGGAGATTGAGCTGATCTCTCCGGGCGCCCTTTTTCTTTTTCACCCTTTGTGTCTTAACCACCCTTGTGTGTGTTCTGGTTGGAGTCCGACATAAGTCCAGCGATTGGCAGTTGGTTTCCTGTGTGTGTTTTCTGGTTCGGATGCCGATATAAGTCCAGTGATTGGCAGTCGGGCTCCATGTTTGCCTGTGTCTTGTTTGTTTGTGTGCGTGTCAGCCGAGCTACGAATGCTCTGATTCTTCTCTCGTCCGAGAAGATACGTATGCATAGGATGCGACATCCTAGCGAGCATGTGTCGTCTCCCCGGTCCGAACTACTTGGACTCTGATGTCTATGCCTGATAGACTAAGTAGGCCCAGGATACGATATCCTGCCGAGTCAGTTTCAGTCAGTTTCTTGTGTCTCTTTCAGCCAGTGTGTGTAAGTTTGAGCAGTGTTTAGCAACCATTTTCCTTCCTTTTGTGCGTGGATCCCGTAGAGTACTACGGATGCGTAGGGGTGCTAATACCTTCCCTTCGCATAACCGACTCCCGAACCCATTCTCTTTGGTCGCGAGACCATGTTCTTTCCTAGGTTTACTTCGAGCGTTTCCTTTCCCTCTTTTGGGATAAATAACGCACGGTGGCGGCTCTGTTGTTTCTTCTTTTCCCGCCGGTTTTTCGCGTGATGCGACAGCTGGCGACTCTGCTGGGGATGATAGAGAAGTTGACCTCTTGCTGGTCCATCTTCCCTGAGCGAGTCTCTCCTAACGCTCTCTAGGATTAGGGTTTTGGTTGCTTTGTGCTGTGTTTATTTATTGCATTCATTATTTGTTCATTTCATTTATTGATTACATTGATTGTGTGCATTAATGTTTGCATTCATATTCATTATTCATTCTGCCTGGCTGGTTGTCTGTTTTTCTTTGTGGGGTGGGAGTCAGTTGAGGTAAAAGGTCCAATACCCAGACCATGAGTGAAATCTAGGATACCTAGGAATAGAGTGATTCATGGGAAGCGGGTGGTATGGCGCCACTTAGCGGAACATTGATATCACGAGCAGTTCAGACCCTGGTGGGGTATCGTCGTTACATACTTCGGGTGTGTATATGATGGTATTCTGCGAAAGGTTATTTATGCTGCGTTTCTCTCAGCCTTTACCCTGGCCTAGACTACACCCGTGAGTGGGGAAGGGTTAATCATTACAGGTACCGTTGGTGACTTGGTTCTGTTGGTGACTTTGTGTTCAGACAGCGTGTTCAGTTGACCTTGGATCTTTTAAATTGGATTTGGGTTCCGAGTTTTGACTGAAGCTTCGACCTAGTGATCAGAGATTTGCACAACCAGCCAGTCCAGTCTGCATCATTTGCATCATGGCATATTTATTTTTTTCAAAAGAAACGCAGTAAAAAAAAAATCAAAAAAAAAAATCAATCAAAAAAAAAAAAAAAAAAAAAAGAGAGAAAAAAACTAATCTCTGCATGCATATCATTTCTCAGGTACATTCCAGAGCTTGTCTACTGATAGAGATGACAACAGTCTCAGAGCCGAAGCGGAAGACCTGTTCCTACAGTTTCCATCGTGAGCCGTTGACTTCACTGATTGAGTTGGGTAGCTTTGTGACAGATGATCGTCTGAAGAGTTTCGTTGGACAGTATGGAGATATCTTGACAGTGCTGAAGACAGTAGTGGATCCGGTGCCTCTGCAGACACTACTACAGTTCTATGATCCAGAGCTCAGATGCTTCACATTTCAAGATTATCAGCTAGCACCTACTCTCGAGGAGTACTCTATTCTGATGAACGTCCCGGTTCAGCATCAGACTCCCTTCTTGGACGTCCCAAAGGAGGTTGACTTCAGATTAATTGCCAGAGCTCTACGAATGAGTGTCAAGGAAGTTGGTGAGAATTGGAAGCCCTGTGGGGAAGTAGTGGGTCTGCCATTGAAGTTTCTGTTGAGAGTAGCCAGAGATGAAGCAAAAAAGGGAAATTGGGAAGTTTTTCACGCACAGCTTGCCGCCTTGATATATGGAATCATTCTATTTCCCAGTATGCCAAATTTTGTTGATCATGCTGCCATCAGCATTTTTATCAGAGGGAATCCAGTCCCAACCCTTCTAGCTGATACTTACTATGCCATCCACAGTAGGCATGGTAAGGGTGGAGCCATCAGGTGCTGCTTACCTCTCCTGTTCAGATGGTTTATGTCGCTGCTGCCTGTCAGTGGACCATTTGTGGATACCAAGAGCACTCTTAAGTGGACTCAGAGGGTCATGTCGCTCACCTCCTACGACATCAGATGGCAGTCATACCGGATGGATGTGAAGGATGTTATCATGAGTTGTGGTGAATTCCGGAATGTGCCACTCGTGGGGACCAAGGGTTGCATCAATTACAACCCAGTTCTTTCTCTTCGCCAGCTAGGGTTTGTCATGAGTAGAAGGCCACTTGAAGCTGAGATAGTTGAGAGTGTGTATTTTGAGAAGCGTACTGACCCTGCTAGATTGGAGCAGATTGGGAGAGCCTGGAAATTTGTTGAAGCGAAGGATGGATCCGTCTTAGGGAAGAAGTTTGCCATTGCAATGCCCGATTACACCGATTGGGTAAAGAAGAGAGTGGAAACTTTGCTGCTACCCTATGGTAGGATGGAGTCGTTGCAGGAGCAACCGCCTTTGGTTCTTGCTGATAGTGTGCCTGCTGAGCACTATAAGCAAGCCTTGATGGAGAGTCGTTGTCTGAGAGAGAAGGAGCAGGACACCCAGATGGAGCTGTACAAAGCTAAGGTTGATAAGCTGCACTTGGCCCATCAACTCAGGGAAGTGCAAGGGGAGGATGCTGGCAGAGCAAGGAGCAAGAAGAGATCATATGAGGAGATAGAGTCTATGTTGGATGAAGAACATAGGGAGTGCTTGAGACTGCAGAGAGCAGAAGTTAATTATCAGAAGAAGATCAGAGACTTAGAGAAGCAACTCAAAGACAAAGACATTCAGTTGAAGAAAGAGATGGAGTTGAGACAAAAATCAGAGGACTATCTTGGAGGAGAAGTCTTGGAGCTTAGAAAACAATTGAAGGAGAAGATCACCCCTCTACCAGAATGTTCAGAATGCACACTGTTGATAGACCAGTGCCATTACCTGAAGACTCTCATTCCGGAAGACCGTCTGTCTTAGATTGTATCTTTGTTTGTTTTTGTTGAGAATCACCTCTAGGCTTGTTGGAAGGGATTCATTTGTTTGTACTCCGTCTTTGGATCTTTATTGTTGAGAATCACCTCCAGGCTTGTTGGATGGGATTCTTGTTCTGTGTACTCTGTTTATTCGAATATTCTGTTAACTCGGTTATAATGACCTTTTTACCCTTATGAATAGATAAGGTTGTCAGTATTTCCCTGTTGTTCTCATATTTCCTTGTATCTGTTTGTTCTCTTGTTGCTGCAGGTTGCCATCTTTTGAGGATGGATCAGGCTCTTTGAATGCCTGAGAAATGAGCATATCATGTGCATCATACGCATCATTTAACATCATATTCATATCATTTGCATAACAGGTGTTCTTGTGCCGTCTTCTCACTTTGATTCCTGTGTCCAGGCAGGATAGCTGATCAAAGGCCGCACCGCTACTCAACGCGACTCAACGATCAACGCAACATGGATCAAGTACAAGCCGAGTTAGCTGAGATGAGGGCTAACATGGCCCAATTTATTCACATGATGCAAGGGGTTGCGCAAGGACAAGAAGAACTCCGAGCTCTAGTTCAGAGGCAAGAAGCTGTAATTCCGCCGCCCAACCAGGCTCTACCGGAGGGAAATCCAGTTCCTGACACTCCTGCTGCTGCTATTCCCGTCAACAACTATGCTGTAGGTGAAGAGTTGAGGGGTATTCGAATTGATGGTCAACCGATTGCTCCAGATACTGCTAATGCCAGAGTCATTCATGCTCCGGCCCGTAACAGAATTCCGATTGTTGACAGACAAGAGGATTTGTTCACTATGCTCAGTGAAGACGAAGATATTTTGGGCAGAAATGATGCGAGAGATCGTAAAGTTGAGGCCCTTGCTGAGAAAATCCGGGCAATGGAATGTCAAAACTCCCTCGGTTTTGATATTACAAACATGGGATTGGTTGAAGGCTTGAGAATCCCGCACAAATTCAAAGCACCGTCATTTGATAAATACAACGGTACCTCCTGCCCTCGCACCCATGTGCAGGCATACTACAGGAAAATATCCGCATACACTGATGATGAAAAGATGTGGATGTATTTCTTCCAAGATAGCCTATCTGGGGTATCTCTGGATTGGTACATGGAACTCAAGCGGGATTCCATCAGATGCTGGAGAGATCTGGGTGAGGCGTTCCTCAGACAGTATAAGCACAATATGGACATGGCTCCGACCAGGACTCAGCTGCAGAGTCTTTGTCAGAAAAATAATGAAAGCTTTAAAGAGTACGCCCAGAGATGGCGCGAGTTGGCTGTGAGAGTTCAACCCCCTATGCTGGAAAGGGAGTTGACTGACATGTTTATCAGCACTCTGCAAGGTGTGTATATGGACCGGATGGGAAGTTGCCCATTCTGAAGTTTTTCTGACGTCGTCATTTGTGGCGAAAGAACTGAAAGTTTAATCAAAGCTGGGAGGATTCATGATGCGGGTTCTTCGTCATCCTCGAAGAAACCCTTCTCTGGGGCACCTCGCCGTAGAGAAGGAGAGACCAATGTTGTACAACATAGAGGGGGTGTGTACAGAGCAAGTGCAAACAGAGATCAATATCGTCCGGTGGCTGCAGTGACTATTCCTGCACCTCAGCCTCGTCAACAACAACAAAGGGTTCAACAACCACAACAACCACAACAACCACAACAACAACCACAACAACAACAGTAACGTCCCTATCAGCCGAGACAGGGTCTGCAGTCTAATAGAAGATTTGACCCGTTACCCATGACGTATGCTGAGCTTTTGCCTGAGTTGCTCAGATTGGGTTTCGTGGAGTTGCGTACAATGGCTACTCCAACAGTATTGCCGCTTGGGTATGATGCGAACGTCCGCTGTGACTTTCACTCTGGGGCACCAGGCCACCACACTGAAAGATGCCGGGCTCTGCAACATAAAGTTCAAGACTTGATCGATGCTAAAGCGATCAACTTTGCTCCAGTGCCAAACGTAGTGAACAATCCTATGCCTCAGCATGGCGGGCATAGGGTGAACAATGTTGAAGGAGGAGAGGCTGAAGATTTGGTTGTGAATGTTGAAGATGTTCAGACTTCTCTACTTGTAGTGAAAGACCGTTTGTTGAAGGGGGTGTTGACCCGGGTTGTAATGAAGATTGTATGGGCTGTGCTGAAGCCACCAATGGTTGTGACCAGTTGAAGGCTGGTATTCAGAGATTGATTGATGAAGGCTGTCTCCAGTTCAGCCGGGCTGTTAAAGACAATGGGTCAGTGTCTACTGTCACCATTTATTTCAAGCCGTCTGAAGGACGAGGGCGAGGGGCTGTCAGTGCACCTACAACAAGTAATGCTCCAGTTACCATTTCCACTCCGGTAACTATCAGTGCTCCGACTACTATCAGTGCGTCTGGCAGAAGACCGGTTGAAAACAGTAGGGCTGTTCCCTGGAGATATGACAACGCTTATCGCAGTGATCGGAGGGCTGTTAATCAGACGAGGCCAGTGGTACAAGCGCCAGTAACAATCAGTGCTCCAGTGAGGACTCCTGTGGTTACAAGTCCGGTGGTGGACAATGTTGGAGGACCAGGAGGTTTCACCAGGAGTGGACGACTGTTTGCTCCTCAGCCTTTGAGAGATGCTAATGCTGAAGCATCTGCTAGGGCTAAGGGTAAACAAGCTGTGGTTGACGAGGAACCGGCTCAGAAGGAGGCTGAGGGTTCTTTTGACAAGGACGTCGAGGAGTTCATGAAAATCATTAAGAAGAGTGACTACAAGATCGTAGATCAGCTCAATCAGACTCCGTCAAAAATTTCAATACTCTCTCTGCTGTTGTGCTCTGAGGCACACCGGGACGCTTTGCTGAAGATGTTGAACATGGCGTACGTCTCGCAAGAGATATCCGTCAACCAGTTGGAGGGTGTACTAGCCAACGTGAGCACCAGGCATGGTGTAGGTTTCACTGACCTAGACCTGACGCCTGAGGGTCGCAATCATAACAAAGCCTTGCACATCACTATGGAGTGCAAAGGTGCTGTTTTGTCTCACGTGCTGGTAGACACCGGGTCGTCCCTGAATGTCCTACCCAAGCAGATCCTAAAGAAGATTGATGTCGAGGGAGTCGTGCTCACTCCCAGTGACCTTATTGTGCGTGCTTTCGACGGATCCAAACGGTCTGTGTTTGGTGAAGTCACCTTGCCGGTTAAGATAGGTCCGGAAGTGTTTGATATAATCTTCTATGTTATGGACATTCAGCCTGCTTATAGCTGTCTGTTGGGGCGTCCATGGATTCACGCAGCTGGGGCAGTCTCGTCGACTCTCCACCAAAAACTCAAGTATGTCTGGAACGGTCAGATTGTGACCGTATGTGGCGAAGAAGAAATTCTGGTGAGTCATCTCTCCTCATTCAAGTATGTTGAGGTAGATGGCGAGATCCACGAAACCCTGTGCCAGGCATTTGAGATTGTGGCGCTTGAAGGGGTAGCTTGTGCTGAGCAGAGGAAGCCAGGTGCTTCGATTACATCGTACAAGCAGGCCAAGGAAGTTGTAGACTCTGGCAGAGCTGAAGGTTGGGGCAAGATGGTTGACTTGCCGGTTAAAGAAGACAAATTCGGCATTGGGTATGAGCCTCTCCAAGCAGAGCAGAGCGTACAAGCAGGTCCGAGCACCTTTACCAGCGCTGGGCTGATGAACCATGGAGATGTCTTTGCTACTGATGGTGAAGACAGTTATTGTGATTTGGACATCTGGGTCCGCCCTTGTGCACCTGGGGAATCTGTCAACAATTGGACGGCTGAAGAAGTGGTCCAAGTTACTCTACTGACAGAGTAATTTTCTTTTGTTTTTTCATTTTGCATGAAAACCCTACGTTCCGCCCAAGGCGTAGTGGTTCATTGTAGGGCCACATCATGTTTACAATGTTTATAAATAAAGGACGTTTTGCAATCAAATTTTGAGATCTTTGTCTTTCTATTTTGTTTTCACTTTTTCAAAAATAATAAAAATGGCAATGTTTTTTGTTTTTCGTGACTTTATTGGAATCTTTTTCTAAAAACAAAACATTAAACATGCAGAAGTGATATTTTGGCATCCACTGTGAGCGACTCTGTTATGGCTCCATATGATTTTGATAATCCCATCTACCAAGCTGAAGAGGAGAGTGAGGAAGACTGTGAACTCCCTGCAGAATTGGTCAGACTACTGAAGCAAGAGGAAAGGGTCATCCAACCTCATCAGGAAGAGTTGGAGATTGTTAATCTGGGTACTGAGGACGCCAGAAGAGAGATCAAGATTGGGGCTGCTTTAGAAGACTCTGTCAAAAGGAGGCTAATTGAGATGCTAAGAGAATATGTGGAAATATTCGCCTGGACATATCAAGATATGCCTGGGTTGGATACAGACATTGTGGTGCATCGGTTACCTCTCAGAGAAGAGTGTCCGTCGGTCAAGCAGAAGCTTCGCAGAACTAGTCCTGACATGGCTGTCAAGATCAAGGAAGAGGTTCAGAAGCAGTGGGATGCAGGTTTTCTGGCTGTTACCAGTTATCCACCGTGGGTTGCCAACATTGTTCCCGTGCCAAAGAAGGATGGCAAAGTCAGAATGTGTGTCGATTACCGGGATTTGAATAGGGCGAGTCCGAAAGATGATTTCCCATTACCTCACATTGATGTATTGGTGGACAATACGGCTCAATCCTCGGTATTCTCTTTCATGGACGGTTTCTCAGGCTATAACCAGATCAAGATGGCGCCAGAGGACATGGAAAAGACGACATTCATTACACCTTGGGGCACGTTCTGCTACAAAGTGATGCCGTTTGGGCTGAAGAATGCCGGTGCTACCTATCAGAGGGCAATGACGACTCTCTTTCATGACATGATGCACAATGAAATTGAAGTGTACGTGGATGATATGATTGCGAAGTCGCAGACAGAAGAGGAGCACTTGGTTAATTTGCAGAAGTTGTTTGACAGACTGGTCAAATTCAAACTGAGGCTGAATCCGAACAAGTGTACGTTTGGGGTGAGATCAGGGAAGCTTTTAGGCTTCATTGTCAGTGAGAAAGGGATTGAGGTCGATCCAGCTAAAGTCAAAGCTATTCAAGAGATGCCTGAACCGAAAACGGAAAAGCAAGTCCGTGGGTTTTTAGGGAGGTTGAACTACATTGCAAGGTTCATATCTCATCTAACTGCCACATGTGAACCAATTTTCAAACTGCTCAGGAAAAATCAGGCGATCAAATGGAATGATGATTGTCAGAAAGCTTTTGACAAAATCAAGGAGTATTTACAAAAACCTCCAATCCTGATTCCTCCAGTTCCAGGGAGACCATTGATAATGTACCTGTCAGTCACCGAAACTTCGATGGGGTGTGTATTGGGTCAGCATGACGAGTCTGGTCGAAAAGAGCATGCCATATACTACCTAAGCAAAAAGTTTACCGACTGTGAAACAAGATATTCACTGCTCGAGAAAACTTGCTGTGCTTTGGCCTGGGCTGCTCGCCGACTAAGGCAGTATATGTTGAACCATACTACTCTGTTGATTTCTAGGATGGATCCAGTAAAATACATCTTTGAGAAGCCAGCTCTCACCGGACGTGTTGCTCGTTGGCAGATGATCTTAACGGAATACGACATTCAGTACACGTCACAGAAGGCCATCAAAGGTAGTATTTTGTCCGACTATCTTGCCGAGCAACCGATCGACGACTATCAGCCTATGATGTTTGAATTCCCTGATGAAGACATCATGTATCTGAAGATGAAAGACTGTGAAGAGCCGCTTGTCGAGGAAGGACCAGATCCTGATGACAAGTGGACACTGATGTTTGATGGGGCTGTGAATATGAACGGTAACGGTGTTGGGGCAGTGTTGATCAATCCCAAAGGTGCTCATATACCTTTCTCTGCCAGATTGACTTTCGACGTCACCAACAATGAAGCTGAGTACGAGGCTTGTATCATGGGGATAGAAGAAGCCATTGATCTGAGGATCAAAACACTTGACATTTTTGGAGATTCTGCTTTAGTGATCAATCAGGTCAATGGAGATTGGAATACGAACCAGCCGCATTTGATTCCGTATAGAGATTACACCAGAAGAATACTGACGTTCTTCAAGAAGGTGAAGTTGTATCATGTCCCCCGGGACGAGAATCAGATGGCTGATGCTTTGGCTACTTTATCCTCTATGATAAAGGTTCATTGGTGGAACCATGTACCACATATTGCTGTAAATCGACTCGAGAGGCCTGCGTATGTGTTTGCAGCCGAGTCTGTTGTTGCTATTGACGAGAAATCATGGTATTATGACATCAAGAACTTCCTCAAGACTCAAGAGTATCCTGAGGGTGCGTCGAAGAATGATAAGAAGACCCTGAGAAGGCTGGCTGGAAGCTTCTATCTGAATCAGGATGATGTGCTATACAAGAGGAACTTTGACATGGTCTTGCTCAGATGCGTGGATAGACACGAAGCAGACATGTTAATGCAAGAAGTGCACGAGGGTTCGTTTGGTACCCATGCTGGTGGTCATGCAATGTCAAAGAAATTGCTGAGAGCCGGATATTATTGGATGACTATGGAATCCGATTGCTTCAAATATGCTCGGAAATGCCATAAGTGTCAAATCTATGCTGATAAGGTGCATGTACCACCAAGCCCGTTGAATGTCATGAACTCGCCTTGGCCGTTTGCCATGTGGGGCATTGATATGATTGGGAAGATAGAGCCTACTGCTTCTAATGGACATCGCTTCATCTTGGTTGCGATCGACTACTTCACCAAATGGGTAGAAGCAGCTTCCTATGCCAACGTCACCAAACAAGTGGTTGCCCGGTTCATCAAGAAAGAAATCATCTGTCGTTATGGAGTCCCTGAGAGAATCATCACTGACAATGGTTCAAATCTCAACAACAAGATGATGAAGGAACTGTGCAGAGATTTCAAGATCGAACATCACAATTCTTCTCCTTACAGACCAAAGATGAACGGTGCTGTAGAGGCAGCTAACAAGAATATCAAGAAGATTGTGCAGAAAATGGCCGTTACGTACAAGGATTGGCACGAGATGTTGCCTTTCGCTTTGCATGGGTACCGTACTTCAGTACGTACGTCGACCGGGCAAACCCCTACTCCCTTGTGTATGGTATGGAAGCAGTCCTACCAGTTGAAGTGGAGATCCCTTCTCTGAGGGTATTATTGGATGTCAAGCTGGATGAAGCCGAGTGGATTCGTACAAGGTTTAATGAGTTAAGCCTTATCGAAGAAAGACGGTTAGCAGCTGTGTGCCATGGGCAGTTATACCAGAGAAGGATGAAGCGAGCCTTTGATCAGAAAGTGCGTCCTCGGACATTTCAGACTGGCGATCTAGTTCTGAAGAGGATCCTTCCTCCCGGTACAGATAACAGGGGCAAGTGGACTCCTAATTACGAAGGTCCATATGTTGTGAAGAAGGTCTTCTCCGGTGGAGCCTTGATGCTTACAACTATGGATGGTGAAGATTTTCCTTCCCCTGTTAACTCAGATGTAGTCAAAAAATACTTCGCATAAATTGACCCGCTGGACAAAAAGAATAAAAGAGTCCAGGCAGAAATGGGCATCCCGGCGAACCAAAAACAGAAAGAAAAGGTTCGGGCAAAAGTTAGGGATAAAAATGAAAAAATGTATACCCGGTAAGTCGAAAACCCGCAAGGGCGGCTTAGGCAAAAATGGGTATCCCGGTGGGTTGAAAACCCGAAAGGGCGATCCAGCCAAAAGAGGGATTAAAGCGAAGACTACAATTTGAGTTATCTGTACTTCATCATGCTTCGTCAGCTGCCATCTCGACAGATGTGATCGGTCCAGTCAGTCTTCTCAGAAAGCAAGGAATTGGGAGGAAACTGATGATCTATGAGTTATAACGGAGTTGGGAAACAGTGGATGCCGTGTTCACATTGCCATTAGGATAGTTTATTTTCCTTTTGTGCGCAATTACCTCTTCCTAGGAATTGCTTCCCAATGTATTTGCCTTTTCAGGCACACTTTCAATCAATAAAAGTCGTTATTCAGATAAATTGCTCTCTTGTTTTTACTTTTACTGTTTTGTTTGCAAAAAACGTCCGAATTTTTTATAAACATTGCATCTAAAAAACATGAAGGCTAAACAATGACGTGCAGAAAAATTAAAACATTTGAAAATCATTTTGAATGTTGAGGACACTTGAGCATATCTTGTCCACATACCCCCCTGGGGCATCTGTTGTTCCGTTGCGCAGGTCGTTACCTGTGAGCATTCTCCAGCAGTGCTTTCCCCAGACAGAGCCATTCTCCTAGCTACGGATTGTTTAAGTCTTCCCCAGCGAAGTAATTATTTTCTCCAGCAGAGTTTATCCCACTAGTGGACTGGACGAGTTATCGTAACGGATTGATATCCGCATCCCCAGCTGAGTTGATTCTACTTGTGAATATTGTGGGTCGTCCCCGCGGAGTAACAGATATTCCCCGAAGCAGAGTTTATCATATCTGAGGTTTGTATGAGCCTTATCCCCAAAGGGTTGCCTGGTTTATCTTACCCAGCGGAGCAATTATTTCCCCAAGCGGAGTTCTTGTGAATTGATTGGGATGTCCTCAAATTTTACTTTTGCCAGTAGCAAGCTGCTTTATTACTCCCCAGCGAGTTACCTTGCCTTCCCCAGTGGATTTGTATTGAAGGTTTCTCAGCACAGTCGTCCTGTGTTTTCCCCGGCGGAGTTCTCATCATTTTGCATTTTGCATGTAACAATCATTGCATCCTCAAAACTGCGTAGCATTTCCATTCCATATGGAGCATTACGCCATAGAAAAATTCAAACATATGCATTCATGTGTTCGGAACCCCATCAGACTGTATCCACTGCAGCGACGAATTTTTGTTCAACCTGTACAACACATTTACTACAGTCGCTCCAGTCAACATTTGGTGTTGATAATCCTCACAGAGGTTTATTTCCTCATCCGTTGGTGAAAGGAAAGCCTGCTTCTCCCCAGTGAGACCCCCTGCAAGTGTTCAGCCTTGCCCTGTCATCTTGTGGATGTCAGTATCCCGTAAGCACCCGCGTGTGTTGTTTCTTTGGTGTCGGTAAACACCATCCTTCGGTGATTTCCAGTCATGCGTAAGTGTCTGGTCTTCTTTGGTGTCGGTAAACACCATCCGTCGGTAATTTCCAGTCATGCGTAAGTGTCTGGTCTTCTTTGGTGTCGGTAAACACCATCCTTCGGTGATTTCCAGTCATGCGTAAGTGTCTGGTCTTCTTTGGTGTCGGTAAACACCATCCGTCGGTGATTTCCAGTCATGCGTAAGTGTCTGGTCTTCTTTGGTGTCGGTAAACACCATCCGTCGGTGATTTCCAGTCATGCGTAAGTGTCTGGTCTTCTTTGGTGTCGGTAAACACCATCCTACGGTGATTTCCAGTCATGCGTAAGTGTCTGGTCGGTGTCGGTAAACACCATCCTTCGGTGATTTCCAGTCATGCGTAAGTGTCTGGTCTTCTTTGGTGTCGGTAAACACCATCCTTCGGTGATTTCCAGTCATGCGTAAGTGTCTGGTTTCCTTTTGATGTCGGTAAACATCCTCTTTCGATGTTCATAGCGTCGCCCTCCCTTCCCTAGTGAAGTTTTCCTCCTCTCCTTTGGTGTCGATAAACGTGAGTCTCCCTTTCGTCCTATGATGTCTGGTTGAGTTTTCCTCCTCTCCGTTGGTGTCGATAAACGTGAGTCTCCCTTTCGTCCTATGATGTCTGGTTGAGTTTTCCTCCTCTCCGTTGGTGTCGATAAACGTCGAGTTTTTCCCAATCATCCGTTGATGATTTGGTTGTGTTCACTCTCCCCAGTAGAGTTTCCTCCTCTCCGTTGGTGTCGATAAACGTCGAGTTTTTCCTATTCGTCCTATGACGTCTAGTTGTACCTGTCCCCATGTGGATTTACCTCTCCGTTGGTCTTGGTAAACGTTGAGTTTTTCCCATTACGTCCGCTGACGTATGGTTGTATCTCTTCCAGTCATTCATTAATGTCTGGTTACCTCTCCGTTGGTCTTGGTAAACGCTGAGTTTTTCCTAGTTGTCCGTTGGCATCTAGTTGTGATTTCTTTTCCCATTCATCGTCGTTGCGATGTCTGGATGTGGCCGTACCCTTTGCAAAAAAACAAAAAAACAAAAAAAAAAATAAAAAAAATAAAAAAAAAAAAACAAAAAATACCCAGTAATAAGTATCAGATCCCAGTGGACGTTTCCGTTATTGGATCCCTGCATGGTGCAAATTCTACGGTTCTTTTGTATTCAATCCCTGTTTACCCTGAAAGTCTGACAGCCGCCGCTATCATCCATTCGGGTTCCCAGCTGATTGAATAGGGGCAGCTGTAGCACCTCAAATTTGCACCTATCATTGTACATACATTCTCATATTAGGTCATAGCATAACATGGTCCACTGCATAGCATTGCATTGTCCCATTTGCCTCAAGTGCAAGCATGTCAAGAAATTAGGTCAAACTGATCAGGAGATCAGTCAACCAAGCAAGCAAGGGTGTTTCTCAAGGAGCCAAGGCCCTAGGGTTTGTCCAACAAGTTCACATGACTTGGAGGTCCATTTGAAGTGTTTAGGTCAAGGGTTGGATGTTCAGAAGCCATCAGTTCATGCACAGACAGTCAGAAACCCTAGAAAGTCAAAGTTGGTCAACTGTGGTTGATTTTTTGGTTTTGATGGATGGATTTGGTTTGAGAGAGCTTATTCATGTCCCAATAGGCCTCATATATCATGACAATCAACATCATTGAAGAATTTGAAGCCAATAAGAAAATTGCCCAAAATAGAAACTGGACCTGTAATTTTAATTGCCAAAAATAGAAACTTCTTGATCCTCAACTTGCATCATGATACAAGCTTCAAATGAATTTTTGCCCAACATGAAAGTTGAAGATCTTGTTCTCCCATTTTCAACAAGTCCAAGAACTCCCAAATCCCATGTATGGTTGTCAAGATATGATCAAATCATTTTCACAAAATCTTGAACTTCAAAAGGCCATATCTCTCAAACCATTTGGCCAATTTTAGTGGGGTTTTTTCCTACAAGCTCCATTTGTTCCCCTCTTTCCAAAAATTCATTCATCATTCACCAAAACCTCACCATGCAAAATGCCATTTTTGGACTTGACTTCATTAAATTTCAAGTGTGGAAAAAGTTGACTTTTTGATTTAGCCCTTTTCAGCACAATTGGCCATTTGGAACTTGTTTTAATTGACATTTGAAGTTTGTTCAAGGCCCAAACTCGGCCAGAACTTATACCTCCATGTGCACATTGGTTCAAATTAGCAAAAATGCAAATTGGCTTCATTTAAGTTAACCAAGCTTAACACTTCATTAACTAATGCTAAACAGCAAATATAAAGGAAATTGTATGTCATTCTGAACCCTAGCTGCAGCCTCTAACATACAGAAAAACTCTTTCTCTCATTTCTCTCATTTGGTGTATGGTTGAACTTTCTCCACAAAACCTGAAGAACCACGAGCTAGCTTGCATTGCTTCATCATCCATCATCGTTGTGAGCTGTTTCCAAGTGTAAAACACCAGCTGGAAGTTCATCCCGTGTTCTGTTTTCTGCAAGCAACTTCCATGGCAATGTCTGATTTGAGCGTTTTCGAGCCTTGCTGAGCAAAAGCATTTCGACCATTCACCTTTTGGAACTTGAAGCTCCACCTGTTTCGAGTGTTTGAAGCCAAACAACATCAGAACAACAGCTGCTCTTCATTTTTGGTTAATTTTCGAACCTCTTATTTTTCTAAACCATGCCATGTTTTAAATAGAGCTTGCTATGCTGATTGTTATGAGCTTTGCATCATGTAAAATGGTTGAGTATTGAGTGAAATATTTGGAATTGAAATTTGTTGTTCATGATGGTTTTTACTTGATTCATGCTATCTAGTGTGTTTTAACGTAAATGAATGATGGAATATGTATGTGTGTTGTTTGAGGATCACGATGGTATAATCGATTTCATGTTCTGGGTGAATTCACTTTCCACGATTTTTGGAGAAGATGAATATGTTTGGTTACTGTAGCAAACCCTAAATAATTTCCAGAAACTTGGTTTTCATGTTTTGCTGCATCATGTTACTGTTCCATTGATAGCGGACCAATCAGAACATTTGGTTTTACATCCCTAAGCGCTGCGTTTTGTTTAATGATGTACATATTCACAAGTTTGCCACTCGGTCAACTTGTTGACTTACTAGACCATGTTATTTTGTTCACTTATTTCATTTTGCTACTCCATTTTACAAAATTCATAACATCATCATATCAAATCCAAAATTCATGAAATTTATTCCATCATATTCACATGAATGTCTATTATTTTATCATGATTTTTGCTGAATTTTTGGTTGGCTGGATTTTAAATGGTATTAGGTTTCTTGACATGTATGCACATTTTACACCTTTTGCCAATTCTTTTGTGAAATTGTGATGATTTATCCAATGACCCTGAAATTTTTTGTGGTTAATCTACACTCATTCATATTTGTTTTGATGTAGAGTTCTTGAATTTATCATATTTGGTTTGTGAGATATGAATTTTGGAAGTAGGGTGTGACAATTTGTGTCACACCAATGTTATGCAAGTTCATGATTTTTGTTGACATGCTTCCTGGCTTCCAATTAATGTGAAATTTCGCATGATCCTTATCTTATATGTCTAGTTGACTTGTGAATTTTCCTGGAATTAATTATGCCATTTCTTAATTGTTTGAGATTTTTCTTCCCTGCCTAGTCAATTGTTGACTTTGTGTGACATGCCTTGCCATTTCATTTGGGAAATTCTCATGCTTTATTGTATGATCATGAAATTTTACATGTGCATACTAGACATCTTGAGCTTTGCATTGGTGTTGATCCCATCCATTTCTCATCTGTTTTCATTTAGTTATGATTTTTTGAAGTTGATACATGTATGTTTGACTTCTTTATGCATGCTTGGAATTGTTTTGACTTCCTGATTTTAATTGACCATCTTCCCATGATCCAAATGAGCTGAAATTTTATATGCATGTCATGTTATGGATTTTGATTGAGCATGAATTATTTGGTGATTTTTGGAATTGATTATGTTTGGTTTTGAGCTAAGTCTTGCTGTTGACTTCTTTAAGCATGTTCAAATTTGCTTTGACTTTATGATTTTCATTGACTGCCTTCCACTTGTCCAAATGTGATGAAATTTTACATGCTTACCATGCTATGTGTTAGGATTGAACATGATTTATTTGGTGATTTTTGGAAATGTTTGAGTTGACTTTTGATGCAAGTCATTCTGTTGACTTCTTTGAGCCCTCCCTTGCCATGCTTTGACTTCTTTTGCTTGTGAATTGATGATGATGCATGATTTGAACTTGAGACCAATTGAGCTTGCTTTTTAAATGTTTGAACTTGATTTTGGTTGACTTTCATTTGCTGTTTTAACTTTCTCTTTCATTTTTGACCCTAGGCTTGTCCTAGTGGTCTTCTTGGCTTATGATTGAGTTCTTGTTTCAGGTTAAGCAACAATGCCTCAAAGAGATCATACAAATTTGATTGAGCTTGATTATATATCATGTGTTAACCTCTTTGTTTTGTAGGTGGTATGAATCATATGATTTGAGTCTTGTGCTTTGCACATTTGTCTCTCTGTGTTGACTGTTGATTCCTTTCCTTCTAATTTAAACTGTTGAACTGTGTACTGATTAGTTTGACTATTTCAGGTACCTTTAGTTGCTTAAGTTCTTTGAACTTGCTTTGCTTTGCTATTTAGCAACTTGCTTGAGGTATAATTCCTTTTCTTCATGTAGTCTGGAAGACCTGGCCTGTTACTTGGCCAGGCAACTGTCTGAAGTCCTCCTTAAGAGACAATGCTTGTGTATGTTTAATTTGTCCTTGTACAGAGTCAAAGACCTCCTAAGTGAAGAGGCAATTGGCAGAACCAAGGGATAAGCAACCTATCCCCTGCCATTCTGTGTGTCTTCTGCCTTGCTCACACCACTGTGTTGATGCATTGCAGATACAAACCCAAGATCTTGTACAATTGTACAGTTGAGTCAGTATCAAATGTGTAGAAGGGTTCCCACCTTCTGAACCCACACATTCTTGTCTTAAGCTCTCCCAGGCCAGGGATAGAAGCTGTGAAGTCTCATCTTCACTCACCTTTCATCTGCTTCACCTTAGCCCCTCAATGGCAAGGTTAAGAGCACCATTCACCCCATTCCAGAGGTTTGTTTGTCGAGGTTGATATGACCCCTCGACTAAAACCTAACCCTTGTGTGAGCCTCTTGTGTGCATATAGTGTGTGCTACCTGTGCTTGTGTTTGTTTGACTTGCTTCCTGTGCAAGTTAGGTTTAGTTTAAACTAATCCTTATTTGCTTTCGCCCTCGTTGCGATCCTTTCCCTCGCCCTCGTTGCGATCGAGACTTTCCCTTTCTCTTGCCCTAGTTGCAATCGAGACCTTTGTTCCTCCGTAGCCGAACTACGGCAACTCTGATTCTCATGTCCAGATGAGATACATAGGCACGAGATGCGATGTCTTGTCGAGTTTGACTAACAACTAACACTAATTCTCTTCTCTCGCCCTCGTTGCGATTGAGACCTTTTTTTCTCTCGCCCTCGTTGCGATTGAGACCTCCCTTTTCTCTTGCCCTAGTTGCAATCGAGACCCTTGCTTCCTGTGCAAGTTTGGTGTGTGTGTGGCTTGCTTCCTGTGCAAGTCATGACTAGGATAGGTTGGCCCTTGTGCCAGTTAGCTAGAAACCTTAACTTAGGGACGATTTTGCATGACAACATCTAGGCTCGAGTCGTAGTCTCCCTAGTGTTGTGTCTCCCTCTGTTATCTGGTTAGGCTAGTCCTTTTTCCCTGCGTAGGGGAACTACATCGCCCTGATCTTCATACCAGATGAAGTATGTAGGCAGGAGATTGAGCTGATCTCTCCGGGCGCCCTTTTTCTTTTTCACCCTTTGTGTCTTAACCACCCTTGTGTGTGTTCTGGTTGGAGTCCGACATAAGTCCAGCGATTGGCAGTTGGTTTCCTGTGTGTGTTTTCTGGTTCGGATGCCGATATAAGTCCAGTGATTGGCAGTCGGGCTCCACGTTTGCCTGTGTCTTGTTTGTTTGTGTGCGTGTCAGCCGAGCTACGAATGCTCTGATTCTTCTCTCGTCCGAAAAGATACGTATGCATAGGATGCGACATCCTAGCGAGCATGTGTCGTCTCCCCGGTCCGAACTACTTGGACTCTGATGTCTATGCCTGATAGACTAAGTAGGCCCAGGATACGATATCCTGCCGAGTCAGTTTCAGTCAGTTTCTTGTGTCTCTTTCAGCCAGTGTGTGTGAGTTTGAGCAGTGTTTAGCAACCATTTTCCTTCCTTTTGTGCGTGGATCCCGTAGAGTACTACGGATGCGTAGGGGTGCTAATACCTTCCCTTCGCATAACCGACTCCCGAACCCATTCTCTTTGGTCGCGAGACCATGTTCTTTCCTAGGTTTACTTCGAGCGTTTCCTTTCCCTCTTTTGGGATAAATAACGCACGGTGGCGGCTCTGTTGTTTCTTCTTTTCCCGCCGGTTTTTCGCGTGATGCGACACACACATTTTACTTTTACAGCAAGGCTAACTTTCAAATGCACGAATAATATGGCTGAGTATGAGGCTTGTAATATGGGATTGGAGGAGTGCATTGATCTTAGGATCAAACATCTTGATGTTTATGGTGTATCGCCCCTCGTTGTTAATCAGATTAAGGGTGAATGGGAAACGAATCAGCCCGGCCTCATTCCATATAGGGATTATGCGAGGAGGATTTCAACGTTCTTTACTGAGGTTGACTTCCATCATATTCCTCGAGACGAGAATCGGATGGCAGACGCTCTCGCTACACTTGCTTCGATGATTGTGGTAAGACTTTGGAATGAAGATCCCAACATCACTATGATGCGCTTGGATAGACCAGCTCATGTGTTTGCAGTTGAAGAAGTAAAAGATGATAAGCCGTGGTATTATGATATCAAGTGTTTCCTTTAGAGCCAGATTTACCCGCCTGGGGCATCTGTGAAAGATAGGAAAACTTTGAAGAGATTGTCAGGCAGTTTCTACCTCAATGGCGATGTGCTTTATAAGAGAAATTTTGACATGGTGCTGCTCAGATGCGTGGATAGACACGAAGCATACCTGTTAATGACTGAGGTCCATGAGGGTTCATTTGGTACACATTCCAATGGACATGCCATGGCTAGAAAGATGTTGAGAGCGGGATACTATTGGGTGACAATGGAGTCTGACTGTTGCAAATATGTGAAGAAATGCCATAAGTGTCAGATTTATGCGGATAAGATTCATATTCCTCTGACACTTCTGAATGTGATTTCATCACCATGGCCCTTCTCCATATGGGGAATCGACATGATTGGCATGATAGAGCCGAAAGCGTCCAACGGTCATAGATTCATTCTCATAGCAATCGATTACTTCGCCAAATGGGTTGAAGCAGTGTCATATGCAAATGTGACCAGGTAGGTGGTTGTGAAGTTTATCAAGAATCAACTCATATGCCGATATGGTGCGCCAGATAAGATCATTATTGATAATGGATCTAACTTGAACAACAAAATGATGAAAGAGTTGTGTATCGAGTTCAAGATTGCACATCATAATTCTTCTCCTTACATACCCAAGATGAATGGGGCCGTTGAAGCTGCTAATAAGAATATCAAGAAAATTATACAGAAGATGGTTGTCACGTACAAGGATTGGCACGAGATGCTGCCATTTGCTTTACATGGGTATCGTACGTCCGTCCGCACTTCAATAGGGGCAACCCCTTTCTCTCTCGTTTATGGCATGGAGGTTGTGGTCCCAGTAGAGGTGGAGATCTCGTCAATGAGAGTCTTGATGGAAGCCAAGTTGACTGATGTTGAATGGGTTCAAAATCGTTATGACCAGTTGAATCTGATAGAAGAGAAAAGATTGACTGCCATGTGCCATGGCCAGTTATATCAACAAAGGATGAAGAAAGCCTTTGATAACAAGGTCAAGCCTCGTGCGTTCCGAGAAGGTGACCTTGTGCTCAAGAAAGTCTTGTCTTTCGCGCCCGATTCCAGGGGCAAGTGGACTCCAAACTATGAAGGTCCATATGTTGTTAAGAGAGCCTTTTCAGGCGGTGCATTGATACTTACAACTATGGATGGGGAGGATTTCACTCGTCTTGTAAATTCAAATGCAGTCAAGAAATACTTCGCCTAAATATAAAAACAGAATAGCTCGCTAAGTTGAAAACCCGAAAGGGCGGCTTAGGCAAAAATGAGCGTCTCGGTGGATTGAAAACCCGAAAGGGAGATCTAGGCAAATATTAGAGACATAAATTTTTTTATCCCGCTAGATTGAGTACCTCACCCTGGGGCAATCTAGGCAAAAAATAGGGATTTGGCATGTAACTGCATCCTGACAAGACTTTGTTCTACAAATGTCATTCGTCAGAGATTCTCGCTCATCATCAACTAAAGCTTCAAATACATCGGATTCATAATTGGTGGAGAAATGGTCATTATGTTCAATGTAGCCCTTTTCCAATATATATCACCAATTTCAAATTTGTAAAGATCTATGGAGTCTTGCCATTTGCAGACTACCATTCCATCAAATAAATTTGAGCCTTTATCAAATTATTTACACTCTTATTTGTTTCTATTCAACAAATGTTTTGCATGTTTTAATTGAAAAATATCATTGTTTTAAAAAATCAAATATTTCATAATTTCTTTTTAAACAAAGTGAACATTCACAATGACAAAGGGATACTGGGAATGCCTGCAGTGCTCTCCCAAGGATGGTAAGATTCTCGACAGGGTAAGACATTTGTGTATACTCCTGGCATGATTGTGTCCTATTCCTCCAGAGCCTCTTGTGGTTCTTTCTTTTGAGCAGAGTGTTTGGTAAGATTATTTATCCTTCCTTCCTTCAGGAGAGTAGTGATCCTTCATCCTCAGCAGATGTGATCTATTAGTATTCAGTATCTGGTGATCTTTGGAAGCTTCTAGTTTATGGTTGTTCCCCGGAAATCCATCCTCCTTGTTTGATAACTTCCCCGACAGAGCTCATCTGTGCAACGACTTTGCCCCCAGTTAGAATGACCGATGCTCATTCCCCTGCAGAAACCTTCGTGGTCCTGGCTTTCTCTCTTGAGATGTAGTACCGGATGTTTGTGTACTTGTTCGTTGGACCTGTTTGTGTTAGAAATGTCAGTTTGTCAGCATTCATCATACATAAACCCTGCATATGTACATATTAATAACATTCATGTCACATTTGTTTGACATATATCTTTGTTTGTTATCTCTTGTTTGAGGGTATTATGTTCCCCAAGCAGATGTTGGTGATTGATCTCTCCATACAGGGTCAGTACCTTAAGCAGAAAGTATTTATCTTTCCTTCCATGTTCCCCACCGAGTTATATCCTCATGGATGATGGTTGTTTCGGTTCCCTCCCAACACATATATTGGGACGGAATTCCCCCATTGAGTTATATCCTCATAGGGACAAGCTTTGTTTCATCGTGCCTATCTAGTTTGATCCTAGATTGGCCTCTTACGACTGTTTCCTTCACTCCCCTGTGGTATAAATGAATGATCGCTCAGTAACCAGTAATTGTTCATCTCATCCCCGGCGGAGTCTGTAGTTTTCTACCTTTGTACTGGTAGTTGTAAACCTTATTTCATCCCCTTGTAGAGTTAACCTTTTGCTCATCCTAACCGATGATGGTTACTTCTCCGTGGTTTTCTACCCAGTATCTGGTAGATGTAATCCCCTCCTTGACGGTTATCTTTATCCAATATTCGGTGTTGATATTCCCTCATCTTTTAGATAATTGCTCCGATAAAGCAATATATCCCCAATGGGTCATCTCTCATTCACCCTTTGTTGGTAATGATCGTTTCTCCCTTTGGTTGGTCATCATTATATACCCAGTATTCGGTATCCCGATGCCTTTCCTTATCGGTCGATTTATCCTATATTAACCCAGTAACAGGTTATGGATAATCTTCCATGCGAGTATGTTATCTGCGTTCTGACGGTAATAGATAATATGTCTCATGTACTCTTTGCTCGAAGCCTTTTGTTCTTCCCCAGTCGAGTAAGATTCGTATCACTTTTATTGGAATCGAATGTCTATCCTGTAATTGAGTCTGCTTTTAGCCCTCTTTTGGATGATGAGTGTCTTGGAAATATTTCCCAATTCACGCCTTGGTTGGTCACCTATTATATTCCCAGTAACCGGTATCCCTGGTGTTCCTTCCTCCCTGCTCCCTATTATGACTTTTTGTCCCTTGTGGAGTCAGATTTTCCTGAGCTGAAGCATACCTTTTTTAGGTCTTCCTCAGATGATTTTTGGATGTTTGATATCTCTCACCTTTATACCGGTCTTAGATACTCCTTCTTCCCGAGCATGTTGTTTTCTCACCCTTATACCGGTGATCAGATCACATGTCTCTTTGAGCTTATTACCCAGTAACCAGTAATGCCTCATCCCGTTGCTTCCCCAGAGGAGTTTTGTTTGGGTGTTTCCCCAGCGAAGTCCCTTAGTGGATTCTCCCAGCCTGAGTCCGGATTTTTATCCGAAGTATCCGTTATGGATAAGTTTTGCTGTATTGGCATATTCCCTAATACATGCATCTTTGAGTCAGCTCGAGTCCTTCCATTGATTTATTTCATGGATTTCCTTCGTGTCTCAGCAAGTTTCAAGTCGTGACATGCTCACGCATTTTTATCCCTTTACTCTCTAGTAGAATTCCTAGAGTATCTGTCCCATTTGTGAGCATGTTACTCCAGTGGATTTTCATTTATTTTTGACTTCTTTCTTTGTGGACGCATATCCCCACAGAGTTGTTACCTTTTGCATACATACATTTGCATCATGAGGTCTCTTAGGGACCAAAATTTGTCTCTTTGTTATTATTAAACCCATTCTACCTCGTCGAGACGAAGATTTTAACCTTCACTTCTCCGGCTAGAATGACCTTAGATAGGGGCATCTGTAAGACCCCAATTTTGACCCTAAGATCCCTCATGGCATCATAACATTTCATTTGCAAAGCCTCAAGAATCATAAGTATTTAGGTTCCCTTTCCCATTGGGTGGGACCCCTTGTGAGTGGTTTGAGATCACCAAGCATACTTGAATTGTATATTATTGCTTTTCTCATTCTTTTCTTCACTAACCAAAAGCATAAAAATATGTCACTAACATTACTTGCTTGTAGCTTGAGCAATCACAAGGTCCAAAGCTTCTAAGTGATTCCTTTATGCAATAATATGGCCAAGAGAAGATGAAGACAAGCATGGCAATGGTTCCCAAGGCTCTCATCCATCAAATATACCTCCCTAGTATCTCAATCCATCATTTTGATCAAAGCAAGTCAAAGGGTTTGAGGTTTGTTCCTCAAGGAAACCCTAATTCATCTGTTCATCCACTGTGCCTTGCTCATGAAGCAACCTCAACCCATGATCAAATAAAATCAAGGGAAGTTCTTTAATTCATCATTTCATGCATATTTGAACTTATTTGAGTGTCCTCAATCATCAATTCATCAAGATATGAGTTGTGGACTTGAGAAGTTGATCAATCAATTCATCTGACTATTTTGAAATACACTGAGACCTAACCTTTTATGTGTTGGTCAAATGGATATGATCCCAAAATCAAAAATGTTCTTAAAGACAATATAAACAACTTTCATGTTCATCAAAAATTGATTTGAAGCTTGGAAGTTCATCTCCCATTCCAAGACATTATAGGTCATTTTTACTAAAACCCTAATTTTAGGTCAACTTCCCAAGAACATAACTCATTCATTTTTTATGGTTTTGAGGTGTGATCAAATTCACTGGAACATTTAAGATGTTTAATTCAAATGTTATGTTGAACAAAATTTCATAATCTCAAAGGAAATACATGTGATAATGCAAAACATTATTGGTCACTTTGGACCAAATGCATTGAAAGGCAAAAAAGTCCAACTTCAAGTACCCATAACTCCTTCATCAAAAATCCAAATGATGCAAAATTGAAGTCCATTTTGATTGTCTTGAAAAGATATAGAACTTTGATGTTGGAGGTGTTTCCATTTGATGCCTGCACTATCAAAACAGAGGGGCTTGAAGTTGTTTCAATTAGGCAAAATTCTCAAACGCATGCTTTGCACTATGAACTTCATGGCCTGTTTTCATAAATTTACACACTTAAAATGAGTTTTTGCTCAACATAACATTTGTTCCTTATGTCAAGACCTTTCCAACCATTTCCCACATGCTTATGTTTGGATTTTCTAATTGGCATTTTCGAAGAGATGAAGTTTTAGGCACAATTATGCAATTCATGATGAAACATCGTGCACAAGCCATTGCCTTGCAAATCACACGTCCAAACCTTCTCCAAACAAGCTTAGCATCCATTTGCATCAGTTTTTGAGCCTCACATGCGCCTGTACAGGCCCATGCATGGAGGACCCAATTCTCATGCACACGAGTTCCTCCTCACTTGGCATCAGTTTCAGCTATAAATACATGCCATACTACATTCATTTCTCATCCCTGAATCAATCTGAAATGCTGCAGAAATCAAAACCTAGCCACCACTAATGGAATATTAATTTTTTTACTTCTGATTTCAAGTTTGAATTTCAACAAAATTGGTTGATCTTCAATACTTACTCCTAAGCCTAACTCTCTTACCAAGCATCCAGATCAAACTCCAAGCAAAGGATTGGTTGAATTGTGTTGTTGAAAGCTGCTTTACAAAGGTTTATACCTCAACTATTTTGCTTCGAATCTCACTGAATATTGGTTGTTGCTTGTGTTCATTTGCATTTCTCAAGTCCTCATATGAGAGGCAAGCCAGTGGTGGCTTTAATTTTGTGAATTGGTGAATTTCAGATTGAACACCTAGTTTTTCAACCTCAAATTTCTTTTTCTATAAGGATCTTGAGCAAAAACTAAGGTTACAGAGGTGATGTACATCACCCTAGCTTAATTTTGGTGTATGGATCGTGAGTTTTGGTTGAGGTTGTAGAGCCTACAACTCTGGCCGGAGATGGTGTGCTCTCCGAACAAGACGGTGGTGTACACCACCGTCCCTTTGTCAGATGGATTATGGACCGTGTGATGGCATCCCGAGATTTAATCACAGCTTTCCGTTGTTATGACTTTTATTTAATGTCCATGTGATGCGTTTGACTGAGGACTTTGTTAGGCGCGCGCTTGAGGGCCCTCTGATCAGCCACGTCAATTAATGAGGCTTGATCAGACGCCTGTGGTTTTTTCAGATTTTTTATAATTTCCATTTTATTTCTTTTATTTCATTAAACTTCAAAAATTCATAACTCTTTCATTTTAATTCAAAAAAATATGGGACCAATTTCATTATTTCTCTTTTTAATTCTAGTTTCTAAAAATGATTTTTAATATTTTTTATTTCATCATTTCATATATTTTGTGAATTTTCTCTTTTCTGGTTGTTTTTAATTCATTTTAATTGATTAAAAATAGTTTCTCTTTTCTGGTTATTTTCTCAACTTATTTGAATGATGATGGATCTATGAAAAATATTCTCAGCAATTAATTAATTGATTTGAGATTTATTTGAGATTTTAGTTCAATTAGGTTATTTTTATTCATTTTTAATTGATTAAAAATAGTTTCTGACTTTTAAAAATGCTGAAATTTTTTGTCAAACTTTGTTTGACCTTGTTGAACTTGGGATAAATCACTTGGACTTTTCAAAGTTGATTTGAAGTGATTTTGAAGTTTGACCTTTCTTTAATATTTTAATTCAAGTTTATTTTCAAATATTAAAAATGCCAAAAATATTTTGTTCATTTCTTGACTTCCATTCTTCATCTCACTTCTGTTTTTAATTGTTTGATCATGATCCTCAATGTCATTGGTACATTCCATTTCATCTAATGCACTTTGTTCTTTCCGTTTTCATTATCCATTATTCATCTCCTTCTTCTTCTTATTTTTCTTTTTGATCAATGAGTTAAAGGTTGATATGTTAGTATTGATTAGGGAGGTTTAATCTTCCTTGATTTAAATCTAATTCATCTTGATCAATTGATCAAGTGAATGGCTTTGCATTAAGGATAGATTGCTTCTTAAATCATGCAAAGGACTTAAACCAATACAAGATCAATTCCCCTTTTCTTTTGGCATGACAAGCTGTTGGAACTTGGTTCACTAATCAAGACTTCTAACTTGTATTTGTTTGCCTACATTATTATTGACCGGCCTCAGATAGTTGTGACTTCTACATAAGTCCAATTACGATTGCTTAACATAGCGCTAAATTTGCCTTATGGCACACTAATTACTAACATTAACCATTAACCTTTACTTTTTGCACTTTACATTTATGCAATTTATTATTCTTGTACATATTATTCATTTGCTTTTTCCTTTGCTCACTTAAGCACATGTTTATGTTAATGAAATTTGCCTTTTGCTCAGTTGAGCACATATTTGTGTATATACTATTGTGTTTGTTGTTTTGTTTTGATTGTTGTTGACCAAATGCAAAGAAATGGACAAATGGACTTAGACTTTAGGACTTTCCCTATGCAAATTTGGAGTCAAAGAGCAACTAGACATTGGGCCTTTAGAGTGCTATAAAAGTCAAAGAACAACTAGGCATTGGGCCTTTAGAATGCTATAAATGTTGAAGATGACTTTGAAAGGACCCACTTCTAAACTCTTCTTGTCCATTCCTTGTTTTGTTTGCTAGAATCTTTTAATGTGTGTGTTCTTGTGCTAAGGATTCCACCTTGATTCAAATTGAGGAACCATTGCCATGAGATTCTAAGAGACAGAGATCCAAGATACATTTGGGGAACTTTCCAAGAGTTCATTTGATTGTTTGTTGCTTGAGTTTATGCTTATGTGATTGTTTATTCCAAAGGATGGGATCTACTTGGATCATTAATATGATCTCAAGAGAGGAACTCCATTTGTGGTTTTGCTTCTTGTCCCTTATCTCTTGTATGTTTAGGACTTTAGCCATTCTTCTTCTTCTCTCCACTCCAACCCAAGCCAAAACTTTTGTGCAAACATTTAACACTTCTTTTCAAACATTAGTAACCTAAGCCTTATGCTTTTGATTTTCAAACTTTCTTTTCATAACACTTATTTTGAATTGAACTTCTAAGCCAACTTTGACCATTTTGTAAATACTTTTCATTGGTAAGTATAACCCATTCACATGTCTTTTTGTGGTTTCAATGGCCACTTTCTTAATCAAATTTTCCATAACCTCTAGCTATTAGGTTTGGTTATCCTTGAGGTAGATGTAATACTCACCTTTATCCTTAGTGATGGACAATGAGTCTTCCATGCTTATTATAGGGTTAACCCCTCACTAGCATGTTGAAGCTATCCTCACATGGTGGATTTGTGGTTTTAGGTTGAGTTTTCTCCCTTGGATAACAAAAGACCTTAAGGCTTTTAGACCAATCAATTCACCAACTCATTTTGAGATTTTTACCCTGAACTACGAGGTTTTGATCCTAATCTTTTAAAGATGGTACGTAGGCAATGTGTTTATCCATCCAAACACAAAATGTAAATAAACTTATATATTCTCTTCTCATCCCTTCAATCATGTTTGCACAAATAATTTTCACCAAATACCAACCTTACAACAAATGTGAAAAAGGCTCCCTAAGAGTACCTAGGATGTTTTGGGTGCTTAAAACCTTCCCATTGCATAACCAACCCCCTTACCCAGATCTCTGACATTTTTACTAGTTTTTGATTCGAAAAAACTTATAGGTTTTTATTCGCTTTTTAACCATTCCTTTGGATAAATAGAAGTGCGGTGGCGACTCGACTTGTATGGTTTACCTTGGATTTAGTCAATATCTCTAATGGTAACGAATACCCCTCTATAATGAACTTACCGCTACACAATGGATTTTCAAACTTTTTCTTAAAGCAAATTTGTAAATAAGCTTAATCATATTGACTTAAAATTTCATAATACAAAAAGAACTAACAACTTCATTCAAATTTTTGGCCCTTTGTGCCCTTTTCATTCAAACTTTTGTTAAAAGAAATTCACCAACTTCTTTGAAATTTTTACCGCGAACTACGAGGTTTTAATCCCTCATTTTTATGTTGGTACATAGGCATAAGTATGAAGGTCTTGTCAAACACAAAAATATAATCCATGAATTATTTTCTCATCCCCATAACCTATTTTTCTCAAACATCTCTTATACCAAAAACACATAAAAAAGGGCTCCCTATGACACTTTGGGTGCTAACACCTTCCCTCAGTGTAAACAACCCCCTTACCTGTAATCTCTAGCATTTTATTAGTTTTGATTTGAAAACTTCTTATCTTTGGATTTTGTTCGTACTTTTCCCCTTTTCTTTGGAAACAATAAAAACGCGCTGGCGACTCTGGTTTTATTGACGTTAAGCTTATCCATAACTTGATGATCATAAATTTACCGCTACAGGAACCAGGAAAATTTATATGAGATGAGAATAGATAAGAATAAAGCTGAAATACTCAAACCAAAGGAAATTCGATTCCATAAAGAAATGTGAATCCAAACTCAATTGGGGAAGAAGAAACTTCAACACAACAGTAAAAGAGATATATTATCTACTACTGGTTACTGGGTAGGAATATAACACACTCAGACAGAGGGACATCTGTTACCGGTTAGGGTAAACATATCAAGGATGACTCGCTGAGGCAAAAGAGGCGTATTCATTACCGGTTACTGGGTAAGAATGATCTAATGGGGAGAAAAGATCAAATAGGATTTACAACTACTTGTTACTATGAAGAAGACCAAAGAGAAAATATTCATCACTAATGAAAGTGAACATAACAAGGATAAACTCAAAGGAAGAATATTCGTCATTAGTTAGGATGAACATATCAAGGATAGGCTACCTGGGAAATGAGGAAGAATATCCGTTACCGGTTAGGGTAAACATATCAAGGATAAACTGCCAGGGAGAAATAGGAATTACAACTACCAGTTATTGGGTAGATTACCAAAGAGAGAATATCTGTCACCGGTTAGGATGAATATATCAAGGATAGACTCAGCGAGGGAAAGTAGGAATTACAATTATTGGTTACTAGGTAGAAGACCACAAAATAGAGAAAATCCTTCACTAGTTCAATTGAACATATCAAGGATCAACTCTGAGGGGAAAAATAGGATTTATATCTACCATTTACTAGGTAGTAGACCACAAAGAGGAGAAAATTCGTCACCCGTTAAAGTGAGCATATCAAGGATAGACCCTCTGGGGAATAAAATAGGGATTACGACTACCTGTTTTACTGGGTAGAAAACCAAAACGGAAGAATATTTGTCATCGGTTAGGATGAACATATCAAGGATAGACTTGCCGGAGAAACGTGAAAACGAATATGCTGGGGAAAACAAAGGAAGTAGATTAAATTTTATCGGGTATTGGGTAAAGGTAATGTACTCAACATCAAGAGGAATATTACTAGTTATTGGGTAATAGACTCTTGGAGACCAAAAGATCCATCTAGGTAAGAACTAGAAAGAAACGGTCAATCAAAGACTCAACCCTTTGAGGATATAACTCGGGGGGAATGGTTCCATCCATATAATAAAATGGGGAGGAAACTGAAATAATAATCATCCACGAATAAATAACTCAGTGGGCAATGAGAAAGGATAAACTCTTTATGCTTAAGGGGATTCCACTCTACAATTGAAGGAGGACATACACACCAAATCTGCATGGGGAAATAATATCACCAAAGCAGGGGATCAAAAGAAAAATCAATGTGATAAAATGCACAATGAAATATCTGATGTTGTGATTTATGCCTGAATATGTATGTATGTGATTATGATTAGGCTGGAAAAACAACACAAAGGATAAAAACTAACAATGATTTGAATCATCACTACAAAACACTCAGCTAATCTCAACAAGATGGGAACACCAACTGGAGAAACTGCTAGGGATGAAAAGAAATCATCTAGCTCCGAATAAATCAACTCTGGTTGGGGAAGACATGGAGAACATGCTTCCAATCAATCATGGAAAACTCCACGGGGGAAAGAGACCACTATTGAAGGATAATCAATCAAACATGCCAACGATAGAGAAGGATCCAAATAAGTCAAAGCTGCGGGGAATTTTAAGTCCACACCATGTCAAATGGAAGACAAACTTGAAGGGGACAAAAATTAATATTTCTCATAACCAAACACTATCGGGAATGAGAGAACTTCTAACAGAAGACGAACTCTACCGGGGAATACAAGAGATAAAGCACTGAATTAGGAACCAGGAAAATTGTTGGGGATGCTGTGACTCATTGGAACAAACCAAAGAACGTCACATTCCTCAATAATCATAAAATTCTTCTTGTAAATTGCAAAATTAACCATTTCCAAGGCAAAGATAACTGGATCTGACTCACACAGGGGAAAAATTGTCGCGGTTATGCAACACAAAGAAATGCAAATAGGGATCTAGAGACCAGATAAAGGTTCCAGGATATCCAGGGTCCAATCAATAAGTCACAAACTGACGGATGCAAAACATGAACACCTTAGTTGGGGAAGATGAATTGCGAAGGGGACCAATCATCAGCTCAACTGGGGATAATAGGTCACTTGGGGAAGACAACAATGCTTCACACTTCAACACTTACCTGTTCTTAGATTGCTGTTGACATTCCTTGCTGAAATCGATTATTCTTAAAGTCCATGTTCTTTTATTATTTTTAAGAAAAATAATACTCATTGATTTATTTCAAAATTATCATCATAAAAATTCAATTTTATTTAAAACAAAAAAAATAAGAATAGGAATAATTGGATAAAAGCTTAACTTTATTTAATAGAATGGTAGTCTACAAATGGTGGGACTCCATGGATCTTCACAAAAGCTCGAAAATGGTAATTTACATGAAAAGGGCTACATTGAATACAATGATCACTACTCTCCGTACCAATTCAAAATCCATTATGCTTGCCTTCGGTGGAGAATGATGAATCAAAGCCAAATGACTGCACATAACTGCCTCAAAGATTAGGAACAATCGGATTGAGTTACTTGCCATAATCTATAATTTTTGCCTAGATTTCCCCAAGGTGGGGTACTCAATCCACCGGGATAAATTTTCAGTTTTATGTCTCAAACTTTTGCCTGGATCACCCTTTCGGATTTTCAACCCACCGAGACGTTCATTTTTCCCTAAGTCGCCCTTTCGGGTTTTCAACTTAGTAAGTTGTTCTTTACTTTTTAGGCGAAGTATTTCTTGACTGCATCGACATTCACAAGACGCATGAACTCTTCACCATCCATAGTTGTAAGAATTAATGCACCGCCTAAGAAGGCTCCCTTAAAAACATATGGGCCTTCATAAGTAGGAGTCCATTTGCCCCTAGCATCAGGTTTGAAAGATAGAATCTTCTTGAGCACGAGGTCACCTTCTCTGAACACACAAGACTTGACCTTCTTATCAAATTCTTTCTATATTCTCTGCTGATACAACTGACCATGACACATGATAGTCAACCTCTTTTCTTCAATCAATTTCAACTGATCATATCTTGTCTGACACCCTTCAGCCCAGTCAACTTGGCTTCCCTCAAGACATGCACTGGTGGGATCTCAACCTCCACGGGGAGCATAACTTCCATGCCATAAACGAGAGAGAAAGGGGTTTCCCCTGTTGAAGTGTGGACGGATGTACGGTACCCATGCAAAGCAAACGGGAGCATGTCATGTCAGTCCTTATACGTCACACCCATCTTCTAAATAATCTTCTTGATGTTCTTGTTTTCACCTTCAACAACCCCGTTCATCTCAGGTCTGTAGGGAGAAGAATTATGATGTGCAATATGGAAGTCTTTGCAAAGAGCTTCTACCAAGTTATTATTCAAGTTTGATCCCTTATCAGTAATGATCTTACTTGGCACACCATATCAGCATATAATCTGATTCTTGATAAACCTTACGACAACTTGCTTGGTCATATTTGCATATGATGCTACTTCAACCCATTTTGTGATGTAATCAATAGCCACCAAAATGAAATGATATTTGTTTAAAGCTTTGGGCTGAATCATCCCAATCATATCAATTCCCCACATGGATAAGGACCATGGGGAGGAAATGACGTTCAACAGTGTGGGAGGAACATGAATCTTATCCGTATAAATTTGACACTTGCAACAATCAGATTACATTGTCATCCAATAGTAACCTGCTCTCAACATTTTCTTTGTCATAGCATGTCCATTGGAATGAGTACCAAAGGAACCTTCACGGACTTCAGTCACCAATAAGTCTGCTTTGTGTCTATCCATGCATCTGAGCAAAACCATATCGAAATTTCTCTTATAAAGCACCTTACCATTCAGGTAGAAGTTGCCATCTAATCTCCTAAAAGTCTTCTTATCTTTCAAAGATGCCCCATACGGGTAAATTTGACTTAGGATGAAACATTTGATATCATAATACCAAGGCTTTTATATTTGACCTCTTCAACATCAAACACATGAGTTGGCCTATGAAGATGCATCCCAGTCAAATTGGGAACGTCATTCCAAAAATTCACCACAATTATTGAAGCCAACGTTGCAAGAGCATCTGCCATCCGGTTTTAATCTCGAGGGATATGATGAAACTCAACCTTTGTAAAGAAAGTTGATATCCTCCTTGCGTAATCTCTACATGGTATCAAACCAAGTTGATTCTTCTCCCACTTACCTTTGATCTGATTCACTACCAAAGCTGAATCTCCATGGACGTCAAGATACTTTATTCTGAGATCAGAGGCTTCTTCAAGCCCCATAATGCCAACTTCATACTCAACCATATTGTTTGTAGACTTGAAGGTTAATCTGACTCCAAACGGAAAATGAGTGTCGTGAGGAGTAATAATCACTTCCCCAATACCATTACCATATAAATTAACAACTCCATCAAATACCATGCTCCAACGGGAATCAGGTTCTAGCCCTTTTTCAAGCAATGGTTCATAACAATACTTCATCTTCAAGTACAAAATCTCTTCGTCAGGAAAATCATATTGTACTGACTGATAATCTTCAATAGGTTGGTGAGCCAAACGGTCAGCCAAGACACTACCTTTAATGGCATTCTGAGATCGGTATTCAATATCATACTCAGATAACAACATCTACCAATGGGAAATCCTCCTAGTTAAAGCAGGCTTCTAAAAAATGTACTTGATTGAATCCATTTTGGATATCAACCAAGTAGTATGATTTAACATATACTGGCACAGACGCTTAGCAAGCCAAGCCAATGCATAACATGTCTTTTCAAGCATAGAATATCGAGTTTCACAGTCGGTGAACTTCGTACTGAGGTAGTAAATTTCATATTCTTTCTTTCCAGATTCATCTTGTTGACAAAGACCAAAGCCCAAACTTTCATCAAGCACAATCAAATACATGATCAAAGGTCTTCCTTTAACAGGTGGAGACAAAATTGGAGGTTCAAGCAGATACTCTTTGATACTGTCAAAAGCTTTTTGGCAATCTTCGGTCAAATCACAAGACTGATCTTTCTGAAGAAGCTTGAATATAGGCGCACATGTCGCATTCATATGCGATATAAATCTTGAGATATAGTTCAAGCGGCTGAGAAAACCTCTGGCTTGCTTCTTAGGTTTAGGCGCAAGCATCTCTTGTATTGCCTTGACCTTGGCAGGATCAACTTCAATAGCCTTTTCACTAACAATGAAGCCCAACAACTTACCAGAACGAACACCAAAAGTACACTTATTGGGATTCAAGCGGAGTTTATACTTCCTCAAACGCTGGAATAACTTCCACAAATGCTCAACATGCTCTTCTTGATCAGTTGATTTAGCAGTCATATCATCAACATAAACTTCAATCTCTTTATGCATCATATCATGAAAAAGAGTTCTCATAGCTCTCTGGTACGTTGCACCAATATTGTTTAAACCCAAAGGCATCACTCTATAACAGAATGTTCCCTAGAGTGTAATGAATGTGGTCTTCTCCATATCTGCAGGTGCCATCTTGATTTGATTATAACTGGAAAATTTGTCCATAAACGAAAAGACTTTGAATTTAGCAGTATTGTCTACCAACATATCAATGTGTGGCAGAGGGAAATCATCATTCAGATTGGCTTTATTCAAATCTCTATAATCAATACACATGCGGACTTTTGCATCTTTCTTAAGAGCAAGCACAATATTGGCTACCCACTGTGGATACTCGGAGGTAACAAGAAAACCAACACCAATCTGCTTCTACACTTCCTCTTTAATCTTCACTACCATATCAGGATGAGTCCATCTCAACTTCTTCTTGACCGACGGGCATTATGGCTTCAACGACAATCTATGCTCCACAACCTCAGAATCCAAACAAGGCATATTTTGATAGAACCAAGAAAACACCTCAAAATAATCTCGAAGAAGATGAAACAACCCCTTAGCTTTTGGACATAGTTGAGACCTAATCTTGACTTCCTTCACATCATTCTCGGAACCCAAGTTGACTAATTCAATCTTCTCTTCAAATGGATGAAATGGCTTTCTCCTCGTGCTCAAGCAAATAGGATACCTCATCAGATACTTCTTCATCATCATTCTCTTCCTTAGCTTCAAAAACAGGGAAATTAAAGTTTGGAGAGGGAGTAGGATCATTATATTCAATGGGTTTAAGAACCAACCTGCATAATGATTTGATATTTTGATTTTAGAGAAGTGGAGTGCAAACAAATATTATGCTGATGGAAAAATTATTATTTATTTATGTTTTTTGTGATTACCATTTTCAGGAAAACCAAAAAGTAAAAATAAAACATCATAGATGTGGATGAATAAAATTGTATTTCATTGATGATAATAAGGAAAATGCCCAAAATTGTTCACTTCTCCCTTAGGCATAGGAGAAGGATTTTTCTCAAAAATAATAAAAATAAATTACTTAGAATGGTGGAGGATAGTAGGAACATCAACAACAACCCAGTTGTTGCAAGTCTGGCCATGCGTCACAAAGTCGGCGTAAGCTTCGTCTTCGTCCCTGTCTTCTATAATTGTAGCTGAGTGTTGATCATTCTCATGAATGCACCTTCCACAATGGAAAATTGATTGCATAACCTTGACATTAGCGTTGAACGACCCTGGTTGGAATCCTAGCCCTGCTCTATTCTTATTTTCGGCGACTTCCATAACACGGCCCCACTTATCAATACTGCCAGCCTAGATAGCTTCTTGTGCATCTTCTAAATAAGACATGGGTGCCCGAGTTTTCTTTAATTCATCAGCAATGGACAAAGCTTGAAATGACGTTCCAACTTCCTCCTCAGCATAACCATAAGTAAAATATGACAAATGGCTCACCAACAATGCCTTCTCTCCCTCAACAACGACAAGCTTGCCATTCTTCACTAATTTCAGCTTTTGGTGCAGAGTAGACGTCACAGCTCCTACTTCATGAATCGATGGCCTTCCTAACAAGCAACTATAGGCTGGATGGATATCCATCACTTGAAAAGTAATTTAGAAATCACTCTGACCTATCTTAACTGAAAGGTTCAGTTCTCTAATGACATTTTTACGAGAACCGTCAAACGATTTAACAACCACGACGCTAAACCTCATCGGGGCGCCTTGATAGGAGAGTCTTAATAGTGTTGACTTCGGGAACACATTCAATGATGAACCTCTATTAACCAAAACATTGGATAGAGCGTCCTCCTTATAATTCATTAAAATATGTAATGCCAAATTGTGATTAATGCCTTCTTCAGGAAGTTCTTCGTCATAGAAGCTCAAATTTTTACAAGAAGTGATGTTGGCAACAATGTGGTCAAACTGATCCACTGTAACATCGTGTTGAACATAAGCCTGTTCCAACACCTTCTGCAATTCTTCTTTATGTGCCTCAGAATTCATCAGCAATGATAGCACATAAATCTTTGAAGGAATTTGGATCAGTTGCTCCACAATGTTAAATTCACTCCTCTTTATCAGGGATATATTGCTTGAAAAAGTAGGAATTACAACTATTAAATGCTGGATTGAATACCAAAAAGAGAATATCCGTCACCGGTTAGGATGAACATATCAAGGATAGACTCCAAGGGGAAGAATAAGAATGATATCTATCAGTTACTGGATAGAAAACCACGAAGAGAATATCCGTCATCATTTAAGATGAACATATCAAGGATAAACTATGCAAAGGGGAGAAAAGCAGGATTTACAACTACCAGCTACTGGGCAGAAAACCGGAAAGAGAAGGAAACTCGTCATCGGTTAGGATGAACATATCAAGGATTAACTCTCTGAGGAAGAAATAGGGATTATAACTACCTTTTTTACTGGGGAGAATACCATAAAGAGCATATATGTCACTGGTTAAAGTGAACATATCAAGGATATACCTCTTGTGGAAACGTGAAAACGAATTCGCTGGGGCGAAAAAAGGGTTACTCCTGCTGGATATTGGACAGAAGCAACAAACTGCAAACTAAGAAGAATATTACCAATTACTGGGTAATAGACTCTTAAAGGACCAAGGGCATCTATCTAGGTAAGATCTAGAAAGAAACGGTCAATCAAGACTCAACCCAATGAGGATATAACTCAAGGGGACTGGTTCCATCCAGATTATCAACTGGGGAGGAAACTGAAATAATAATCATACACGAGGAAATAACTCATTGGGGAATAGGAGAAAGGTTAAAGTCTTTCTGCTTAAGGGGCTCACACTCTATAATTGAAGGAGGACAGACACACCAAACCTGCATGGGGATAAGGTACCACTACTGCAGAGAGTCAAAATAACAATGAATCACAAGGTGTAGTGATGCAATAATGAAATTTCTGAATGTATATGTATATGTACATGTATATGTGATGATTATGCTGACAAAATGATCGCAAAAGATACAAATTTCGCTAACTTGAATCATCAATACAATTCTCGGCCAATCCACACAAGAGGGAAACAACTACTGGAGAAGAGATCAAATATCTCGAAGGCTCAATCCTGGTCGGGGAAAGCACAAGGGTCTGCTAAGGAAACTTCTATCAAGCCTGCGGGGAATTTTAGGTTAACACCATATTATAAGCCCCTAATTTTAACCCTAAGAACCCTCATGACATCATATCATTGCTAATGGCATTTGCTTCAATGATCATAGCATCTTGGCTCCTTAACCCTTGGGTTGGGACTTGTATGAGTTGGTTTGAGACCACCAAGCATGATTGAATTGTATATTATTGCTTTTCCTATTTTGTTTACTAATCAAAAGCACAAAAATATGTCACTAACTTTGTTTGTTTTGAAGCTCAAGCAGTCATGTGATCCAGGGCTCCTAGGAGGCCCCCATGCTCATTGATATGGCCAGATGAAGATGAAAGCAAGCATGAAAATGGTTCCCAAAGCTCTCAATCATCATATATATCCTCCCAAGTATCTCAATTTGTCAATTTTATCAAGATAAACCAAAGGGCTTGAGGATTGTTTCCCAAGGAAACCCTAATTCAACTGTGCATTGACTGTGCCTTGCTCATGAAGCAACCTCAACCTATGATCAAATACAATCAAGGGAAGTTCTTCCATTCATAATTTTATGCATATATGAGCCTATGTGAGTGTCCTCAATCATTCATTATTCAAGATTTGAAGTTTGGACTTGAGAAGTTGATCAGTCAATTCATCTGACTATTTTGAAATCCACTGAGACCTCACGTTTGATGTGTTTGTCAAATAAAGATGACACCAAGAGAAAAAATGTTCTTAAGAACCATATGAACAACTTTCATGTTCATCAAAATTTAATTTGAAACTTGGAATGTCATAATTCATTTCAAAACATTATATGTCATTTTGACCGAAACCCTAATTTTGGGTCAACTTACCAAAGACCTAACTACTTCATTTTTTATGATTTGGAGGTGAGACCAGGTGAATTGGAAATTTCGAGATGTCTACTTAAATTGTTATGTTGGACAAAATTTCATAATCCTAAAAGAAACACATGTGATAATATAAAACATTATAGGTCACTTTGGACCAAAGCCATTGAATCTTGAAAATGTCCAACTCCAAGTGCCCATAACTTTCTAATTAAAAATCCAAATGATTCAAAATTTAAGTCCAAATTAATTTTCTTGAAACTATCTACAACTTTATTGTTGAAGGTTTTGTCATTTGGGGCTTGCATCATTGAAACAGAAGGGCTTGAAGTTGGTTCATTTTGGCAAAATTTTCAAATACATGTTTTGTACCTTGAACTTCATGGCCAGTTTTCAATATTTTCCAAACTCCAAATGGATTTTTTTTTCAACATAACATTTGTTACTTATGTCAAGACCTTTCCAACTATTACCCACATGCTTATGTTTGGATTTTCCAATTGACATTTTTGAAGAGGTGAAACTTTATGATCAATTATGCATAACATGTTAAATTTCCATGCACAAGCTAATACATTGCCATCTGCACATCCAAACATGATTCATTTGTCTCCAACACTCATTTTCAATGGATTTGGGGCCTCACATGCGCCTGTACATGCCCATGCATGGAGGACCCTAGTTCATGCACACACGAGTTTTCTACTTCCTTGCATCAGTTGTGGCTATAAATAGAATGCCTTGCCTTGCTCATTTCTCAACCTGAAGGCGCCTGAAACTCTGCTGAACTGATTCCCTAACCTCTCACTCAAAGGAATTCTGAAATTTCACTTCACTTTTCAAGCTTGAATTTCAACTTCCCTGGTTGATCTTCAGCTTCTAATTCCTTAACCTTGCTTCATTATTACTTCAAGATCAAGTTGCACTCAAGATTTGGATTGGATCAAGCTCTTAAAAGGTGCACTTCAAAGGTTTATCTCATAACTGTTTTGATTCGAATCTCTCTGATTATTGTGCATTGCTTGGTTTGGTTGGCATTTCTGAAGTCCTCATGTGAGAGGCAATTGATTAGTGGTTTTAATTTTGAGAATTAGTCAACTTCAGATTGAACACCTCATATTTCAACCTCAGATTTCTTCCTCCATAAGAATCTTGAGAAGAAACTAAGGTCACAGGGGGGATGTACATCACCCCAGCTTTCGAATGGTATATGGATCGCATATTTTGTTGAGGTTTCAAAACCTGCAACTGCTGGCCGGAGAAGGCCTTTTCACCGGAGAAGACGGTGGTTTCCACCACCGTCCCCACGCGTCCAAACCTTGGCCCTTGGATGATGATCTCCAGATCTAATCTTGGTTGGTGAATGTTATGACTTCATTTAATACATTGTGTCACGCGTTTGACTTGTCCATACCATGCGCGCGCGCTTCCCAACCACATGATCAGCCACGTTAATTAATGAAGTGGGATCTGACGCCTCAGGATTTTTCTCTTTTATTAATTTCTGTTTTAATTTCTTTTATTCCAATTATTTTTAAAAATTCACAACTTCTTTATTTGGAATCACAAAAATATGGGACCAATTGCAAAAAAATTCTCTTAAATTCTAGTTTCATAAAATGATATTTAATTATTTTTGTGATTCAATTTAATATTTTTTGTGAATTATTTCTTTTCTGGTTGTTTTTAATTCATTTAAAATACAATTTGATATTCAAAAATGCCAAAAATATTTTCTTAACATCTTTGGATGATGATGAATATATGAAAAATATTCTCATTAATTTCTTAATTGATTTGAGATTTATTTAAGATTTTAGTCCAATTATGTTTATTTTTCTCCATTTTTAATTGTTTAAAATTAGTTTCTGTTTTCAAAAAATGATGAGAAATTTTGTCAAACCTTGTTTGACCATGTTAGACTTATGATGATCCAATTGAACTTATCCAAGTTCCTTTGAATTGGATTTGAAGTTTGACCTTTATTTGTTCATTTTATTTTATGTATTATTTTATTTCCAAAAAATACCAAAAATATATTTGACCTTTCTTGACTTCTAATCTTTATTTCACTTCTATTTACCATTGATTGATGTTGATTCCATTCATGTTTGATCAATGTGTGTTGGTTATTTTATTTGACTTTTAGTTTTGTACATTCCATTTCCATCTTCATCTTCTTCTTTTTCTTTTGACCAATGAGTTAATGATTTGTGGTTAGCCTTGACATATGAGAGGCTTAACCTTTTTTGATACAAATCAAATTCATCTTGATTAAAGATCAAATGAATTGCTTTGTGTCCAAGATAGGTTGCTTCTTGGTCAGGCAAAAAACCTAAAATCCGTACAAGGTCATTCTTCTTTTCTTTTGGCATGACAAGTTGTAGGAGCTTGGCTTACTAGTCATGATCTCTAAATTAGTCCACTTACGGTTGCTTAACATAGCGCTAAATTGTCTGATGACACACTAACACTAACTACTAATTACTAACTTTTAATTCAAGCATTTAATTCTTGCAATTTACTTTAATGCAATTTAATTTCTTGCTCATTTATTCATATTGTCTTTTTCCTTTGCTCACTTGAGCTCATGTTTATGCTTATGCAATTTGCCTGTTGCTCACTTGAGCACATTATTGTGTATATACTATTGCCTTGTGCTTGTTTTGTTTTGTTTGTGTGAACCCAATGCAAAAGGAGAAATGACTTAGAATTAGGACCTTACCTATGATAAATGGAGTTTTCAAGAGCAACTAGGCCTCATGCCTTTAGAATTCTATAATTGTTGAAGAGAAACTAGGCCTCATGCCTATAGAATGCTTAATCTTGAAGATGAATTGAAATGACCTCTAATCTAAACTCACTCTTGTCCATTCTTTCTATTGCATTATGGAACTTTTTGATTTGTGTGTTCTTGTGATACGGATCCCAAACTTGAGCTATTTAGAATGACCGTTGTCATGAGCATCCAAGATAGGAGAGACAAATCCAAATTGGAAGATCTTAGGAGCTTTGGTTGATCATTTGCTTGATTGTCTGAGTTAATTGCTTATTGCTTGCTAAGTCCAAAGGAAAGGAGCAACTTCGATCATCTTTATGATCTCAAGGAAAGAACTTGAAGGGTTTAATTTCTCTTCCCTCATTTTTGCATGTTTAGGACCTAGCCCTTCTCTTCTTCTCTCCACTCTAACCTAAGACAAACTTATTTTGTGCAAACATTGACATTGTTTTCAAATTTAGAAACCTAGGCACTATGCCTTAGATTTTTAAAACTCTTTTCATAATACTTATTTTGAATTGAACCTTAAGTCAACTTTGACTTTATCTTGTGAATACTTCTAATTTGTAAATACAACTCACTCAATTGTTTTTGTGGTTCCAATGGCCACCTTTGCCAAAGCTTTTCATAAACATTAGCTATTATGTTTGAGTTATCATACACGTTGATGTAAACCTTACATGTATCCTTAGTGATTGGACTATAAGTCTTCCATACTTATTATAGGGGGGATCCCTCACTAGTATGTTGAATCTCTCCTCACATGGTGGATTTGTGGTTTAGGTTGAGTTTTCTCCCTTTGATAACAAAAGACCTTAAGGCTTTTGACCAATCAATTCACCAACTTATTTTGAGATTTTTACCCCGAACTACGAGGTTTTGATCCTACCTTTGTGATGGTACGTAGGCAATGGGTTTATCCATTCAAATAACAAAGTTGTAAATAATTTGTATATTCTTTTCGCATCTCCCCAATCATGTTTGCATAAATATTTTCACAAATACCAACCTACCATACAACTTTGCAAAAAGCGGTTCCCTTAGAGTACTAAGGATGTTTTGGGTGCTTAAAACCTTCCCATTTCATAACCAACCCCCTTAACCAGATCTCTGACATTTTTATTAGTTTTTGATTTGATAAAACTTCTCGGTTTTTGTTCGCTTTCTAGCCTTTCCTTTGGATAAATAGAAGTGAGGTGGCGACTCGAATTGTATGATTTACTTTTGATTTAGTCAATAAATCTAAAGGTAACGAATACCCCGCTACACATATCAAACGGGAGACAACCCTGCAGGGGAATAACACAAATAGTTGTTCAAAATCAGGGAGAAACTCTGGCTAGGGACGAATTTGATGGTGATTTAAGGAGAAGCCAAAATTATGCCTAAACCAAACAAACTGCTGAAATAGAGCGCCTACAACTCAAGGGAGGCCAAAAAACTCGTCTAAGAATGTCAACAAAACTCGGTTGGGGACACCAACAAACATTGGATGCTGACATGATGCCGGGGACGAAAGACATGGGTCCCGCCAAATGCTTGGGGAGAACCAACAACCCTCCACATTTATGGTTACCACTTTTCAAACCACTTCTGATATTCCTTTTAATGAAATCAATTGCTTTTAAAATGATTGCTTTTATATGTTTAAGAAAACATGATTTTGATTTAAAATTTAATTTCAAAAATGATCATAATAAAATTTAAATCTATTTGGCTGAATAATAAATAAGAGTAAAAACAATTGGATAAAAACTTAACTTTATTTAATAGAATGGTAGTCTGTAAATGACAAGACTCCATACATCGTTACAAAAGTTGAAAAATGGTAATTTACATGGAAAAGGGCTACATTGAATACAATGATCATTGATCCTTGTACCAATCTCTTGATGTCCATTGTGCTTTTGGCGACAGCTAGAGATGATGAATGATAATCGACGGACTTGCTCAAGAATGTCTTCAAAACGTGAAGATCAGCAGAATGCAGTTACTTGCCATAATCCCTAACTTTTGCATAAATTTCCCCAAGGTGGGGTATTCAATTCATCCGGATAAACTCTTTTTCTGTTTTATGTCTCTTACTTTTGCCTGGATCGCCCTTTCGAGTTCAATCCATCGAGACGCTCATTTTTGCCTAAGCCACCCCTTCGGGTTTTCAACTTAGCAAGTTATTCTTTTCTTTTTAAGCGAAGTATTTCTTGACTGCATCGACATTCACAGGACGAGTGAAATCTTCACCATCCATAGTTGTAAGAATCAAAGCGCCGCCTAAAAAGGCTCTCTTAACAACATATGGACCTTCATAATTATGAGTCCATTTTCCCCTAGAATTTGGTTTAAAAGATAGAATCTTCTTGAGAACAAGGTCACCTCCTCTGAACACACGAGGTCTGACCGTCTTATCAAAAGCTTTCTTCATTCTCTGCTGATATAACTGACCATGACACATGACGATTAATCTCTTCTCTTCCATTAAATTTAACTAGTCAAATCTGGTTTGACACCATTCAGCCTCAGTCAACTTAGCTTCCATCAGCACGCGTAATGATGGGATCTCCACCTCTACGGGGAGCACAACTTCCATGCCATAAACAAGTGAGAAAGGGGTTGTGCCTGTTGAAGTGCGGATGGATGTACGATACCCGTGCAAAGTAAATGGGAGCATCTCATGACAATCGGTATACATTACAACCATCTTCTGGATAATCTTCTTGATGTTCTTGTTTGCAGCTTCAACAGCCTCATTCATGTTAGGTCTGTAGGAAGAAGAATTATGATGTGTGATCTTGAAGTCTTTGCAAAGAGATTCCACCATTTTGTTATTCAAGTTCAATCCATTATCAGTAATGATCTTACTTGGCACACCATATCGGCATATAATCTGATTCTTGATAAACCTCACAATAACTTGCTTGGTCATATTCGCATACGATGTCGCTTCAAACCCATTTTGTGAAGTAGCAATTGCCACCAAAATGAAACGATGTCCATTCGACGCTTTGGGCTCAATCATGCTAATCATATCAATTCCCCACATGGAGAAGGGCCATTGACGCTAAATGTAAGACCCTAATTTTGACCCTAAGATCCCTCATGGCATCATATCATTGCACATTGCATTTGCCTCAAGGATCATAGCATCTTGGCTCCTTAACCTTTGGGTTGGGACTTGCGAGTTGGTTTGAGACCACCAAGCATGCTTGAATTGTATATTATTGCTTTTCTTACTTTTTTTACTAACGAAAAGCACAAAAATATGTCACTAACCTTATTTATTTTGTAGCTTGAGCAATCATAAGATCCAAGGCTTCTAGGAGGCCCCTATGCTCAAAGACTGGCCAGGTGAAGGTGAAAGCAAGCATGAAAATATTTCACAAAGCTCTCAATCATCATATATGTCTCCCAAGTATCTCAATTTGTCAATTTGATCAAGATAAGTCAAGGGGCTTGAGGATTGTTTCCCAAGGAAACCCTAATCCAGCTATACATTGATTGTGCCTTGCTCATGAAGCAACCTTAACCCATGATCAAATATAATCAAGGGAAGTTCTTTCATTCATCATTTCATGCATATTTGAGCTTATGTGAGTGTCCTAAATCATCAATTCATCAAGGTTTGAAGTTTGGACTTGAGAAGTTGATCAGTCAATTCATCTGACTATTTTGAAACCCACTGAGACCTAACTTTTGATGTGTTTGTCAAATGATGATGACCCAAAGATAAATAATGTTCTTAACCATATGAACAACTTTCATGTTCATCAAAAATTTATTTGAAGCTTGGAAGGTCATCATCCATTTCAAAACATTATAGGTCATTTTGACTGAAACCCTAATTTTAGGTCAACTTCCTAAGGACCTAACTCACTCATTTTTTATGATTTCTAGGTGGGATCAAATGCATTGGAAATTTTACGATGTCTACCTCATTTGTTATTTTTAACAAATTTTCATAATCCTAAAATAAACACATGTGATAATACAAAACATTATAGGTCACTTTGGACCAAAGTCTTTGAAATGTGAAAAAGTCCAACTTCAAGTGCCCATAACTTTCTCATAAAAAATCCAAATGATGCAAAATTTAAGTCAAAATTGATTTTCGTGAAAAGATCTACAACTTTTATGTTTAAGGTTTTGTCATTTTAGGCTTGAATCATTGAAACAAAAGGTTTTGAAATTGGTCCATTTTGGCGAAATTCACATGAACATGTTTTGTACATTGAACTTCAAGGCCTATTTTCATAAATTTCCCAATCCCAAATGGATTTTTGTTCAACATAATAATTGTTCGTCATGTCAAGACCTTTCCAACCATTACCCACAAGGCCATGTTTCATTTTGTTAAGAGGTATTTTCGAAGAGGAGAAGATTTATGTGCATTTATGGAAACATTGTTAAAACTTCATGCACACTCCAATTCAATTACATGTACACGTCCATTTCAGCTCAATTACATCTTAGCATGCCAAATAAATTGCATTTGGGCCTCCCATGCGCCTGTACAGGCCCATGCATGGAGGCTCTCATCACACATGCACATGAACTTTCCATGCTTTGCATCAGCTTTCACTATAAATAAACGTGCTCAGCCTCATTCATGATAAACCTTAAGGCGCCTTATATGCTGCAAAACTCAATCCTCACCTCACTCAAAAGGAATTTTGCAATTTCATTTCAATTTTTCAGATCCAATTTTCAACTTCCTTGGTTGATTATTGGACTCTAATTCCTTAGCCTAGCCCTATTTTCATCTCAAGAACAAACTGCTATCAAGAATTGGGAAGGATTGTGCTCCATAGATTTGCACTTCAAAGGTTGCTATCCAAACTTTTTCAATTCGAAACTCACTGATTATAGCTCATTTCTTGTGTTTGTTGGCTCCTCTGAAATCCTCTCATAAGAGGAAATTGAATTGTGTGTTTAATTTTGTAAATCCATCAACTTCAGTTTGAACTCCATTATTTTCCATCTCTGATTTCTCTTCCTTTGAGGATCTAGAGTGAAAACCAATGGCACAGGGGTGATGTACATCACCCCAGCTTTCCAATGATATGAGGATCGCCCAGTTTTGTTAAGATTTTTGGACCTGCAACTTCCACCGGAGTTAAGGAACTCGTCGGAGAAGACGGTGGTGTACACCACCGCCCCCATTGCAAGATTAAACTTGGGCCGTTGATCATGATTTCCAGTTTGAATCCCAGCGCATAGATCTTATGACTTTTTTTAATTCCTTGTGTTTCTTAGTTAACTGAAGCCTTTCGTGTGCGCACATCTCTCTTCCCTTGGATGTGCCACCTCATTTAATGAGGTTGATCCAACGCGCCTGGATTTTTTGCATTTCTGATTTATTCATTTTATTTTCTTTAATTCATTTTAATTCAAAAATTCATAACTCTTTCATTTTTAGTCCAAAAAATATGGGACCAATTACATTATTTCCCTTTTTAATTTTAGTTTCTGATAATGATTTTTATTTTTTTTTATTTTTTCATTTGATATTTTTTATGAATTTTCTCTTTTTTGGTTATTTTTAATTCATTTTAAATAGTTTCCAATATTCAAAAAATGTAAAAATATTTTCTTAACCTCTTTGTATGATGATGAAGGTATGAAAAATATTCTCATCAATTTATTAATTGATTTGAGATTTATTCGATATTTTAGTTCAATTAGGTTGTTTTTTATTCAATTTTAATTGTTTAAAAATAGTTTCTGGTTTCTAAAAATGCTGAAACTTTTTGTCAAACTTTATTTGACCTTGTTGAACTTAGGATGATCCATTTGGACTTTTCGAAGTTGATTTGAAATGGATTTGAAGTTTGACCTTTAATTGTTTATTTTAATTCTCAAAAATACCAAAAATATTTTATTTGTTCCTTGACTTCTAAGCTTCATTTTGCTTTTGTTTACCATTGATTGACTTTGAGTCTATTCATGTTTGATCAATGTGTGTTGGATATCTCATTTGAATTTCAATTCATGTACATTCTTATTCGTCTTCTTCTTCTTCTTTTTCTTTTTGATCAATGAGTTAAAGATTGATGGTTAGCCTTGACATATAGGAGGCTTAACCTTCCTTGACTCAAATCTAATTCATATTGATCAAAGATCAAGTGAATGGCTTTGCATTGAGAATAGGTTGCTTCTTGGTCAAGCAAAAAACCTAAATCAATACAAGATCATTCTTCTTTTCTTTTGGCATGGCAAGTCGTAGGAGCTTGGCTTACTAGTCGTGGTCTCTAACTTGTGTTTTTTGCCTATATTTTTATTGACCGACCTCAGATAGGTGTGACTACTACATTAGTCCACTTACGATTGCTTAACATAGCGCTAAATTGCCTTATGACACACTAACACTAACTATTAACCATTAACTTTTAATTCAAGTCATTTAATTCTTGCAATTTACTTTAATGCAATTTAATATTCTTGTACATTATTTCATTTTGCTTTTTCCCTTTGCTCACTTGAGCTCATGTTTATGTTAATGCAATTTTCCTTTTGCTCACTTGAGCACATTATTGTGTATATACTATTGTGCTTGTTTTGTTTTGATTGTGTGAACCAAATGCAAATGGACAAAAGGACTTAGACTTTAGGACATTCCCTATGCTAAATGGAGTCAAAGAGAAACTATGCCTATGCCTTTAGAATGCTATAAAAGAAGAAAATGTCAAAGAGCAACTAGGCCTCCTGCCTTTAGAATGCTTAATGTTCAAGATGAATTGAAAGAACCAATTTCTAAACTCCCTCTTGTCTATTCTTTCTATTGCACTGTGGAACTTTTTGATTTGTGTGTTCTTGTGCTAGGGATCCCAAACTTGCCAAGTAAAAGAACCATTGTCATGAGCATCTAAAGTGAGAGATACAAAAGCCATTGGAAGATTTCTAGGAGCTTGCTTGTTTGCTTGTTTGCTTGATTGCTTGAGTTATTTGCTTATTGCTTGCTATTCCAAAGGAAAGGGAACAACTTGGATCATCACTATGATCTCAAAAAGGGAACTCCATTTGTGGTTTTATTTCTCCTCCTTCATCTTTGTATGTTTAGGACTTAGCCATTCTTCTTCTTCCCTCCACTCTAACCCAAGCCAAACTTTTATGCAAACATTAACATTGTTTTCAAAATTAGAAACCTGAGCATTATGCTTTTTATTTTCAAAACTTCTTTTCATAACACTTATTTTGAATTGAATCCTAAGTCAACTTTGACCATACTTTGTAAATACTTTTCATTGGTAAATACAACTCACTCAATTGTTTTTGTGGTTTCAATGGCCACTTCTTACCAAAGCTTTTCACAAACATTAGCTATCAGGTTTGAGTTATCTTAGTGGATGATATAATACTCACATGTATCCTTAGTGATGGACCATAAGACTTCCATGCTTATTATAGGGTTAACACCTCACTAGCATGTTGAAGCTCTCCTCACATGGTGGATTTGTGGTTTTAGGTTGAGTTTTCTCCCTTGGATAACAAAAGACCTTAAGGCTTTTGACCAAATCAATTCACCAACTTCTTTTGAGATTTTTACCCCGAACTACGAGGTTTTGATCCTACCTTTTAAGATGGTACGTAGGCAATGGGTTTAACCATTCAAACCCAAAATTGTAAATAATTTGTATATTCTTTTCTCATCTCCCTAATCATGTTTGCACAAATAATTTTTCACCAATATCAACCTACCTTACAACAATTGTGAAAAGGGCTCCCTAGGAGTACCTAGGATGTTTTGGGTTCTTAAAACCTTCCCATTGCATAACCAACCCTCTTACCCAGATCTCTGACATTTTTATTGGTTTTTGATTTGATAAAACTTCTCGGTTTTTTGTTCACTTTCTAACCTTTCCTTTGGATAAATAGAAGTGCGGTGGCGACTCGAGTTGTATGATTTACTTTTGATTTAGTTAATAAATCTAAAGGTAACGAATACCCCACTACACTAATGTTGCAAGAGCATCTTCCATCTGGTTTTCATCTCGAGGGATATGATGGAATTCAACCTTTGTAAAGAAATTTGAAATCCTCCTCGCATAATCTCTACATGGTATCAAACCGGATGGATTCGTCTCCCATTCACCTTTGATCTGATTCACAACCAAAGCTAAATCTCTATAGACCTCTAGATACTTGATTCTGAGATCAATGGCCACTTCAAGCCCCATAATGCAAGCTTCGTACTCAGCCATATTATTCGTACACTTGAAAGTCAATCTAGCTGTAAATGGAAAATGCGTGCCTTTAGGAGTAATAATCACTGCCCCAATGCCATTACCATATTGATTAACAGCTCCATCAAATACCATGCCCCAACGGGAACCAACTTCTGGCCCTTCTTCAAGCAATGGTTCATCCCAATCTTTCATTTTCAAGTACAAGATCTCTTCGTCGTGAAAATAATACTGCACTGACTGGTAATCTTCGATTGGTTGGTGAGCCAAATGGCCAGCCAAGACACTACCTTTGATTGCTTCCCGAGATCGGTATTCAATATTATTCTATGATAACAACATCTGCCAACGAGCAATCCTCCTAGTTAAAGCAGGCTTCTCAAAAATATAATTGATTAGATCCATTTTAGATATCAACCAAGTGGTATGATTCAACATATATTGACGCAGACGCTTAGCAGCCCAAGCCAATGTGCAACAAGTCTTCTCTAGCATAGAATACCGAGTCTCACAATCGATGAACTTCTTGTTGGGGTAGTAAATAACATATTCTTTCTTTCTAGTCTCATCTTGCTGACCAAGAACACAAACCATACTCTCTTCAAGCACAGTCGAATACATGATCAATGGTCTTCCTTCAACAGGTGGAGACAAAATCGGAGGCTCAAGCAGATACTCTTTGATACTATCAAAAGCTTTCTGGCAGTCTTCGGTCCAATCACAAGACTAATCTCTCCGAAGAAGCTTGAATATAGGCGCATATATGGCAGTCATGTGTGGAATGAATCTTGAGATATAATTCAAGCGGCCGAGAAAACCTCTGACTTGCTTCTCAGTTTTGGGCGCAGGCATCTCTTGTATTGCTTTGACCTTGGCAAGATCAACTTCAATACCCTTCTCTCTGACAATAAATCCCAACAACTTACCAGAACGACCACCAAATGTACACTTATTACGATTCAAGCGGAGTTTGTACTTCCTCAAACGCTAGAATAACTTCAACAAATTCTCAACATGTTCCTATTCATCGATGGATTTAGCAATCATATCATCAACATAGAATTCGATCTCTTTATGCATCATATCATGAAAAAGAGTAGTCATTGCTCTTTGGTATGTTGCTCCAGCATTCTTTAAACCGAAAGGCATCACTCTATAACAGAATGTTCCCCAGGGTGTAATGAATATGGTCTTCTCCATATCTTCGGGTGCCATCTTGATCTGATTATATCTAGAAAATCCGTCCATAAACGAGAAGACTTTGAACAAAGATGTATTGTCTACCAACATATCAATGTGTGGGAGAGGGAAATCATCTTTCGGATTGGATTTATTCAAATCTCTATAATCAACACACATACGGACTTTTCCATCCTTCTTCGGAACAGGCACAATATTGGCCACCCATTGCGGATACTCGGCGGTAACAAGGAAACCAGCATCAATCTGCTTCTGCACTTCCTCTTTGATCTTCACTGCCATATCAAGATGAGTCCTCCTCAATATCTGCTTGACTGGCGGGCATTCTGGCTTTAACGATAATATATGCTCCGCAATCTCAGAATCCAACCTGGGCATATCTTTATAGGATCAAGCAAACACATCTGAATACTCTCGGAGAAGTTCAATCAACCTCTTCTTCACTTCTGGACACAGTCGAGACCCAACCTTGACTTCCTTCACATCATCCTCAGAACCCAAGTTGACTAACTCAATCTGCTCTTCGAATGGCTGAATGGCTTTTTCCTCGTGCTCAAGCAGACGAGATAATTCATCAGATACTTCTTCATCACTTCCTTCCTCGGCCTCAAACACAGGGAATTCAAAGTTTGGCGAAGGAGTAAGATCATTGTATTCAATGGGTTTAGAAACCAACCTGCATAATGATTTGATATTTTGATTTTCGAGAAGTGAATTGGTGACCAAATATTATGCAGATGGACAATTATATTTATTGATTTATGTTTTTTGTGATTACCATTTTCAGAAAAAGCAAAAAGTAAAAATAAAACATCATAGATGTGGATGAATAGAGTTATATTTTATTGATGATCAAATTTGAAAATGCTCAAACAATGTCCACTTCTCCCTTAGGCATAGGAGAAGGATTTTAAAAAACAAATAAAAGCAATTACTTAGATCGATGCACAATAATAGGAACATCAACAGTAGTCCAATTGTTGCAAGCTTTTCCATGCGTCATAAAATTGGTGCAGTCTTCATCTTCACCCCCCCTCGATCACAACAACCAAGTGTTGTTCATTACCATGAATGAACCCTCCGCTACGGAAACTGGGTTGCACATCTTTAGTTCTAAATTCAGATGAACCTTGTTGGAATCCCAAACTGGCTCTGCTCTGGTTCTCGGTGACTTCTACCATATGTCCCCACTTATCAGAAATACCATCCTCAACAATATTCTGAGCGTCTTTGAATGAGGACATAGGTGCCCCAACTCTCTTTTCCTCAGCAAGAGATAGATCTTGGAATGGAGTTCCAATCTCATTCTCAGCTTCTACATAAGAGAAGGATGACAGGTGGCTTACCAGCAAAGCCTTCTCCCCACCGACGATAACCAGCTTACCATTCTTGACAAACTTCAATTTCTGGTGTAAAGTTGACGTAACTGCTCCCTCCTCATGTATCCATGGCCTTCCTAACAAGCAGCTATATGGCCTTCCACTTCACCAATCACAGTCTTGCGAGAACCATCAAAAGCTTTGACAATCACGCCACTATATCTCATCGGAGCTCCTTGATACGACAATCTTGACAAGGTTGATTTTGGGAGTACGTTCAAAGAAGAACTGGTGTCGACCAACACATTCGACAGAGCATCCTCCTTGCAACTCCTTGAAATATGAAATGCTAGTATGTGGTTTCTACCTTCCTCAGGAAGTTCCACAACACTCTTTCCGAACAAGTCTTTTACCCTTAGGGTCTTCAACTCCTTTCGCAGCTCAAGGAATTGGTATTTCATTTCATCCATCTTCTCATAAACATCTAGACCCTCAGACGACTCGAAATGATAGATGGTGTCCTGAACATGAGGCAGAGTGTGAAGAATCGGTGGTGGCATAGACATGACCGGGATATATGCCGACATGGAAGCTAAAGTAGGCATGAAACCTTCAGGCATGAAATTAGGCGGCATTCCCCACAAAAATCGGGCAGGCATGACAGGTGAAAAATGAGCAGCAGTAGTAGGAACGGTAGAGGTAGCAACCTCTGAAATGACCGTCGTCTGAGGCGGAGGAGTTCCAGGTGTTGGAGACGATTGACTCTGAGCAGCTAACACTGTCTCCATCATAGGAGTCAGATGGGCAATCTCGTCCTTCAAGTCTCTCTTCTCTTGCTCTAGATGTTCCATAATCCTTCATCTGAGTCTTCTCGAGGACAAGCTGATCAACAATCTTCTTCCAAGCAATGGAAGGATAAGGCATACTAGAGGAAGATGAAACCTCTGGCTCTCTCTGTCTCTTCATTATTCGGTCTCCAGGAAGCTCAATAAGTGCATCTTTGTCCTTAGACTCAAGCTGTAACTCCTCATGATTTCAGCTCAAAGCATGGAAACGCTCTTCCCACATATCTTTCTCTTGCTTCATCTTCGCGGGTGCGTCTTCCAACTCTTCTATATCTTGGTTAGGGAGAGTTAATGGCTCAACCACAACCATAGACATATGTCTCTCACAAGCATACGACATCTTCAATTCCTAAGCTATCTTCTTCACCCAAAGTGTGTAAGCTTCCAAAGCTACACAGTTGCACGGACCAAGCTCGGATCTTCCTTTCCTATGCACATTATTCCAAGCATGCATAATCTTCTACTTTAAATGTTGGGGATCCTTACCCTCTTGATAGGAAATACCTTCTAACAAAGTGTTATTAGGTTTGTCTCTCAAGGGGAACCCAAGTTGACGACGAGCCAAAGGAGAGTTGTAGTTAATTCCTCCTTGTGTACCAATGAGAGGCACATTAGAGAATTCACCACAACAATCAATAATATCCAAGCTACTTAACGAATAATCATACCAAACTATATCATCATTAGTGAGAGACATAAGCCTTTGAGACCACCGTAGACATTGTTTGTTTTCTACAAAAATAGGCGTCTGAAGCAAGGGCAAAATAAACCACTTGTACAAAAGAGGAACACAACACATAATCGTTCCACCACCTTTATAATTCCTTAGTGTAAGACCCCAATTTTGACCCTAAGACTCCTCATGCTATCTCATCACATGCATTGGCATTGGGATCATACATTGGCATCCTCCTCACCCCTCATTCATTGGGTTTGAGTTGGGAGAGATCACCAAGCACCATGTGATTGTATCATACTTGTTATTTTGTCATTTACTAATTAAAATACCAAAAATATGTCTTTGCATTTCTCTAACTCTTTTGTAGGTAGGGCATTATCACCATTGATCTATCAAGTTCACATTTAGGGTTTAAGACCCTCATTGCTAAGAAGAGCTCAACCAAGGAACGATCCACAATGGCTCTAAGCATCATATATGAGTCCCCATGATCTCTACATGTTATTTTGATCAAGCTTTCTTCAAGAGTTTGGAGTTGGTTTGCCTTGGAAACCCTAGTTCATCTGGGTATCTTGAGTAACTTCTTCAAGAAGCTTCTTCACCAATTGATCAATTACTTCAAGGGACACTTCAAATTCACCATATTATGCATATATGATCTCCCAGGAGTCTAAAAATTTAAGATAATTGCAAGTTGGTTGATGGTGGTTGGCCAGATGAATTCATCTAATCAAAACTGGGTCTCCCTAGACCCTATTTCCTACAATTTTCATCATATTAAAATGATTCCAAGGGCCAATTTACTCTAAATAACATTCCAAACAACTTTCATGTTGAGGTCTAGATCTAGTTTTTCTTAGAAATTCATTTTTTATGTTGAAACATTATAGGTCATTTTGTCTAAACCCTAATTTGAAAGTCAACTTCCCAAGGCCATAACATGCTCAATTTTTATGAGATGAAAGATTTCCAATTTCACAATCAAATTCAAGATGTCTACTTCAACTTTGATGTTTGAAGGAAGATCTAAATCAACTTGAATGAGCATGTGATATGAGGATACATTATAGGTCATTTTGGACCAATACCATTGAATAAGTGATTTTGCTCAACTTCAAAAATGCATAACTCTCTCATTCTAAGTCTAAATGATGTCAAATTGGTTACTATTTTGAAGGTCTTTGAAAGAGTTACAACTTTGATGAAGACACTTTTCTCATTTCGAGCTCACATAAAAATTTTAGTAAGGTGGAACATTGAGGAATATGGCTTGAAACATAGAAAAAATTTCAACATGTTGAAATTTCCAAACTTCCACCTCAAAATTCACCTTTATCCATGCTCCAAATGGAAAAGTGTTTAACATAAGAGTTGTTAATCTTGATTTAAGCTTTACAAAGATTCCTAATTCATTCATTTTGGACCAAGTTTGCTATGGTTGCGCATGGTTTTAACAGGCATGCATCATTGGTGGAAATCAAAGTTCAAATGATCACATAACACTGCCTTGCCATTCAAGCTTCATTCCAACCTCATTTCAGATGCATTTGGACCTAATTGGATTACTTAATGGGCCTGTACACGCCCATCAAGCTTGTGCATGACATTGCCAAATTTGGAAGAATATTCAAGTGTGCAAATAACACTTCCAAATGCAATAAATATGGACCCTCTGATCTCATTTGCACGGATCCTTGCTCTCCAGCTTTGCCCCCTCTCTCCAAAACCTCACAATTCAAAGGAAAACCTGATAATTTTCACTTGAAAATTGAGTTTGAATCTCACTGTTTGGAGATTCAAAAACTCCAGGATCCAAAGCTTCTTTCCTTTCCTAATCCACTTCTGCAAGTAATTGGAGCAACATCAAACAGGAATTGAAGCAAGGAAGAGCAAGTTCTGCATTTGGAGTTAGTTAAAATTGAGGTCAGATTCGTGCTCTACGCCATTTTTTCTATATATTCATGCTCAGTTGACACACCTTAAATTTCAACTCCTCATATCTTTCTATATATTTGGAGTTAGTTAAAATTGAGGTCAGATTCGTGCTCTACGCCATTTTTTCTTTCATATCATGTCCTCCTTTTTCATTTATGTGATGGTGATGACTGAACCAGTCAGGCGAGGTTCGCCTGAGAAGGTGACCGGAGATTTAATGTCGGTGATGTGTTGGCATGGTTAAGAGCCATTGATCCTTTTCAAATTGTTTTAATCTCGTGTGTTGCTTGTAAATACCACTTGTGTTACGCGTTGACTAGTGACTATGGTGGAAAGCGCGCTTGTGACCACTTGATCAACCACCTCAATTAATGAGGGAGATCAAGTGGTCCACGTTTTTTTGTATTTTCTGATTTTCATTTTATTCCTTTGATTTTCATTAATTCATATTAATTTTAATATTGATCCAAAAAATATGAGAGTTTCACCAAAAATTTTAAATAAAATCCTCTTTCATATTTTGAATTAAAATTATTTTTTGGATCATTATTAATAATTTTTATGATTTAATTGATTTTGTGATTATTTTTAATTGTTTAAAAATACTTTTAAGTCTCTAAAAATTCTGAATTTTTTTCCCAAGGTCCTTTGACCTTGTTTGACCTATGATAAATCTCATGGCCATTTCTTTGATGTTTTGATGAGGTTTTAGGAATTCGACAAACCATATTTAATTTAATGCATTATTTTTAGTATTTTTAAATTGAATAAATACCAAATAATTGTGTTGAGCCATTTTGATTGTTTGTATAAGTTTGACTTGTGTTGTTGGGCCTTGGTCAAGGTTGATTTGACTTTGTTAAGTTAAGATCATTGGATCTAGGGGATTGATGGAATGTACATTCAATCTCCCAAAATGAATGAATGATCTTAATTTGGTAAAAGTCCTCCTTTGTCCAATTTTAGTTTTGATCCATTCCCCTCCATCTTTATCTCATTCCCCTTCTTTATGCATTCATATCATGGACCTATGATTTCTCCATATCCTAAGGCTAATTGATTGCAAAATCAACATAAGTATGGATGAGATTAAGCCACCACTTTTGCATATTCTTTTTGTGTGTGGTATGCTTCATGAGCATAGTCCATAATACTATGTTTCTAACATGCATTAACACCAAAATTCTATTACCCGGCCTTAAATAGTTGTGACTTCTACATAAGTCCAATTACGATTGCTTAACATAATGCTAAATTTTTGATACAAAAGGCATAGCATTCTAGTTAATGAGATTGTAATTTTCCCCTCTTTCATGGTATTGTGTGGAAACTTGGCCTTTTTGCCTTGCTTTGGAAGATGTCTTGGTTCAAGGATCCATGCTTGTGATAAGTGGGTTGAGTGTTCTCCAAAGAATGACTGAAAATAAAAAGCGAAAACAATACTAACTTTTAACTCATTAACAACTACATTTAATTTTAAGTCATTTACTTTAATGTACCTTATTTTAAGCCTTATTCATTTGCGATTATTCATATCATTCTAATTGTTTATGTTAATTTCATTTTCACTTTGTCCATTTGGACATATTTTGTGATATATTTTGCTTGTGTATATTGTGTCTGTTTGTGTGGTCTTTCACCATTAATATACATAATAAAAACCAAAACCATAAAAAATATCTTGTGTGGACTGTTGGTTTGGTATGAGACAATTGGCCTTAGAATTTAGGCAACACTCCTTATGCAAAGGACTTGGCCAATGCCAACTTTCATGTAACCAAATGCTTGTAATCTGAAACTTCCTCTGATACATCATTGAAGATTCATTTGAGTTCATCTGCAACATGTTCCTTGTGAAGCTGTTATTTTGAGCCTGTGACTTATGGCATTGTGGAATTCATCTGTTACATGGGAAAATTTGAAGAAGATCATGGAATTGCTAAGATTGGATGTGGCTATCTTTATTTGATGCCTTGCTCTTCAAGTTAATATTGTGTGCATTGTTTGTTGCTTGATTCTAAAGTCCAAGGGAATTTGGGTTTCTATATGGCATTCTTGTCTATTGGATTGCAGCACATTGGTCAGATCTTTTCAACTCTTAACTTTTAAACTTATGCTTAGGATTAGTCTCTTCATCTCCTCCCCACTTCTTTAATTTCAAAATCTCTTCCTCCTTTTAAAAAAAATTCTTTGTTTGTACTTGTTCTTTATAAACTTAGACCATTTTGCAAACTAGAAACTTTGGCCTTATGCCATTGCATTTTAAACTTCTTTTCTTAAATAAACATGTCAATAAATTTAATTATACTTGACTTAAATACTTTAAAAGACAAAAACAATTAACTCATTCAAACCATTTTTTAGCCCTTTGTGCCTTTCAAACCTATTTTTTGTTAAAAGCAAAGCATCCACATTGAAATTTGTAGCATGAACTACGAGGTTTTGATCCCTCATTTTTATGTTGGTATGTAGGCACAAGTCTGAAGGTCTTGTCAAACACAAAAATATAATTAATGACTTCTTTTCTCATCCCCCCATTCTATTTGCTTGCAAACATCATTTATACAAAAACACATATGCACACAAGAAAGGGCTCCCTAGGAGTACCTAAGACACTTTGGGTGCTAACACCTTCCCTCTGTGTAACCAACCCCCATACCTGTAATCTCTGGCATTTTATTAATTTTGATTTGAAAACTTATTATTCTTGGGTTTTATTCGTACTTTTCCCTTTCCCCTTGGAAATAATAAAAGTGCGGTGGAGACTCTTGTTATTTGATGTCTTGCTTATCCATAGCTGGATGATCATGAATTTACCGTTATAGAAACGAAGTGGCGACTCTGCATGGGAGTAGTCTCCAGTGGGTTTAGCCTACTTTTTGTGTGTATATAATTGTACGCTTGATGTATGTATATTTGTTTGTGTGATATAATTTGCTTGTTGTGCTTGGTGATCTCTGAGTGGTGAGATAAGTTCTAACCCAAACTTGAGTGCAATTAAGATAGGAGGATGGTATAGTCATGTTCGACTTGTGTAGAGTAGTCCTTAACAAGTTGGCTTGAGATCCATCTGCTCAGTGGAGACCCTTTTGGATTTGGAAATGTCACACAAGTATTTACGGTTAGGCATTACTATCTCTAATTGGGGTCCGAGAAGCTAAGGACCGTAGAACATTTAACCCCTCTTGGCCTATTTACGACGTAGTGCGGAAACTGTTCAAGTGTAGACTTGATAACAGTTGTTACGCGATACTACACTCAGACGAGTTTCTCTTGAGAATATTATGGGTTGATGAGTCAGTCATCCTAACCTGTAATATCTGGTAGATGGAATTAAGACTATGGGAACTTTTTAGAACATGATCTACAGGTTTTATCCTTAGTTTACTCCTTTGGAATGGTTCTTACTCAGACTCCATGCTCATGATTCACAACAAATCCTTGATTCTTGGTTGATCCAATCAAGTCTTGTCAATATCAATGGAACTTGGGTGTTGATAAGGTGAAAACCATAATCCACCAAAATGGATGATAGATCTTGACAATGACTTAATTCATACCTTGACCTTTGTTTGTTTGCCTTGTGTGTGATCCCTTTTTTGTGATTGTTGCATTCATGCATTCATGCACATCATAACATTCATCACACGAAAATTTCAAGGAACTGAGGTGTTATTTGCAAATATTTTCAGACCATGGATTATGGACGAAGGCACACTAAGAAGTACAGTTTCAGATGTCCCGACTTGAAAGAGTTAAGGAAGCTAACATCTTTTGTATTAGATCCCTTAGACTTTAAGCAACGTCATGGGAAGCTTTTATCTATCTTGTCTGCTGATGTGGTTAAAGGACTTTTGAGTCTATTGGTACAGTTCTATGATCCTCTCTACCGTTGCTTCACTTTTCCTGATTATCAACTTGTGCCTATGTTGGAGGAGTATGCCTATCTCTTGGGAATACATGTTTCTAACAAAGTGTCATTTAGTGGATTGGACGAGATTCCCAGATCTCATCTTATCGCTGAAGCTCTTCACTTGAAGAAATCTAAGATAGAGGCTCATTGGGTGAAGAAAGGAGGGTTGTTTGGATTTCCATCTGATTTCCTCATCAAGGAAGCTATTGCCTTTGCTCAAGTTGGTAGTATGGACACTTTTGAAGCTATATTTGTGTTGATCATCTATGGTTTAGCTTTGTTCCCTAAGATCGATGGTTTTGTTGATGTTAATGCCATTAGAATTTTCTTTATTGGGAATCATGTGCCTACTCTGTTAGGGGATATGTACTTCTCTTTGCATTTGAGGAACTCTAAAGGAGGTGGAACTATTGTGTGTTATGTTCCTCTTCTTTACAAGTGGTTTATTTCGCACTTGCCTTAGACACCTACTTTTGGGGAGGACAAACAATGTCTACGGTGGTCTCAGAGACTTATGTCTCTCGCTAATGATGATATAGTTTGGTATGATCCTTCTTTTAGCAGTTTAGGATTATTGATAGTTGTGGTGAATTCTCTAATATGCCTCTCATTGGTACACAAGGAGGAATTAACTATAACCCTGCTCTGGCTCGTCGTCAACTTGGGTTCCCCTTGAGAGACAACCCTAATAACATATTGTTAGAAGGTCTTTTCTATCAAGAGGGTAAAGATCCCTAACATTTGAAGTAGAAGATTATGTATGCTTGGCATAATGTGCATAGAAAAGGAAGATCCGAGCTTGGTCCGCGGAATTGTGTAGCTTTGGAAGCTTACACTACCTGGGTGAAGAAGAGAGCTTTGGAGTTGAAGATGCCTGATCCTTGTGAAAGACCTATGTCTATGGTTGTGGTTGAGCCATTAACTCTCCATAACCAAGATGTAGAGGAGTTGGAAGATGCACTCACCAAGATGAAGCGAGAGAAGGATATGTGGGAAGAGTGTTTCCATGATTTAAGCAAGAAGCATGAGGAGTTGCAGCTTGAGTCTAAGGACAAAGACGCACTTATTGAGCTACTTGAAGACCAAGTGACGAAGAGACAAACAAAGCCTAGAGGTTTCATCTTCCTCTAGCATACCTCAGCCTTCCGTTGCTTGGAAGAAGATTGTTGACCAGCTTGTCCTCGAGAAGACCTAGATGAAGGCTTCTTTTGAGACCGAGATTCGACGCATTCGAAGGAAGTATGCACCTAAAACCAGATCTTCTGAAGTTGTTGTTAGGGATCCTTAGGATGACTAGTCTCCTTCTCTCTTGTATATTTCATTTGGTTTCTGAAATTGTACTAAGTGTAATCCTTCCATTTATATAAATAAAAGAGAAATTTTGGTCATATCAAATTGTTGCAATTACTGTTGTATATATATATTTGCAAATAATATAAAGTTCCTTGAAAATAAAAATAATCAAGCATTGCATTTCATGCATCATTTGCATAAACAGGTTTCTCTTTCTCCAGTTGTCTTATTGGTGTTTCTTCTGTGCTTCAGCCAAGCTGACTCATCGGTACAATACTCGCGCCAATCACTCCAGAATCATGGAACATTTTGAGCAAGAGAATAGAGACCTGAAAGAGGACATCGTCCGCATAACTGCCATGATGGAGTCAGTTTTATCCTTGCAGAGCCAGTCTTCTCCAACGCCTGTAACTTCTCCTCCTCAAAGGACTATCATTTCAGAGGTGGCTACCTCTACTGTTCCCGTAACTGCCGCTCATTTCGCGCCTGCTATGCCTGCCGGATTCCCGTGGGGAATGCTGCCAAACTTCATGCCTGAAGATTTTGCACCTACATTTGCTTATATGCCGGCATCTAGCCCGGTCATGTCTATGCCACCGCCTGTAGAGCATACCTTGCCTCATGTGGAAGACACCATTTATCATTCCAAGCCATCTGAGGGCCCAGACGTATATGAGAAAATGGATGAAATGAAAGATCAATTTCTTGATCTGCGCAAGGAGTTGAAAACATTGAGAGGTAAGGACCTTTTTGGGAAGAGTGCTGCTGAATTATGTCTGGTGCCGAATGTGAAGATTCCAGTGAAGTTCAAAGTCCCTGACTTTGAAAAATACAAAGGGATCACATGTCCGCTCAATCATTTAGTGATGTATGCCCGCAAGATGTCTACCCAAACAGATAACGATCAACTGTTAATCCACTACTTTCAAGATAGTCTGATTGGCGTTGCGTTAAGATGGTATATGGGGTTGGATAGTGCGAGCATCCGCACTTTGAACGATTTGGGTGAAGCATTTGTTAAGCAGTACAAGTACAACAACGATATGGCTCCCGACCGAGATCAGTTGAGATCACTGTCTCAGAAGGATAAAGAAACGTTCAAAGAGTATCCTCAGAGGCGGAGGGAACTCGCTGCTCAAAATCAACCCTCCTTTAGAGGAAAAGGAGATGACCAAGATTTTCCTAAAGACCCTTAGCTAATTTTACTATGAGAAGATGATCGCCAGTGCCCCCAATGACTTTACCGAAATGGTAAACATGGGGATGAGGCTAGAAGAAGGTGTCCGAGAAGGACGATTTTCAAATGAGGAGGTAGCATCCAGCAAGAGATACATCAGAAGTTTCGGTAAGAAGAAATACAATGAAGCCAACGCAATAACTAGTGGGAGTCAGAGAAGGCCTCAGATCAGAAGAAGTCAACCACCCCATCAACATCAACATCAAGTATCTTCAGTAATTCCTGTTTTTTCAGCTAGTCAATCAGTACTAGTTCAACAACAACATCAACAACAACAATAACAACCACAACAACGAGCAAACACCTACAACAACAACAATACCAATAATCATCAACAACAAAACTTCGAGAGGAAGAAGGTATCTTTTGAACCGATTCCGATGACATATGCAGAACTATATCCATCATTGGTTCTCAAGAACCTGGTACAACCGAGAAATCTGTCGCAAATACCTGAACCACTTCCATGGTGGTACAAGCTTGACCTCCATTGTGATTTTCATCAAGGAGCACCCGGACATGACATTGAGAACTGCTATCCTCTCAAATATGAAGTCTAGAAGATAGTAAAAAGTAGAATGGTGTCTTTTGAGGACCGCGCATCCAACGTGAAAGCAAACCCACTATCTGCTCATGGAAATTCATCTATCAACATGTTAGATGGCTGCCTTGGGGATTTCAAAGTGTTTGATGTCCGTTTTATTCGAACGTCCTTGGATATGATGCACAAAGATATTTGTTTGGTGAGCGATTGTGAGCATGACCATGATGGTTGTGCTATCTGCAGTGTTAACTCAAGCGGTTGTGAGATGGTGAAAAGGGACATCCAGCGGTTGATGGATGAGGGTATGATCCAGATTTTACAAACCCGTCACGTAGATGACGATGTGAATTTGATCGTTCCTGTCTTTAAGAATCCCGAGAAAGTGGTGATTCAATATGATAGCAGCAACAACAACAACATCAACCAAAGATCGGTATCGCCGTTGGTCATACGGTTGGCGGGTCTAGTCTCGTACTCATCCGATAAGGCTGTTCCTTATCAGTATAATGCAACTATGGTGAAGGATGGTCAAGAGATTCCATTACCTACAACCAATTCTGTCGTGAGCATTACTGATGTTACAAAGGTGACCCGCAATGGTCGAGTGTTTGGGCCGGTGTTCCCAAAAGTTGTGGAAGATTCAACAGTTAGTAAGAAAGTGGAATTTCCTGAAGCAGATTCGGTTAGTGCTTCAAGGCGTCAGTCTGGAGAATCCAACAATTTGAAGGCTAATGATGATGATGAGGTACTTCGGTTAATAAAGAAGAGTGAGTTTAATGTGGTGGAGCAACTGCTCCAAACCCCCTCGAAGATTTCAGTACTGTCTCTTCTTTTGAATTCAGAAGCGCGCAGAGAAGCACTGCAAAGTGTTCTAGAGCAAGCGTTTATGGAACATGATGTTACGATGGATCAGTTTGATCATATTATGGCTAACATCACTTCTTGTAATAATCTCAGTTTCTGTGAAGAGGAACTCCCTAAGGAGGGTAGGAATCATACCTTGGCTTTGCATATCTCGATGAATTGCAAAGATGATGCTTTATCCAATGTGATTATTGACACCAGATCTTCGTTGAATATGCTGCCGAAGTCAAAATTATCAAAGCTGTCATATCAAGGAGCACCTATGAGGTATAGTGGCGTAATCGTTAAAGCTTTTGACGGTTCTTGCAAAACAGTGATAGGTGAAGTTGACCTTCTAGTGAAGATATGTCCGACTGATTTCCAAATTACTTTTCAAGTAATGGATATCCACCCGGCCAATAATTGTTTGTTGGGAAGGCCATGGATCCATGAGGCGAGAGTTGTTACCTACATGTTGCATCAAAAACTCAAATTTGTTAAGAATGGGAAATTAGTCATTGTTGGCGGGGAAAAGGCGTTGTTGGTTAGCCACCTGTCATCTTTCTCTTTTGATGAAGCTGAGGATGAGGTTGGAACTCCGTTCCAAGCCTTGTCTATTGCTGTTGAAAAAAGAGTTGGGGAACCTATGTCCTCATTGAAAGATGCAAGGAAGATTGTTGAAGAAGGAATTATTGATTAGTGGGGGCGAGTGGTAGAGGTCACCGATAACAAAAACAGAAACAATCTGGGTTTTCGGCAAGGACAGTCAACTGTTAAATCGGGTGATGTGCAACTCAGCTTCCGTAGCGGAGGGTTCATTCATGGCAATGAACAACACTTAGCTGTCGTGCTAGAGGATGACGAAGAGGAAGTCTGCACCAATTTTGTGATGCATGGAAAAGCTTGCAACAATTGGACTGCTTTTGATATTCCTGTTATTATGCATCAATCTAAGTAATTTCTTTTATTTGTTTTAAAAAAAAATACTTCTCATATGCCTAAGGGAGAAGTGAACATTGTTGGGCATTTTCAAATTTGATCATCAATAAAATTAATTATTTTCATCCACATCTATGATGTTTTGTTTTTACTTTTTGCTTTATTCTGAAAATGGTGATCACAAAAAAAACATAAATAAATAAATAAACTTGTCCATCTGCATAATGTTTGGTTATAAATCACTTCTCTAAAATCAAAATATCAAATCATTATGTAGGTTGGTTTCTAACCACATTGAATACAATGATCCTTCTCATTCTCCAAATTTTGAATTCCCTATGTTTGAGGCTGAGGAGGAAAGTGATGAATTGTATTGTCTTCTTGAGCATGAAGGAAAAGCCATTCGGCCATTCGAAGAGTAGATTGAGTTAGTCAACTTGGGTTCCGAAGATGACGTGAAGGAATTCAAGATTGGGTCTCGATTGTGTCCAGATGTTAAGAATGGGTTGACTGATCTTCTCCGAGAGTATTCAAATGTATTTGCTTGGTCCTATCAAGACATGCCTGATTTGGATTCTGAGATTGTGGAGCCTAGATTACCGTTGAAGCCAGAATGCCCGCCAGTCAAGCAAAAGTTGAGAGGAACGCATCCTGATATGGCAGTAAAGATCAAAGAAGAAGTGCAGAAGCAGATTGATGCCAGTTTCCTTGTGACCACTGAATATCCGCAATGGGTGGCCAATATTGTGCTTGTTCCAAAGAAACATGGAAAGGTCCGCATGTGTGTTGACTATAGAGATTTGAATAAAGCCAGTTCGAAAGATGATTTCCCTCTGCCACACATTTATATATTGGTAGAAAATACTGCTAAATTCAAAGTCTTTTTGTTTATGGACGGATTTTCCGGTTATAATCAGATTAAGATGGCACCCAAAGTTATGGAGAAGACCACATTCGTTACACCTTGGGGAACATTCTATTATAGAGTGATGCCTTTCAATTTGAATAATGTTGGTGCAACTTACCAAAGAGCAATGACTACTCTTTTTCATGATATGATGCATAAAGAGATTGAAGTTTACGTCGATGACATGATTGCTAAATCAATTGACAAAGAGGAACATGTTGAGCATTTGTTGAAGCTATTCCAGCGTTTGAGGAAGTATAAACTCCGCTAGAATCCCAATAAGTCTACTTTTGGTGTTCGTTCTGGTAAGTTGTTGGGCTTTATCATCAGCAAAAAGGGTATTAAGGTTGATCCGGCCAAGGTCAAAGCAATATAAGAGATGCCTGCGCCCAAAACTGAGAAGCAAGTCAGAGGTTTTCTCGGCCGCTTGAATTACATCTCAAGATTCATTTCACACATGACTGCCACATGTGTGCCTATATTCAAGCTTCTTCGGAAAGATCAATCTCGTGATTGGACCGAAGACTGCCAAAAAGCTTTTGATAGTATTAAAGAATATTTGCTTGAACCTCCAATTTTGTCTCCACTTGTTGAAGGAAGACCATTGATCATGTACTTGACTGTGCTCGAAGATAGTATGGGTTGTGTTCTTGGTCAGCAAGATGAGACTGGAAAGAAAGAATTTGCAATTTACTACTGCACTTTTATGGGTTGTGTTCTTGTTGAAGGAAGACCATTGATCATGTACTTACCTTATGTTTTATTGACTAAACTAAAAGCAAACATACAATTCGAGTCGCCACCGCACTTTTATTTGTCCAAAGGAAAGGCTAAAGAGCGAACAAAAGCCAAGTAAGAAATTTTATCATATCAAAAACTAATAAAAATGTCAGAGATCTGGGTAAGGGGGTTGGTTATGAGATGGGAAGGTTTTCCGCACCCAAAACATCCTTAGTACTCTAAGGGAACCTCATTTTGCAAATGTGTGTTGTAGGTTGGTATTTGTGAAAATATGTGCAAAAGATTGGGGGGATGAGAAGAGAATATATTATATTTACAATTTTGTTGTTTGAATGGATGAACTCATCGCTTACGTACCATCACAAAGGTAGGATCAAAACCTCGTAGTTCGGGGTAAAAATCTCAACGATTGGTGAATTGATTTGTCAAAAGCCTTAAGGTCTTTTGTTATCAAAGGGAGAAAACTCAACCTAAACCAACAATCCACCATGTGAGGAAGGCTTCAACATACTAGTGAGGGGTTAACCCTATAATAAGTATGGAAGACTTATAATCCAACCACTAAGGATAAGGTGATTTTTACACCAACCACTATGATAACTCAAACTTATGGCTAATGTTTATGAAAAGTTTTAACAAAGGTGGCCATTGGAACCACAAAATCAACTTGAAGTGAGTTGTATTTACAAGTTAGATTTATTTACAAAATGAAGTCAAAGTTGAATTAAGATTCATTCACAATGAGTATTAATGAAAAGATTTTGAAAAGTCAAATGCATAAGGCCTAGGTTTCTAATTTGAAACAAAGTCAAAGTTTGCACAAAAAAGAGTTTGGCTTGGGTTAGAGTGAGGAGAAGAAGAGAAGGGCTAGTCCTAAAGCATAAAAAGATAAGAGAATAGATAAAACCCTTGGAGTTCCTTTTCTTGAAATCATAGAGATGATTCAAGATGCTCCTTTCCTTTGGACTTAGCACACAATCAAGCAATCAAACAATTATATTCAAGCTCCTAGGATCTCCATTTGGCTTGTCTCTCTTAACTTGGCTACTCATGTCAATGGTCCTCCTTATTATCTCAAGATGGAATCCCTATCACACAAGAGCAAACATCAAAAAGTTCACAACACAATAAGAGGAATGAACAAAGAAAGAATTTTGGAAAGGAAGTCCTTTAAAGTCAACTTTGAGATTTAGCATTCTAAAGGCATGAGGCCTAGTTGCTCTTCAGTCAATTTAGCATTCTAAAGGCATGAGGCCTAGTTTCTCTTGAACTCCTTTAAGCATAGGTAAGTCCTAATTCTAAGTCCTTTATCCTTTATGCATTGGGTCCACACAAAACAAAGACAAAACCAACACAAGACAACAATATATTTATATACAATAATGGGCTCAAATGAGCAAAAGGTAAATGGCATAAACACAAAATATGTGCTCAAGTGAGCAAAGGGAAAAGCAATATGAATAAATGAGCAAGAAAGTAAATTGAATTAAAGTAAATTGCAAGAAATTAAATGCTCAAATTAAAAGTTAGTAGTTAATGGAGTTATGTTAGTTTGTCATTTAGACAATTTAGCGCTATGTTAAGCAATCGTAAGTGGACTAATGTAGTAGCCACACCTATCTGTGGCCGGTCAATAAAACTATAGGCAAATAAACACAAGTTAGAGATCATGACTAGTAAGCCAATCTCCTACAACTTACCATGCCAAAAGAAAAGAGGAAAAGGCCTCGTATGGACTTTAGGTTTTTTGCTTGACCAAGAAGCAACCTATCTTGGAGACAAAGCAACTCACTTGATCTTGGATCAAGTTGAGTTTAATTTGGATGAAAGAAGATTAAGCCTCTCATATGTCAAGACCAACCATAAGACGTTAACTCATTGGCCAAAAATAAAAAGAAATGAGATGAAGATGAAATGAATGGCAAAAGAAATAAAGTGTCAAACATAATTGGTCAAAAGTGAATCAAATCATCATCAACCAATGCTAAACAGAAGAGAAATGAAGATTAGAAGTAAACAAGTCAAACATGTTTTTTTTGGTATTTTTTGAATTAAAATAAAAATGTGAAATAAAATGGATAAAATAAGCTCAAACCTAAAATTTAATTCAAATGGATAAAATAAGGTCAAACCTAAAATAAGGTCCAATTAAATTCTCATAGGTCTAACATGGTCAAATTAACATTGACAAATTTTCTCAACAATTTTTGAAATCAGAAACTATTTTAAAACAATTAAAAACAATGAAAAATAACACAAATGAATTAAAATTTCAAATAACTCTCAAATCAATTAAGAAATTGATGAGACTATTTTTCATTGACTCATCATGATCCATATGTGTTAAGAAAATATTTTTGGAATTTTCAAATATCAAAAAGTATTTAAAATGAATTAAAAACTATTAAAAACCAAATAATTCACAAAAAATATTAAATGAAGTCACAAAAATAATTAAAAATCAAAATATGAAAATAGATTTTTCAAGAAATTTTTTGGCATTGGTCTCATATTTTTGTGACTTCAAATAAAATATTTATGAATTTTTGAAAATAAAAGGAATTAAATGGAATTAAACAGAAAATAAGAAAATAGCAAAAATCCAGCGCCCTTGGATAGTTTCATTAAATGACGTGGTCATGATCACACGGTTCAGAAGCGCGGATGCACGAAACACCTTGGTCAAACATGCCACACTTTGAATTAAAATAAGTCCACATGATGGAAGGCCACGATTATAACGTTTTGCCAAGATCCAAAGGACCAGAAGCTCCCCCTTGGGGTTGGTGGTGGAAACCACCATCTTCTCCGGCCAGACAACCAACTCCGGCCACCACGCGCAGGGAATCCAACCTTAATGAAAATGAGAAAGCAAGGTATCAAAATGAAGTTGGGTGATGTACACCACCCCTGTAACCATGGACCCTACTCAATGTTCCTATTTAGAGAGAAACAAGAGCTTGAAGATCGTAGTGCTTAATCTGAAATGGCATGATTTATGAAATTAAGACCACCACTGGCCTGCCTCATGCTTGAGGACTTCAGAAAACAGTTCAAACCAAACCAATTCACATTGTATAGGAAGATCTGAATCAAAGAAGTTTGGTGATATACCTCTGAAATGGAGCTTCAAACAGCACGAATTGTCCAAGCTTTTGATCCAAATTTGATCTGGAGATGTAATGATGATGCAAGGCTAAGGAATTAAGACTTGAAGATCAACTAATGATGTTGAAATTCAAGCTTGAAATTGAAAATGAAAACTGAAATTCCTCTGAGTGAGGGTTGGGTTTTCAATCATGCAGCGTTTCAGGTCTCCTTGTGGTTGAATTTTGAATGAGGTTGCACTTCTATTTATAGCTGAACTTGATACAATGTGGTTGCACTTCCATGCATGGGCCTGTACAAGCGCGTGCAAAGCCCAAGAATGAATGGAAATGCATGTTGAGATCAAATGGAAGTGACTTGGACGTGCACAAGGCCTGGCATTTTCTTGCACATGAAGTTATGAAGTTAAATGCCAAAATGCACATAAACATGTAGCTCTCCGAAACTCCCACATGGAAAATCCAAAAATGGTAATGTGAATAATGGTTGGAAATCTCTTGGAATAAGGAACAAAAGTCATGTTGGGCCAAAATTCATTTGGAGTGTGGAAATTTATGAAAATTGGCTGTGAAGTTTAGGGTACAAAACATGTTTAGGTTCCCCTTTGAAAAAATTACCAAAAACAAGCAACTTCAAGGCCTTCTGTTTCAGTGATGCAAGCCTCGAATGGAAAAACCTCCAACATAAAAGGTGTATATATTTTCAAGCTGATAAATTTAGACTTAAATTTTGCATCATTTGGATTTTAAATGAGAAAGTTATGGGCACTTGAATTTGGACATTTTTCAAATTCAATGACTTTGGTCCAAAGTGACCTGTAATGTTTTGTATTATCACATGTGTTTATTTTAGGATTATGAAATTTTTTCCAACATAACAATTGAATTAGACATCTTAAGATTTACAATGCAATTGGTTTCACCTCAAAATCATAAAAAATAAAGAAGTTAGCGCCTTGGGAAGTTGACCCAAAATTAGGGTTTCAGTCAAAATGACCTATAATGTTTTGAAATGAATGATGACCTTCCAAGTTTCAAATGTATTTTTAATGAACATGAAAGTTGTTCATATGGTTATTAAGAACATTGTTTCTCTTTGGGCCATATTCATTTGACAAAAACATCAAAAGTTGTATCTCAGTGATTCTCAGTTTAGTCAGATGACTTAACTGGTCATCTTCTCAAGGCCAAACTTCAAATATTGATGAATGAATGATTGAGGATACTCACATAGGCTCATATATTCGTAAAATAATTAATGAAATAACTTCCCTTGCTTAAAGTTTACCATAGGTTGAGGTTGCTTCATGAGCAAGGCATAGTCAATGCACAATTGAATTAAGGTTTCCTTGGGAAACAATCCTCAAGCCCTTTGGGTTATCTTGATCAAATTGGCAAGTTGAGATACTTGGGAGACATATATGATGATTAAGAACTTTGTGGACCATTTTCATGCCTTTTCTCATCTTCATCTAGCCACTTCATTGAGCTTAGGAGCCTCCTAGGAGCATGGGAGCACATGATCACTTGAGCTTCAAAACAAAAAGAGTTAGTGACATATTTTTGTGCTTTTGGTAAGTAACAAAAATAAGAAAAGAAATAATATACAATGCATGCATGCTTGGTGGTCTCAAACCACTCACACAAGTCCCAACCCTAAGGTTAAGGAGCAAAACAAGCTATGATCCTTGAGGTAATGCAATGAGCAATGATATGATGCCATGAGGGATCTTAGGGTCAAAATTAGGGTCTTAAAACTACCTCAGTAAGAAGTTTACCGACTGTGAGACTCGGTATTCTATGCTTGAGTAAACTTGTTATCCATTGGCTTGGGTTGCTAAGCGTCTGCGTCAGTATATGTTGAATCATACCACTTGGTTGATATCCAAAATTGATCCAATCAAGTATATATTTGAGAAGCCTTCTTTAATTGGGAGGATTTCCCGTTGGCAGATTATGTTTTCATAGTATGATATTGAATACCGGTCTCAGAAAGCAGTCAAAGCTAGTGTCTTGGATGGCCATTTATCTCACCAACCGATTGAAGATTACCAGTCTGTACAATATGACTTTCTTGATGAAGAGATCTTATACTTGAAAATGAAATATTGTGATGAACCATTGCTTGAAGAAGGGCCAGAACCTGGTTCCCGTTGGGGCATGGTATTTGATGGAGTTGTTACTCAATATGTTAATGGCATTGGGGCAGTGATTATTACTCCTCAAGGCACACATTTTCCATTTACAGCTAGATTGACTTTCAAGTGTACAAACAATATGGAAGAATATGAAGCTTGCATTATGGGGATCGAAGAGGCCATTGATCTCAGAATTAAGCATTTAGATGTCTTTAGAGATTCAACTTTGGTTGTGAATCAGATCAAAGGTGAATGGGAGACGAATCAACCCTGTTTGATACCATATAGAGACTATGCAAGGAGGATTTCAACTTTCTTTACAAAGGTTGAGTTTCATCATCTCCCTCGAGATGAAAACCGGATGGCAGATGCTCTTACAACGTTCGCATTGATGATTGTAGTGAAGTATTGGAATGAGGTTCCCAATTTAATTGTGATGCATCTTGATAGGCCAGATCATTTTTTTGCTGTTGAAGAGATCGGAGATGAGAAGTCGTGGTATTATGACATCAAGTGTTTCCTCCAAAGTCAGATTTACCCACATGGAGCATCTTTGAAAGATAAGAAGACTTTGAGGAGATTAGCCGGAAATTTCTACCTGAATGGTGATGTATCGTACAAAAGAAACTTCGATATGGTTCTGCTCAGATGTGTGGATAGACACGAAGCAGACTTGTTGATGACTGAAATCCACAAAGGTTCCTTTGGTACTCATTCCAATGGGAATGTTATGGCGAAGAAGATGTTGCGAGCAGGTTACTATTGGCTGACAATGGAATCTGACTATTGCAATTTTTGTGAAGAAATTCCACAAGTGTCAAATATATGCAGATAAGATTCATGTTCCTCCGACATCGTTGAATGTCATTTCCTCCCCATGGCCGTTCTCCATGTGGGGAATTAATATGATTGGCATGATTGGGCCTAAAGCTTCGAACGGATATCGTTTCATTTTGGTGGCAATTGACTACTTCATAAAATGGGTTGAAGCGGCATCGTACGCGAACGTGACTAAGCAAGTTGTTGTGCGGTTTATCAAGAATCGGATTATATGCCGTTATGGTGTGCCGAGCAAGATCATTACTGATAATGGATCGAACTTGAATAATAATATGGTGGAAGCTCTTTGTAAACTTCTTCTCCCTACAGACCCAAGATGAATGGGTTTGTTGAAGCTGCAAACAAGAACATCAAGAAGATTATTCTAAAGATGGTTCTAACATATAAGGATTGGCATGAGATGCTCCCATTTGCTTTGCATGGGTATCGAACATCCATCTGCACTTCAATATGGGCAACCCCTTTCTCTCTTGTATATGGTATGGAAGCAGTGCTCCCCGTAGAGGTTGAGATTCCTTCTTTGCGTGTGCTCATGGAAGCCAAGTTTACTAAGGCTGAATGGTGTCCGACCAGGTTTGACCAGGTGAATTTGATCGAAGAGAAGAGATTAACTGCCATGTGTCATGGTCAGTTATATCAACAGAGAATGAAGAAAGCTTTTGATATGAAGGTCAAACCTCGTGTGTTCAGAGAAGGTGACCTTGTGCTCAAAAATATTTTATCGTTCAAACCATACTCTAGGGGCAAATGAACTCCTAATTATGAAGGCATATATCTTGTTACGAGAGCCTTTTCAGGTGGTGCTTTAATTCTTACAACTATGGATGGCAAAGAGTTCACTCTTCCTGTGAACACAGATGTAGTCAAGAAATACTTCGTCTAAAAAAGAAAAGAACAACTCGCTAAGTTGAAAACCCGAAAGGGCGGCTTAGGAAAAAATGAGCGTCTCGGTGGATTGAAAACCCGAAAGGGCGATCCAGGAAAAAGTTAGAGACATAAAACAGAAAAATCATCCTGATAAATTGAATACCCCACCTTGGGGAAATTTATGCAAAAATTAGGGATTATGGCAAGTAACTGCATCCTACTGATCTTTAGATTTTGAAGACTTTGTTGAGCACAACGGTCGACGATGATTCATCATCCTCAGTAGGGGCCAAAAGTACAGTGGACATCAAGAGTTGCTGGAAGGATTAGTGATCATTGTATTCAATGCAACCCTTTTCCATGTAAATTACCATTTTTCAACTTTGTAAAAATCTATAGAGTCTTGTCATTTACGGACTACCATTCCATTAAATAAAGTTGAACTTTTATCCAATTGTTTCTACTCTTGTTTATTTCAGCAAATAGTTTTAAATTTTATTATGATCATTTTTTAAATTAATTTTTTTAATCAAAATCATTTTTCTTAAACATATAAAAGCTTGAATTTTTAAGCAATCGATTTCATTTAAAAGGAATATCATCAATGGTTCGAAAGCAGTAACCCCTAAGTGTGGAGCATTATTGGTCTCCCCGAGCAGTAGGCGCAATGTCTCTTTCATCCTCAACAGCATTTTTAGCATTCAGCAATCGTTGCCCACTATTCCCCAGTAGGGTAGCCAGCAGAGTTGGTTGATTCAGTCCCCGGCGGAATGTTTGTTCCTCAGCAGAATTTGTGTTTATTCCCCAACTGAAAATCGGTTTCCTCAGCAGTTCGCGTGGTTGCTGTAGAACTTTGGTTTCCTCACCAATCGCCATCTGATTTGCTCCCAGTCAGAGTTTCCTCTTGGTTTCTGAGCAGCTATTTGTGTTTATCCTCTGCATGGTGATCTCCCATTTGATATGGTGTGGACCTAAAATTCCCCGCAGACTCGATAACGGTTTTTCTCAGCAGATTTCTTCTTTCTCCAGCTAGGTTTGAGCCTTTGGGGTGATCTCTCTTTTCTCCAGCAAATCATCTCCCTCTTTTGTGGATTGATCGAGAATTGTATCGATGATTCAAATTTGCAACGCGAAAAACAACCGGCGGAAAAATACAGTTTACAGAGCCACCACCGACGCTATTCATCCTATGACGGAAAGGGAGCACAGGACTAACCTAAGAAAGGGAAAGGAACGGTCTTACGATCAGAGATTACAGGGTACGGGAGTCGGTTACGCAAGGAGAAGGTATTAGCACCCCTTACGTCCTCCGTACTCGACGGGATCCACGCTCAACAGATAGCTCAAAGAATAGGAAAAGGTTGCTAATAAAACTGCTCAAATAAATTGCACAAACTGAAATAATAAACAGGTGGGGGAGATGAAGGAAGCGGACTCGGCAAGATGTCGCATCCTGGGCCTACGTAGTTTGTCAGAAACAAACATCAGAGTCAACGTAGTTCGGGGAAAAGGAGACATGCTCGCTAGGACATCGCATCCTATGCCTACGTATCTTCTCTATCCAGAGTAGAATCAAAGCACTCGTAGCTCGGCTAACGCACGCCGAAACAAAACACCAAAAAGAGACGCTGAGACGTCAAAAGAAACCCTCAAAAGGAAACAGAATGCCAATACATGGACTTATATCCGACTCCTATCAACAACAAATAAAAGGAAACAGAATGCCAATACATGGACTTATATCCGACTCCTAACAACAACAAACAAAAGGAAACAGAATGCCAATACATGGACTTACATCCAACTCCAAACAATAACAAACAAAATGAAACAGAATGCCAATACATGGACTTACATCTAACTCCAAACAATAACAAACGCTAACCAGCGAACACCAAAGAAAAAGGTTAACAGAATGAACCCCAACGAAGTAACTAACTATCCATCCAGTCACCACAAATGAACCCCGAAGATGAACCCCAAATGAATAATAATCACAAATGAACCCCAATACGAACCCCAAGATGATAACCATCATCACAAATGAGCCCCAATATGAATGACCAAGTGAATGACAATCGTCATAAATGAACCCCAAGTGATACAGGTAACCCCCAAAATGTGAATCCCAAATCAATATAGGTGAACCCCAATCTGAACCCCAAGTGATGACAGAAGAAATCCTCAAGGTAATGAACATACAACACATGCCCACGCTGAACAAACGGGTTCTCACACCAAAGAAGACAAACAAAGGGTACACGCACATAAAACAACAAAGAAAGAAAAGGTTGAATCAACACAGACTCAAAAAAGAAAAGGGTGCCCGGAGAGATTGCTTACAACCTCCTGCCTACGTATCTCATATGGTATGAGAATCAGGGCGACGTAGTTCCCCTTAACAGGGGTACAACACTCTCCTAACCAGAGACCAGGGAAACAACAAACTAATAGGGAGACTAAGACTCGAGCCTAATAGTTGTCATGCCATCATAATCCCTAAGTTGAGGTCTCTAATCAGAATCCTACTTCCTCAAAAATCAATCATACAACTCCTACAGAAATGGAGATGAGAAGAGGAAAGCAGATAAACACATTAACACAAGTAAACAAGCATCACTCACTATATCCATACAAGAGGCCCAAACAAGGGGTAGGCTTTAGTCAAGAGGGGTCATATCAACCTCGACAAACAAGCCAAACTGTAAGGGGTAATCTGTAGCTCTTAACCACTAACATTAAGAGTTAGGGTGAAGCTGATCAAAATGGTAATGAGGATGAGACCTCATGCTCTTAACCCTGGCTGGGGTGAGCTCATGATAAAGAAAGCGTGGGGATCCAGAAAGAGGGACCCTATTCCACTTGACAGACACTGGACAAAGATCTTGGATTCATGTTCAGAAGCATCAGCACGTAGTGCGAGCATAATGAACGACTCACTGAATAACGGGGGATTGGCTACTAATCCCTTTTATCCGTCAATTGCCTATTCACTTAGGAGGACTTATCAAGTATCACATGCCTCATCTTGGAGGTCTTTGGCACAAATGTAAACAAGCACAAACAGAGCCTCTTAAGGAGGACTTGCCAGCAAAATGCCTGCCAAAAAGGTGACAGGACTTCCAGACTACATGGAGTAAGAAGGTAGCTACCTAAGTGGTGTATCAACCACAATCCAAAGCTCAAGCAAGAGCTAAAAGCAAGCAACTAAGGTACCTGTACAAAGGCTAACCAGTTAGTACTTCAGACATAAAATCAGAAAACAAACAGTGAAACCATCCAACTGTACACAACTCAATGAACAATGCTCAAGCACTCAAATGAGTTCAAGCCTATCAATTAGAACCCTACAAAACACAAAGAAGTCAGAACACAATCCAATTTGCATCTCAAAAAGTGAGCAACTCAACCATTAATGCTAAGTGTCCAAACCTGAAAGACAAGTCAAGGTTAGTTCATGTACAAAACACTAGTACAGAGACTAGGTCCAAAACCAAACCAAATGATCAAAAAAAAAGTCAATCTTTTGCATAAAGAAAGTCCAGACATATCACAAAATGACCTCAAAAGGACCAGCATCAATTCAAAAAGCAAAGGCATCAAATGATCCATGTAATGCAATGACCAACAAATGAGCAAAAAATGGACATCCAAATTAGAAAATCCAAATCAAAACAGAAAAGCATGCAATGGCTTTGAATTTTTTTATGCAAGTTTCTCATGTCATGAATAAGCAATGTGAAAAAAATCAAATCCAGAAGAGTTCAAATGATAGATGAACAAAAATGAACAAATTGAATGCCAAAAATGTGACACAAATTGTCACATTAATCTCCATGTGTCAAAGATAATGATAGCATATGGGAAAAAATTCAAACCAGTGCTCAAAAATTCATATCATGTGTGAAGATCAAGCATACAAAAATCCAGATCAATTGGATCAACACATAGCATTTCACAAGGCATTGAATGCAACATATCAAATTAACACAATGTCCAATAAAAAATTCACAATTAAAAAGTTAGACACAAACAAATCATGAAAATAATACTATAAAACACTAGACATTAAAACAAATCTATGAAAAAAAATTGGAGTCAAATTGGAATATTTTTCTATTTTTTATGAATTTTCAAAGATGAACAAACTATTTGAAATAATAAAAGAAAATGGAGGGAAAGAAATAATTTGAATAAACTCAGAAATAATGCCAGCCACACGATCAGGCGCGAAAACCAGATCAACAGTCCAAATTTAAACATTGAAACGCACAACTTCATTAATTGAGTCAGCAGCATGGTCAGCAATTCAAAGTACACATGGCAAAGTCAAACACACACTGTCCAATCATTCACACACGTAACAGCACAATCAGCACACACATGGAAGGCCATGCAATCAAAATGAAACGATGTGTTTCATTAATGTGTTGGCACACACATCAACGAGTCAAGGCTCACGTGGATCGTCAAAAGCATCACAACCAATGGATTGGACACGCAAGCGCACACGTGGAACACACGCAGGACAAAACCCTAAGACACATCAGACGCCGGAGCTGTAGCTCTGGTCGTCTTCTCCGATCAACCAGGCGGTGGCGCCGCCGTGGAAAAATGCAGAAATGCACAAACCATACATCAATGGAATCCTCTTGCAACGTACATCTCAAATATGCTATCAATTTTATCTAAATCATCATGCATTTTCCAGATCGAAGCAAAACATTTCTATGATCAAAACTTTAAGTTCAACATACATGTTCATTTCTGTCGCAACCTGAAAAATACAGTGCGAAAAAAACAACCGCCAAAAGGAAAAGACAGAAGAGTCGCCACCGTGCGTTATTCATCCCAAAGGAGGGAAAGGAAACGCTCGAAGTAAACCTGAAAAAGGAAAGGACAAGACGGGGTCTCGCAACCAAATCTTGGGTTCGGGAGTCGGTTATGCGAAGGGAAGGTATTAGCACCCCTACGCATCCATAGTACTCTACGGGATCCACTTTTGTAGTTCTTGTCTAAAGGGTGTGGGTTTATCTTGTGCTGTTTACCAAAAAAAAAAGGTTAAATGAAAATGACTCGCGCGGATGTCGCATCCACTGCATACGTATCTCATCTGAATATGAGAATCAGAGTCTTCGTAGCTCGGCTGACCTATGGGGTTGGGGGATGTGTGCTCGCTAAGACATCGCGTCTTATGCCTACGTATCTCATCTGGCCTGAGAATCAGAGCAAAACGTAGTTCGGCTAACTACGGGGTTATGGATTGGGTTTTGGACGAACGACGTTACTACGCAATCTACCAGATGCTCCACCTTTGGAGACTTACTCGCTTGTAGTAGAAGGAGTTAGCGTGTTGCTTTGGGTTTTAGGGTTTGGGATGCTCGAGGGAAAAAAGGCAGTCCTTGACGAAGGAACCGCGCTACCTGCAGGGATATGAATACAAAACACAAAACATGTATCTCAAAGTAAAATGCGACCAAGTGGCTCAAACGTTGCCTCCTATCGAGGTCTTCCAGCTAGGAAAGCAGTAAAATGCGGGAAAAATGTAAAAGTACCACGCGGATAAAGTTCCGAAGTAACAGCAATTAGAGGAATGGGAAACCCTGAGATCCTTCCAAGCTACTGCCATCAAAGAAAAGTGAGTCAGTACAGGTAATCGGAATGAACCTCCAGGGGTTATCCCACAAATAAAGTGGGAAACCACGCAAGTTATCCCTGCAAAAGTCATGTGAGCCCTCACAAAAACTCAACAAAAGGGTTAGTGAAACACCATAAGCATTTTTTTTCATGAATAACAGTATGGTTTCAGAAACCTCAAACCCTGTGGCGTACACTCAAAAATTAAACGGTTAAACATTCAAGGCATTGTTTATACATTCATATACATATTAAACCCATGGGTGAAAAACCTAATGAAATTCATCCATCATACCTCATACATTCAGAGTATTCAACTTCAAAGCAAAAGGTAATGGGAATAAAGGCAAACCTGATTGGAGAGCTTGATTGAAATTGAGTTGCACCCGTGAGGTTTACAAAACAATCTTCAGGGTTTATGTGAGGCAGAGGCGATTCTGTGTAGCTGAGTTCCCTTCGGGGTTTGGAGGCTGCTCTGAACTCCGTTAGGTCTTCTCTCACTATCTTTTTCCTCAAGGTTTTGTTCCAAGGAAACCTCAGAGTATTTTGCTTCTCTTCTTTCTTCTCCTCTTCTGTGTTCTCTCAAGTGAAGCCTTGGTATTTATAGACTGAATTTCATGGTTTTGTGGGCTCAAATGAGAGAGACCCAAGTCCAAAATTTTTTATTATATTTTATTTATTTAATTATTTAATTAATTAATTAATTAATTAAATTTTTTTTTTTTTTTTTTTTGTTTTTTTTTTTTTTCGTTCGTTCGTTTTTTTTTTTTTTTTTTTTTTTTTTTTTGGATCTAATTCTGATTGACATGATGAAATGCAATATGAAATGCATGAATGAGGAGGGCAAATTTTGGGGTGTTAGAGCTGCCCCTATTCAATCATCAGCTAACCCGAGTAGGATGAAAGCGAACAGCTTATCAGACAAACGGGGTGAGCTGTGATTGAATACCAAAGATAGACCGAAAATTTGCGCTCCGAGAACACCACAAAAACGCGGAAATACACCGCGCTGTTTATTTTTCTTCCGATCCTCTGGCTGGATCTGAATCAGTCTTCTGGCTTAATCTGGAGTGTCGATCCTCTAGCTTAATATGGAGTTTCGATCCTCTGGCTGAACCTATACTCAATTTAGTCCTCTGGTTGGATATTAATTTTGATCCTCGGGCTGGATACGATTTTGATCTTCTGGTTAGATCTTCTTCGATCTTCTGGCTAGATTTCCTTCGTTTCGATTCTCTGGCTGAATCTATTTCCTTTGATTCTCTGGCTGAATCCATTTTCGGTCTTCGGGCTAGACCTGACTTTGTTCTTCTGGCTAGATCTGGAGTGTTGATCCTCTGGCTGAATCTGAATTTAATTTGATTCTCTGGCTGAATCTACTTCGATCTTTTTGCTAGATCTGAATTGTTTCGATTCTCTGGCTGAATCTATTTCCGGTCTTCGGACTAGACCTGACTTCGATCTTCTGGCTAGATCTGGATTGTTTTGATGATAAATTCCCATCATTAGGATCCCGCATCTGAGGCATGCGCTGGTTGACCCTCTTTTGAAATCTACACCCAACCTTCATATTAGATATGCAGCTTCGAGCATATTCCACTTTTGGGCTTCGTACATATTCTTCAGGCTAGAACATGTTGTAACGACTCCTCAATTAGACTTGCTGGGGAAATAAAGCTTGTAGGCGACTTCACTGGGGAATCTTCAAATTGAGCCTCATGCTGACTCTTGGGAAAACGATTCTCAGGCTGAATCTTCAAAAATGACCCTCATGCTGGATCACGGGAAAACGATTCTCAGGCTGAATCTTCAAAAAGTGACCCTCATGCTGGATCACGGGAAAACGATTCTCAGGCTGAATCTTCAAAATGACCCTCAGGCTGGATCACTCACGCTTGATCCTCTGGCTGGATCTCATGACCTTGGTTGTAAGGTAATTCTTCAGTCTGCTTGGAAGAACCTGTTTATCAGCTTATGTGTATGCTTGATATGATATGCATGCGAATGCAAATGCTATGCATGGTGTAAAAGAAATCTGCTTGGGGAAGCAAACTCCGGTAGGGACCAGATCGCTGTATCAATCCTTGAATGCTCTATGGGGAATAATCCGTCTGCCGGGACCAATGAGCCACCAAAAATAAATTGGCTGCTTGAAAAGTCGACCTTGCGGGGGGAGTATCAACTATGGAAACTTTTCTCGGCGAGGCTCTGTGAGGAGAGTCTGTGGGGAAAACACTTCCTGGGGAAATGTCGTAGGAAACGACCTTTGTTGGGGATATGAACTTGCTAATCGTCCTCAAGTTGGGGATTAACAAATCTGTTAAAAATAATCTGCTGGGGAATGAGATGAACACTGGGAACACCACCCTCTTGTCCGTTGGGTATGCAACCACTCCGTTGTTGCTAGGAAGATACAGTCTGACACCGTCAACTCCGCTGGGGATATATAGTCTGGATACTGTCAACTCTACTGGGGATAGACAGTCTGGATACTGTCAACTCTGTTGGGGAACATGCTCTGTTGAGGAGAGACTTTGTCAACCGCTTGGGGATGAGGATTCATGACTTGGCATTCGGTTCCTGTGACCTGCAACCAAAAATACACGTATGCCTCGGGGGAATTACTCGGTTTGAATTCACCGTACGGGATTAAGCACATTCAAAGCAATTTTAAATGTTTTCCTGTGCAAATCATCTGCAAAAGCCACCATTATGTTCATATGCAATATGTTTTATCAAAAATTCGGACATTTTTGCAAACAAACTGATAAATGAAAAATAAAGAGGCTCTTTAACTGAATTATTCGACTCTTACTGGGGAGAAAATTTGTGCCAGGAATAGGCGAGGGCATCAAGAAGCTGATCCCTGAAAAGAGGTGATCGCTATAAAAAGAGAACTATCCTAATGACAATGTGGAAACGGGGTCCCACTGAGTTTCGACTTTGCTATGGTTCGTATGTCCTCAAGACGCTCTGCTCATCTTGCTTTCTGAAGTGGATGATTAGTCGATCTTTAACCTTCGAAGATTGCCGGATTGAATGAAACGGTGATATAACACTGATGAACTCAGATCATAGTCATTCGCTTATTCCCTAACTTTTGCCTGGATCGCCCCCTTTTCGGGTTTTCAATCCACCGGGATACCCATTTTTGCCTGAGCCGCCCTTTTGGGTTTTCGACTCACCGGGTGTACTCTTTTTTTATATCCCTAATTTTTGCGCGAACCTCTTTATTCTTATTTTTGGTTCGTCGGGATGCCCCTTTTTTGCCTGGACTATTCTTTTTACTGTCCAACGGGTCTATTTTATGCGAAGTATTTTTTTAACTGCGTCTGAGTTAATAGGGGACGGGAATCCTTCGCCCTCCATGGTTGTTAGCGTCAAAGCTCCGCCATAGAAAATCTTTTTAACCACGTGCGGACCCTCCTAGTTCGGTGTCCATTTGCCCCTGTGATCTGTGTTGGGAGGAAAAAATATTTTGAGTACCAATTCACCGACTTGATACCCCCGAGAGCGCACTTTCTGACCAAATGCTTTCTTCATTCGTCTCTGACCGAGATACGTCAATTCTTGGTACGTAGTTCCAGCATAGCACCATTTCCCATTGGTTTGATTGATGACCAAAGCTGAGTCCCCGTATACATCCATGGATTTAATATGTATTTTGACGGCTTCCTCAAGTCTTAGGATACAAGCTTCGTATTCGGCTTCATTGTTGGTGCAGGGAAAAGTTATTCTGGCACCAAATGGCATATGAACCCCCTTCCGATGTGATCAACACTATACCAACTTCGCGACCATTGACGTGGACCGCCCCATCAAACATCATAACCCATTTGGATTCAGGGTCAGGCCCCTCCTCCGGGAGTGGTTCCTCTCAATCTTTCGATTTGAGAAACATGATCTCCTCATCAAGAAAGTCAAACCTCATAGGTTGGTAATCATCAATCGGTTGCTCTGCAAGATAGTCTGACAAGACACTTCCCTTGATGGCTTTTTGTGAAGTGTATTGGATGTCATACTCTGTCAGTATCATTTGTCACCTAGTAACTTTTCCGGTAAGTGTTGGCTTTTCAAAAATATACTTGACTGAATCCATTTTTGATATCAATAAAGTCGTGTGAGTCAACATATAATGTCTTAGTCGGCGAGCAGCCCATGCCAAAGCGCGGCAAGTTTTCTCGAGCAATGAGTATCTTTGTTCACAGTCGGTAAACTTTTGCTAAGGTAGTATATTGCATGCTCTTTTCGACCTGACTCGTCATGTTGACCGAGCACACAACCCACTGACCTTTCTAACACAGTCAAGTACATGATCAACGGTCTTTCCTCTCGGCCTGATAAGGTGTAATAGCTCGGTCCTCCTGTTTCAACAATCTGGCTAACCCTTCAGGCAATTCACAATCTTCCTCAGCCCCTTCTTCGGCTTGATAGATAGGATTGTCGAAGTCATACTTGGCCATAGCAGTGTCGTTAGCAGTGAGATCCGGGTGGTCGGCTCTGCATGATGAAGGATCATGCTTTACCTTAGAATGAGAGATTTTTTTTTTTGAAAGAAAGGAAAAACGAAAAAAGAAACATTGCCATTTTTTTTGTAAAAAGTAAAAAAACTGAAAGAAAGAGAACACAAAATTGTTTGCAAAAGCCGTCCTTTATTGATGATAAAAATAATTGTGAAACGTAACTAAATGGATGGCCCTACAAATGAGCCGTTACACCTTGGGCAAAGTGTAAGACTTTATTATGCATGTAATAAAGGAAAACAATAAAAATCACTCTTTCAGTAGAGTAACCCAGACGGTTTTTTCAGACGACCAATTGTCGAGCTTTTCTCCCGGGACACACGGGCGAATCCAGCTATCTAAGTCACAGTCGCTGTCAGCCTTGTCTTCATCTGCAGCATTGACGATGTGGGGAGAAACCAAACCCCCGCTGGAGAGAGTACCGGTTTCATTCTTCTGATATCCCATAGCATACCCCAATCCAAACTTGTCTTCTTTGATGACTGGCTCCACAAATTTGCCCCAGCCTTAGGCATTACCAGCTTCAACCACTTCGACAGCATTAATCCCCTGCCCGCCGTGAGCCGGAATCGGGTTCTGGATAACATTAGGCACCGGAGCAAAATTGATAGCCTGGGCATCTCTCAAATCTTGTACCTTTAATTGGAGAGCCTTGCAATTATCTGTAGTATGGCCAGGTGCGTTGGAGAGAAAAGCACATCTGGCGTTGACATCATAACCTCTAGGCAAATTATTGGGATCGATTGGTGGAGCCAGAGTTCTTAACGTAACCAGATTCATGTCAATCAGCTTGGGAAGTAATACTGAATAAGGCATTGGGATTGGCTCGATGACCCGGTCCGTTTGCCTTGGATGTTGTTGATAGTGTCTCTGCTGACCCGGATTACCTCCTTGTTGTTGATTGTTGTACCTGGGTTGTTGTTGCGGATGATATTGCGGTTGAGGAACAGGTGTTGGAATAGTGACTGCGGCCACTTGATCTTGATAATAATTAGGGCGTCCTCTACCCCTGCCTCTGCCGGTATACACAGCGCTTGTCTCGCCTTCTTTTCTTCGCTGACCGTTACCAGCAAACGGTCTCTTGGGACCTGATGAGTTGGAAGCACTATTGTCTTGAATTCGGCCCATCTTCAACAGACTCTCGATTCTTTCTCCAGCAATTACTATCTCTGCAAAGCTGATTGACGGGCAAGCAATCAATCTCTCATTATAATTGCCTTGAAGAGTGTTCATGAACATGTCCGCCATCTCCCTTTCAGACATAGGGGGTTGGACGGACGCAGCAATCTGTCTCCAACGCTGAGCATACTCTCTAAAGGTTTCCTTGGCAGTCTGAGACATACCTTGCAACAAGGTCCGATTTGGAGCCATGTCCAAGTTGTATTGATATTGCTTGATAAAAGCCTCTGCCAAGTCTTTCCAGCTCTTGATGGTAGTACGAGACAAATGAGAATACCATTCACGAGAAGCTCCAGTTAGACTGTCTTCAAAATAGTACATCCACAGCTTTTCATCTTCCGTGTGAGCTCCCAACCTTCCCAGATAAGATTGGAGATGAGTGTGTGGGCAAGAAGCCCCGTTGTATTTCTCAAAAGTAGGGGGTTTGAACTTGTGAGGAATCCTTACTCCCTGAACCAGACCAAGATTTGTGACATCAAAGCCTAAGGAATTTTGAGACTCCAAAGATTTGAGCTTCTCAGCAAGCTCATCCATACGGCGAGTGGTCTCGAGGGCTTCGTCGTGCAAAGAAAATTGATCATACTGACAATCTTCAGTGACGGGGTGCCCGTTAATCCGAATTCCTTGATTCACATTGTACCTTCCGCCAATATCATTTCCAACATTCCCTGTGTTGCCAACATTACCCGGGTTTCCATCAGCATTTGCGTTACCCGCGTTACCAGTGTTCCCAGGGTTATCAGCGTTCCCAGGGTTACCAGGGTTTCCCTCAGCATTTGGTATTTCCACCTCTGGATCGGGCCTCGGTTGCTCAACCAATTCCTTCAGCTTCGCCTGGCCTTCTGCCATACCAGTCATCAATGTCATGAACTGATCCATCCTTTCACGCATATTGGCCAACTCTTTCTGTACTTGGTCCATCGCTAGTCGTGGACGGTTTTCCTTTGTCGGGTATCTGTGAACTTGCTTGGGACCAATAACTGCCTGATACAGGGAACAAACATTAGACACTGCGGTGACACCTGCAAAACAGACAAGGGTTAATATGCATGGTATGCGATGCACTACTTGTTCAGTTTTTAAGGCACCCCCGTTTTGAAAGGGAATACCCTGCAAATGAATAAGCATGAGATGTTGGATGCAAATATGCAGATGATGTTATGCAATGCAAAGGCATGTCAATCAGAATTGATGGACCCGCTTGAACATCTGTCAGGTTGCACTGTCTGGAGAGAAATTAAGAGCACACCAAACAAAGGTCATGGGATGGATCATGTTATCCTTAATATCAACCACCCATTTTGGTGGATTATGGTTTACACCTTATCAACACCCGAGTTTCATTGATATTAAGGATACCTGATCGGATTAACCATGAATCAAGGGTTTGTTGCAAGTCACGAGCATGGAGTTTAGGTTAAGAACCACCCAAAAGGAGTGTACTAAGGTTTAAACCTGCCAAACATGTTCTACAAAAGGTTCCCATAGTCATAATCCCATCTTTCGGATATTATCAGAGGAACGACTACTCGTATTCCAACAATATTCTCAAGAGAGACTCTTATGAGTGTAGTATCGCGTAACAATCGTATCAAATCTCACACTTGAACGACTTTCGCACTACGTCCTACGAATAGGCCAAGATGGGTTTGATAAACTAAGGTCCTCGGCTTCTTAGGTCTATATTGGAACAAGTAATGTCTAACCACAACTTACTTGTGTGACATTATTGATCTCAACATGACCTCCACCAAGTGAATGGGCTTGCAAGTCGACTCGCTAAGGAATAACTCCACACAAGTCGACAGGACTATGCCATTCTCCTATCCTAAGTGCACTCGAGCTCGGGTATAAAACTCATCTCACAAAGATCACCAAGCAGCCATAGCCAGCCAACAGATATAGCAATGATATGTACACAATGCAATAAGGTAAAGCAGGTAAATAAATAACTGTACAAAAGCATGAACACCCAACAAACAAACAAACTACAAAAGCTAGGAGGGACTCGCTTAGGGAAACCGGGTCCCCAGTGGAGTCGCCAGCTGTCGCAACCTGAAAAATACAGTGCGAAAAAAAACAACCGGCGAAAGGAAAAGACAGAAGAGTCGCCACCGTGCATTATTCATCCCAAAGGAGGGAAAGGAAACGCTCGAAGTAAACCTGAAAAAGGAAAGGACAAGACGGGGTCTCGCAACCAAATCTTGGGTTCGGGAGTCGGTTATGCGAAGGGAAGGTATTAGCACCCCTACGCATCCGTAGTACTCTACGGGATCCACTTTTGTAGTTCTTGTCTAAAGGGTGTGGGTTTATCTTGTGCTGTTTACCAAAAAAAAAAAGGTTAAATGAAAATGACTCGCGCGGATGTCGCATCCACTGCATACGTATCTCATCTGAATATGACAATCAGAGTCTTCGTAGCTCGGCTGACCTATGGGTTGGGGGATGTGTGCTCGCTAAGACATCGCGTCTTATGCCTACGTATCTCATCTGGCCTGAGAATCAGAGCAAAACGTAGTTCGGCTAACTACGGGGTTATGGATTGGGTTTTGGACGAACGACGTTACTACGCAATCTACCAGATGCTCGACCTTTGGAGACTTACTCGCCTGTAGTAGAAGGAGTTAGCGTGTTGCTTTGGGTTTTAGGGTTTGGGATGCTCGAGGGAAAAAAGGCAGTTCTTGACGAAGGAACCGCGCTACCTGCAGGGATATGAATACAAAACACAAAACATGTATCTTAAAGTAAAATGCCACCAAGGGGCTCAAACGTTGCCTCCTATCGAGGTCTTCCAGCTAGGAAAGCAGTAAAATGCGGGAAAAATGTAAAAGTACCACGCGGATAAAGATCCGAAGTAACAGCAATTAGAGGAATGGGAAACCCTGAGATCCTTCCAAGCTAATGCCATCAAAGAAAAGTGAGTCAGTAGAGGTAATCGGAATGAACCTCCAGGGGTTATCCCACAAATAAAGTGGGAAACCACGCAAGTTATCCCTGCAAAAGTCATGTGAGCCGTCACAAAAACTCAACAAAAGGGTTAGTGAAACACCATAAGCATTTTTTTTTCATGAATAAAAGTATGGTTTCAGAAACCTCAAACCCTGTGGCATACACTCAAAAATTAAACGGTTAAACATTCAAGGCATTGTTTATACATTCATATACATATTAAACCCATGGGCGAAAAACCTAATGAAATTCATCCATCATACCTCATACATTCAGAGTATTCAACTTCAAAGCAAAAGGTAATGGGAATAAAGGCAAACCTGATTGGAAAGCTTGATTGAAATTGAGTTGCACCCGTGAGGTTTACAAAACAATCTTCAGGGTTTATGTGAGGCAGAGGCGATTCTGTGTAGCTGAGTTCCCTTCGGGGTTTGGAGGCTGCTCTGAACTCCGTTAGGTCTTCTCTCACTATCTTTTTCCTCAGGGTTTTGTTCCAAGGAAACCTCAGAGTATTTTGCTTCTCTTCTTTCTTCTCCTCTTCTGTGTTCTCTCAAGTGAAGCCTTGGTATTTATAGACTGAATTTCATGGTTTTGTGGGCTCAAATGAGAGAGACCCAAGTCCAAAATTTTTTATTATATTTTATTTATTTAATTATTTTATTAATTAATTAATTAATTAAATTTTTTTTTTTATTTTTTTTTTTTGTATTTTTTTTTTTTTTTTTCGTTCGTTCGTTTTTTTTTTTTTTTTTTTTTGGATCTAATTCTGATTGACATGATGAAATGCAATATGAAATGCTAAATGAATGCATGAATGAGGAGGGCAAATTTTGGGGTGTTACAATTTCTCAACCAAATCAAGATCTAAACACATCTACATGCTCAACTAAGTGAGATCTACACAATCATAACAAGAAAACAGCAAAAGGAGAGGATCAATTTTCAACTTACTTGAAATGGAAGCTTCTGAAATTGTGCTCTCAAGTGTTCTACAGCTCCAGATCAACTCTACTTTACTCCTCTTGAAGCTTTGAGCAAAAAGATTTGGATGAAAACTCTTGAATCTACCTCAACCTTCAAATCCGATCCACATGGAAATGTACATGAACTGCATGAAACCTAGCTGAATTGCTTCAAGTAAGGGATGGATCTTGCTCAGTGAAGCTTCATGATCAAGAATATGCAAGAATTCTTTGTGTTTGTGTGAAGATCAAAGCAAATCGAAGAGAGAGAAAAATGGAGGGAATTCTTGAATTTGGATCTGAAAATTCTGTTATGGCAGTTATGGCTTAGGGTTTGGCTTTTATATGGCATGCTAATCACACTGAAAATCCAATTAGGCCTTGGTTAATCATGAAAAGTGAAGATTGGATCAATTTGCAAAAATGCAAAAGTGAGCTAGCATGGCCATGCTACACATGAACAATACTCATGCAAGGCTTGAATTCACTTAAAATCAACCAATAATCATGATGGAATGGTTATTTTGTTTTTATCATAAGCCAATTTTGAATTGTAGAAATTCCCTCCAAAATGATCACTTGAGGAAAGATGATCATACACACTTTTCCATGCATGGCAAGGCTTGTTTTGAGAAGTATTGGTCATGAGGAGTATTTTGCAAAAAGAGTGGACCAAATTGGAGCTTTGTAGGAAAAGTTATGTCACTTTGAATTTCCATGCACACCTTGTGATCATTTGGCCATAACTTCTTAACCATTCATCATATGGACATAAATTATGGCTTTTTAGAAAGGGGAGACAAATATATACAACTTTTATGTTCACCAAAAATCCATTTGAAGCTTCTTTGATGTTGATAACTCAAGTTGAAAGTGGACTAAAAACTTGCCATTTTTGGAAACTTGAAATTACAGGTCATTTTCCATTTTTGGAGACTTTTGCCATGACTTCAAAATCTTCAAGATAGATGTTTAGAATGAAAAATGAACCTCTTTTGAACATGATTGAGGTGTCTCAACTCATTTCCCCACCTCATAGCCCTCAGTTGACTTTTTGGTCCATAGATGACCTTAAAATGCCTTGATCCACTTGAGCCTCTACCACTTGGGGAAATTGCTCAAAAATGAAACCCTAGATCATGTGAGCTCCTCATAACAATCATGTGATCCTCACCCCCATCAAATACCTCATCTCTTTGAGAAACCCTAGTTGGAAGAATGGCATTGATTAGGGTTGACTAGAGGTCACAACCCTAATTCAGAGGAACTTGAGAATGAATAATGAAACCCTTGATGATGAAAGAACCATGATGATGGTGATATATCCTTGCAAACAAGATAATGCTCAAGACCTTTGAAGAATCAAGAAACCCTAATTGAAGCCCATGCCCTCAGATGGTTGATAATCAATTCATAGAGACCCTCATGCTTGAATCATGTAACTTCTCCATCTTTTGAAAAGACTTTGGAGGATGACATTCTTATTCCCATATGATATGCAAAATGCAATGCCTAATTCTCTACACTATGAAATGCAATGTGTCAAACTAGTCTCAAGAAGAGGAGGGCAAATTTTTAGGTGTTACACATATACATATACATGTAAATATATACTCATATATTTCATCATCATTTTTGTTGATTCACTAATGAGATTCTTACTCTCCGTTATGGCGGTACTTTATCCCCATACAAGTTTGATGTTTGTCCTCCCTCCATTGTAGAGTGTCATCCCCTTAAGCAGAAAGACTTTAACCTTTCTCCTCTCCCCACTGAGTTGTTTCCTCATGGATAATTATTATTTCAGTTTCCTCCCCAGTTGATTATCTGGATGGAATCACTCCCTTTGAGTTATATCCTTATTGGGTTGAGTCTTGATTGACCTTTTCTTTCTAGATCTTACCTAGATAGATCCTTTGGGTCCCCTAAGAGTTTATTACCCAGTAACTGGTAATATTCTTCTTAGTTTGCAGTTTGCTACTTCTTGCCCAATACCCGGCAAAAGTACCCCTGTTTTCTCCGTAGTGGATTCCCCAGTGGATTCATGTTTTAATGATTCCCCAAGAAGTATATCCTCGATATGTTCATCCTAACCGATGACGGATATTTTCTTCCCCTTTTTTGAGTTTATCCTTGATATGCTCATCCTAACCGGTTACGAATATTCTCATCTTTGGTATTCTACCCAGTAAAAGGGTAGTTATAATCCCTATTTTCATTCCCTAGAGAGTTAATCCTTGATATGTTCATCCTAACCGATGATGGGTTCCTTCTCTTTGCGGTCTTCTACTCAGTAACCGGTAGTTGTAAATCCTGCTTTTCATTCCCCTTTGTAGAGTTTATCCTTGATATGTTCATCCTAACCGGTGACGGGTACTCTCTCTTGTGGTATTCTATCTAGTAACTGATAGATGTAATTCCTATTCCTTCCTCACAGAGTCTATCCTTGATATGTTCATCCTAATCGATGACGAATTTTCTCCTTGATGGTATTCTATCCAGCATCCGATAGATGTAATTCCTACTTTTTTTTCAGTGAGTATATCCTTGATATGTTCATCCTGACCGATGACAGATATCCTCCTTAACATTCCCAGGCAAGTCTATCCTTGATATGTTCATCTTAACTGAAAATAAAAGAAAATAGAATAAATGGAAAAAACTAGCGCCACAGGATGAAGCTCATTAATTGACGTGGCATGGATGGATGGTTCAGATCATGAGGAACACCGCATGTCCAAGTCAAACGTGCCAGATCCAATGGCCAGGAGACAAGACACATAGTGGTGGTGGTGGAAACCACCATCTTCTTCGGCGAGTCAACAGAATCCGGCCACCAGTTGCAGAGAAAAAAAAAGTTTAATGAAAATGGAAAACGAGGACATGGAAATGAAGCTCGTGTGATGGAGACCATCACTGTATCCATGAATCTTCCTCACTCTTCATTTATTGAGAGAAATGTGAAGGAGAAGATCATGGTGTTCAAACTGAAAGTTCATGAAATGGAAAATTGAAAGCATCACAAGCTTGCCTCAAGTGTGAGGACTTCAGAAAACCACACTAACACAAGAATACTACATTGAATTGTGAGTTCTAGATCCAAAAAGTTTGAATGTATACCTATGAATTGAATCACCTTTGGCCATGAAACCTCCAAGTTCTTTGCTCCTCTTTGATCTATGGATGTAGTGGAAGTGAAAGGCTAAGGAATTAGGCTTTGAAGATCAGCTAATGATTCTGAATTTCAAGCTCGAAAGTGAGAAAAATTTCTGAAAAATTCCTTTGGTATGGTTATGGTTTCAATGCTGCAGCAATTCAGATCTCCAAAAGGTTGATGAATGAATGAGAGGGAATGGTTATTTATAGCTGAAGATGGTTGTGCATCACACTTCCCTCGTGTGCATGGCAATTTGAATTTTGGTTGCATGGGCCTGTGCAAGCGTGTAGCAGGCCCAATGATGGTTGCAAAAGCTAGCTGAGATCATGTAGAGAGCAAATGGTCATGTGCATTGGACTGAACAAGCTTGCAAATCAAATTATAACGTGAAATATCCAAAATGCACATAAATAGAAATGAATTCGAAACTCCCACATGGTAGGTCCAAATAAGTAATGTGAGTAATGGTTGGAAAGCCCTTGAAATAAGGAACAAGAGTCATGTTGGGAAAAAATTCATTTGGCATGCGAAAACTAATGAAAACTGGCCTGGAAAGTCCAAGTACAAAACATGTTTAAGACATTTTGAAAAATTTCACCCAAAAGCAAGCTTAATCAAGCCCATCTGTTTTCATGATCAATGCTTCAAATGGAAAAACCTCCAACATAAAAGTTGTATATATTTTCAAGATGATCAATTTAGACTCAAAGTTTGCATCATTTGGATTTTATATGACAAAGTTATGGGCATTTGATGTAGGGTACTTTTTCAAATTCAATGAATTAGGTCCAAGATGACCTATAATGTTTTGCATTATCACATGTATTTCTTTTAATATTGTGAAATTTTGTCCAATATAACATTTGAATTAGACATCTCAATATTTCCAATTAATTTGATCTCATCTCAAAATAATAAAAATTAAGGAGGTTATGCCCTTGGTAAGTTGACCCAAAATTAGGGTTTCAGTCAAAATGACCTATAATGTTTTGAAATGAATGATGACCTTCAATGTTTCAAATGGATTTTTTATGAACATGAAAGTTGTTATTCGGGTTCTTAGGAACATTTTTATTCTTGGGGTCATCTTCATTTGACAAACAAATCAAAAGTTATATATCAGTGATCCTCAGTTTAGTCAGATGACTTTGACTGGTCAACTTTTGAAGGCCAAACTTCCAATCTTGATGAATGAATGATTGAGGGGCCTCAAATAGGATCATATATGCATAAAATGATGAATTAAAGAACTTCCCTTGATTAAATTTGATCAGAGAATGAGATTGCTTCATGGGCAAGGCATAGTCAAAGCATAGTGAAATTAGGGTTTCCTTGGGAAACAATCCTCAAGCCCTTTAGGTTATCTTGATCAAATTGGAAAATTTAGATACTTGGGAGACATATATGATGATTAGGAACTTTGTGTACCATTGTCATGTCATCTTCATCTAGCCATTTCATTGAGCTTAGGAGCCTCCTAGGAGCATTGGGGCACATGATCACTTGAGCTTCAAAACAAAAAGAGTTTGTGACATATTTTTGTGCTTTTGGTAAGTAATCAAATAATAAAAGCAATAATATACAATACAAGCATGCTTGTTGATCTCAAACCACTCACACAAGTCCCAACCCTAGGGTTAAGGAGCCAAACATGCTATGATCCTTGAGGCAATGCACTCGTGCAATAACATGATGCCATGAGGGATCTTAGGGTCAAAATTAGGGTCTTACACCTGCATCATTGGTGGAAATCAAAGTTCAAATGATCGCATAACATTGCCTTTCCATTCAAGCTTCATTCCAACCTCATATCAGATACATTTGGACCTAATTGGATTGCTTCATGGGTCTGTACACGCCCATGCAAGCTTGTGCATGACATTGCCAAATTTGGAAGAAAATTCAAGTGTGCAAATAAAACTTCCAAATTCTATAAATATGGACCCTCTGAGCTTATTTGAAGGGATCCTTGCGCGCTAGTTTTGCCCCCTCTCTTCAAACCCTCACAATTCAAACAAAAACTTGATAATTTTCAGTTGAAAATTGAGTTTGAATCTCACTGTTTGGAGATTAAAAAACTCAAGGATCCAAAGCTTCTTTCCATCCCTAATCCACACTTCAAGTCATTGGAGCAAGATCGAACAAGAATTGAAGCAAGGAAGAGCAAGTTCTGCACAACATTCAAGGTATTTTCCAGAAATTTTCTTCTCTTCGATTCTAACTCAATTCTCATTAATTCTCTTGGATGTTTGGTTGTCTGAAGTCCTACCTGTCGTACCCCAAATTTTGCCCACACTTCATATGCTTTCTAGTGTCACTTTATTTTGAATAAATGGAATTGCACAATTGGTAAGAGAGCATGTATAAGGCTTGTAAGCACAATGACACGGGTTCAATTCCAACTTTTTTGTCATATTTTTGGCATCATTTATTAACAGATATTTTAAATAATAATTAATTTTTTTATTTGTTTATTTTTATCCAAAATAGAAAAATAATTAAAAAAAATTTAAAAAATAAAATAGTAATAAATAAATAAAAGAAATCAACAAAATATTATAATTCCTATTATTACTATTATTAATGTGAATAGTTATTGTTATTATTAATTGAAATGAATATATTTATTATTTAGAATTATTTGTATTAGTTAATGGCTTACTAGTAATAACATATTAAGTTTCATTAGTTTATTATTATCGTTATAGTAGTATTATTATTAATGTGAATAGCAATCATAAAACCTTTTTAGTATCCAAAAATGAATTTATAAAATGAATTTTGTTAATTATTTAGTAACTAATTTATCAAAATAAAAAAATTATGAATCATTATTAATTATTATGGAATTCCTTCTTATGCTATTACCATTATTACTACATATTATAATATCCCATCAAAAAAAACTATGAGTCATCACACCTTTCTTAGACCAATTCTTTCCAAAACAGATTACACTATTTATTCACTCATAATCAACACCATCAAAATCAATATCTAAGTTATTTTCCAAAATAAAATAGCAAGAATCAAATAAGATCATCAGCTTTAAATCTCACTCACCATTTTGCGGAACTGTTTTTTAATTACAAAATTTATCTTTTATATTAATTAGGTTATTTTTAATCTAAAAATCTATTTATTTTATTTTATTATATTTTATTTTAATTTTCGATTTTTTTAATTATTGTTAATCAAAAATAAATAAAATTTGTATTTTTTAATTATTTTTTCAATTTTTGAATTTTTTATCTAAAAATAAAAATTTTATTGTTTTTTTCTTCAAACTTTTATTTAATTTAATTATTATCATATGATTTATTTTAACATATTTTTAATACAAAAACTAAAAAAAAATCTAAATAAACATCAAAATCTTTTTTGTTATTATAAATACATTGCTATTATTATTATTATCAATTATTATTCTTATTTATAAGTAAAATTCAGAAAATGTTTTTTGAGGATATCATTAATATCTTTATTATTAGTATTGATCCTTTTAATTATTAGTGATTTACTATCATCAATTATCCATATTATTATCATCAAACATTAAATAAAAAAATATCATATTTTATCATTTAATTAAAAGTATTAATTTTTTCATTAAAATTATGATTTTATGCCTAAATTCTCAAAATATCGTAAAATAAAAAAAAAATTGGAAATATTTTGTTTATATTTTATTTTAGGATAGTAATTCAATTTCATTTAACATTTCATTTTAGGAGAGTAATTTAAATTGTTTTTTAATATAAAAAAATATACAAAAAAACATTAAAAGATTTTGTTCCTTTTAAATTATTCCATAATATTTTTATATCTTAATTTTTATTTTGGAAATAATCAACATTACTAGTTTCTAAAGCTAAAAATATGAGTTTATTTCTTAACTTTCGGTTTTTCTTTTTAGATAATTTTTAAAAATTATTATTTTGTACTTTTATATATTATTAGTAAAACAAAAATCAGAAAAATGTGTCATTAATTTGATTGACTTCATTTTTAGCATGTTTTAAATATAAATATAGAACTTTAGGAAATTTCAATTTAATTAATAAAAATAATTGAAATTCAAATCAAATGAAATATGCTTTTTCTGGACTTTTGGATTGTTTTAATTAATTGTTTGAATAAAATTAATTTGTTTCCTTCTTAATTTAACCTAATTTTTTCTATAAATAGTACTTAGTTTACACTTTTCAGTCATCCACAATTTATAAACCCAGTCCCTAAAAGTTCTTGCTCTTCACACTGAAGAACAAGAACATCAAAACCCTAAAGCCTCCACCATCATCACCAATCTTTTTGAAATGGGAAGAGTAAAATAAGGGAAATAACGAGAAGGTCAAAAGCACGAACTGGTTCCTCAACTTATACACATGCTTTGGAAGATTTGGATCTGTAAACCCTTTAGGTTGTTTAACATACACTTTCTCATTTAAGTAACCTTTCAAGAAGGCACTTTTTACATCCATTTGAAATAGTTTAAACTTCAGAATACATGCCACTCCAAGCAATAGTCTAATGGACTCAAGGTGAGCTACAGGGGCAAATGTTACATCAAAATCAACTCCTTCAACTTGAGTGTATCCTTGTGCTACTAATCTTGCTTTATTTTTAGTAACCACCCCTTGTTCATCAGATTTATTTTTGTAAACCCACTTTGTTCCAATAACATTTATTCCTTCAGGTCTTGGAACCAGTTCCCATACTTCATTTCTCTTGAATTGGCCTAACTCTTCCTGCATGGCATTGATCCAGAATTCATCAGTTAAGGCTTCTTCCAGCATTATTGGACCTACTAATGTCAGATGAGATGTTCTTGACATTAGACTTAGACCTTACATCCATCTTTTTCAGAAGTTTGTTGAATGTCTTCCCAGTAATGCTACATCATTTGCCAGATCTTCATCAGTATCTTGACCACTTTCTTCCTCTTTATCTTTAGTGTTTGACATGAAGGCTATGCTTTTGACTTTCTTTTCAGATCCATCACACATTCCCAACTCAAATGTTTGGAGGGATCCAATTAGCTCATCCACTCTCATATTGGAAATGTCTTGAGACTCTTCTATGGTTGTCACTTTTATGGAAAATCTCTTAGGAAGTGACTTGAGTATTTTCCTCACTAGTTTTTCATCTGACATCTTCATACCCAGGGCTCCTGAGGAATTACCAATTTCAAGGATATTCATTTGAAAGTCATGAATGTTTTCATCTTCTTTCATCCTTAAATTTTCAAACTAGGTAGTGAGCAGCTGCAATCTAGACATCTTCACTCTAGAGGTGCCTTCATGAGTGGTTTTGAGAATATTCCAAGCATCTTTAGCCACCTCACAGTTGTTCACCAATCTGAAGATGTTCTTGTCAACCCCATTGAATATAGCATTCAATGCTTTAGAGTTTCCAAGGGCCAGATCATCCTCCTCCTTGGTCCATTGTTCCTCAGCCTTCTTCTCAGTTGTAGCTTCTCCTTCCATAGTAATAATGGATGTTCTCAGCCTGTTAAAATAGCCTTCTAGGCCTTATTATCCAAAGATTTCAGGAAGGCTACCATTCGAGGTTTCCAGTAGTCATAGTACCAGAAAGTACCGTCCCTAGATCTCACCCAAAACCACAGCAGGATGCCTGCTCTGATACCAATTGAAATTCTGGTATCAAATATGAGATGTCGAAGGTAATGCCACGACACTAATATCTAAACAATATAAACAGGATAAAAGATAAAGAACAGTAATGCAAGTGACACAAGCAATTGTTAACCCATTTCAGTGCAAACTCACCTACGCCTGGGGGCTACAAAGCCAGGAAGGAAATCCACTAAACAGAATTAGTTCAAAGACTCTCAGTAAACAACTTCAAGATATAGTCTTTTCACCTAATCTCTACCCGTGTGACTTCTACCTAAGAACTCTTAGATATGAGGTCCTACTCACTCCTCCTCAATCACAGCAGTGATATAAAACAAGAATTACAATGAAAAGAAGACACTCTTCAAAGACACATACTTGATCTTGCTTAAAAGCTTCAATCAAGTAAACACACACTCATGCTTCAAAGCTTAGAGTGGACAAATTACAACCCAAAAATCAGTCCAATTCAATCATTTATGGATGAATGAATGGCTCACAATACACACGACCACTCAAGACTAAAAACACTTATTCTCTCTCAATTTTTCGTTCGTTATTTCTTGTGTATAAAATCAGGTTTTCCATGTCCTTTATATAGAAGTGTTTGGCTGGGCTTGGACATCATAAAACCCTAAAACTATTTTCCATTCATATCTTCTCATGACAGTTGACTATATCTCGTTGGAAAATAAGTCAATCTGGTTGCAATTACTGATTGAGGGTGAATTCAATCATTATATCAATCACACATAGATTAGCATAAACAGCGCAATCACATAATACATAACATTCAGACTGAATGGTCTGTTATACAGATGTCATGACATCGGGTCTGACATCTCAGTAAAATCCTGCATATTCACATTTTAAACACCCTGCAGGTACATGTTATCTTATGTCAAGACAACACTTGTGAAAACTTGTGAACACTCTAGGTTTTACCCAAATTGCTTCCAACACATAGAACCAACAATTTGCTTGCAAACGTCCTTCGTACAAAAACACATATGCACACAAGAAAGGTCTCCCTAAGAGTACCTAGGACACTTTGGGTGCTAACACCTTCCCTCTGTGAAACCAACCCCCTAACCTGTAATCTCTGGCATTTTATTAGTTTTGATTTAAAAACTTCTTATTCTTGGGTTTTGTTCGTACTTTTCCCTTTTCCCTTGGAAACAATAAAAGCGCAGTGGTGACTCTTATTATTTGATGTCTTGCTTATCCATAACTTAATGATCATGAATTTACCGCTACAGGTTGTAGATCAAGTGGCTGCTAACGCGCATTCCACCATAGTCATGAGTCAGTGCGCAACACAAGTTATAATCAGTTTCAACGTGCGTGATTAAAACATTTCAAATGGATCAAGTGGTTCTGGTGAGTGCCAACACATCATCGGAGGCAAAGCTCCGGTCTCCTTCTCCGGTGAGCTTCACTGGACTGGTTCACTCACAACCATCACCAAAATTAAAAATAAGGACATGAATTTAAAGCAAAAATGCCTCTGAGCTCGAATCTGACCTCAATTTATCCTAACTCCAAGTATATTGAGAGATACAAGGAGTTGAAATTTGAGGTGCACGATCTGAGTTGCTTCGATTTAACCTCAAAGCAACTCTATCTTGTTGCCTACATTGGTAGGCCTTCAGACAACCAAGGAATCAAGAGAGTTATGGAGAATTGAGTGAGAATCGAAGAAATGAAAATTTCTGGAAAATACCTCCAATGCAGGTTTGCGCTTGATTGATCTTGCTCATGCTTGCTCTTGATCTTGTTCAGGACACTTGAAGGAGTAGGATTGAATGGATGAAAAGCTCAGGACTCTTGGAGTTTCGAATCTCAAAATAGTGAGATTCAAACTTAAATTCCAATGGAAATTATCAAGGTTATCCTTTGAAATGAGAGGGTCTGAAGGAATGGATTCAAAGCTAGCATGCAAGGTCCTTCATTTTGAGCATTGATGGCTCTAGTTATCCTTTGAAATGAAATCCAAAAATAGCAATGTACATAGATTCAAAGCTAGCATGCATAGGCCTGTACAGGCCCATGAAATCATTTCTTCTGATCCATAATTGAGTACAAGCAATGCTGAGATCATGTTAGAATGCTAGGCAATGATGTATGGAAGTTTCAAGTTCAATCTTTCCAAATGATGATCCAATGTTCAAGCCACGCACATCCCATTTAAATCTTATCCAAAATGGATGAAATTGGACTTCTTGGAAAGGTTAGAGCAAGAGGAACAAATATAATGTTGGACACTTTTTCATTTGAAGCTTGTATCATGATAAATTTTGAGGTGGAAGTTGGGAAAATCAAACATGTCAAAAGAATTTCTAAGTGTCAAGCCATATGTTCACTTATTCCACCTTGGCTAACTCGTTATGTGAGCCTTAAATGAAAATCGTTCCTTCACCAAAGTTGTAGCTATCTCAAATAACTTCAAAATGGCCATAAATTTGACCTTATTTGGATTTAATATGAAGGCGTTATGCATTTTTGAAGTTGAGAAAAATCACTTGTTTGATGGCATTGGTCCAAAATGACCTATAATGTATCCTCATATCACATGCACATAAAAGTTTAATTAGCTCTTCCTCCAAACATCAAAGTTAAAATAGACATCTTGAATTTGATTGTGCAACTTGTAAATCTTTCATATCATAAACATTGAGCAAGTTATGGCCTTGGGAAGTTGACCTCCAAATTAGGGTTTAGACAAAATGACCTATAATCTTTCACCATAAAAAATGACTTTCCAAGCAAAACTAGCTCTAGACCTAAACATGAAAGTTGTTTGGAATGTCATTCGTAGTAACGTTTCTCTTGGAATCATTTTCGTATGACAAAAATTGTAGGAGATCGGGTCTACGGAACCCCAGTTTTAATTAGATGAATTCCTCTGGTGAACCACCATCAACCAACTTGCTAACTTGCAATTCTATTGACTTTTGGGACCCATGGAGGATAATATATGCATAGGATGATGAAATTTGAAGTATCTCTTAAATTATTTGATAAATTGTTGAAGAAGCTTGTTGAAGAAGTTACACAAGATATCCAGATGAATTAGGGTTTCCAAGGCAAACCAATTCCAAACTCTTGAAGATTTCATGATCAAAAAAATTATGTGAAGATCATAGGGATTCATATATGATGTCTAGAGCCATATTAGACCAACCTTGATTTAACTCCTTGCATTGAGGGTCTTAAATCCTACATGTGAGCTTGATAGATCAAAGGTGAGCATGTGCAATACCTACAAAAGATTTAGACAAAATGCAAAGACATATTTTTGGTATTTTGGTTAGTAAAGATGATAAAAATACAAAATATAATACAATCACATGATTCTTGGTGATATCCTAATGCAAACCCAATGCATGAGGGGTAAGGAGAATGCCAAGATGTGATCCCTAGGCCAATGCATATGATGAGATAGCATGAGGGATCTTAGGGTCAAAATTGAGGTCTTACAGGTAAGAAGGAAGAGATTTCTGCAGTTGATCCAATCAGTGCTCCAACTTGTTAGTATGGTGAATCCAGCAAGTTGAAGACTAATTAACGTTGTGGAGCAATTGCTTCGAACGCCATCAAAGCTTTATGTGTTGTCATTATTGATGATTTCTGAGGCATACAGGGAAGCTTTGTAGAGAATGTTGGAACAATCTTACATGGAACGCAATGTTATCGTCGATCAGTTTGACCACATTATTGCCAACATCACTTCTTGTAATAACTTGAACTTTTATGATGAAGAACTTCCCGAGGAAGGTAGAAATCACAACTTGGTGCTTGACATTTCAATGAACTGAAAGAAGGACGCTCTGTATAATGTGTTGGTTGACACTGGTTCATCAGTGAATGTGTTGCCAAAGTTAACTCTAGCAAGACTTTGTTATCAGGGCGCCCCGATGAGGTACATTGGCATAGGTCTTAAAGCTTTTGACGATTCTCAAAAAATAGTCATTGGAGAAGTGGACCTTCCGATTAGGATAGGACCGAGTGATTTTTAAATTACTTTTCAAGTAATAGACATTCACCCAGCCTACAACTGTTTGTTGGGAAGGCCGTGGGTCCATGAAGTTGGCGCTGTGACGTCTACTCTGCACCAGAAGTTGAAATCTGTGAAGAACAGCAAGCTTGTCATTGTTAGTGGTGAGAAAGCATTGTTAGTAAGTCGTTTGTCATCCTTTACTTATATAGATGCTGAGCAAGAAGTTGGAAGGTTGTTCCAAGATTTATCTGATGTTGATGAATTGAAGAGGACCAGGGCACCCATGTCTTCTCTAAAAGATTCCAAAGAGGTTGTTCAGGATGGTAGCACCGACAGATCGGGTCGCGTTGTGGAAGTTATTCAAAACAAGAATAGAGAAGGGCTGGTATTTCAGCAAGGGCCATTCAATGCTAATGTTAAGGTTATGCAAGAAGTTTTTCTCAGTGGATGGTTCATTCACAAGGATGATCAACACTCAACTGCCATTATTGAAGATGGCGATGAAGACGAAGTTTGTGACAACTTTGTAACGCACAGCCAGACTTGCAACAATTGGGTTGATGTTGATGTTCCTAGTGTTATGCACCGTTCGATGTAATTTTTATTTTATTTTAAGAAAAATCCTTCTCCTATGCCTATGGTAGAAGTGAAACATTGTTGGGCATTCTCCTTATTATTATCAATAAAATACAATTTTATTCATCCACATCTATGATGTTTATTTTTAGTTATATTCTTTTTTTGAAAATTGTAATCATAAAAAACATAAATAAATAATAATCTTTCCATCTGTATAATATTTGTTTGCACTCCATTTCTCTAAAATCAAAATATCAAATCATTATGCAGGTCGGTTCTCAAACCCATTGAATGTAATGATCCTATTCCTTTTTTGAAAATGGTAATCACAAAAAACATAAATAAATAATAATCTTTCCATCTGCATAATATTTTATCTTCACTCCATTTCTCTAAAATCAAAATATGAAACTATTATGCAGGTCGGTTCTCAAACCCATTGAATGTAATGATCCTAGTCTCTCTCCAAACTTTGATTTCCATGTGTTTGAAGATAAGGAATAGAATGATGATGAAGAAGTATCTGATAAGTTATCCCGATTGCTTGAGTACGAGGAAAAATACATTCATCCATTTGAAGAGCATATTGAATTAGTCAACATGGGTTCCGATGATGATGTGAAGGAATTCAAGATTGGGTCTCAACATTGTCCAGAAGCTAAGAAGGGATTGGTTGATCTTCTTTGAAAGTATTCTGATGTGTTTGCTTGGTCCTATCAAGATATGTCTGGTTTCGATTCTGAGATTATGGAGCATATATTGCCTTTGAAGCCAGAATGCCCGCTGGTCAAGCATAAGTTGAGAAGAAGTCATCCTGACATGGCAGTAAAGATTAAGGAGAAAGTGTAGAAGCAGATTGATGTTGGCTTCCTTCTTACCTCTGATTATTGGTAATGGGTGGCCAACATTTTGCATGTTCAAAAAAAGGATGGAAAATTCCGTATGTGTGTTGATTATAGAGATTTGAATAAAGCCAGTCTGAAACATGATTTCCCTCTGCCACACATTGATATGTTTGTAGACAATACAACTAAATTCAGAGTATTTTCGTTTATGGATGGATTTTCTGGTTATAATCAGATCAAGATGGCACCCGAAGATATGGAGAAGACCACATTCATTAAGCCTTGGGGAACATTTTGTTATCAGTGATGACCTTCGGATTAAAGAATGTTGGTGCAACATACCAGAGAGCTATGACCACTATTTTTTATGATATGATTAATAAAGAGATTGAAGTATATGTGGATGATATGATTGCTAAATCAAGTGAAGAAAAAGAACATGTTGAGCATTTGTTGAAGTTATTCAAGTGTTTGAGGAAGTATAAACTCCACTTGAATCCCAATAGGTGTACTTTTGGTGTTCGTTATAGTAAGTTGTTGGGCTTCATTGTCAGCGAGAAAGGTATTGCAGTTGATCTTGCCAAGGTCAAAGCAACACAAGAGATGCATGCGCCCAAAACTGAGAAGCAAGTCAAAGATTTTCTTGGTCGCTTGAACTATATCTCAAGATTAATATCGCATATGATTGCCACATGTGTGCCTATATTCAAGCTTCTTCAGAAAGATCAATCTTGTGATTGGACCGAGGGTTTCAAGAAAGCTTTTGATAGTATCAAAGACTATATTCTTGAACCTATGATTCTATCTCCACCTGTTTAAGGAAGATCATTGATCATGTATCTGACTCTGCTTGAAGAGAGTATGGATTATGTTCTTGGTCAGCAAGATAAATCTGGGAAGAAAGAATATGCAATTTACTACCTCAGTAAGAAGTTCATCGTCTGTATGGGTTTATGCTTGAAAAGACATGTTGCACATTGGCTTGGGCTGCTAAGTGTTTGCGCCAATATATGTTGAGTCTACTTGGTTGATATCCAAAACGGATCCAATCAAGTAAATTTTTGATAAGTCTGCTTTAACTGGGAGGATCATCCATTGGCAGATGTTGTTATTTGAGTATGATATTGAATACCGATCTCAAAAATCTATTAAAGGAAGTGTCTTGGCTGACCATTTGGCTCACCAACCTATTGAGGATTACCAACCAGTGTAGTAAGATTTTCCTGACGAAGAGATTTTGTATTTGAAGATGAAATATTGTGATGAACCATTGCTTGAAGAAGGACCAGGACATGGTTCCCATTGGGGCATGGTATTTGATGGAGCTATCAATTCGTATGGTAATGGAATTGGGGAAGTGATTATTACTCCTCAAGGAACTCATTTTCCGTTTACAACTAGGTTGACCTTCAAATGTACAAACAATATGGATGAGTATGAAGCTTTAATTTTGGGGCTCGAAGAAGCCACTGATCTCATGATTAAATATCTTGACGTCTACGGAGGTGAATCAACCCGATTTGATACCGTATAGAGATTATGCGAGGAGGATATCAACTTTCTATAAAAAAGTTGAGTTTCATCATATTCCTCAAGATGAAAATCGGATAGCAAATGCTATTTCAACTTTATCTTCTATGATTGTGGTGAAATTTGGGAATGAAGTTCCCAATTTGAATGTGATGCATCTTGATAGGCCAACTCATATATTTGCCATCGAAGAAGTCAAAGATGAAAAGCCATGGTATTATGACATCAAATATTTCCTCCAAAGTCAGATTTACTCGTCTGGGGCATCTTTGAAAGATAAGAAGACTTTGAGAAGATTAACTGGTAACTTCTACCTGAATGGTGAGGTGCTTTATAAGAGAAATTTCGATATGGTTTTGCTCATATACATGGATAGACACGAAGCAGGCCTGTTGATGACTGAAGTCCATGAATTAATGAGGGAGATCAAGTGGTCCATGGTTTTTCTGATTAATCGATTTTCATTTTATTTCTTTTATTTTCATTAATTCATATTAAATTTAATATTGATCCAAAAAAAGAGAGTTTCACCAAAAAAATTTAAATAAAATCCTCTTTCATTTTCTGAATTAAAATTATTTTTTGGATCATTATTTATATTTTTCATGATTTAATTTATTTTGTGAATATTTTTAATTGTTTAAAAATACTTTTCAGTTTCCAAATATTCTGAAAATTTTTCTCCAAGGTCCTTTGACCTTGTTTGACCTATGATAAATCTCATGGCCATTTCTTTGGTGTTTTGATGAGGTTTTAGGAAATTGACCAACCATAATTTAATTTAATGCATATATTTATTATTTTTAAATGTTTCAATGCCAAATTAATTGCGTAAAGCCATTTTATTTGACTTTGTGAGTTTGACTTATGTTGTTGGGCCTTGGTCAAGGTTGATTTGACTTGGCTAGGTTAAGATCATTGGATTTAGGGGATTGATCGAATGTACATTCCATCTCCCAAAATGAATGGATGATCTTAATTTGGTAAAAGTCCTCCTTTGACCAATTTGTGTTTGATCCATTCCCCATCCCTCTTCATCTCATTCCCCTTCTTTATCTATTCATGTCATGGACCTATGATATCTCTATATCTTAAGGCTAGTTGATTGCAAAATCAACATAAGTATGGATGAGATTAGGTCTCCCACTTTGCATATTCTTTTTGTGTGTGGTATGTTTCATGAGCATAGTCCATTATACTATGTCTCTAACCTGCATTAACACCAAAACTCTATTGCCCGACCTCAAATAGTTGTGACTTCTACATAAGTCCAATTACGATTGCTTAACATAGCGCTAAAGTTTGATACAAAAGGCATAGCATTCTAGTTAGTGAGATTTGAAGTCTCCCCTCTTTCATGGTATTGTGTGGAAGCTTGGCTTTTTTTCCTTCCTTTGGAAGATGTCTTGGTTCAAGGATCCATGATTGTGATAAGTGGGTTGAGTATTCTCCAAAGAATGACTTAAAACAAAAGAAAAGCAAAAGCAATACTAACTCCTAATCAATTAACAACTAACATCTAATTTCAAGTCATTTACTTTTAATGCACTTTGATTTTTAAGCCTTATTCATTTGCCATTATTCATACAATTCAAGTTGTTTACTTTAATGTCATTTTAACTTTGTCCATTTGGACCATATTTTGTGATATATTGTGTTATTATATACTTGTTTGATTGTGTAGTATTTTGACCTTAATGTACATAATAAGAACAAAAAACCCTAAAAAAACATCTTGTGTGGACTGTTGGTTTGATCTAAGACTATTGAACTTAGAATTTAGGCAACACTCCCTATGCAAAGGACTTGGACAATGCCAACTTTTATGAAAGCAAGTGCTTGTGAAGGGAACATTCATCGGATACGACTTGGAAGATCCATTTGAGTTCATCTGCAACATGATCATTGTAAAGCTGTTATTTTGAACCTGTGACTTATGCCATCTTAGAAGTCATCTGACACATGGGCAAATTTTGAAGAAGATTATGAAGTTGCTAAGCTTGGATTTGGTTATCTTATTTTGATGCTTTCCTCTTCAACTTGCTATTTTGTGCATTATTTGTTGCTTGATTCTAAAGTCCAATGGAACGTTGGGTTTCTAGATGACATTCTTGTCTATTGGATTGCAGTCCATTGGTCAGATCTTTTCAACTCTCAACTTTTAAATTTGTGCTTAGGATTAGTCTCTTCATCTCTTCCCCACTTCTTTAATTTCAAAATCTCTCCCCCTTTTTTAAAAATCTTCTTTGCTTGTGTCTGTTTTCTAAACTTTGACCATATTGCAAACTAGAAACTTTGGCCTTATGTCATTGCATTTTCAAAACTTTTCCTTAATCAAATTTGCAAATCAATCTAACTATACTTGACCTAAAATTTCAAAATCCAAAAAGAACTAACGCTCATTCAAACCATTTTTTAGGCCCTTGTGCCTTTTAAACTTAAAATTTTGTTAAAAGCAATGCACTCACCTTGAAATTGATACCAGGAACTATGAGGTTTTGATCCCTCATTTTTATGCTGGTACGTAGGCACAAGTCTGAAGGTCTTGTCAAACACAAAAGTATAGTTAATGAATTATTTTCTCATCCCTCCATTCTATTTATTGCAAACATCATTTTGTACCAAAATACATATGCACCCAGAAAAGGGCTCCCTAGGAGTAGCTAGGACACTTTGGGTGCTAATACCTTCCCTCTGTGTAACCAACCCCCTTACCTGTAATCTCTGACATTTTTTTAATTTTGATTTGAAAACTTCTTATCTTTGGGTTTTGTTCGTACTTTTCCATTTTCCCTTGGAAACAATAAAAGCGCCGTGGCGACTCTGGTTTAATTGACAACTAGCTTATCCATAGCTTTATGGTCATGAATTTACCGCTACAATACCAACGAAGAAATGAGGGATCAAGACCTCGTAGTTTGTGGTAACAATTTCAAAGTTGGTGAATTGCTTTTAACAAAAGTTTAAATGAAAAAGGGACAAAGGTGCCAAAAATTTGAATGAAGTTGTTAGTTCTTTTTGTCTTTTGAAATTTTAAGTCAATATGATTAAGTTTATTTACAAATTTGATTTAAGGAAAAGTTTGAAAATCCATTGGCATAAGGCCAAAGTTTCTACTTGAAATAAGGTCTATGTTTGAAATCACAAGCAAAGAAAGTTTATGAAAAGGGTGAGAGATTTTTAAATTAAAGAAGTGGGAGAAGATGAAGATGTTACCCTAAGCATAAAATTAAAAGTTAAAAGTTGAAAAGATCTTATCAATTTTATTTAGCTTGAATAAATAAAAGTAGTAACAATTGGATGAAAAGCTCAACTTTATTTAATAGGATGGTAGTCTGTAAATGACAAGACTCCATAGATCTTTACAAAAGTTGAAAATGGTAACTTACATGGAAAATGGCTACATTCAATACAATGATCACTTCTCCTCCTACCAACTTCAATATCCGTTGTTTTCTTGGCTTTGGTTTAGAATAATGAATCAGAACCAAATGACCTGCTCAAAACTGTCTAAAGGACTAGGACCAACCGAATGCAGTTACTTGCCATAATCCCTAATTTTTGCCTAGATTTTCCCAAGGTGGGGTGCTCAATCTACGGGGATAAATTTCTATTTCATGTCTCTAACTTTTGCCTGGATCGCACTTTCGGGTTTTCAACCCACCCAGACACTCATTTATGCCTAAGCCGCCCTTTCGGGTTTTCAACTTAACGAGTTGTTATTTTCTTTTTAGGCGAAGTATTTCTTGACTACACCGGCATTCACAGGATGAGTGAAATCTTCACCATCCATAGTTGTAAGAATCAAAGCACCGCCTGAAAAGGCTCTCTTAACAACATATGGCCCTTCATAGTTAGGAGTCCATTTTCCCCTAGCATCAGGTTTGAAAGATAAAATCTTCTTGAGGATAAGGTTACCTTCTCTGGACACATGAGTCCTGACCTTCTTATCAAAAGCTTTCTTCATTCTTTGTTGATATAACTGAGCATGACACATGGCAGTCAACCTCTTCTCTTCAACTAAATTGAGTTGTTCATATCTCGTCTGGCACCATTCAGCTTCTGTCAACCTGGCTTCCATCAAGACACGCAATGATGGGATCTCAACCTCTACTGGGAGCACATCTTCCATGCCATAAACGAGAGATAAATGGGTTGCCCCTGTTGAAGTGCGGATGGATGTATAGTATCCATGAAAAGCAAATGGGATCATCTCATGCCAATCCTTATATGTCACAACCATCTTCTGAATGATATTATTGATGTTCTTATTTTCACCTTTAACAACCCCATTCATCTTAGGTCTATAAGGAGGAGAATTACGATGTGTACTCTCAAAGTCTTTGCAAAGAGCTTCCACCGTATTATTGTTCAAGTTTGATCCATTATCAGTAATGATCTTACTCAGCACATCATAACGGCATATAATTTGATTCTTGATAAACATTACAAAAATTTGCTTGGTTACATTTGCATAATATGTCGCTTCAACCCACATTGTGAATTCATCAATAGCCACTAGAATGAAACGATGTTCGTTCGAAGCTTTGGACTCGATCATGCCAACCATATCAATTTCCCACATGGAGAAAGGCCATGGAGAGGAAATGACATTCAACAGTGTCAGAGGAACACACGAGGCCTGACCTTCTTATGGAATTTCGTCACAAACTTGCAACATTCAGATTCCATTGTCAACCAATAGTAACCTGCTCTCAACATCTTCTTTTTCATAGCATATCCATTTAAATGAGTACCAAAGGAACCTTCATGGACTTCAGTCATTAACAGGTTTGCTTAGTGTCTATCCACGCATCTGAGCAGAACCATATCGAAATATCTCAGGTAGAGCACATAACCATCCAGGTAGAAGTTTCCAACTAACCTTCTCAATGTTTTCTTATCTTTCAAAGATGCCCCAGGAGGGAAAATCTGACTTTGGAGGAAGCACTTGATATCAAAATACCATGGCTTATCATCTTTGACTTCTTCAATAGAAAATACATGAGTTGGCCTATCAAGATGCATCATAGTCAAATTGGGAACTTCATTCCAAGATTTCACCACAATCATTGAAGCCAACATTGCAAGAGCATTTGCCATCCGATTTTCATCACGAGGGATATGAACAAACTCAACCTTTTTAAATAAAGTTGAAATCCTCCTCACATAGTCCCTATATGGTATCAAACCGGGTTCATTCTTCTCCCATTCACCTTTGATTTGATTCACAACCAAAGCTGAATCTCCATAGACGTCAAGATATTTGATTCTGAGATCAATGGCCTCTTCAAGCCCCGTAATGCAAGCTTCATACTCAGCCATGTTGTTTGTACACTTGAAAGTTAATCTAGTTGTGAATGGAAAATGAGTTCCTTGAGGAGTAATAATCACTTCCCTAATGCCCTTACCATATGAAATAACAGCTTCATCAAATACCATGCCCCAACGGGAACCAGGTTCTAGCCCTTCTTCAAACAATGGTTCATCACAATCTTTCATCTTAAAGTACAAAATCTTTGTGTCAAGAAAATCATACTATACTGAGTGGTAATCTTCAATTGGTTGGTGAGCCAAATGGTCAGCCAAGACACCACCTTTAATAGCTTTCTGAGATCGGTATTCACTATCATACTCGGATAACAACATCTGCCAACGGGAAATCCTCCCAGTGAAAGCAGGCTTCTCAAAAATATACTTTATTGGATCCATTTTGGATATCAGCCAAGTAGCATGATTCAACATATACTGGCGCTGACGCTTAGCAGCCCAAGACAATGCGCAAGAAGTCTTTTCCAGCATAGAATACCGAGTCTCATAGTCGGTGAATTTCTTACTAAGGTAGTAAATTGTATATTCTTTCTTTCTAGATTCATCTTGCTGACCAAGGACACATTTCATACTCTCATCAAGCACAGTCAAATACATGATCAAGGGTCTTCCTTTAATAGGCGAAGACAAAATCGGAGGCTCAAGCAGATAATCTTTGATATTGTCAAAAGATTTTTGGAAATCTTCGGTCCAATCACAAGACTGATCTTTCCAAAGAAGATTGAAAATAGGCGCACGTGTGGCAGTCATATACGATACAAATCTCGAGATATAATTCAAGCAGCCCAGAAAACCTCTGACTTGCTTCTCAATTTTGGGTGCAGACATTTCTTGTATTGCTTTGACCTTGGCGGGATCAAACTCAATACCCTTCTCACTGATAATAAAACCCAACAACTTACCAGAACGAACACCGAAAGTACATTTATTGGGGTTCAAGTGGAGTTTGTACTTCCTCAAACGCTGGAATAACTTCAACAAATGCTCAACATGTTCTTCTTCATCGCTTTATTTGGCAATAATATCATCAACATAAACTTCAATCTCTTTATGCATCATATCATGAAAAAGAGTGGTCATAGCTCTCTGGTTTGTTGCACCAGCATTCTTCAAACCGAAAGGCATCACTCTATAACAGAATGTTCCCTAGTGTGTAATGAATGTGGTTTTCTCCATATATTCAGTTTCCATCTTGATTTTATTATAACCGAAAAATCCGTCCATAAACCAAAAGACTTGGAATTTAGTTATATTATCTACCATAATAGAAATGTGTGACATAGCAAAATCATCTCTCGGACTAGCTTTGTTCAAATCTTTATAATCAACATACATGCTGACTTTTCCATCTTTCTTTGGAACAAGCACAAAATTGGCCACCCACTGCGGATACTCAGGGGTAGGGCCCCGGTCTTCTTCTCTGGTGGACCTCATCGAACTGGTCCACCATAAACCACCATAGAAATTAAAAACAAAGACATCGATTTGAATTTTGAGGATCGTGAACTGAGTTGTTTCGATTTGACCTCAAAGTAGCTCATTCTTGTTGCCTACATTGGTAGGACTTCAGCCCACCAAAAATCATAAAGAATAGTGAAGAATTGAGAGAGAATCGAAGACATGAAAATTTTGGAAAATCATCTTCGCGTGAGCTTCAAACTTGCTTGATCATGCTTCCAATTGACCTTGGCTTGGCTTCAGAAGCTTGTAGTAAATTTTCGCTTGGAATCATTTTCATATGATAAAAAGTGTAGGAGATATGGTCTTTAGAAGTTCACCTCCTAAACTAGTTTTGACCAATTGACATTCTCTGGTCAACCACCATGAACCATCTTGCAAACATGACATTCTCTTGGGATTTGGGACTCATGGAGGATAATATATGTGTAAGATGATGTAATATGAAGTATCCCTTGAAATATTTGATCAAATGATTTAGAAACTTACTGAGGAAGTCACACAAGATACTCAGATGAATTAGGGCTTCCAAGGCAAACAAGCTTCAAACTCTTGATGAATTCTTGATCAAAAGGATATGTGAAGGCCGTGGGGATCGATGTATGATTTCTAGAACCAATGTGAACCATATCTTTATTGATCTCTTGATATTAAGGGTCTCAAACCCTAGATATGAGCTTGATGAGGCATTGGTGATCACACACACTACCTACAAAAGCAACAAACTATACATTGACATATTTTTGGTATTTTGGTTAGTAAATAATGAAAAACAAAGTATGATACAATCAAATGTGCTTGGTGACCTATCCCAATGCAAACCCAATGAATAAGCGCTAAGGAGGATGCCAAGGTGGGATCCCAAAGTAAATGCATATGATGAGATGACATGAGGGATCTTAGGCTCAAAATTGGGGTTTTACAGCTGCCCCTATTTAAGTACATTCTAACTTAGAATGCGAAGTTTAAAATCTTTGAATGAACTCAGTAGAATGGACATAAATAACAACATACAGAAAAAAAATTGGTCCCTAAGACTGAAGATGCATATGATATGAATGTAAAAAGTAATCTTTGTGGGGAAAATATTTCCACAAAAGAAAAGAATCCTGAGAGACTGAAAGTCCATAGGAGCATAATACATTCCATAAGGAAAGCTCAATGGGGAGTTAGAGACTCTTTGGATAAAAGTTATGCATAGGGAAGGTTATGTCTTAAAAACTGCTGGAGACACGAGGGGGATTTCCATGAAAATAAATCAATGAAAGGACTCAGTCTGGGGAATAAGGGAAAATCTGCAGGGGAAACGGGTAAATCAGAACGAAACTGAAATGCTCGAACCAAACAGGGGATTGGCGACTTCACTGGGGAAATGCACACTTAAACCCAACTAGGGAAGAATGAACTTCAACATAGGAGTACCAGAAGTATATTATCTATTATCGGTTACTGGGTAGGAAGATAATGTACTCTAACAGAGGGAAATCCGTTATTGATTAGGGTAAACATATCAAGGATGACTCCTTGAGGAAAAAGCGGTGTATTCGTTACCAGATACTGGGTAAGAACATCCTGCTGCGGAAAAGGTCAAATAGGATTTACAACTACAGGTTACTGGGCAGAAGACCAAAGAGAGGAGAAAATCCATCATCGGTTAAGATGAACATATCAAGGATAGACTCAAAGGAAGAATATTTGTCATCGGTTAGGATGAACATATTAAGGATAGCCTGTCGGGGAGAAAAATAGGAATTATATCTACCAGTTACTTGATAAAATACCAAAGAGAATATCCCCCATCGGTTAGGATGAACATATCAAGGATAAACTCAGAAAAGGGAAAGCGGGAGTTACAACTACCTCTTACTAGGCAGAAGACTGAAAAGAGGAGAAAATCTGTCATCGGTTAAGATGAACGTATCAAGGATTAACTCTCTAGGGAATAAAAGTAGGGATTATAACTACCTTTGTATTGGGTCGAAAACCATCAAAGGAAGAATATTTGTCATCGGTTAGGATGAACATATCAAGGATAGAATGCCTGGGGAAACATGAAAATGAATTTGCTGGGGAAAGCAAAGGAAGTAGATTACATTTTACTGGGTATTGGTGTAAGACCCTAATTTTGACCCTAAGATCCATCATGGCATCATGTTATTGCACAAGTGCATTTACTCAAGGATCATAACATGTTTGGCTCTTTAACCCTAGGGTTGGGACTTGTTTGGGTAATTTGAGATCACCAAGCATACTTGTATTATATGCTATTGCTTTTCTTATTTGATTACTAACGAAAAGCACAAAAATATGTCACCATCTCTTTTTGTTTTGAAGCTCAAGTGATCATGTGCTCCTAGGAGGCTCCTAAGCCCAATGCAATGGCTAGATGAAGATGAGAAAAAGCATGACAATGGTCCACAAAGTCTCCCAATTATCTCAAATTGCGAATTTGATCAAGATAACCCAAAGGGCTTGAAGATTGTTTCCCAAGGAAACCCTAATTTCACCGTGCTTTGACTCTGCCTTGCCCATGAAGCAATCTCAACCTCTAATCAAATTTAATCAAGGGAAGTTATTTCATTTATCATTTTATGCATATATGAGCCTATTTGAGGCCCTCAATCATTTATTCATCAAGATTGGAAGTTTGACCTTGAAAAGTTGACCAGTCAAGTCATCTGACTAAGCTGAGGTTCAATGAGATATAACTTTTGATGTGTTTGTCAAATGAAGATGACCCCAAAAGAAAAATTGTTTCTACGAACCATATGAACAAATTTCATGATCATCAAAAATCCATTTGATGCTTGGAAGGTCATCATTCATTTCAAAATATTATAGGTCATTTTGACTGAAACCCTAATTTTAGGTCAACTTGCCAAGGGTATAACTTTCTCAATTTTTATGATTTTTAGGTGGAACCAAAGGCATTAGAAATCTTGACATGTCTAATTCAAATGTTATGTTGGACAAAATTTCATAATCCTAAAGGAAATACATGTTCCATTGCAAAACATTATAGGTCATCTTGGACCTAATTCATTGAATTTGAAAAAGTAGCCAACTACAAAAGCCCATAATGTTGTCATAGAAAATCCAAATGATTCAAACCTTGAGTCTAAATTGACTATCTTGAAAATATATACAACTTTTATGTTGGAGATGTTTTCATTTTAAGCTTTTATCATGAGGACAGAGGGGTTTGATCAAGCTTACTTTTGGTTAACTTTTTACAAAATGATTTGAACATGTTTTATACTTGAACTTTCCAAGCCAGTTTTGATCAATTTTCACATGTCGAATGTTTTTTTGCCTAACATGAATTTTGTTCCTTATTTCAAAAGATTTCCAGCAATTACTCACAATGGTCATTTGGATCTACCATTTGGGAGATTCGAATTTCTTTTCATTTATGTGCCTTTTTGATATTTTATGTTATAACTTGAAATGCAAGCATTCTTCATTCCATGTGAACGATCACATGCTTCCCATATGATCTCAGCAAGCTCCTTCAGCCATTCATAGGCCTCTCACACGTCCACAAAGGCCCATGCATTCAAAATTTCATTTCCCATGCACATGAGCAAAGTGTGAATTCAGATGCACTCACCAAGGGAATCACTCACCATTTTCCAGATTTTTCAAGCTTGAAATTTAGCAACATTAGTTGAGTTTCAAAGCTAGATTCCTTAGCCAATCATCTTCCCTACATTCAGAGATCAAAGAGGAGCAAAAAGCTTGAAGAATTCGTGGCCCGAAACTCACTATTTTAAAGGTATAAGCTCAAACTGTTTGGATCTGAAACTCATAATTCAATGTAGTATGCTTGTGTTTTTGTGGTTCTCTGAAGTCCTCATACTTGAGGCAAGCTTTTAGTGCATTCAATTTGACATTTCATGAACAATCCGTGTGGACACCATGATTTTCTCCTTCATCTTTCTCTCAATATAGGGAGAATTAGAGGAGTCTAATGGTACAATGATTATCTACATCACATGAGCTTCATTTCCATGCCTTTGTTTTTCATTTTCGATAAGATCCATTTTCCTGCAAATCTGGCCGGATTCTGTTGGTTGACGGAGAAGACGGTGGTTTCCACCGCCACCACCACGTGTGCTGCTCATGGCCCTTGGATCTCTCTCTCACGATCTAATCTTGTGCGTTCATTTCAATTACTTCTTTTAATGCATTGTGTTGCGCTGTTGACTTGAGTCCACTGTGTACCCTCAGATCCAGACCGTGTACCATTGCCACGTCAATTAATGAATTGGATCTGGTGGCTCAGCTTTCTTCGCTTATTTTCATTTTCTCTTTATTTTCTTTTAATTCATTTCACATTCAATAATTCATGAAAAATCCATATGAGGTCAGAAAATATGAGACCAACTCGAAATTTTTTCTTGAAAAATCTAGTTTCATATTATGATTTTTAATTATTTTTGTGACTTCATTTGATATTTTTCATGAATTATTTGGCTTTTAATGATTTTAATTGATTTTAAAATACTTTCTGACTTTTAAAAAATACAAAAATATTTTCATAGCATCTATGGATCAAGATAAGTCAATGAAAAATAGTCTCAATAATTTCTTGTTTATTTTGAGATTATTTGAGATTTTAATTCATATTATGCTATTTTTGGTTGTTTTTAATTGATTTTAATTACTTTCTGACTTTAAAAATTTGTGAGAAAATTAGTCAAAGTTTGTTTGACCATGTTGAACTTATGAAATTTCAATTGGATGTATTGAAGTTGTTTTGAATTGAATTAGAGGTTCAATTTTGTTTGTTTGTTTTTTATTTGTATTTTCTTTTAATTCAAAAATTACCAAAAAAATATTATTGACTTCTTGACTTGTTATATTCATTCCTCTTCTGTTTGGTGTTGATCAAGGTTGAATTGATTCAACTTTGATCAAATTCATTGGATCTTGTGGTTTGAGAATCCTTAAGGATCATCACCTAGAAAGATGAATGAATTTGATCAAGGATGAGTTATCCCATGATCAATTGGGATTGGTTGTTGTCTTCTTACCCCTCCCCTTCGTCTTCATCCCTTTCTTTCCCTCAATGGCCAATGAGTTAAAGTCTTGAGGTTGGTATTGACAAATAGGAGTTTAATCTTCTTTGATCCAAACCAAACTCAACTTGATCCATGATTAAGTGAGTTATTTTGTGTCAAAGATAGATTACTTTTTGGTCAAGCAAATAACCAAAAGACAATACAAGGCCCTTCCCCTTTTGTTTGGCATGGAAAGTTTATGGAGCTTGGCTTACTAGTCATGACCTCTAACTTGTGTTCTTTGCCTATATTCTTATTGACCGGCCTCAGATAGGTGTGACTACTACATTAATCCACTTACGATTGCTTAACATAGTGCTACTTTGTCTTATGATTAACGAACATAACCCTACTAACTACTAAGTTTAATTTGAGCTTTTAAATTCTTGTTATTTACTTTTAATGTCCTTTATTTCTTGCTCATTACTCATCTTGATTTTTACTTTGCTCACTTGAGCAAATATTTTATGTTTATGTCATTTTTCCTTTGCTCATTTGAGCCCATTATTGTATATAAATATATTACTATTTTGTGTTTTTTTGTGTTTGTTTTGATGTGAACCAAATGCAAAAGGAGAAAGGACTTAGAATTAGGATTCACCCATGCTTAAAGGAGTTCAAGAGCAACTAGGCCTCATGCCTTTAGAATGCAAAATATGTTGAAGAGCAACTAGGCCTCATGCCTTTAGAATGCTAAAATTCAAAGTTGACCTCAAAGGACTTATCCTCAAATTCATTCTTTGTCCATTCCCTTTATTATGTTATGAGCTTTTTGATCTGTGTTTTTGTGTGATAGGAACCTCATCTTAAGATTGGGAAAAGATGACCATTGTCATGAGTAGCCAAGTTAAGATCCAAGCCAATTAGAGATCCTACGAGCTTGAGTTCAAATTATTGATTGCTTGTTTTGTGTGCTAAATCCAAAGGAAAAGAGCATCTTGAGTCATCTCTATGACCCCAAGAAAAGGAACTCCGAGGGTCATCTCTCCCCTCTTATCTTTGTATGCTTTAGGAATAGACCTTCTTTCTTCTCCCCCCTCTAACCAAGCCAAAAATCATTTTCAAAACTTTGACTTTATTTAAAATTAGAAACCTAGGCCTTAAGCCTTTGACTTTTCAAAACCATTTTTATAAATACTCAATGTAAATAAACTTTAATCCAACTTTGACCTCATTTTGTAAATAAATTTAACTTGTAAATATAACTCATTTCAAATTATTTTATGGTTCCAATGGCCACTTGTTACACTCTTTTCAAAAACATAAGGCATAGGTTTGAGTTATCATAATGGTTGATGTAAATCTCACCTCATCCTTAGTGTTGGATTATAAGCCTTCCATGCTTATTATAGGGTCAATGCCTCTTTAGCATGTTGAAGCCTTCCTCACATGGTGGATTATTGGTTTATGTTGAGTGTTCTCCCTTTGATAAAAAAATACCTTAAGGCTTTTGATTAAAATCAATTCACCAATCTTTGAAATTTTTACCACGAACTACGAGGTTTTGATCCTCCTTTGTGATGGTACGTAGGCAATGGGTTCATCCATTCAAACAACAAAATTTGTAAATATAATATATTCTCTTCTCATCCCTCCAATCTTTTGCTCAAATCTTTTCAAAAATACCAACCTACAACACATATTTTCAAAAAAAGGTTCCCTTAGAGTACTAAGGATGTTTTGGGTGCGTAAAACCTTCCCATTTCATAACCAACCCCCTTACCTAGATCTCTGACATTTTTATTAGTTTTTTATTTGAAAAACTTCTTACTTGGCTTTTGTTCGCTTTTTAGCCTATCCTTTGGATAAATAAAAGTGCGGTGGCGACTCGAATTGTATGTCGACTTTTGGTTTAGTCAATAAGCCTAAACGTAACGAAAACCCTGCTACAGAAAAATGGCGACTCTGCTGGGGACAACAAGCCCCGTGGGTTTAGCCTACTTTTTGCTTGTGTGTGTTGTATGTTTATATTTATTTGTGGCATATTTTTGTGCAAATTTGGGATGAATGTATTGTTTGTAATGTATGAATTGCTTGATATATTAATTGCTTGTATGCTTGGTGGTTTCTTGTGAGATGAGTTCTATACCCGAACTCGAGTGCACTTATGATAAGAGAATGGCATAGTCTTGTTGACTTGTATGGAGTTAGTCCTTAACAAGTTAATTTGCAAGTCCATTCACTTGGTGGTGGTCTCATTGGGATCACTAATGTCACACGAGTAGTCGTGGTTAGGCATTATTCTTTCCAATGTGAACCCTAGAAACCAAGGACCTTAGATACATAACCCATATTGGCCTATTTTAGGACGTAGGGCGGAGGTCGTTTAAGTGTAAGACTTGATGCGATTGTTACACGATACTACACTCATAAGAGTCCCTCTTGAGAATATTTTTGGAGGACGAGTAGTCGTTTTATCCGATAATATCTGATGGATGGGATGATGACTATGGGAACCTTTTAGAACATGATTGTCAGGTTTAACCATAGTACAATCCCATTGGATGGTTCTTAACCGATACTCCATGCTGGTGACCCACAACAAACCCGTGATTCGCGGTCGATCCGTTCTCTTATTTCCTTAAAATCAATGGAACTTGGGTGTTGATAAGGTGTAAACCATAATCCACCAAAATGGATGATTGATATTGACGATGCCTTGAGCCATCCCGTGACCTTTGTGTGGTGTGACTTGCTTGATCATTGAGTGTGTTTTTTGCATCCATGCATCCATGCATTCATCCACATTCATGTCATAGACAATAAGAGGTTTGTAAGGAACTGTCATACCCCAATTTTATCCGGGTAAGGAAAAATCTTTCACCAACATTCATTACCAGATATTATAAGGCATAAATTTTATCTTAAAACATAAGTTCTATGTTAGGGTTTCCCAGCCTTTGGTGACATCAAATCTTCAGTGACATTTCCGTCTGTTGAGATCTTTAAGAAGACATTGTAAGACCCTAATTTTAACCCTAAGATCCCTCATGGAATCACAACATTGCATTTACATTGCCTCAAGGATCATAAGCATCTTAGCTCCTTACCTTTAGGGTGGGATCTTGTGAGTTGGTTTGAGATCCCCAAGCATGCTTGAATTGTATATCATTGCTTTTCTCATTTTTTATTCACTAACCAAAAGCACAAAAATATGTCACTAACATCTCTTGTTGTAGCTTGAGCAATCACAAGGTCTAAAGCTTCTAGGAGACCCTATGTGCATTGATATGGCCAAGGGAAGATGAAAGCAAGCATGGCAATGGTTCCCAAAGCTCTCATCCATAAAGTATGCCTCCCAAGTATCTCAATTCATCATTTTGATCAAAGCAAATCAAAGGGTTTGGGGCTTGGAAACCCTAATTCATCTATTCATCAACTATGCCTTGCTCATGAAGCAACCTCGACCCATGGTCAAATACAATCAAGGGGAGTTCTTTAATTCATCATTTCATGCATATTTGAACTTACTTGAGTGCCCTAAATCATCAATTCATCAAGATATGTGGTTTGGACTTGAGAAGTTGATTAGTCAATTTATCTAAGTATTTTGAAATGCACTGAGACCTAACGTTTTATGTGTTTGTCAAATGGAGATGACCCCAAGAGAAAAAATGTTCTCAAGGACTATATGAACAACGTTCATGTTCATCAAAAATTTATTTGAAGCTTGGAAGGTCATCATCCATTCCAAGACATTATAGGTCATTTTGACTAAAACCCTAATTTTAGGTCAACTTCCGAAGGACATAACTGCTTCATTTTTCATGATTTTGAGGTGAGATCAAATGCATTGGAAAGCTTAAGATGTCTACTTCAAATGTAATGTTGAGAAATTTTTCAAAATCTCAAAATAAACACATGTGATAATGCAAAACATTATAGGTAACTTTGGACCAAATGCATTGAAATGTGAAAAAGTCCAACTTCAAGTGCCCATAATTTCTTCATCAAAAATCCAAATGATGCAAAATCTGAGTCCAAATTGATTGTATTGAAAATATGTACAACATTTATGTTGAAGATTTTGTCATTTGGAGCTTGTATCATTGAAACAGAAGGGCTTGAACTTTGGTCAATTTTGAAAATCTCACATATGCATGTTTTGCGCCTTACACTTCAAGTCCAATTTTCATTAATTTCCAAGGCCCAAATGGAATTTTGATCAACAAATCAAATTATACTTATGCAATAAGCTTTCCAACCATTACTCATGAGGTGGTGTTCCTATTTTTAACATGGCATTTTCGAAGACTTGAATGTTATAGTGCATTTTTGGAAAATCATTTCATTTTCCTTGCATGAGCTAATACAGTCCAATCTGCACGTCCATTTTGCTTTCATCACGCATTAGCTTCCAATTACAAGTGGAATTGGGCCCTCCATGCGCCTGTACAGGCCCATGCATGGAGGCCCTTTCCATTCATGCAAACTTTGGTTCATGCATTCAGCATTGTTTTCTCCTATAAATACAAGGCCAATGCTCTTCATTTCTTCAACCTTAAGGCGCCCCACTTGCTGCTGAACTGAAATCCTAGCCATCACTAAAGGAGCTAATTCATTTTTCTTCAAATTTTTCAGATCTGAATTTTGATTTCATTGATCAATCTTCAGATCTCAAAGTTCCTAAACCCTCTCTCCTTGATCCATAGTGTTAACTGTAAGCAAAAGCATCCAAAGATTGTGACTCAAAGCCTTGCAAATGAAAGGTTTACTTCAACTGTTATTTGCTTCGAATCAGCTTGTATAGTGCTCTATTTTCTTTGTTGTTGTGTGATCTGAAGTTCTCTACATAGAGGCAACATTGCTATGCTTTCAATTTTTGAAAATCATGAAGTTCATATGAACACCACAAAATTTCCACTTCTGATTTCTCTCAATATAGAGATCTAGAATGGAATTGAGTGGTACAGGGGTGATGTACATCACCCCGACTCTTGATTGATTCCTGGATCGTGCCATTTGGTTACCATTTTTATTTCTGCAACTTTGGACATGGCCGGAAGTTGGCCGGAGAAGATGGTGGCACTGGCCACCGTCTGGTCTCCAGATTCAATCAGATCCGTCCATTCATGTTTCCAGATTCAATCCCATACGTCCAATGTTATGACTCATTTAATGGCTCAGTGTGATGCGTTTGACTCGCGTGTATGGTTTTACGTGCGCTTCTTGGCCACGTGATGATCCACGTCAATTAATGAGAGATCATCTGACGGTCCATGCTTTTTCTCCTTTTTCTAATTTCTGATTTTATTTCATTTTATTATTTTAATTCCATTTCATTTAAAAAATTCATATCTCTCTCATTATTGGTCCAAAAATTATGGGACCAATTTTATTCTTCTCCTTTTAATTTCATTCTTCTCCTTTTAATCCAATTAGGTTATTTTTATGCATTTTTAATTGATTTAAAATAGTTTCTGACTTTTAAAAATGCTGAAATTTTTTGTCAAACTTTGTTTAACCTTGTTGAACTTAGGATAATTCACTTGGACTTTTCAAAGTTGATTTGAAGTGAGTTTGAAGTTTGACCTTTCTTTATTATTTTAATTCAAGTTTTATTTTCAATATTAAAAAATGCCAAAAATATTTTATTTGTTTCTTGACTTCTAATTTTCATTTTGCTTCTGTTTTCTATTGTTTGACCTTGATCTTCTCTATCTTTGGTGAATACTTATCGATTAGTACATACCATTTCCATTAATGCACTTTAATTCTTCATCTTCTTCTTCTTCTTCTTTCTTTCTTATTTTTGATCAATGAGTTAAAGATTGGTGGTTAGCATTGATACATGGAGGCTTAATCTTCCTTGATTCAAATCTAATTCATCTTGATCATAGATCAAGTGAATGGCTTTGCATTAAGGATAGGTTGCTTCCTAAATCATGCAAAGAACCTAAATCAATACAAGATCATTTCTAATTTTCTTTTTGGCATGGCAAGTTGTTGGAGTTTAATTCACTAATTAAGACCTCTAACTTGTGTTGTTGCCTACATTATTATTGACCGGCCTCAGATAATTGTGACTTCTACATAAGTCCAATTACGATTGCTTAACATAGCGCTAAATTTGCCTTATGGCACACTAACTATTAACACTAACCCTTAACCATTAACATTTACTTCTTTCTCTTTACATTTATGCAATTTACTATTCTTGTACATATTATTCATTTACTTTTCCCCCTTTGCTCATTTGAGCACACGTTTATGTTAATGCAATTTGCCTTTTGCTCACTTGAGCACATAATTGTGTATATATTATTGTGTTTGTGTTTTGTTTTGATTGTTGTGGACCAAATGCAAAGAAATGGACAAATGGACTTAGTTTCTAGGACTTTCCCTATGCAAATTGGAGTAAAGGACCTAAATGTTGAAGGTGGATTTAGAAGGGCTAAACCTCTTGTCGCAACCTTAAAAATGGAATGCGAAAAAAAACAATCGGCAAAGAAAGACAGGAGAGTCGCCACCGTGCGTTATTTATCCCAAAGGAGGGAAAGGAAACGCTCGAAATAAACCTGGAAAAAGGAAAGGACAAGACAGGGTCTCGCAACCAAATCTTGGGTTCGGGAGTCGATTATGCGAAGGGAAGGTATTAGCACCCCTACGCATCCGTAGTACTCTACGGGATCCACTTTTGTAGTTCTTGTCTAAAGGGTGTGGGTTTATCTAATGTGTTATTTACTAAAAAAAAGGGTTAAATGAAAATGACTCGCGCGGATGTCGCATCCATTGCATACGTATCTCATCTGAATATGAGAATCAGAGTCTTCGTAGCTCGGTTGACTTATGGGTTAAGGGTAATTGTGCTCGCTAAGACATCGCGTCTTATGCCTACGTATCTCATCTGGAATGAGAATCAGAGCAAGCCGTAGTTAGGCTAACTACGGGGTTATGGATTGGGTTTTGGACGAACGACGTTACTACGCAATCTACCAGATGCTCGACCTTTGGAGACTTACTCGCCTGTAGTAGAAGGAGTTAACGTGTTCTTAGGAGAAGAAAAATCAATGAGTTGGTAGGGTTAGGGATGCTCATGCAAAAAGGAAGTCCTTGACGAAGGAACCGCGCTACCTGTGGGGATACGAACACATACAAAACAAACATGTATAAAGTAAACGTGCCAACAAGGCAATCAGAATTAATCTCCCAAATGGTATCCCACAAGCAAAGTGGAATATCCAGCGAGCTATCCCTGCAAAAGTCATGTGAGCCTTCAGAAATTAAACGATTAAGCATTCAAGACATTATTTATACATTCATACATAATTATGAACCCGTGGGCAAAAACCTAATGAAATTCATCCATCATACCTCAAACATTCAGAGTATGCAACTTCAAAGCACAAAGGTAATGGGAATAAGGGCAAACCTGATTGGAGAGATCGGTTGAAATCAAATGGCACAGCTGGATTTGCAAACCAATGTTAGGGTTTGCTTGAGCTGAAAGTGTGTGAGTCAGAATGAACCTTTTAGAGTTGCCTGGAGGTTGCTGCAGATTAATTCTCACTCTCTCTGTCTAGGTTTCTCTCCAGGTTTTGTCCAGGGTTTTGTTCCAAGGAAACCTCAGGGTGTTTTGCTTCTCTTCCTTTTTCTGTCTGTTCTCCCTCTTTTATAACCAGATTTTCATGGCTTTGTGGGATCAAATGAGAGAGGTCCAAGTCTGAGATTTTTTCTTTTATTTATTTATTTAATTTTTTTTTTCTTTCGTTTTTTTCGTTTACCCGTTTTTTTTTTTCGTTTTTTTTTGTTTGCTTGCATAACACGTGGGCTTCGCCTATCGAGCATGACAGCTCATGAACAAACCTTTGCTTCTTCAAAATTAACTATTTGACTGACGAATAGACCCCTGTTGGAAGTAACTCAAGTCTTTCCCTTGTGTTGACTAATCATCTAAATAGAACCCACAAAGTGTCCTGGATGATGTTCAAGCTTCTTGGAGCTAATCTCGATTGACGTGATGAAATGCAATGTATCTAATGTTAAATGACCTAAAAATGAATGCGTGAATAAGGAGGGCAAATTTTAGGGTGTTACAGCTGCCCCTATTCAATCATCAGCTAACCCGAGCGGGATGAAAGCGAACAACTTATCAGACAAACAGGGTGAGCTGTGATTGACTACCAAAGACAAACCGAAAATATGCGCTCCGAGAACACCATAAAAATGCTGAAATACACCGTGCTGTTTATTTCTCTTCCGATCCTCTGGCTGAATCTGAATTAGTCTTCTGACTTAATCTGGAGTTTCGATCCTCTAGCTGAATCTATACTCAATTTAGTCCTCTAGTTCGATGTTAATTTTGATCCTCGAGATGGATACGGTTTCAATCTTCTGGCTAGATCTTCTTCGATCTTCTGGCTAGATCTCCTTTGTTTCGATTCTCTGGCTGAATCTATTTTCTTTGATTCTCTGGCTGAATCTACTTCGATCTTGTGGCTAGATCTGAATTGTTTCGATTCTCTGGCTGAATCTATTTCCGGTCTTCGGGCTAGACCTGACTTCGATCTTCTGGCTAGATCTTCTTTGATCTTCTCGCTAGATCTTAATTGTTTCGATTCTCTAGCTGAATCTATTTCGATCTTCTGGCTAGATCTGAATTGTTTCGATTCTCTGGCTGAATCTATTTTATTTGATTCTCTGGCTGAATCTATCTATTTTTCGATCTTCGGGCTAGACCTGACTTTGATCTTCTGGCTAGATCTGGATTGTTTTGATGATAAATTCCTACCATCAGGATCTCGCATCTGGGGCATGCGCTTGTTGACCCTCTTTCGAAATCTACAGTCTTCATGTTAGATATGCAGCTTCGAGAATATCCCACTTTTGGGCTTCGTACATATTCTTCAGGCTAGAACATGTTATAACGACTCTTCAATTACACTTTGTTTTTTAAATGCGATCCGCGGGCTGGATTCTCTTGTAGGTTGATTTTCTGTTGAGCTGTCAATCTATTCCTCCAGCTGGCTTGCTGGGGAAATAACGCTCGTAGTCGACTCTCTGGCTGAATCTTCGAAATGACCCTCAGGCTGGATCTCTGGAAAATGATTCTCAGGCTGAATCTTCGAAATGACCCTCATGCTGGGTCACACACACACTTGATCCTCTGGCCGAATCTCACGACTTTGGTTGTAAAGTAATTTTTCAGTCTGCTTTGAAGAACCTGTTTATCAGCTTATGTGTATGTTTGATATGCATGCAAATGCAAATGCAAATGTTATGCATGGTGCAAAAGAAAAAAGAAATCTGCTTGGGGAAGCAACTCTGGCAGGGAGCGAATTGTTGTATCAATCCTTGAATGCTCTGTGGGGAACGATCCGTCTGCCGGGACCGGGGAGCCACCGAAAATAAATCGGCCTTTTTTGAAAAGTTGACCTTGCTGGGGAAGTATCAACTATGGAAGCTTTGCTTGGCGAGACTTTGCGAGGAGAGTCTGTGAGGAAAGCACTTCCTGGGGAAATGTCGTAGGAATCGACCTTTGCTGGGGATATGAACTTGCTAATCGTCCTCAGGATGGGGATTAAAACAAATCTGTTAAAAAAAATTAATCTGTTGGGGACGAGATGAACACTAGGAACACCACCCTCTTGTCTGTTGGGTATGCGACTACTCTGCTGTTGCTGGGAAGATACAGTCTGGCACTGTCGACTCCGTTGGGGATATACAGTCTGGATACTGTCAACTCTACTGGGGATATACAGTCTGGATACTGTCAACTCTACTGGGGAACCTGCTCTGCAGAGGAGAGGCTTTGTCAACCGCTTGGGGGTGAGGATTCATGACTTGGCATCCGGTTCCTGTGACCTGTAACCAAAAAATACACGTATGCCCCGGGGAATTACTCAGTTTGAATTCACCGTCCGGGATTAAGCACATTCAAAGCAATTTTGACTATTTTCCTGCGCAAGTCATCTGCAAAAGCCACCATTACATTCAAATGCAATATGTTTCCTCAAGAATTCAGACATCTTTTGCAAACAAACTGATAAATGAAAATTAAAGAGGCTTTTTAACTGAATTATTCGACTTTTGTTGGTTGAAAAATTTGTGCCAAGAATAAGCGAGTAGATCAGGAAGCTGATCCCTAGAAAGAGGCGATCGCTATAAATTGAACAAGAGAAACTATCCTAATGGCAATGTGGAAACGGGGTCCCACCGAGTTTCAACTCTGTTATGGCTCGTATGTCCTCAAGACGCTCTGCTCATCTTGCTTTCTGAAGTGGATGATTAGTCGATCTTTTACCTTCGAAGATTGCCGGATTGAATGAAACAGTGATATAACACGGATGAACTCATATCGCAGTTATTCGCTTATTCCCTAACTTTTGCGTGGACCGCCCTTTTGGGTTTTCAATCCACCGGGATACCCTTTTTTCCCTGAGCCGCCCTTTTGGGTTTTCGACTCACCGGGTATACATTTTTTTTGATTTTTGTATCCCTAATTTTTTCCCGAACCTCTTCATTCTTTTTTTGGTTCGTCGGGATGCCCCCTTTTTGCCTGGACTATTCTTTTTACTGTCCAGCGGGTCTATTTTATGCGAAGTATTTTTTAACTGCGTCTGAGTTGACAGGGGACGTGAATTCTTCACCATCCATGGTTGTTAGCATCAGAGCTCCTCCAGAGAAAACTCTTTTAACCACGTATGGACCCTCGTTGTTCGGTGTCCATTTGCCCCTGTGATCTATGTTGGGAGGAAGAATTCTTTTGAGTACCAATTCACCGACTCGATACTCCCGAGGGCGCACTTTCTGATCAAACGCTCTCTTCGTCCGTCTCTGATATAGCTGACCATGGCATATAGCTGCTAGTCTCTTTTCCTCAACTAGGCTTAGCTGATTGTATCGAGAACGGATCCATTCTGCTTCGTCCGGCTTCATTGTTGGTGCAGGGAAAAGTTATTCTGGCACAAAATGGCATATGACCCCCCTCCGGTGTGATAAACATTGCACCAACTCCGCGACCATTGACGTTGACCGCCCCATCAAAAATCATAATCCATTTGGATTCAGGGTCAGGCCCCTCCTCTAGGAGTGGTTCCTCGCAATCTTTCGATTTGAGAAACATGATGTCCTCATCAGGAAAGTCGAACCTCATAGGTTGGTAATCATCAATCGGTTGCACGGCAAGATAGTCTGACAAGACACTTCCTTTGATGGATTTTTGTGAAGTGTATTGGATGTCATACTCTGTCAGCATCATTTTCCACCTAGCAACCCTGCTGGCTTTTCAAAAATATACTTGACTTGATCCATCTTTGATATCAATAGAGTCATGTGAGTCAACATATACTGTCTTAGTCGGCGAGCAGCCCATGCCAAAGCGCGACAAGTTTTCTCGAGCAATGAGTATCTTTGTTCACAGTCTGTAAACTTTTTGCTAAGGTAGTATATTGCATGCTCTTTTCGACCTGAATCGTCATGCTGACCGAGCACACAACCCATTGACCTTTCTAACACAGTCAAGTACATGATCAACAGTCTTTTCCTCTCGGCCTGTAGACTGGCCCCGATCTTGATCTCTTTCTTGTCGTCTTCGGTACCAATGTTGATGGTCTCAACCACCTCCTGATGAGGTGTGATAGCTCGGTCCTCCTGTTTCAACAACCTGGCTAACTCCTCAGGCAATTCACAATCTTCCTCAACCCCTTCTTCGGCTTGATAGATAGGATTGTCGAAGTCATACTTGGCCATAGCAATGTCGTTAGCAGTGAGATCCGGGTGATCAGTTTTACGAGGTGTTTTTTGGAAAGAAAAACGAAAAAGAAACATGAAAAATAAACATTGCCGTTTTTGTAAAAGTAAAAATAATTAAAAGAAAGAGAACACAAAATTGTTTGCAAAAGTTGTCCGTTATTGATGATGAAAATAATTGCGAAATGTAACTAAATGGATGGCCCTACAGATGAGTCATTACACCTTGGTCAAAGTGTAAGACTTTGTTATGCATGTGATAAAAGGAAAACAATAAAAATTACTCCTTCAGTAGAGTAAATCGGATGACTTTTTTAGATGACCAATTGTCAAGCTTTTCTCCTGGGACACACGGGCGAATCCAGCTATCTAAGTCACAGTCGCTGTCAGCCTTGTCTTCATCTGCAACATTGACGGTGTGGGGAGAAACCAAACCCCCGCTGGAGAAAGTACCGGCTTCATTCTTCTGAGACCCCCGAGTATACCCCAATCCAAACTTGTCTTCTTTTATGATTGGCTCCACAAATTTGCCCCAGCCTTGGGCATTACCAGCGTTAACCACTTCAACAGCTTGCTTGTATGAAGAGATAGAAGTCCCGACCTTCTCAGACTCAGGTGAAAAGACAGTTTCGGGCGCGACCTCACTGATGTTTATGGCTTCGAAGCCCTGACACATCATCTCATGCATCTCGCCATCCATCTCCACATACTTAAATGTAGACAGGTGGCTAACAAAAATATCCTCTTCACCACAGACGGTGATGATCTGACCTTCTAGTCCATATTTGAGCTTCTGGTGGAGAGTCGAAGTAACAACACCGGCAGCATGAATCTAGGGTCGACCTAGCAGACAGCTATAGGCAGGCTGGATATCCATCACATAAAAGGTACTCTTGAATACATGCGGTCCAATCTTAACTGGCAACTCAACTTCACCACAAACAGCTCGCTTAGAGCCATCAAAAGCCCTTACAACTAAATTACTCGGCCTCAGGGTGGTGCCATCGCAATCCAACTTCGTTAAGGCTTTCTTTGGGAGAACATTCAGAGAAGAACCTGTTGTAAACCTCAAAATTTGCCCTCCTCTCTTGGGACTAGCTTAGCATATTGCATTTCATTTTTAGGACATTAGTCATTGCATCTTTGCATATCATGTGGAAACAATAAGCAAGTCATCCTCCTAGGTCTTGATCAGAAAATAAAGAGGTTGATAGATTCAAGCCTAAGGGTCTCATTGAATTGATCACTAGCCATCTGAGGGTTTGTGCTTCAATTAGGGTTTTTTTTTTGGTTCCTCAAGGAGGTTAGTTATTATCTTGGTTGAAATGGTACATCATCATCATCATGGTCTTATCATCACCAAGAGGTTCATTGTGCCTGATCAGTTCCTTGGGATTAGGGTTTTGACCTCTAGTCAACCCTAATCAGTTGAATTGTGCCAATCAGGGTTTGTCAAGGAGAAGAGATCTTTCATGAGATGGGGATCATAACATGGTTTTATGGAGCTTGTGTAAGCTAGGGTTTCATTTTGGATCCATTTCATCAGAAGATTGAGGCCCAAAAGTCAACTGATGGGTTTGGAGGTGGGAGATGGTTAGAAATACTTCATTCATGTTCAAACAAGTCTCATTTGACATTTCAAACATCAACATTGAAGAAAATAAAGTCAGATGAAAACTTTGCAAAAATAGAAAGTGACTTGTAATTCAAAATTGCCTAAAATGGAAAGGTTTTCTCCTCAAGTTTATATCACCAAGAAAGCTTCAAATGAAATTTTGTTGAACATGAAAATTGTAGATCTTATTCTCCCATTTCCAAAAAGTCCAAGAACATGAATTTCCCATGTATGGTTGAGAAGATATGGTCAAATCATGGTCAAATGAATTTGAACTTCACTAGTGCATAACTTTTGATCCAAAACGCCAAATGAAGTGGTTCTTTTTGCAACATTCTTGCTTTGACATTTACTATCCAATTCAAGCATCATAGGCCATGCATTTTGATAACAAGAATTTTGGCATTTTCATTTGAATTTTGGAGGGAAAAGTCAAATTCAAAAATCATGCATTGTATTCACCTGTTACCACTTGCATTTGGTCCAAAAGAGCATTTGAAGTGAATTTAACACACAAACCGTGTACTGTTGCATTGAATTTCATGCACATGAGGTGATTTGCAAATTTGGCATAACACCTTCATTTCACTAATCCTTGGCATTTTGGCTAATTGTGATTAACAACTTCATTAGCACACCATATATAAACATAATCATAATTGTTTTCAGGATTAACATTTCATTTGGCTCAGATCTAGATCTAGTTCACCAATCTCTTCAAACTTCTTCTCTCACTTTTCTGCAAATTTCTTCAAATCCATTGCCTTGTTCTTGGTTGAATCATCATTCATGAGCATAGTTGAACAAGATTGAAGCAAGGTTTCAAGGATTTCGAGCTGAATTGAGGACTGTTGAAGCAAGCATCATCAATGGCAATTGAAGATTTGAGCAACATCAAGCACAATTGAGCTATCAACATTCATCCATTCATCTACCTAAGCCTTGAGGAGCATCTGTTTCTACCTTACAAAGCCTAAATCCATCAAATCCGGTTCTGCACTTCAATTAAGGTTAGAATTCGATCATCACAATTCTTGAAATAGTTGTGTGCTTTTGGTATATCCTTCATTGGTGAGTGCATTGAGCTTTGAATCATCGAATTTCATCAAGAAATGAACAAGTTATGTTAGATCTAAGATTGATGTATGAAACTTTTCTCGCTCGAAACTTTGAACATAGGATGAATTAGGTTAAATTGAGCCTCGATCTGTGATGTATGATGGAAGAGGAGTCCAATGATATGCATATTTTGAATTTCTGAGCAAAAGTGTTCTTGAGATGATGAACACGTATGAAGGCTGTTGAACATCCTAGGGTTTCTGTTCCAGAAATTGTTTGATCCATGTCCAGCGTGCTTTGCATGCGTTTTGGTGTTTAAGGCCATGCATTGGTCCAGCATAGTGTTCACGTGGCTAATTGATTGGTCCACGCTATTTTGCCTTGCCACACATTGTTAATGAAACGGCGCATTTCATTGTGAAGCGCCTTAATTCAAATTCCTCTTCGGTTCGACTCCATGCTTAGGACATTTCCAAATGTGCATTTGCATTTTATTCCATTATTCTATCCATTCATGCTATGCCTTGTTCATGTTTTTTTATTTTTTTCATTCATTCTAAAAACCATAACTCAATGAATAATTGTCCAAATAATGTGTGGTTTTTTTCATTGTTTTCCTCATCATGTCTAGTATTTTATGAGATTTTTTCCAGAAATTGTGCATGGTTGGAATTTAATTTGGCTTAGGGTTTGTTCACATGTATGCCTTTTGTACCTACCTTGCTTTGTGAAATGATGAGATTTTATCCAATGCTCTTGAAACTTTGCATGCTTAAACTAGACACTTTGATTGAAATTTTGGTGTTGAGCTTGTATTTTTATCACATTCCATTGTTGAGTTATGATCTTGTTAATGGAGGTGTGACAATGTGTGTCACACCTTTGCTTGCTTGACTTGTGGATTTTCTTTACCATGCCAATTAAATGCCAAATGATGAGATTTTTTGCATGATGCTCCTTCTGGATGTTGGGATTGCTTGTGAAGTTTTGTGGAAATTTTGGATGGCTTTCTGATTTGTTTGGGATTTTTCTCTGCTGGTTGGTCATGTGTGGACTTTTGGATAGTCATGAACTTAGATGATTTGTGAAATGCTTGATGTTTATCATATGAACTTGAAATTTTGCACATTGATTCTAGACACTTTGAAGTTTGTTGTGGCTTTGATTGGATGTTTTTATCATGTGTGGATTCTGTTTTAGGCTTGTGTTAAGTTGATGTATGAAATTGTGCCTCAATTGAGCTTGTTTGTGCTTACCTTGCCTTATGGAATTTTTTTTCCATGCTTAGACTTGTCCAAATGCCTTGATTTTTGGTGTGTTGATCATGTGATGTGTTCTGTTTAGCCATGATTTTTCTTGAGATTTATTGAATCATTTTTGAGTTGATGTGGATTGGTTCATTTTGTTTGCTTCAATGAGCTTTCAACTTGCATGCTTTGCCTTATGTGCTTTGTGAAATGAACTTGGTTGATGCTATTGATATGAGACCACTTGGATATTGTTCCTAATTGATTGAGCTTGATTCTTGTCAATTTTCATGTTCTGTTTTGAATTATTTCTCCCTCTTTGACCCTAGGCCTTGTCCTAGTGGTTTGCTTCTCATGTTTGAGCTTGGTTTGCAGGTTAAGAAGCATATGGCCATGAGGGAATTGATTCACATTGCTTGAGTTGACTATTTGGTTGATGTTGACTAACCTTGACTTGTTTTGTAGGTGGCTTCTAGCTCCTTTGAGTTGAGCTTGTGCTTTGCACATTGTTGCATTGCTTGACTGTGTCTGTTGACTGTTGACTTTTAACTGTCTGTTTGACTTTGTGAGTTGTGTACTGACTAATTTAGATTGTTTTCAGGTACATTTAGTTGCTTAAGTTCTTTGAACTTGCTTTTGTTGTTGCTTGGTTGCTTAACCATTTGAGGTATAACATTCTGACTTCATGTAGTCTGGAAGACCTGGCCTGTTACTTGGTCAGGCACGTGTCTGAAGTCCTCCTTAAGAGGCAATGCTTGTGTATGTTTATTTTTGTGCCAAGCAGGAAAAGACCTTTGATAAGGCAATTGGCAGATAAAAGAGATGTGTAATCCATCTCCTGCTAGTCAGTGTGTCATCCCTTTGCTCACATTACATGTTGATGCATTGTGGATATTAACCCAAGATCTATAGAGTCATTACTTGTGGAGAGAGTTCCACCTTTCTGAACTCCCACACCTTCTATCATCTGAAGCTCTCCCTGACCAGGGATAAGAGCTATGAGGCACACCCCTCATCTCCCATTTCATCTGCTTCACCCTAACTCTCAATGTTAGGGTTAAGAGCTAACATCACCCGATTCCAGTTGGCTTGTGTTTCACAGCCTAACCTTGTGTGAGCCCACTTTGTTTGTATATAGTGTGTGCTAATTGTGTGTATGTTTGCTTTGTTTTAATTGTGCTGTTTAAGATAGCTTGCTGCCTGTGCAAGTTAGATAGAAACCTCAACCTAGGACCATTGTGGAATACATGATAACTATTAGGCTCGAGTTAGTCTCCCTTTTAGTTGGTCATTTCCCAGTCTCTGGTTAGGAGAAAGTTTCTCCCCTGTTCAGGGGAACTACGTTGCCCTGATCCTCATACCAGATGAGGTACGTAGGTAGGAGGTCGTACGAGATCTCTCCGGGGACCCTTTTTCTTTTTTGTGTGTGTTTGCTTGACAGTTATTAGGCTCGAGTTCCCGACTCCCTATTAACTTGTCTGTTTGCTACCCTCTTGTGTGTTAGGAGATGGATATAAGACCAGCGATTGGCTTTCCGTATCCTATTGATGTTTGTTGTGTGGAGTCCGACGTAAGTCCAGCGATTGGCAGTTGGTTTCCCGTGTGGGTTTGTTTGGTTCGGAATCTGATATAAGTCCAGCGATTGGCATTCGGTTTCCATGTTTGCCTGTTTGCGTGTGTTTTGTTTCGGCGTGCGTGAGCCGAACTACAATAGCTCTAATTCTCATTCCAGATGAGATACGTAGGCATAGGATGCGATATCCTAGCGAGCCCGTTCCTCTCTTCCCCCACCTGTGTTGTGTGTGTGTGCATTCTTTGAGCAGTTTTAGCAACCTTTCTTCTATCTTTCTGAGCGTGGATCCCGTCGAGTACGAAGGATGCGTAGGGGTGCTAATACCTTCCCTTCGCATAACCGACTCCCGATCCCATCTCTCTTTGGTCGCGAGACCATGTCTTTTCCAGGTTTACTTCGAGCGTTTCCTTTCCCTCTTTTGGGATAAATAACGCACGGTGGCGGCTCTGTTTGTTTTGTTTTAGCCCGCCGGTTGTTTTTCGCGGATGCGACAGCTGGCGACTCCATTGGGGAATAAAGAAGTCGACCTCTGGCTGGTCCATCTTCCCTAAGCGAGTCTCTCCTAGCGTTCTAGGATAGTTTAGGTTGCTTGTGTTGCTCTATTTATTGCATTTATTATTATTATGTTGTGTATATATTTGCATAAATATTTGCATGCATCATACTATCATGTTGTTGTCCTCTGTACAGGTGGTTCCTATGATTTGGGGGTGGGTGTTCTGAGTGGGGCTAAAACCCAGGCCCGAGTATACACCTAGGATTAGTGTGGTCTCATGTTGCCTCTCATGTTAGGTCAACATGATTTTTGCGACGTGACATACCACAAGCCGGATGAGGTTCTTTTGAGGGAGCTCTTCCTTTGTGGAGTATCCACTCTGGTTGAGTAACTTCATCTGAACTATTGACTTCGGTGACCGTTCATTCCCGGATCTTTGGATTAGACGATCTTAAGAGAGCTACAACGGCACACCCGAAAGGGAAAACCCGTTGAGTATCTTTGCCCAATTGTCGAGACCATCATCCGCCTTAGGATGACCTGATTAGAATTCACCTGTGAGGGGAGGGTTGATTCCTACAGATGCATGTTCTGATGGTGACTTTGTTGGTGACTAATGGTTCAGTCGTTGATCAGAGTCCTATTTATAAGTCGGATTTATGGACATTTATTTCTGAGACGCCGGAGTTCTGTCCGTGATATTTATCAGTGGGGATCCGTTTATTTCAGGATTCCCTGGGCCGATTCAGAGATTGTTGTGGTTATCTGTTCAGTGAATCTCTGGTGATGATGGTGATGTACCTTTCAGTTCCGTTTATTTCGGAACTCCCAAGTCGGATTTGTGGTTGCTCAGTACCACAGATGGTTGTGATCAGTTCAGAGGTTGTAACTCAGTGCAGTGGGTGTTCAGATGACTTGGTGGATGGCACAGTGCATTGCATTCACGCATCAGCAACATCCACATTTTGCATTCATCTGCATCTAACTCATGTCTATCCATACTCAGGGTACATTCTCGATTGAGATTCTGTTTGAGAGACATCCTGATGTCAGAATGCTATTGTCAAATTTTTTATCCGTCTCGATGAAGCCAGAATCGAAGGAAAGAGTGTTCCTCATATGGATAAACATTGCATTCATGCGTGAGTCATAATAACCTGTCTTCTGTTTCGCAGGTGTCAGTTTCTAACATGTTTGGGTTTACTCATGAATCATTGCTCGCGCACGCCGAATCATTCCCTTGCACACAACCCGTCTGTACAGATACTTTACCAGACGCAACACACCCAAATTGATGGATCTACCAAATACAGATGTTCTCGAGCTGAAAGAGAAGATGAATGAGCTGATTAACATCATGCAGGGGTTTGTTGTGGGCCAGAAAGCACTGGCTGATAAAGTAGAGAAGCTCGAGCGGGCTTCAGCTGCCAACAGCGGTATTAACCAGGATGGTGTCTCCAACCAGGGGCTTGGTGGTTCTAGGGACGGTGGAAAGAGGACAACTGTGGGTGTAGTGACTAATAATGCCGGTGGTTTTGGCGCTGCCGCAGGTGGTGGACCCGTTCAGATGGGAAATAATATGAAGGATAGTTTGTTTCCTCCTTTCTTTGGGGTTGAGGATGATAGAGAGGAAGACAGGGAGGCAGATCAATTCTCCATGTTGAATGAGCCGTTTGGTCAATACGGTGTCCAACCACCAAACAAAGAGATCCAGTTGCTGGCGGAGAAAATCAGAGCTCTGGAAAGCCATGCTACTCCGGGGTTTGTCAACATGTCAAATATGGGGCTGGTTGAGGGGATTGTGATCCCACAGAAGTTCATAGCGCCCGCATTTGATAAATATAATGGGAGTTCTTGCCCGGAAACTCATCTCCAGGCCTTTTTCCGGAAAATTTTTGCCTATACAACAGATCAGAAGCTCTAGATGTACTTTTTCCAAGATAGTCTGTCTGGTGGATCTCTTGAATGGTATACCAAGTTGAAGTCTTCGGATATCAAGAGCTGGCAGGATATCGGAGATGCATTCTTTAAACAGTACCAGTTCAATGCTGACATGGCTCCTAGCCGTACCCAGCTGCAGGGTATGTCTCAGAAGCCGAGTGAAGGGTTTAAAGAATATGCACAGAGATGGAGGGAGTTGGCTGCCAGAGTTCAACCTCCGCTGGTGGATCGGGAGATGTCTGATCTGTTCATGGGTACCCTGCAGGGGGTTTTTGCTGAAAGGATGGTGGGTTGTCCCGTCACTGGCTTTGCAGACATAGTAATGGCTGGTGAGAGAATTGAAAGTTGGCTGAGAATGGGGAAAATACAGGGAAATGCTCCGTCATCTGGAGTAAAGAAGCCATTTGGGAACGGTCAGCGCAAAAATGAGGGTGAATCGAGTGGTGTGTATGCCCAGAGAGGACACGGTAGGGATCGTTACTACCAGCACACTGCTGCGGTAACCACCCCTGCTGGTAATCAGTCAGTACGACAGCAACATCAGCCATCTCAACAGAGAGCACAGAGAGCCGGGTACCAAGTGAGGGGAAAAGGGATTGATCGTCAGTTCGATAAGCCGCCCGTGACATATGCTGTTCTGTTTAAGAAGTTGATGGATCTTGGGTTGGTTCAGCCAAGGACGATGGTTCCGTTAAGATCAGATCAAAGGCCTCCTAATTATGATGAGTACGCCGAGTGTGAATTCCATTCTGGTACACCAGGGCATAACATCGAGGGCTGTAGAGCTTTTAAGCATGTTGTCCAGGATCTGGTAGACTCCAAGGCCATCAATTTTGCACCATCTCTGAATGTTAATGCCAATCCCATGCCGGCACATGGTCAGGCGTTGGTGGGTGCAATTGCTGAAGATTCTGATCACGCCTATACAGTGGGTGAAGATATCGACAGTGACCGCAAGCTGGAGTCGTGGATAAAATCATGCGTACCAGGGAACTGGAAGGCCTAAAAAGATCATCACTGTCACTCATCCGGAAGAGTAATACTTTTTGTTTTCAATTCTGTTTGCATGGAAGCCATACGTTTTGCCCGAAACGTAATGGTTCATTGTAAGGGCCATCTCATGTGTTTCATTTTGCAACATTTTGCATCATTAATAAATGGATGTTTTTCACATTAAAAGCGGTGTCCCCTGTTTTTCATTTATTTTTACAGTTTTAAAATAAATAAAAATGGCAATGTTTATTTTCATTTCTTCCCCTTTCTGATTTGTCTCGTTCCGACTTTGAAAAGTAATTCTCCGGATCTCATTGATAACAATTCGGTTATACCTCTGTATGACTTCGACAATCCGATCTATCATGCCGAAGAAGAAGGCGAAGAAGATTGTGATATGCTGGAAGATTAGCCAGGTTGTTGAAACAAGAGGAGAAGGTGATTCAGCCGCATGAAGAGCGAGTTGAGGTCGTTAATCTGGGTACCGACGAGGTCGGAAAGGATGTAAAAGTTGGTTCCGCCTGGAGGCGAGTGTCACGAGCGAAGGTGACGCCATTCGGTCTCAAGAACACCGGTGCCACGCGTCATAGAGTCCTGGTGACTTTGTTTCATAATATGATTCATCATGAAATTGAATGCTATGTTGATGACATGATAGCAAAGTCCCAAGCAGAAGAGGGGCATCTGGTGGATCTGGCCAAGTTGGTCGACCGGTTGAGACAATTCAAACTGAGGTTGAATTCAAATAAGTTCACTTTCAGAGTGCGGTCCGGTAAGCTTCTGGGGTTCATTGTAAGAGAGGAATCGAGGTTGATTCTGCTAAAAAAAAAAAAAAAAGAAGAACAAAAGCAATACAAGAAATGCCTGAACCGAGAACAGAGAAAGAGGTTCGTGGTTTCTCAGGTAGATTGAGCTGCATTTCACGGTTCATATCTCACCTAACAGCCACGTGTGAACCCATATTCAAGGTGAAAAAAAAAATCAAACGGTCAGGTGGAATAATGATTGCCAAGGGGCATTGGAAAAAAATAAAAGAATAAGTTGCAGGAGCCTCTGATTCTGATGCCTCCTGTGGAAGGAACAACTATTAATCTGTACTTGACGGTCCTCGAGGGGTCTATGAGGTGTGTACTGGGGCAGCATGACGAGTCTGGTCGAAAAGAGCATGCAATTTACCTTAGCAAAAAGTTTACCGACTGTGAAACAATACATTCACAGCTCGAGAAAACTTGTTGTATTTTGGCATAGGCTGCTCGCCGACTGAGACAGTGTGTGCTGGTTCATACCACTTTGTGGATTTCCGAGATGGATCCGATCAAATACATATCTGAGAAGCCAGCAGTGACCGGACGGGTTGCGAGGTGGCAAATGATTTTGCCTGAATACAATATTCAGTACACCTCTCAGAAAGCAATCGAGGGGAGTGTATTGTCTGATTACCTCGCCCAACAACCCGTGGAGGATTATCAACTGAGGATGTTTGAGTTCCCTGATGAGGACATCTCGAGGTGCTCAAATCGAAAGATTGTGAGGAACCGATCCCGGAGGAGGGGCCTGGCCCTAAATCCGAACGGATTCTGATGTCTGATGGGGCCGTTAACATGAATGGAAGCGAAGTTTACCGAATGCACCGACGATGTGATTGAGTAGGAAGTTGGTATCCTGGGTATCAAACTTCGGTGCGTACACCTACTGGGGCAACGCCGTTCTCACTCATGTATGGGATAGAAGTGGTATTACCAGTCGAGGTCTAGATCCCATCTTGGGGAGTTTTGACAGATGTGAAGTTGCAAGAGGCTGAATGGGTAAGGACCCGGTTTGAAGAGTTGAGCCTGATTGAGGAAAAGAGGCTGACAGCCATCTGTCATGGGCAGTTGTACCAGCAGCGAATGAAGCGTGCTTTTGACCGAAAGGTGCGACCTCGTGTGTATCACGTGGGAGATTTGGTGCTGAAAAGGATCCTTCCTCCTCAAAACGATCGAAGGGGCAAGTGGACACCCAATTATGAAGGTCCATTCATGGTAAAGAAGGTTTTCTCTGGCGGAGCCTTGTTGCTAACGACCATGGATGGCGAGGATTTTCCATCCCCTGTGAATGCAGACGCAGTTAAAAAAATACTTCGTAAAAAGAGACCCGCTGGACGAAAAGAACAAAATAGTCTAGGCCAAAAAGGGCATCCCGGCGAACCGAAAAAAAATGAATGATGAAAAAGGTTCGGGCAAAAATTAGGGATAGAAGAAACAACTGTACACCCGGCAAGTCCAAAACCTGAAAAGGCGACTTGGGCAAAAAAGGGTATCCCGGTGGACTGAAAACCCGAAAGAGCGGTCCAGGCAAAAGAGGGATTGAAACGAACAACTGCGTCTAGCATTATCGTTTGCGCTTTGGTTAAGGCATCAGGATAATCCCCGGTAGGGATCAATCGGAAACGTCTTGTTCAGAAGGCAGAAAGCACGGAGAGTCTGAGGACATATGGGGTGTAACCGAGTTGGAACTCGATGAGATCACGGGTTTCACATTGCCATTAGGATAGATTTTCCTTTTTTGCGCAATTACCTCTTCTCAGTTTGAGCCACACTCTTTCAATCAATAAAATGCATATTCAGTCAAATAATTTTGTTTTTGTTTTCATTACCGCTTTGATTGCAAAAACATCCAATTATTTGTGATAAGGAATCTTGCATTTTAAGACATACAGGTCCCTTCCAATGCATGCTTATAAGATTGAAAGCTTGAAATCTTATTCGGAAGGTTGAGTGACCCAAGTGTTGAAATCTTGACACGCCTGGGGCACGTTTTTATCTAACGATCTCTTTTGCAGGTACTGTTAGATATTTTCACTCACTTGCAGGTTGTGATGTGGAAGCTTTTGATAAAAGAATCCCCGCAGAGTCCAATCAGGGACGAATGAATTGAAGAATGGTGAAAAGGCGACGAGAGACGTACGACGATCTTGGATATTAATCAAGAAGACTCTTCAAAGTCAGAAGATTGGAAAGTCTGTATGAATCCCAGGAGTTCAATCGCCGTGGAGTACGGAGACGTCAGGAATACAAGGTGATGAATCAGAAAAGTCCAGACGAGTCTGGGAGTTCTCAAAATTGGAAAGCTGACATTGGATTTGGAAGGTGAATTCCCTGGTTCGACGAGTCGACGGGTGTTCAGTGCCAGATTTTCCTTGTTTCCCCAAGCAGAGTTGGGATTGTTACCTCCTCAGCAGATTCAAGGTCTGTAACTTCCCTAGCAGGGTCGGGATGGTTATCTCCCCAGCAGGTTGGAGATCGGTGTTTCCTCAGTAGCCGGGCCTGAAGGTTGCTGTTTCCCAACAGAGGTATCTGTGGGTGGTGGTTTCCCCAAGCAAAGTTGGGATTGTTGTATCCGCAGCAAGTCAAAGACCATTGTTTCCCCACAGCGTGCGTTGGTGGTTCTTTCCCCAGCGAAGTCCCCAAGCGGATCGGGTGCAGATGAGGTTATTCCTGGTAAGGGTGGCCTATTTCCCGGCAGCAGTGTTATTCCCCAGCAAGGTGGAGTTGGAGCAATGGCGAGTTCCTCAACAGAGTGCCTCGAGCTCCCCAGAAGAGTCCCTTGAGGGGGATACTTTTTATACATGCATCATGTAGATGAGCATAGCATATTGCATAATTAACTGTGTAGCATTTCCATGATTGTGGAGCATTACGCTGAAAAAAGTCATGCATCATCATTGCAAGCATAGGCTAGTCTCAAGCCGTGGTTACCGTTTGAGATTTAGTTTTGCCAGTGGGTGAGGATGCTACTCAAGCCGTGGTTACCGTTTGAGAAGTGGTTTCGCTAGTTGGGAAATCATCAGCATTGCAAGCATAAGTTAACCCCAAGCCGTGGTTACCATCCAAGAATGGGTTTTTGCCGGTCAGTGAAGGTGTTACTCTGAGGAGTTTAGCATCGTGGTGTTGGGTCAACAATATTCCCCAGTAGTGCGATACTGGAGGAGATTTCTGTCGTGCGAGATAGAAATTTGAAGGTGTTACTCTGAGGAGTTTAGCATCATGATGTCAGATCAGCAATGTTCCCCAGTAGTACGATACTGGAGGAAACTTTTCCGTCGGACAGAGATGGAAATAAAGATCGCGATCAGCGCGACTCGAGCCGTGGTTATCGCTTGAGATTTGGTTTCGCCGGATGGTGAAGGTGTTACTCTGATGATTTTAGCATCATGATGCCAGATCAGCAATGTTCCCCAGTAGTACGATACTGGAGGAAACTTTTCCGTCGGACAGAGATGGAAATAAAGATCGCGATCAGCGCGACTCGAGCCGTGCTTACCGCTTGAGATTTGGTTTCGCCGGATGGTGAAGGTGTTACTCTGAGGAGTTTAGCATCATGACGTCAGATCAGCAATGTTCCCCAGTAGTACGATACTGGAGGAAACTTTTCCGTCGGACAGAGATGGAAATGAAGATCGCGATCAGCGTGACTCGAGCCGTGGTTACCGCTTGAGATTTGGTTTCGCCGGATGGTGAAGATGTTACTCTGAGGAGTTTAGCATCATGACGTCAGATCAGCAATGTTCCCCAACAGTACGATACTGGAGGAAACTTTTCCGTCGGACAGAGATGGAAATGAAGATCGCGATCAGCGTGACTCGAGCCGTGGTTACCGCTTGAGATTTGGTTTCGCCGGATGGTGATGTTACTCTGAGGAGTTTAGCATCATGATGTCAGATCAACAATGTTCCCCAGTAGTACAATACTGGAGGAAACTTTTCCGTCGGGCGGAGATGGAAATAAAATCAAAGGACGTTACGCGATCAGCGCGAAAGGGGATTCAATTGGAGAAAGGGAAGTGTTGAGGCATTTTCTGGAGAACGGGGTTCAAATGGAGATTGGAGTTGAAGAATATATCCGAGATGAGGTCCTCAGGATTATCTTCTGTTCATGTGTCACCTTAGACTTTGGCTGAGGTCAACAGAGGTCGTTATGGGTGTCTTCTGAGGAAGAATTGCACATGTTACCTTCTTTTTGTGAAGGTGTACCCTCTGATATGTCGCCATCAGAGTGGTGTTTTGGTGTTATTTCCGACGTTGCCAACGGAATTATCAGAAGTTTTTGAAGAACGGTGTTCAAATGGAGAAAAGGAAGTGTTGAGGCATTTTCTGGAGAACGGGGTCCAAATGGAGAAAGGGAGACACGGGGTGTTTTCTGGAGAATGGGGTTCACAATGACGATCACCAATTATCGTCAGGCGACTGGGGTTTAAATGGAGAATGGGGTTCATTATTGGCAAACAAGATGTCGGGGTTCAAATGCGGTGATTCGGGATCATTCGCGTGAAAGAAAATTTGTCCGGGGTTCAAGAAAAGAAAAAAGGATTATCAATCGTAAAGTTTCGGGGTTCAAGAAAAGCAAAAAAAGAAGATGATAATAATCCCCAGCGGATAGGTGGTGTTCAGGCCATGGTTATCCCTGTGTTACCACTTATTTTGGTATCCGGGTCGGCATTCAGTTTCGGTGTTCAGGCCGACTTTCTCCGTACCAGACGGGTTCTTCTTTCAAGATTGTTTCTTCATCGATTCTGACAGGCATTGTTAATTATTTCCCATCAGAGTGCAAATTGTTCGTCTGTTCTTGGTATTCAATCACTCTTCACCCTGATCATCTGAAAGCCGAGGCTATTCATATCGACATGTTCACAGTGGATTGAATAGGGGCAGCTGTAACACCTCAAAATTTGCCCTCCTCTCTTGGGACTAGCTTAGCATATTGCATTTTCATTTTTAGGACATTAGTCATTGCATCTTTGCATATCATGTGGAAACAATAAGCAAGTCATCCTCCTAGGTCTTGATCAGAAAATAAAGAGGTTGATAGATTCAAGCCTAAGGGTCTCATTGAATTGATCACTAGCCATCTGAGGGTTTGTGATTCAATTAGGGTTTTTTTTTTGGTTCCTCAAGGAGGTTGGTTATTATCTTGGTTGAAATGGTACATCATCATCATCATGGTCTTATCATCACCAAGAGGTTCATTGTGCCTGATCAGTTCCTTGGGATTAGGGTTTTGACCTCTAGTCAACCCTAATCAGTTGAATTGTGCCAATCAGGGTTTGTCAAGGAGAAGAGATCTTTCATGAGATGGGGATCATCACATGGTTTTATGGAGCTTGTGTAAGCTAGGGTTTCATTTTGGAGCCATTTCATCAGAAGATTGAGGCCTAAATTCATCTGGGCATGACCAAGTCATTTATCAACTGAAAAAGTCAACCAAAAGTCAACTGATGGGTTTGGAGGTGGGAGATGGTTAGAAATACTTCATTCATGTTCAAACAAGTCTCATTTGACATTTCAAACATCAACATTGAAGAAAATAAAGTCAGATGAAAACTTTGCAAAAATAGAAAGTGACTTGTAATTCAAAATTGCCTAAAATGGAAAGGTTTTCTCCTCAAGTTTACATCACCAAGAAAGCTTCAAATGAAATTATGTTGAACATGAAAGTTGTATATCTTGTTCTCCAATTTCCAAAAAGTCCAAGAACATGAATTTCCCATGTATGGTTGAGAAGATATGGTCAAATCATGGTCAAATGAATTTGAACTTCACCAGTGCATAACTTTTGAACCAAAAGGCCAAATGAAGTGGTTCTTTTTGCAACATTCTTGCTTTGACATGTACTATCCAATTCAAGCATCATAGGCCATGAATTTTGATCACAAGAATTTTGGCATTTTCATTTGAATTTTGGAGGGAAAAGTCAAATTCAAAAATCATGCATTGTATTCACTTGTTACCACTTGCATTTGGTCCAAAAGAGCATTTGAAGTGAATTTAACACACAAACCGTGTACTGTTGCATTGAATTTCATGCACATGAGGTGATTTGCAAATTTGGCATAACACCTTCATTTCACTAATCCTTGGCATTTTGGCTAATTGTGATTAACAACTTCATTAACACACCATATATAAACATAATCATAATTGTTTTCAGGATTAACATTTCATTTGGCTCAGATCTAGATCTAGTTCACCAATCTCTTCAAACTTCTTCTCTCACTTTTCATCAAATTTCTTCAAATCCATTGCCTTGTTCTTGGTTGAATCATCATTCACGAGCATAGTTGAACAAGATTGAAGCAAGGTTTCAAGGATTTCGAGCTGAATTGAGGACTGTTGAAGCAAGCATCATCAATGGCAATTGAAGATTTGAGCAACATCAAGCACAATTGAGCTATCAACATTCATCCATTCATCTACCTAAGCCTTGAGGAGCATCTGTTTCTACCTTACAAAGCCTAAATCCATCAAATCCGGTTCTGCACTTCAATTAAGGTTAGAATTCGATCATCATAATTCTTGAAATAGTTGTGTGCTTTTGGTATATCCTTCATTGGTGAGTGCATTGAGCTTTGAATCATCGAATTTCATCAAGAAATGAACAAGTTATGTTAGATCTAAGATTGATGTATGAAACTTTTCTCGCTCGAAACTTTGAACATAGGATGAATTAGGTTAAATTGAGCCTCGATCTGTGATGTATGATGGAAGAGGAGTCCAATGATATGCATATTTTGAATTTCTGAGCAAAAGTGTTCTTGAGATGATGAACACATATGAAGGCTGTTGAACATCCTAGGGTTTCTGTTCCAGAAATTGTTTGATCCATGTCCAGCGTGTTTTGCATGCGTTTTGGTGTTTAAGGCCATGCATTGGTCCAGCATAGTGTTCACGTGGCTAATTGATTGGTCCACACTATTTTGCCTTGCCACGTATTGTTAATGAAACGGCACGTTTCATTGTGAAGCGCCTTAATTCAAATTCCTCTTCGGTTCGACTCCATGCTTAGGACATTTCCAAATGTGCATTTGCATTTTATTCCATTATTCTATCCATTCATGCTATGCCTTGTTCATGTTTTTTTATTTTTTTCATTCATTCTAAAAACCATAACTCAATGAATAATTGTCCAAATAATGTGTGGTTTTTTTCATTGTTTTCCTCATCATGTCTAGTATTTTATGAGATTTTTTCCAGAATTTTTGCATGGTTGGAATTTAATTTGGCTTAGGGTTTGTTCACATGTATGCTTTTTGTACCTACCTTGCCATTTGCTTTGTGAAATGATGAGATTATATCCAATGCTCTTGAAACTTTGCATGCTTAAACTAGACACTTTGATTGAAATTTTGGTGTTGAGCTTGTATTTTTATCACATTCCATTGTTGAGTTATGATCTGGTTAATGTAGGTGTGACAATGTGTGTCACACCTTTGCTTGCTTGACTTGTGGATTTTATTTACCATGCCAATTAAATGCCAAATGATGAGATTTTTTTCATGATGCTCCTTCTGGATGTTGGGATTGCTTGTGAAGTTTTGTGGAAATTTTGGATGGCTTTCTGATTTGTTTGGGATTTTTCTCTACTGGTTGGTCATGTGTGGACTTTTGGATAGTCATGAACTTAGATGATTTGTGAAATGCTTGATGTTTATCATATGAACTTGAAATTTTGCACATTGATTCTAGACACTTTGAAGTTTGTTGTGGCTTTGATTGGATGTTTTTATCATGTGTGGATTCTGTTTTAGGCTTGTGTTAAGTTGATGTATGAAATTGTGCCTCAATTGAGCTTGTTTGTGCTTACCTTGCCTTATGGAATTTATTTGCCATGCTTAGACTTGTCCAAATGCCTTGATTTTTGGTGTGTTGATCATGTGATGTGTTCTGTTTAGCCATGATTTTTCTTGAGATTTATTGAATCAGTTTTGAGTTGATGTGGATTGGTTCATTCTGTTTGCTTCAATGAGCTTTCAACTTGCATGCTTTGCCTTATGTGCTTTGTGAAATGAACTTGGTTGATGCTATTGATATGAGACCACTTGGACATTGTTCCTAATTGATTGAGCTTGATTCTTGTCAATTTTCATGTTCTGTTTTGAATTATTTCTCCCTCTTTCACCCTAGGCCTTGTCCTAGTGGTTTGCTTCTCATGCTTGAGCTTGGTTTGCAGGTTAAGAAGCATATGGCCATGAGGGAATTGATTCACATTGCTTGAGTTGACTATTTGGTTGATGTTGACTAACCTTGACTTGTTTTGTAGGTGGCTTCTAGCTCCTTTGAGTTGAGCTTATGCTTTGCACATTGTTGCATTGCTTGACTGTGTCTGTTGACTGTTGACTTTTAACTGTCAGTTTGACTTTGTGAGTTGTGTACTGACTGAGCTAGATTGTTTTCAGGTACATTTAGTTGCTTAAGTTCTTTGAACTTGCTTTTGTTGTTGCTTGGTTGCTTAACCATTTGAGGTATAACATTCTGACTTCATGTAGTCTGGAAGACCTGGCCTGTTACTTGGTCAGGCACCTGTCTGAAGTCCTCCTTAAGAGGCAATGCTTGTGTATGTTTATTTTTGTGCCAAGCAGGAAAAGACCTTTGATAAGGCAATTGGAAGATAAAAGAGATGTGTAATCCATCTCCTGCTAGTCAGTGTGTCATCCCTTTGCTCACATTACATGTTGATGCATTGTGGATATTAACCCAAGATCTATAGAGTCATTACTTGTGGAGAGAGTTCCAACTTTCTGAACTCCCACACCTTCTATCATCTGAAGCTCTCCCTGACCAGGGATAAGAGCTATGAGGCACACCCCTCATCTCCCATTTCATCTGCTTCACCCTAACTCTCAATGTTAGGGTTAAGAGCTAACATCACCCGATTCCAGTTGGCTTGTGTTTCACAACCTAACCTTGTGTGAGCCCACTTTGTTTGTATATAGTGTGTGCTAATTGTGTGTATGTTTGCTTTGTTTTGATTGTGCTGTTTAAGATAGCTTGCTGCCTGTGCAAGTTAGATAGAAAACTCAACCTAAGACCATTGTGGAATACATGATAACTATTAGGCTCGAGTTAGTCTCCCTTTTAGTTGGTCATTTCCCAGTCTCTGGTTAGGAGAAAGTTTCTCCCTTGTTCAGGGGAACTACGTTGCCCTGATCCTCATACCAGATGAGGTACGTAGGCAGGAGGTCGTACGAGATCTCTCCGGGCACCCTTTTTCTTTTTTGTGTGTGTTTGCTTGACAGTTATTAGGCTCGAGTTCCCGACTCCCTATTAACTTGTTTGTTTGCTACCCTCTTGTGTGTTGGGAGATGGATATAAGACCAGCGATTGGCTTTCCGTATCCTATTGGTGTTTGTTGTGTGGAGTCCGACGTAAGTCCAGCGATTGGCAGTTGGTTTCCCGTGTGGGTTTGTTTGGTTCGGTATCTGATATAAGTCCAGCGATTGGCATTCGGTTTCCATGTTTGCCTGTTTGCGTGTGTTTTGTTTCGGCGTGCGTGAGCCGAACTACGATAGCTCTGATTCTCATTCCAGATGAGATACGTAGGCATAGGATGCGATATCCTAGCGAGCCTGTTCCTCTCTTCCACCACCTGTGTTGTGTGTGTGTGCATTCTTTGAGCAGTTTTAGCAACCTTTCTTCTATCTTTTTGAGCGTGGATCCCGTCGAGTACGACGGATGCGTAGGGGTGCTAATACCTTCCCTTCGCATAACCGACTCCCGATCCCATCTCTCTTTGGTCGCGAGACCATGTCTTTTCCAGGTTTACTTCGAGCATTTCCTTTCCCTCTTTTGGGATAAATAACGCACGGTGGCGGCTCTGTTTGTTTTGTTTTAGCCCGCCGGTTGTTTTTCACGGATGCGACACCTGTATCAACCAAAACATGGGAAAGCACCGTCCCTTTGCATTCCATTGTGATATGCAAGGCTTTGTTGTGATTCCTGCCCTCAGATGTTAGGTCATAATCGGTGAAACCTAGCGCATGGCTAGTGTCTACATTCGAAACTACCGACTCCAGCTGGTCAACAGTTATCTCTAGGGGAACATAAGCCATATTCAGTACTTTCAACAAGGTTGCTCTGTGTGCCTCAGAGCACATCAATAGTGAGAGAATGGAGATCTTTGAGGGTGTCTGATTTAGCTAGTCGACTACCTTGTAGTCATTTTTCTTGATAATCCTCATAAACTCATCCACTTCCTTCTCGAATGCGGTCTTAGGAGGAGCTTCCTCGGTAGTAACCTCTTCGGTGGATACCTGTTTTCCTTTAGCCTTGGCAGCTGCCTCAGCTTCAGCATTCGTGCGCAACGTTGATGGTGCAAATAGGCGTCCACTGCGAGTGAAGCCTCCAATTCCTCCAACATTGTCTACAGCGGAGCTACCAATGTCAATGTCTTCTTCGTTAACTTTCTTCCCCTGGCAGTAGATATCAGCCCCATAGTGCCACGGGATAGCACTGTCTTTCTCATACGGAACAGGTCCTGGTACCGTGATGGTGACCGGACCAATCAAAGTCGGTTGAAGGTTGTCAGAGTAAATTGGTGATGGACTTTCTGGGAAATATATTGTTGTCAGAGCGGGTCTCTCGGGAACATATATTTCTTCAGGAGTGAAATAAAACGTTACTGTCGACACATCATTCTTCACTGGACGAGTCTGATCGAACTGAAGACAACCTTCATCTATCAGTTGTTGAATACCCCTTCTCAAACTATCACATCCGTTCTCGGCGTCTTGACAATTTCTGCACTCTTCCCCACAGCCCGGGAAAATCCGTCCTTTCAAGAGTCGGTCTTTGACCACCGATAGCGAAGTCTTCACTTTAGTCACATCAGAAACCAAATTCAAAGTTTCCCCATTATCAACAGCATTAATCCTCTGCCCGACGTGAGCTGGCATCGGGTTTCGGATAACATTAGGCACCGGAGAAAAATTGATGGCCTGGGCATCTCTCAAATCTTGTACCTTTAGCTGGAGAGCCTTGAAATTATCTGTAGTATGGCCAGGTGCGTTGGAGTGAAAAGCACATCTGGCGTTGACATCATAACCTCCAGGCAGATTGTTGGGATCGACCGGTGGGGCCAGAGTTCTCAACGTAACCAGATTCATGTCAATCAGCTTGGGAAGTAATACAGAATAGGGCATTGGGATTGGCTCAATGACCCGGTCCGCCTGCCTTGGACGTTGTTGATAGGGTCTCTGCTGACCCGGATTACCTCCTTGTTGTTGATTGTTGTACCTGGGTTGCTGTTGCGGATGATACTGCGGTTGAGGAACAGGTGTTGGAATAGTGACTTTGGCCACTTGATCTTGATAATAATTAGGGCGTCCTCTGCCCCTGCCTTTGTCGGCATATACAACGCTCGTCTCACCTTCTCTTCTTCGTTGACTGTTACCAGCAAACGGTTTCTTGGGAACTGATGAGTTGGAAGCACTGTTGTCTTGAATTCGGCCCATCTTCAACAGACTCTCGATCCTGTCTCTAGCAATCACTATCTCTGCAAAGCTGATTGACGGGCAAGCAGCCAATCTCTCGATATAATTGCCTTGAAGAGTGTTCATGAACATGTCCACCATCTCCCTTTCAGACATAGGGGGTTGGACGGATGCAGCAATCTGTCTCCAATGCTGAGCATATTCTCTAAAGGTTTCCTTGGCAGTCTGAGACATTCCTTGCAACAAGGTCCGATTTGGAGCCATGTCCAAGTTGTATTGATATTGCTTGACAAAAGCCTCTGCCAAGTCTTTCCAGCTCTTGATGGTAGTACGAGACAAATGAGAATACCATTCACGAGAAGCTCCAGTTAAACTGTCTTCAAAATAGTACATCCACAACTTTTCATCTTGAGTGTGAGCTCCCAACCTTCCCAGATAAGATTGGAGATGAGTGCGTGGGCAAGAAGCCCCGTTGTATATCTCAAAAGTAGGGGGTTTGAACTTGTGAGGGATCCTTACTCCCTGAACTAGCCCAAGATTGGTCACATCAAAACCTAAGGAATTATGAGACTCCAAAGATTTGAGCTTCTCAGCAAGCTCATCCATACAGCGAGTGGTCTCGAGGGCCTCGTCGTGCAAAGAAAATTGATCATACTGACAATCTTCAGTAATGGGGCGCCCGTTAATCCGAATCCCTTGATTCACATTGTACCTTCCGCCAATACCATTCCCAACATTTTCCGTGTTGCCAACATTACCCGGGTTTCCATCAACATTTGCGTTACCCGCGTTTCCAGTGTTCACAGGGTTATCAGCATTCCCAGGGTTACCAGGGTTCCCCTCAGCACTTGGTATTTCCACCTCTGGATCGGGCCTCGGTTGCTCAACCAATTCCTTTAGCTTCGCCTGGCCTTCTACCATACCGGTCATCAATGTCATGAACTGATCAATCCTTTCACGCATATCAGCCAGTTCTTTCTGTATCTGGTCCATTGCTAGTCGTGGACGGTTTTCCTTTGTCGGGTACCCGTGAACTCGCTTGGGACCAATAACTGCCTGCAACAGGGAACAAACGTTAGACACTGCGGTGACACCTGCAAAACAAACAAGGGTTAGTATGTATGGTATGTGATGCACTGCTTATTCGATTTTAATGCCCCCCCTTAAAAAGGGAATACCCTGCAAATGAATAAGCATGAGATGTTGGATGCAAATATGCAGATGATGTTATGCAATGCAATGAGATGTCAATCAGAATTGCTGGATCCGCTTGAACATCTGTCAGGTTGCACTGCCTGGAGAGAAATTAAGAGGATCAAGCAAAGCACACCAAACAAAGGTCATGGGATGGATCATGTTATCCTTAATATCAACCATCCATTTTTGGTGGATTATGGTTTACACCTTATCAACACCCAAGTTTCATTGATATTAAGGATACCTGAACGGATCAACCATGAATCAAGGGTTTGTTGCAAGTCACGAGCATGGAGTTTAGGTTAAGAACCACCCAAAGGGAGTGTAATAAGGTTTAAACCTGCCAAACATGTTCTACAAAAGGTTCCCATAGTCATAATCCCATCTTTCGGATATTATCGGAGGAACGACTACTCGTATTCCAAAAATATTCTCAAGAGAGACTCTTATGAGTCTAGTATCGCGTAACAATCGTATCAAATCTTACACTTGAACGACTTTCGCACTACGTCCTACGAATAGGCCAAGATGGGTTTGGTAAACTAAGGTCCTTGGCTTCTAAGGTCTATATTGGAAAAAGTAATGTCTAACCACAACTTACTTGTGTGACATTATTGATCCCAACATGACCTCCACCAAGTGAATGGGCTTGCAAGTCAACTTGCTAAGGAATAACTCCACACAAGTCAACAAGACTATGCCATTCTCCTATCCTAAGTGCACTCGAGTTCGGGTATAGAACTCATCTCATAAACAGAACCAGCAGATACGGCAGTCATATGTACACAATGCAATAAAGCAGGTAAATGTTGAAAGATAAATAACTGTACAAAAGAATAAACACCCAATAAACAAACAACCTACAAAAGCTAGGAGGGACTCGCTTAGGGAAACCGGATCCCCAGCAGAGTCGCCAGCTGTCGCAACCTGAAAAATGGAATGCGAAAAAAAACAACCGGCGAAGAAAGACATGAGAGTCGCCACCGTGCGTTATTTATCCCAAAGGAGGGAAAGGAAACGCTCGAAGTAAACCTGGAAAAAGGAAAGGACAAGACAGGGTCTCGCAACCAAATCTTGGGTTCAGGAGTAGATTATGCGAAGGGAAGGTATTAGCACCCCTATGCTTTCGTAGTACTCTACGGGATCCACTTTTGTAGTTCTTGTCTAAAGGGTGTGGGTTTATCTAATGTGTTATTTACTAAAAAAAAGGGTTAAATGAAAATGACTCGCGCGGATGTCGCATCCACTGCATACGTATCTCATCTGAATATGAGAATCAGAGTCTTCGTAGCTCGGCTGACCTATGGGTTAAGGGTAATTTTGCTCGCTAAGACATCGCGTCTTATGCCTACGTATCTCATCTGGAATGAGAATCAGAGCAAGCCGTAGTTCGGCTAACTACAAGGTTATGGATTGGGTTTTGGACGAAAGATGTTACTACGCAATCTACCGGATGCTCGACCTTTGGAGACTTACTCGCGTGTAGTAGAAGGAGTTAACGTGTTCTTAGGAGAAGAAAAATCAATGAGTTGGTAGGGTTAGGGATGCTCATGCAAAAAGGTAGTCCTTGACGAAGGAACCGCGCTACCTGTGGGAATACGAACACATACAAAACAAACATGTATAAAGTAAACGTGCCAACAAGGCAATCAGAATAAATCTCCCAAATGGTATCCCACAAGCAAAGTGGAATATCCAGCGAGCTATCCCTGCAAAAGTCATGTGAGCCTTCACAAAAACTCAACAAAAGGGTTAGTGAAACACGATATATAACCTCAGAGTGTTTTGCTTCTCTTCCTTTTTCTGTCTGTTCTCCCTCTTGTATAACCTGATTTTCATGGCTTTGTGGGCTCAAATGAGAGAGGTCCAAGTCTGAGATTTTTTCTTTTATTTATTTATTTATTTTTTTGTTTTTCGTTTTTTTTTCGTTTTTTTTGCTTGCATAACACGTGGGCTTCGTCTAGCGAGCATGACAGCTCATGAACAAACCTTTGCTCCTTCAAGATTAACGTTTTGACTGACGAATAGACCCCTGTTGGAAGTAACTCAAGTCTTTCCCTTGTGTTGACTGATCATCTAAATAGAACCCACAAAGTGTCCTTAATGATGTTCAAACTTCTTGGAGCTAATCCCAATTGACATGATGAAATGCAATGTATCTAATGTTAAATGACCTAAAAATGAATGCGTGAATAAGGAGGGCAAATTTTGGGGTGTTACACCTCTAAACTCACTCTTGTCCATTATTGATTTACTTCATAGAATTCTTTGGTGTGTGTGCTTTTGTGCTAGGGGATCATATGTGAGCTCAAATTGAAGAACCATTGCCATGTTCATCGAAAGTGGAAGATACAAGACACATTGGGGATCTTCTAAGAGCTTGTTTGATTATGTTGATTGCTTGAGCTTACACTTATTTTGCTTGCATATTCCAAAGGATGAGAGCTACTTGGATCATCAATTTGATCTCAAGAGAGGAACTCCATTTGTGGTCTTGTTTCTTATCCCTCATCTCTTGTATGATTAGGACTTTAGCCATTATTCTTCTTCCCTCCACTCTAACCCAAGCCAAAACTTTTGTGCAAACATTTAACACTTCTTTTCAAACATTAGTAACCTAAGCCTTATGCTTTTGATTTTCAAAAAATTTTCATAACACTTATTTTGAATTGAATCTTTAAATCAACTTTGACCATATTTTGTAAATACTTTTCATTGGTAAATATAACTCATTCAAATACTTTTGTGGTTTCAATGGCCACTTCCTTATTCAAAACTTTTTCATAACCTTTAGCTATTAGGTTTGAGTTATCCTTGAGGTAGATATAATACTCACCTATATCCTTAGTGATGGACAATGAGTCTTCCATGCTTATTATAGGGTTAACCCCTCACTAGCATGTTGAAGTTATCCTCATATGGTGGATTTGTGGTTTTAGGTTGAGTTTTCTCCTTTGGATAACAAAGGACCTTAAGACTTTTGGACCAATCAATTCACCAATTCATTTTGAGATTTTTACCCCGAACTACGAGGTTTTGATCCTAATCTTTTTTAAGATGGTACGTAGGCAATGGGTTTATCCATCCAAACACCAAGTGTAAATAACTTGTATATTCTCTTCTCATCTCTTCAATCATGTTTGCACAAACAAATTTTCGCAAAATACCAACCTTACAACAAGTGTGAAAAGGGCTCCCTAGGAGTACCTAGGATGTTTTGGGTGCTTAAAACCTTCCCATTGCATAACCAACCCCCTTACCCCGATCTCTGACATTTTTACTAGTTTTTGATTCGATAAAACTTTGAGGTTTTTGTTCGCTTTCTAACCATTCCTTTTGATAAATAGAAGTGCGGTGGCGACTCGACTTGTATGGTTTACCTTGGATTTAGTCAATATCTCTAATGGTAACGAATACCCCGCTACAAACATATGTTGCATTTATCTCTTATTGCCATTACTGAAGCATGGGATAGTATGTGCATTTTGGTTAACAAGGCCCATTTTGGCTTATCCATAGGATCTCTTGATTCTAAGAAGGGCCATTCACATAACCATGTCCATGATTAATATTGCAAAGTGTGGTTTAAATCTTTTTACATCAACTGATCCAAAGTCCATTTGATTATCAGTAAGTATTAAGAGACATGATTATCTTAAGCTCATTTTCATATCCCAAATATATGTGCCAAGTTTCTAAACCATTCATAAATCCTTAAACTAAAATTGCATTTTTTTAAGTATGCGTATGTTGGTTTAGATCAAGTTACCACATGTATGTGTATTTGTTGGTTTTTATGATCAAAGTTTGAAATTGCAATATTTTTGTGGCATGTTTTATTTTAGACCTTTTGTCACATTTTATTTTGGTTAATATTAATGTGCTAAAGTTGACCAAGTTAAAAGTCCAATTTGATTAGTATGGTCCAATCCATTTTTTAGTTTGAGTTAAAGTTTAAGCATTTTGGTTTAATACAAGTAAAATAATTAAGACAAAGTTTATGTGTTTAAAAAAAAAAAGATTAATTGCACAATTAAAATATAAAAAGTCTAAAGATGTTACAAATAATCCAAAGGCTTACACGATTAATCCAAACTTACATAGTCCAAAAGTTACATAATTAATCCCAAATATTAGTACAATAAGTCCCAAGAGATTTATGTTACACCAAAATGAATTTGAAAAAAGTAGAAAACATTGTAAATCCAGCAGGTTGAACAACAACTCTTCAAAGACTTTTCCAAAACTTCTGTTGAAATTGCAGCGCCCCAATTCCAATCTCCAAAACTGGCGCATAACCACCTTTCAATCAACATCACTTCACTTTTGTAAAAACCTGCAAAATCAATTCAGAAGATTAAAAAAGGGCTTATCAAATAAGCACTTATGAAAAATTGAAAAATAATTGATAAGAGGAACGAATTAATTTTTTGCATAGTGAACAAAGTGACCACCCAAGGATGTGTTCCAATATCTAATCCAAACAACCTAAAATCCACAGAATAATTATCCCATAAAATCTGGAAGAGATAACTTAACAAGTTATCTTAAGATCTAAAATTCATCATATAAATACCCAGAACAAAAATTAACAGTGACATGTTTCTGAGAATCCAGGAAGAAATCAAAAAAAAATTTAAACATTTTAACACATAACATTCAAAGAGACCAAGACAGCAAACAACAATAGGATTAAAAAAAAAAAGAAGAAGACGAAGCGACTTATCTGAAGCACGGTGGGGAGCGTCGCCGGCGTTTGACTCCAACCAAGTAAATCTTCCATTCTCGTTCAATTTTTTGCACCATCATCTTCGCCTCTCCTTACCGAGTGAAACCCCTTTCATAATTTCTTCAAAGCGTGGCTATAGGTGACTTAATTTAAGATTTAGGGTTTGAGTGTTAAACTGTTTGTGGTTTACTGTTTAGGTTTGTATCGTTGGGAGGACTAACTAAGTTTTCTGGGTCGCGAGAGAAAGCGCGTTAGGGTTAGGTTTTAGGTTTGAGTTCTCTTTTGGAGTGCCGATCCGGCCATTTGAAAAGGTTTTTGGGAAAACTAAGGCCGTATTTGAAATCACCGGCCAAAAAAAAGTGGGGTTCATGTTTAAAAGTTTGGGTTTTCGGTTGAGAGTCGCTGGAGAAGAAGGCGGCGCCGCCGCGGTTGGCCGGCCGCCACCGTCTTGTCTAGTAGGATTGGCCGGGGGTGGTGACGGAAGAGGGAAGAGAGAGTTGCATAGCAACTCTTCTCTTTAGATGAAGAAGAGAACGAGAGTGAGCAAATGGCCATCCCTCTCTCAAATATTGTTTTTTATATGTTGATGAGGGTGGCTGCATGGGCGCCACGTGGCCTCTCCAAGAGGCGCCACATTCGATTGACTTCTGAGTCAACCAGGGGATCCTGTGTGGATCCCCCCACCATATTCTGGTGCACCCGTTTAATCCCTACCTCTTGATTCGTTGACTGGGTCAAAGTCTCCCAATCCAATGGCCCAGACACCTCCATAGGAGGTCAATCTTGACTGGGCCTTAAGGGCCTTGCTAGACTCGTTTTGGGCCAACCCAGGTTGGGTCCAAAGACTCTTTTTGCTATTTAAAACCCGTTTTATTTATCCAGTAGCGCCCAGATTTGGGCTTTCACCACCATCAGCCCATTTTCTTCATTTTTTTTATTTGTTCTTTCTTTTTTATTATATTTTTCATCAAATCTTATAAAATATATATTAGATAGTTATTAATTCCTAATAATTATTTGATTATTTTACAATATTTAAATATCTTATTTACTTTCATTTCATTCATTTTATTTACTTTCTTTCAAAATTGCATAATTATATATTCTCATTATTATTAATAATACTTAATGGTAAATATTCAATTATTTGGTTATATCATTATTTTTAATTACTTATTATTTAATCAAATAATCTATTAATTGTTTAATTAATTAATTATATTATTAATATCACTTATAATGTAGATAATTGTTTATTTTTGGGAAGTGTATGTGCATGATTATTTTGTATTTATTTATTTATACCAAGTCTTGAATACATACGTATGGCGTGTTGTAATTGTGAGAAGATTATGTCGTTTTCACCGATTAAAAATCATTCGAACCAAATGTCAAAAATAAATCACATATTTCTCGATCCAAAGTCGAGCCCATTTTTAAAACACCTTTATAAGTCGATTACTTGTAAAAGTATCGCCATCAACCTCACATGGCTTACTCTTGGGCCTTCTTACAATGAGACCTATTCGGTTTTAATTAATCGGTTAGATGAACTATTCACTAAATAAATTCAATTCATTCACAAAATACAAATTTAAAACCACGATACAACATCGAGTATTCTTTATTAAGAATTAAAATACCTAATCACAATCAAATACTATTTCACTTAAGAATAAAAGAGGAAATGGTTTTGAGTTTTCAACTCCTCTCCTCGATTATTTAAACACTAACTCTTGTACTCGATTAATCGAACAATCATCATTCCTAATCTTACTAAGCACAGATAAATCAAATTCTTTTACAATAAGAAATAAAAGGGAGATGACTTTGAGTCTTCAACTTTTTTCTCCTCGACTATTCAAATACAGGTTCTCTTACTTGGATAGTCAAATAGTTGTCGTTCCTCTACAAACCTCCAAACCCCGATTAAGTCAAAATATTTTCATAGTAAGCTAAATGAAACGGGAGTTGACTTTGAGTTTTTAACTTCACTCTTCAATTGGTCGAATACGAGTTCTCTTACTTGGTCAGTCGAATAATTGTCATTTCTCCGTAAACATACAACTTAACCAAATCATTTTCTTAACAAACTATACGAAAAAGAGATGATTTTGAGCTTTCAACTCCTCTTCTCAAATGCTCAGATATGAGTTGTTTTACTCAATTGTTCAAGTACTTATCGTTCATTCTAAAATACTTCAACCATATACAACCTTATTTTTCATAAACACTCAGATGAAAAAGAAAGCGGTCTAGAGTCTTCTATTCCCTTTCCCGATTATTAGGATATGAGTTGTCTTACTCGATTATCTGAGTATTCGTCATCCATTAAAAACACCTTAATTATTCTCAAATCCTTTGTATAATTAAGGATGAAAAAAGAAAGTGGTCTAAAGTCTTATATTCCCTTTCTCGACTGTTAGGATACGATTTGTCTTACCCGACTATCTAAGTAATCGTCATCCAACCCAAAAAACATCTCAACCAATCAAAACCTCCAACATATTAATCTAACTTGTCACCTCTGTGTGACCTAAACTATTTTCAAAAAGAAAACCATTTAATCCTTTCTAATGCGCACAATAAACCAATGCTTAAGCCTCCACCGAGAGTAGACAAGTTAGAGTTTATCCTTTAGGATACCATCTAAGCAGTTATTCACTAAAAAACACCAACCAACCGTAGTTCCCCGAACTACGAATTCTATGACTTCCTTATTACACCATAAGGATACGTAGGAAGGAGATTGTTGTATCTTCGCGAGCACACTAATAAAAAACCTCAATTTCCCCCTTTCTAAAGTTCCCATCAATTTCCATTTACAATAAGTTTATAACCCAAAGATAACAAACAAACATAAATTAACACTCGAAACGTAAATTAGAACTAAAAGGTTCCCGCTGAGTACAGCGGACGTAAGGGGTGCTAATACCTTCCTCTTGCATAATCCACTCCCGAACTCGAATATGGTTGCGACGACCATTATTCCATTTCTCAAAGGTTTTATCGATATTTTCCTACTCCTTCATTGGGATGAATAAAGTTCGGTGGTGACTCTGTTCGAACATTAATTTTTTCCGCGACCATCGCGAGGAATCGTATTTTTTGAGATGCGACAGATGGCGAATCTACTAGGGACTAGCTCCAAGCAAAAGAGAGTGAAGCCTCATTTAGTTTAGTTGATGTATTGTGTGTCAATTTTGCTTACTTGTCTGTTATTTATTCTGTGATTATTTTGCTATCATAATTATTATCTGTTGGTGTTTATTGGCAATGTATTATTGGGGTTCTCTAGTTGGTGATACTTTGTGAGATAGGCTCTCCACCCGAGTCTGAGAAAACCCATAAGATTAAGTTGGTGGTTGCATAGTGGGCGCCCACAAGAAGTCTTCCTTGTTGGGAAGATACGAAGACCCCCCTAGAGGAGATTCTCTTGAGATATTATTTCCCGACGAGTTTTCGTCACGACGATGGTATTCTCAAGTTGGATCAGTGACTCTAGGGACCTTTTAACCCATTATATCCGGTGGTTATGTAGTATTTACCTGAAAAGTCCCAAACTTATTGGGTTAATACGAAAGCCCCAATCAGATGAGATCCCTTGGGCGTATTACTACCTTACAGTGGTATTCCCAACCTCGATCTATGACTCTGAGCACCCTATTAGAACCTTGGACTCGAGAGTTGTGTAGTATGGACCCACTAAAAGTATTCCTCTTTGGGACCATACGAAGGCCTCACCCAAACGAGACTCTGTTTGGGGATGTTATTTGCAGATGAGTTTTCGTCATGACAATAACCTTCCTAAATAGTGATTGATGACTTTGGGAACCTCTTAACTTTAGCATCCTCCCAAAAAGGATTTTGTTTCGTAACCAAGAATACCCGCTCTCACGACCTGTATATTAACTTACCTGTAGCACACATAACATCATTCATAACATAACATTCATATTATTTTATTTCCAAGGAGTCTGAGTGTCATGAGTTGCAGGAATTTAAGAAACATGGAATCAAGCAAAAGAAACATTTACTCTTTCAAGTTCAAGGATCCCGATCTAAAGATCTTACGTGACTTGGTCTCTCAGATGCACCCGGTGTACAAAATCAACTTTGGGAAGAATTATGGCAATCTGCTCAGCATCCTCAATCAACAAGTGGACAATACAGCTTTAGTCACTTTGGCCCAATTCTATGACCTACCATTAAGATGCTTCACATTCCAAGACTTCCAGCTAGCACCTGTACCTCTTCCTGAACCTAAGCTCACCCACGTCCCTATTGAAGAAATGGAGGAACTCAATACCACCATGGCAAAGCTAGAAAAAGAGAATGAAGAGTTGTAGATAAAACTCCAACAAACCACCAATGAGAAAAATACCATGAAGTGGGAGCTTGAGAGAAAAGAGGCACAACTTCAGGCACATGTGGAGAAGATCAACAAAGAGGAGCATAAGAGAAAAAAGATCAAAGTAGGATTAGATCAAGTTGATCATTATCTAGATAGTCTTAAGGGTCAACTACGATGAGCCCAGAAAGAATGTCAAGACAATGAGCGTTGGTGGCATCTAGCCGCAAAGGTAAACAAGACGATAAGAGATACACTTGGGGCTCAGATAAAAGAACTCACCAATTTTGTTCGTCATGCAAAGGCTGAAGTAGATCAGGAGCGCAGACTCAAGAATATAGCCACTGAAGCTTCTAGGGTTTCACCCATGATATGGGAGGAGAAGTGTCAAGAAGTAAGAGATGCAAAAGAGTCTGCTAGATATTGGAAGAACTAGCTAGAGTCATTACGCCAAGACATCTCCATATGGTTGAAGGAGCGAGACTATGTGATTGAAGATTATGAATCCTTTAAGAAGACCATAGACTTCTTGCAAGGAGATAGGTATAAGTTCAGTGCAAGGCTCGATGGGCTAGTGGGGTTCTTTTATTGGGCGGCTAAAGAATTACCATGGAAGTTAAGAGACACAGTCGAAGAATTGAAGGAAGATAGCACTCCTCCAGCCATAATCAGTTTCATTCTGCTCTATAGAGGGTTGCTGAAGAGATTCAAGGAGGAACTAGAGGAGCTTCAAGCCAGAAAGCCTGCAGTTTAATTTTCTTATGTCTTGTATTTTTCCCTTAAACAAATGTATTTTGACCTATGGCCTTCTTGGACCCCTATGTTATGTACTTGAATGAATGACATTTAAAAATTACTCCATTATTGTTATTCTCAGTATTTCTTGTTTCTTCGAATTACTAACAACTAATGAAGCTCAAACGATTCCCTGAAAATAAAATACGCATGACATTTGCATCTTCATTATGCATCACGCTTCATAAAAATTCAAAAAACTTACCCAACCTTTTTACCCTTTATCCAGCCACACTGACTAATCAACACCGATATGAGACACAGAGCAAATACAAGATGATGTTAGAGCAAGTTAAGGTTAACCAAATTACCATGAGGACAGACATCAATATGATCCAAGAGAAAATGGATCAACTATTGGAGACAATGCTCACAATTGCTCAAAGAGAGAGGATTGAGGAGGAAGAAGCTAGGGAAAAAAGGAATGATAGAACACCAGGTCTGAACCCCCAAGACGAGGGTTACGTCCCCACCAAGAAGAGATTGGTTGAGATATCGGTAGGAGGAAAAGGAGATGAGGATCATGCAGAACCTTCTGATACGTCTACTCATCATGGATCCGAAATTGGAGATGACCTGTACGATGCTTTCTATATGCCTAATCAATCGAAGCCTAAGATACTTCCAGATCCTGCTGTGGATAGGCTCCGTACCTTGGAAAAGAAGATCAAAGCCATAGAAGGGAATAATATCTTCGGTGCCTCTGCCATGAACATGCGTTTGGTATCAAATTTAGTCATCCCGGCTAAATTTAAAACTCCTGCTTTCGAGAAATACAAAAGGCAGACTTGTCCATGAAGTCACCTAGTAATGTACTTCAGGAAAATGGCTGCTCATACCGAAAATGACAAACTACTTGTACACTATTTCCAAGACAATCTGAGTGGAGCATCTCTAGCACGCTTCACATGGATGAAAAGGAGGTAAAGGCTAACTTTGAGACCAAAGGGAATACCAAGGGATTTTCACTAAGTTTTCTCTTGGAGAGAGCTCATACCCTATTAAAAGCATAATGTTGGGATGCTTGTTACTCTGCCATTGCATTGGCCATCTATGGCATCGTCCTGTTCCCGAATATGGATGGTTTCGTAGACATGGCTTCCATTTGTGTTTTCCTTACTGGGAACCCAGTACCCACTTTGTTAGCCGATGTCTACTATTACATAAGTCATAGGTATAATAAGAAGAAAGGAATGATCACTTGTTGTGCTCCTTTATTATATCAGTGGTTTCTAGAACATCTTCCGAAGACAGGTGCTTGGGTTGAACCGACAGATGTTAGATGGCCTCAGAGATTGGGATCACTCCGATCCGAAGATCTTTCTTGGTATTCCAAAGAATACATCAACATGGACATCATGTTCAGTTGTGGAGATTTCCCAAATCTACCTCTTATTGGAACTCAAGGATGTGTGAATGCTAACCCGGTTCTATCACTCAGACAACTTGGCTACCCAAGGAAAGGCCCTCCAGAGGCGAGGTGTTTGGAAGCTTTCTTGTTATTTGACTTTGGGGTTGAGAATCTTAGCTTGTTCCAATGAATCAAAGAGGCTTGGAAGAATGTCAATCGAAAAGGGAAAGCTGATTTAGGGAGAGCAAATGGGATTACAAAAGAACCATATTTTCAGTGGGTAAAGGAAAGGGTGGAGATGATCAAAATGCCATTCGTCATTCGAGCACCTGTACCTCTTCCGGAACCCAAGCTCAACCACGTCCCTTTTGATGAAATGGAGGAAGCCAATACCTCCATGGCAAAGCAAGAAAAAGAGAATGAAGAGTTGTAGATAAAACTCCAACAAACCACCAATGAGAAAAATACCATGAAGTGGGAGCTTGAGAGGAAAGAGGCATAACTTCAGGCGCATGTGGAGAAGTTCAACAAAGAGGAGCATAAGAGAAAAAAGATCAAAGTAGGACTAAATCAAGTTGATCATTGTCTAGATACTCTTAAGGGTCAACTACGATGAGCCCAGAAAGAATGTCAAGACAATGAGTGTTGGTGGCATCTAGCCGCAAAGGTAAACAAGACGATAAGAGATACACTTGGGGCTCAGATAAAAGAACTCACCAATTTTGTTTGTCATGCAAAGGCTGAAGTAGATCAGGAGCGTCGACTCAAGAATATAGCCACTGAAGCTTATAGGGTTTCACCCATGATATGGGAGGAGAAGTGTCAAGAAGTAAGAGATGCAAAAGAGTCTGCCAGCTATGGGAAGAACCAGCTAGAGTCATTACGCCAATACATCTCCATATGGTTGAAGGAGCGAGACTATGTGATTGAAGATTATGAATCCTTTAAGAAGACCATAGACTTCTTACAAGGAGATAGGGATAAGTTCCGTGCAAGGTTCGATGGGCTAGTGGGGTTTTGTGATTGGGTGGCTAAAGAATTACCATGGAAGTTAAGAGACACAGTCGAAGAATTGAAGGAAGATAGCACTCCTCCAGCCATAATCAGTTTCATTCTGCTCTGTAGAGGGTTGCTGAAGAGATTCAAGGAGGAACTAGAGGAGCTTCAAGCCAGAAAGCCTGTAGTTTAATTTTCTTATGTCTTGTGTTTTTTCCTTAAGCAAATGTATTTTGACATATGGCCTTCTTGGACCCCTATGTTATGTACTTGAATGAATGACGTTTAAAAATTACTCCATTATTGTTATTCTCAGTATTTCTTGTTTCTTCGAATTACTAACAACTAATGAAGCTCAAACGATTCCCTGAAAATAAAATACGCATGACATTTGCATCTTCATTATGCATCACGCTTCATAAAAATTCAAAAAACTTACCCAACCATTTTACCCTTTATCTAGCCACACTGACTAATCAACACCGATACGAGACGCGAAGCAAATACAAGATGATGTTAGAGCAAGTTAAGGCTAACCAAATTACCATGAGGACAGACATCAATATGATCCAAGAGAAAATGGATCAACTATTGGAGACAATACTCGCAATTGCTCAAAGAGAGAGGATTGAGGAGGAAGAAGCTAGGGAAAAAAGGAATGATAGAACACCAGGTCTGAACCCCTAAAACGAGGGTTACGTCCCCACCAAGAAGAGATTGGTTCAGATATAGGTATGAGGCAAAGGAGATGAGGATTGTGCAGAACCTTCTGATACGTCTACTCATCATGGATCCGAAATTGGAGATGACCAGTACGATGCTTTCTATATGATTGATCAACCGAAGCCTAAGATACTTCCAGATCCTGCTGCGGATAGGTTTTGTACACTAGAAAAGAAGATCAAAGCCATAGACGGTGTAGTGGTGTATTTGTCACTTTATGATTTATTGATTAAATCAAAAGCAAAGCATACAAAGAATCGAGTCGCCACTACACTTTTATTTATCCAAAGGAATGGCTAAAAAGTGAACAAAAGCCTAAGAAGTTTTACACATAGAAAACTAATGAAAAGATCAGAGATCTGGGTAAGGGGTTAATTACGCAATGGGAAGGTGTTAGGCACCCAAAACGTCCTAGGTACTCCTAGGGAGCCCTTTTCACAACTTGTTGTATGAAATGTTATTTGTTTATGAAATATTTATTGTGCAAACATGGATTAAAGGGATGAGAAAAGAATATGCAAGTTATTATTTTTGTGTTTGAACAGATGAACCCGTTGCCTACGTACCTTTCCATGGAAGGTAAGGATCAAAACGCCGTAGTTCGGCTAAAAGATTTCCAAAAGTATGGGTGGATTCATTTTAAAAAAAAGCCCTAAGGTCTTTCGTTATCCACGAGAGAAAACTCAACCTATACAAACAACAAGTCCACCATGTGAGAAAAGCTTCAACTTGCTAGTGAGGGGTTAAACCTATAATAAGCAAGGAAGTCTTACAATTCAATCACTAAGGACAAAAGGTGAGATTAACATCAACCAATTAGGATAAATCAAACCTATGGCTAATGTATGAAAACTTATCAAGAATGGACAAAGCCACAAAACAATTGAGTGAGTGAAATAAACCAATTAGGATTATTCACAAAAAGTGGTCAAGATATGATTAGAATTCAATTCAAAAGAAGTATTATGAAAATGAAGTTTGAAAAATCAGAGGCTTAAGGCCTAGGTTTCTAATTTGAAAACAAATGAAAATGTTTGCACAATAGTTTTTTGGTTTTGGGTTAACATGCAAATAGAGGTTTAAAGAAACAAAAGGTGGGAGGGTTAAGGGATGTAAAACTTCTTAGATGTTCACCTCTTGAGATCATATGTAGATGATTCAAGTGATTCCTTTGGAATGAGGCAACAAGCAAATAACAGATGAACAAAGTAAATGGATACCGGATGCCAATCAATGGACTTATTCCAATCTCACAAAACAAAAATGGATACCGGATGCCAATCAATGGACTTATACCAATCTCCTAAAACAAAAAAAAACAATGATACCAGATGCCAATCAATGGACTTATACCAATCTCACAAAACAAAAATGGATACTGGATGCCAATCAATGGACTTATACCAATCTCCCAAAACAAAGAGCAAACATGGATATCAGATGCCAATCAATGGACTTATACTAGTCTCCTAAAACAAAGAAACAATGATACCAGATGCCAATCAATGGACTTATACTAGTCTCACAAGACAAACAAAACAAAGATAACAGATGCCAATCAATGGACTTATACTAGTCTCCCACCATATCATAGGAAACACCTGCCAATCAATGGACTTATGCATGCCTCCTCCATGGACAAAACAAAATGTTACAAAGTAATGAACAATGTTTATGAAATGAGATACAAGTAATGATGATAAATGCACAAAGGCACACTCAAGCAAATATGCACAGATGAATCAAGTAAGCAAACAAACAAGTCAATTAACACACACTATATACAATCAATTAGGCTCAAGCAAGGTTAGGCTTTACAGCCAACTGGAATGGGGTATTTTGAGCTCTTAACCCTAACATTGAGAGTTAGGGTGAAGCAGATGAAAAGGAGATGAGGGGTGTGCCTCATAGCTCTTATCCCTGGTCAGGGAGAGCTTTGATCAATGGAAAGTGTGGGAGTTCAGAAAGTTGGAACTCTTCTCCACAAGTGGACTCTATAAGATCTTGGGTTATTATTCACCATGCATCAACACATGGTGTGAGCAAGGTGAATGACACACTGAGTAGAAGGAGATGGATTACACATCTCTTTTATCTGCCAATTGCCTCATAAGAGGACTTTACCTGCTTGGTACAAAATTAAACTAGCAAAAACATTGCCTCTTAAGGAGGGCTTCAGACAGGTGCCTACCAATAACAGTAGGTCTTCTAGACTACATGAATATTAGAGGTTATACCTAAGTGGTTAAGCAACCAAGCAAAATCAAAGTTCAAATGAACTTAAAGCAACTTAGGTACCTGTTGAAACAACTAAACAAATCAGTACAATACTCAAACAACCAGACAACAGTCAATAGGCAACAGACAATCCCAATGTACAAAATGTGTAAGCCAAAAGGCAAACTCAAATGAGTTAGCATCAACCTACATAACACACAAGTGTTAGTAAACAAAAGCAAACATCAATATTCACATGATGGAGCATCATCAACTATGGAACTTGAATGCTTTAACCTGAAATCAAAACTCAAATATAAGCAACAAACCACTAGGTCAAAGCCTAGGGTCAAAGATGGAGAAAAAAATTCAAAACAGGGGCTGAAATTTAACACAAAGTAACTTCACACACATATTGACATATCCTAAAAAGGCTCACATCAAAATCATTCACCAAATGCATTTCATGATCAAGAGAAGTTCAAGGCAATTTCAAAGCTCATATGTGATCAACATGAATGAAAAATTCAAATCAAAACAGAAATGATTCAAATAAATCTGGAAACATTCATGCACATTCAAGACATCTAACATGATCAACATACAAAAAATCAGGAGAATCAGAGATCATTTGGCATAGAAATCACATTGTACAAGTTGAACAAGCAAAGGTGTGACACAAATTGTCACATCAAGTTAGCACATGCATAAAACAGAAATGGTAATTGAGAAAAATGTCAAACCAAGACCAAAATGTCCAGCAATGTGTCTAGATTTAGCATGCAAAATTTCAGGTTCATTGGATAAGAAACAAGCATTTTACAAAGGAAAGAGTAAGGCAAGGTCAAAAATGGATACATGCTCACATAACCTAGCACCAAATAAAATCCAGCCATGCACAATCTTTGAAATTATGATGATAAAAAACTAGACAGAATAAGGAGCATTTTGCAAAAAATTGGGGATCAATTGGATGATTTTTCAATTTATTATGACTTTTCTAAGTTGGAAGAAAAATTAAAATTAAAGCATGGCAAAGTGGAGGGAAAAGATGAAAATATGAAATGATTTTAAAAATCAGCGCTCAGCAGGGATCGAACCCTGTACAAATTCAAAAAAAGTGGCGCCAAGGTGAAACGATACCGTTTCATAGAAAACCCTAACCAGAGAGGAGTCGACGCAGGGCCAGCTATGGTCGACTCAAAACTGTCGAACGGTCGACGCAACATTGCTGTATGGTCGACGCACGGCTGAAGATCTTCATCTTCTTCATGAAGAAGAAGATGAACAGTAGCACGAGCTTCAACATTTTTCCAGAATTTTTTTCAGAACTCAAAAACAAACACATCAACATGAAGCTCTTGCAATGGAGAGCAAAGATCAACAATCATTTAAGCACAAATCATCAAGATCTAAGAGAATCAAGCAAGAACATTCATGGATGTAAAACTTTAAACACTCATATCTTGCTCAATAATGCACCAATTCACACGATTTTTAGATCAGAATCACTAGGAGAACAAGATCTATCAGAATATATACATGAATTTAAGAATTAAGAGTTTCAAAAACCGAACCTCTTGAAGAGCAGTTCTTGATTTTGCACGATCCACAGCTTGTAAGTATCCAAATCCACTCTACAATGCTTGAAATGATGTTTGGTGAAGAAAAGGAAGCTTGCACATATGTAGATCTAGCTCAAAACAGAAACTCCATTGTCATCTTCATGAACTTCCACCACTTGATCCTTGCACGAATTCTACAAAACAACACTTGATATACACTAAATCCAAGCTCAGGAACAAGAATATGAAGTCAAAATGCAATGCTATTTGGAAGAAAATGGAATTATGAATGAGAGAAAAATTTGAAGTGAGAGAGAGTTTTGGATCTAGAAATGTGAAAAATGATTAACCTCTTTCAATTCTGTTAGGATTAGAGTATTTATATGCTCTACTAATCAACTTGTTAATCCCTAATTAACTTGGTTAAGTGAAATGAGGTGTTTTTGCAAAAATCAAAAGTTGCATGGTGCATGTACCATTTACACGTGAACAATACTCTTTCTCTCATCAAATTCACTTAAAATCCTCTTTTAAATCCAATGGCAATGGCAAAAAGTTCATACAATGCACCACTTTTGAATTTTGTAATTTCCCTCCAAAAAAACCATGGATTAACAAGTGATTATGTGATAAAAATTCATGAAATGTGATGCATGATTTGGAAATTAGAGGTCAAGAGGAGAATATTGCAAAAAGAACCACTCATTTTGGAGCTTTGGTTCAAAAGATATGCCCATTTGAAGTTTCAAGCACACTTTGCCATGATTTAATCATATCTCCTCAACCACACATTAGAAATTCATGATCTTGGACATTTTGGAAATTGGAGAGAAAGATCTACAACTTTCATGTTCAACAAAATTTCATTTGAAGCCTTCTTGATGATGTAATATTGAGTTGAAGTTGGTCCAAAATCTTTCCATTTTTGGAAAGTTCAAATTATAGGTCACTTGCTATTTTTGGAAATTTTGACCTGACTTCAAATTCTCCAATGTGAGTGATTGAAATGTCAAATGTGACTTGTTTGAACATGAATGAAGTATTTCGAATCACTTCCCACCTCCAAATCCACAGTTGACTTTGCAGTTGGCTTCCTAGGTCTTCAGATGACCTGACAATGTTCAGATGAAATTCAAGCCTCTACCACTTGGGATTTTGCTTCCAAATGACATCATAGCTCATATGAACTCTTGATAATGATTATGGGGTCCAAGTCTCAAGAATGACCACCATCTATTGCTCAATGAATGCCTTTAATTGCCTTGACATGTTAATGCTTCATCTGCAAGACAAAGGTTAGATGACATACTTTTGTACTTTTTGGTTAGTGATAAAAAAGAAAAACAATGATATACAAATGCAAACATGCTTGGTGATCAGGAACCACTCTCAAAAAGATGACCCACCCCTAGGGAAGGAAGCAAGGTGTCCAATGATCCTTGAGGCAATGCAATGTTATGATATGATGCGATGAGGGATCTTAGGGACAAAATTGGGGTCTTACAGATGCCCCTATTTAAGGTCATTCTAGCCGGAGAAGTGAAGGTTAAAATCTTCATCTCGACGCGGTAGAATGGGCTTAAATAACAGTAATGAGACAAATTTTGGTCCCTAAGAGACCTCATGATGCAAATGTATGCATGCAAAAGAAACAAACTCTGTGGGGAATACTGGTCCACAAAGAAAAGACGATCCATCGGAGTAATACACTCACCAGGAACAGAGACTCCAACAGGACTCTCATGGGGATAAAAAAAAAGAATGCGTGAGCAGGACACGACTCCGAATTAGGGGAAATAGACGCTGCGTGATCAGGACACTGTAAGACCCCAATTTTGTCCCCAAGATCCCTCATGGCCCATATCATATCATATCATTGCCTCAAGGATCTTTGTGCACCTTTGTTTCCCTCCTAGTGGGGGGTTGTCTTGTGAGTGTGGTTATTGATCACCAAGCATGTTTTGCATTTGTATATAATTGCTTTTCATCTATCTATTAACCAAAAGTACAAAAATATTGTCATCTAACCATGTTACTTGCAGATGAAGCAAATTAGGTAAAATCAGTCAAAGTCAGTCATTGAGATAGATGGTGGCCATTCTTGAAGAATTTGGGCACCATGATCATTCATCAAGAGTTCATATGAGTTGTGACATCATTTTGAATCAAGATATCAAGTGGTAGGGGCTTGGAATTCATCAGAACATGGTTCAGTCAGGCAAAACCCTAGCAAAGTCAACTGAAGTCAACCTGTGGTCAACTGTGCATTTAATCAGTGATTTGATGGTGGGAATTGGTCTGAGAAGTCTCATTCATGTACATATAAGCCTCATATAACATGTCAAACATCCACAGTGAAGATTTTGAAGTCAGACAAGAAATTTCCAAAAATAGAAAGTTGACCTGTAATTGGAATTTGCCAAAAATGGAAAGTTTTTCTCCTCAACTTTACATCATCATACAAGCTTCAAATGAACTTTTGCCCAACATGAAAGTTGAAGATCTTGTTCTCCCATTTTCAAAAAGTCCAAGAACACTCATTTCTCATGTGTGGTTGGCAAGTTATGATCAAATCATTCTCAAGAATTTTTGAACTTCAAAGTGGCATATCTTCCAAACCATTTGGCCAAATTGAGTGAGGTTTTTTGCTACAAGTCATATTTGATGTGCTCTATCCAAATCCTTCATCACAATTCACCAAAACTCAACCAATCAAAATGGCATTTTTTAGTTGACTTGAATTAAAAAGGAAAGGTAAAAAAGTTGACTTTCAAAATAACCATTTCCAACACATTTCACCAATTGAAAGTGTTCAGAAATCATGTTTTGGATGTGGTTTAGGCCCAAATTCGCACTGTAGAACCATGCCCTTACCACTTAAGTGAAATTCCACCAATTAGCAAAAACACTCAAATTAGCAAAATGTGATTACACTTCCATTAACCAACTTAAAACAAACACTAAAACACAGTATATATGCTCACTTTTCTGCTGAAAAACTCTAGCAGCACACTTTCACAAAACAGAAAAAATCTCATTCTCTCTCAAACACTCATTTTTCTTCATTTGAACTTTTCTGCTGAAATCTTCAAAGAGCTCGAGCTTGGGTTGTTTGTGCCATCATATACCAACCTTTTGGAAGCATTTGCAAGGATTATTTCATAGCTGTAGTGCAAGAATCAATACTGTTACATTAAAGCATTTCCATGGCAGTTGGATGTTTGAGCTGAAATTGAGACGACTAAGCTAGAACCCTTCTTCCATTCACCTCCTGGAGCATTGTTGTGCATCTGTTTCGAGCATTCACGGCCAGAAAACCACAAATCATCATTGTTCTTCAAATCTGGTAAGATTTTCGACTCTCTCATTTTTTAAAATCATGCTATGTCTTATAAAGATCTTACCATGCTGATCACCATGAAACTTAAATCATGAAAAACCATTGATTATTGAGTGAGCACCATGGATTCAAAGTTTGACATTCAAATGAGTTTTTGCTCAGTTCTCCTTTGTTAGTTTGAAATAATGAAAATCATGGTTGGATTTGTGATGAGCATTGTTTGCTGGTTCGAATGCTATGTTTGTTTTCCATTTCTGGGACAAAAAAATTTCACGATTGTTGATGATGATGAACAGTAATGAAACCCTAATGTTGTTTCCTAGAATTCACGTTTTGGCTTGCTGGAGATTTTATTTTGCATGCTTTTTCACTGTTTGATTGCCATGAGCCACTTGCTGCGTGCCACCTCACTAAGTGAAACGCAGCGTTTCACTTAGTGAGTCCAGTTATTACAACAATGCCATTCCGTGTTTATTTATTTAATTAACTCATTTTCTTTCTCAATTTTATTTCATTTTGTGACACCATCTTACAAAAATCATAGCACACTCAATTTTGATCCAATTTTCATGGGATTTTTTGCAAAATGATCCTCATGACATCTAGTTTTTTATCATGATTTTTCCAGATTTTTTGCATGTGTGGATTTTAAAATGTGCTAGGGTTTGTCATATGTGTCCATTTTATGTATGTCTTGCCAAATTGATTGTGAAATGGTGATACTTTATCCAATGAGGCTGAAATTTTTTGTGCTTAAACTAGACATGTTCATGGTGATTTTGGTGTAGAGTTTGTGAATTTATCATTTCTGGTTGTGGAGTTATGATTTTTTGAATAGGGGTGTGACAATTTGTGTCACACCATTCATGTCCAACTTCATGATTTTCATTACCATGCTTATTGATCTCAAATTGATTTGAATTTTTGCATGAACATACTTGTGGATATCTAGAATACATGTGAATGTTTCTGGAATTATTGATTGCATTTCCTAATTGTTTGGGATTTTCTCCCCTGTTTGGTCATATGTTGACTTTTTGTGACACATGTTCTCATATGATTTGTGAAATTCTCATGCTTAATTGGATGCACATGAAATTTGACATGTGATTAGTAGACATCTTAAGCTTTGTCATGGTTTTGATCCCATTCATTTATCATTTGTTGTCACTGTTTTATGATTTATTGAAGTTGATGCATGTTTGGTTGACTTCTTTGAGCATGCTTGAACTTGCCTTGCCTTTCTGATTTTCATTGACCAACTTCCCTTTATCCAAATGAGCTGAAATTTGATATGCTTATCATGTTATGGATGATGTTTGATCATGATTGATTTGATAATTTATTGAAATGTTTGAGATTGGTTTTGAGCTAAATCATTCTGTTAACTTCTATGAGCTTCTATATGCCATGCTTTGACCTAATTTGCTTATAAAATGATGATGATGATTGATATGAACATGAAACCAATTGAGTTTGTTTCTTGATTGTTTGAACTTGGTTTTGGACACTTGTCACTTGCTGTTTTGACTTTCTTATCTCTTTTTGACCCTAGGCTTGTCCTAGTGGTCATGTTGCTCATGTTTAAGTTTGTTGTTTCAGGTTAAGCAACAAATACCCAAAGAGATCAATACAAATTGATTGAGTTTGATTGATTATCATGACTAACTTGTTTGTTTTGTAGGTTGCTTGGCTCACATGCTTTGAGCCTTGTGCATTGCATATTTAACTGATTGTGTTGACTGTTGATCTCTATCTCATTTTGATTTAACTTTGAGTTGTGTACTGATTCTGTTTGACTGGTTTCAGGTACCCTTAGTTGCTTAGTTCTTTAAGAACTTGCTTTTCTTTGCTTTAATAGCAATTTGCATTGAGGTATAATTCCTTATCTTCATGTAGTCTGGAAGACCTGGCCTGTTACTTGGCCAGGCAACTGTCTGAAGTCATCCTTAAGAGGCAATGTCTGTGCTTGTTTACTTTTGTCCCAAGCAGGAAAAGTCCTTTAAATAAGGTAATTGGTAGACAAAAGAGATATGTAGCCTATCTCCTACTATTCTTTGAGTCACTCACATTGCTCACACTACTTGTGTTTGATGCATGTTGAGTAAATACCCAAGATCTATAGAGTCTAACTTGTGGAGAGAGTTCCATCTTTCTGAACTCCCACACCTTTTGATATTCAAAGCTCTCCCTGACCAGGGATAAGAGCAATGAGGCACACCCCTCATATCTTTTCATCTGCTTCACCTTAGCCCCTCAATGGCAAGGTTAAGAGCACCATTAACCCTATTCCAGTTGGCTTCAATGCCTAACCCTTTGTATGAGCCTCATTGATTGGTTATAGTGTGTGCTGAATGCCTTTGATTGATTGCTTACCTCATATACACATGTTTGCTTGTATGCTTTGTGCATTTATCATCATTAATTGCTCATTAGTGCATGATCATCTCATTTGTCTTTGTGACATATCCTTGATTGATTGCCCATTGAGGACAATTGTAAGACCATCCTTTGGCCATAGTTTCTATGATATGGAAGTGAGTATAAGACCATCTCATTGGCCACTCATCTTCTCTTTGCTTGATGCATTTGCATTTGTTGTATGTGAGGATGCAATTGTAAGTCCCTGCAAGTTGGCATTTGCTTTCCTATGATCATATGTTGGATATTGGTATAAGCCCAGACAGATTGGCATCCGGTATCCAAGTTTCGTTTTGTTTTAGGAGATTGGAATAAGTCCATCTATTGGCTTCCGATATCCTTGTTTCTTTGTTTAGGAGATTGGTGTAAATCCATCTATTGGTATCCGGTATCCGCTTTTGCTTGTGAGATTGGAGTAAGACCATCGAGTGGCATCCGGTATCATTTGTTTGCTTATTTTGCTATTTCTTATTGCTTATTCCAAAGGACGCACTTGAGTCATCTTCTATATGATTTCAAGAGGTGAACCTCCTAGGAAGTTTTACAATCCATCTTCATCCATTCATCCATTTTGTCCTAAACCTTTTCACACCTTACTTTCAAACTTGAGATAAATATTGTGCAAACATCTTCATGCTTTCAAATTAAAAACCTGGACCCCAAGTCCTTGACTTTTTCAAACTCCATTTCATAATACTTCTTTTGAATTAATCTTAATCCTATTTTGACCCTACTTTCATGAATACTCATAATCAATTAACTTCACCCATTCAATTGTTTTGTGGCTTTGTCCATTCTTACTAAGTTTTCACACATTAGCCATAGGTTTCAATTATCATTGTGGTTGATGTAAATCTTACCCTATCCTTAGTGAGTCGACTATAAGACTTCCGTACTGAAAATAGGGTTAACCCCTCTAGTACGTCGAAGCTATCCTCGCATGGTGGATGTTGGTCTTGGTCGAGTTTTCTCCCATTGATAATGAAGAGCCTCAGTGCTATTGTTTAAAATTGAACTCACTAACTTTTGGAAATCTTTTAGCCGAACTACGGCGTTTTGATCCTTACCTTTGATGGAAGGTACGTAGGCAACGGGTTCATCCGTTCGAACACAAAAATAATAAAAATTGTATATTCTTTTCTCATCATCCCAATCATGTTTGCACAATAAATATTTCATAACAAATAATAATTTTATACAACAAGTGTGAAAAGGGCTCCCTAGGAGTACCTAGGACGTAGTGGGTGCCTAACACCTTCCCATTGCGTAATTTACCCCTTACCTAGACTCTCTGATCTTTTTATTAGTTTTCTACACGTAAAACTTCTTAGGCTTTTGTTCGCTTTTTAGCCAGTCCTTTGATAAATAAAAGTGCGGTGGCGACTCGAATTCATTGTATGCTTTGCTTATGGTTTAATCAATAAATCATATAGCGACGAATACACCGCTACAGAAAAGTGGCGACTCTGCTGGGGAGGAAATCCCTGGTTGTATTGCCTACTTTTCACCCTTGATGTGTGATATATTATTATTTGTTATATGACATATTTTTGTACCATTTGGGATGACTGTATTGATTGTAATGTTTGAATTGCTTGATATACAATTGCTGTTTGCTTTGGTGATCTGTGAAATGAGTTCTATACCCGAACTCGAGTGCACTCTAGGATAGGAAAATGGCATAGTCTCGTTGACTGGTGTGGAGTATTCCTTAGCCAGTTGACTTGCGAGTCCATTCACTTGGTGGAGGTCATGTTGGATTAATAATGTCACACAAGTTATTTGTGGTTAGGCATTATTCTTTCAATCATGTGCCGCAGAAGCCAAGGACCATAGTTTACCAAGCCCATCTTGGCCTATTTTTAGGAAGGTAGTGCGGAGGTCGTTCAGATGTAAGTTTTGATGCGATTGTTACGCGATACTACACTCATAAGAGTTTCTCTTGAGAATATTCTTGGAATACGAGTATTCGTTCCTCCGATAATACTCGAAAGATGGAACGATGATTATGGGAACCTCTGGTAGAACATGTCTGGCAGGTTTAAACCCTAGTACATTCCCTTTGGGTGTTTCTTAACCGAGACTCCATGCTCGTGACTCTCAACAAACCCGTGATTCGTGGTTGAGTCGTTCAGACAACCTTAATATCAATGGAACCTGGGTGTTGATCAGGTATAAAACCTAAATCCCCCAAAAAGGATGGTTGATATTAAGGATGTTCGAGCCGGTTCATGTACCGTTAATATCAATGGAACTTGGGTGTCAATAAGGTAAAAACCTAAATCCACCAAAATGGATGATTGATATTAGGGATACAATGAGCTTTCCCATGACCTTTGTTTGGTGTGACTTGTTTGATCCTTGAGTGTGATTGTTGCATTCACGCATTCATGCATTCATCTGCACTTCATGTCATCAGAAAAAAGAAAATTTTCAAGGAACTTAAAAGGGTTTATTTGCAAAATTTTCAGACATGGAAAGACCAAAAAGGCATACGAAGAAGTACAGCTTTAAGAAGCCCGATGTAAAAGAGTTAAGGAATCTGACATCTTATGTATTAGATCCCTTGGGTTTCAAAGCTCGCTATGGGAAGCTTCTACCTCTGCTGACTACTCAGGTTGACGAAGGGCTGATGAGTACTCTGGCTCAGTTTTATGACCCGCTGTATCATTGCTTCTCATTTCCGGACTTCCAGTTGTTGCCAACCTTGGAGGAGTATTCTCATCTCATTGGGATTCCGATCCTGGATCAAGTGTCGTTCAGTGGCCTAGAGAGTATTCCGACTGCTCGAGAGATTGCCAGCTTGTTGCACATAGATGAAGATTTGATTAGGGCTAATCTGACTACCAAAGGCGGAATTCAGGGTTTTCCTTCCGAGTTCCTCATTGCCCAAGCTACCTTTTATGGGAAGGCCATGAGTGAGGATGCCTTTGAGGCCTTGTTTGTGCTGCTCATCTATGGATTGGTGTTGTTTCCCAACTTCGACAAGTTCGTGGACATGAACGCTATTAGGATCTTCTCAGTTCTTAATCCCGTTCCGACTTTGTTGGGCGATGCCTATGTCTCTTTGCATCTGAGGAACGCAAAGGGTAGAGGAGTTATTGTCTGCTGTCTACCCCTGCTATACAAGTGGTTTATTTCGCACTTGCCGCAGACAGTTGCTTTCAAGGAGAACAAGGGATGTCTACGGTGGTCTCAGAGACTTATGTCTCTCACCAATGATGATATCACCTGGTATGATCGTGTGTATGATACCGTCCAGATCATTGACTATTGTGGTGAATTCCCTAATGTGCCTCTTCTTGGCACATGTGGTGGGATCAGCTACAATCCTATTCTCGCACGACGTCAGCTTGGGTTCCCCCTAAATGATAAACCTAATAGCATTCTGTTAGAGGGTGTGTTCTTCCAGGAGGGTAAAGATCCCCAAGGCCTGAAAGCCAGATTTGTCCGTGCATGGCGCAGTATTCACAAGAAGAGTAGGAATGAGTTGGGTCCAAAGAACTGCATTGCTTTGGAGCCATACACCTCTTGGGTCAGACAGAGAGCTGCCGTGTACTTGATGCCATATGAACATCCGAGACCTACACCGTTGGATGTGGCTGGGCCTTCAACCCTCCCTACCCAACGTGTAGAGGAGTTGAGAGAAGAAGACCTTTCACGTGCTTGGATCCGTGAAAGAGAAGAATTGCTGCAGCAACTTAAGGAGAAGGACGCTATGATTGAGTTCCTCGAGCATCGAGTGATCGACGACCCGAACGACACTTGGACTTCTCTGCTTCCTCAGTCATCCAAATTCTGGAAGAGGAGGTATGATCGACTTGCAAAGGAGAAAGCAGATATGGAAGCGGCCTATGAGAGAGAGATCAAGAAGTTGTGTACTTCTCGTCTTCCAGCATCCCGAGCTTCTAGGGATCCATAGGATGTTATTTCCCTTTTCTCTTTGTAATGATCAAAAAATGCTGTACTTCTTTGTCTCAATATATTTAATGAAATATTTTCCATGAGAAATTAAAATGCTTTAACTATTCAAAATATTGCAAATAATACCCTAAGGGTTCCTTGAAAACAAAGCATCTGCACGAGCATTTCATGCATCATTTTTGCATAAGCAGGTACCCTTTATTTCTGGTCTTCTTGTCCTAACCCTGTTCTTCATTTATTTTGAAGACAAGCTGACTCACCGGTATTATACGCGAGTCAATTCTGCAAGAGTAATGGAGCAGCTAGAACAAGAGAACAGAGAACTGAAAGAAGAGGTCGCCAGACTTGGCGCTTTGATGGAGCAACTCCTTGCTGCTCAAAATCAACCTTCTCCACAGCCTGCAACTCCTGTCCAGAGGACGGTTATTTCAGAGGTCTCTACTTCGACTGTGCCAGCCAGTGCCCCAGTGCCCAATGCTATGCCAGCCGGGTTCCCGTGGGGGATGCCTCCAGGTTTTATGCCTGATCGGCCTGCGCCAACATTTGCTCACATGCCGGCATCTAGCCCGGTCCCTGTTCCCGCTCCTCCTGTCGTGCATACCATGCCAAGGGTAGACGACACCATCTATCACTCCGAGCCGTCTGAGGGCCCGGACGTTTATGAAAAGATGGACGCCATGAACGATCAATTCCTCGACCTGAGAAAGGAATTGAAGACTCTTCGAGGCAAAGATTTATTCGGCAAGTCTGCTGCCGAGTTATGCCTTGTTCCCGGTGTGAAGATACCGATCAAATTCAAAGTACCTGACTTTGAAAAGTACAAAGGGAACACCTGTCCACTCGCTCACCTGGTCATGTACGCCAGGAAGATGTCGACCCAGACTGATAATGATCAACTTCTGATTCATTATTTTCAAGATAGTCTGTCCGGTGCCGCGCTCAGATGGTACATGAGCTTGGACAGTGCCAACATCAGATCCTTCAATGACCTTGGTGAAGCTTTCATCAAGCAATATAAGTACAACATTGATATGGCGCCTGACCGAGATCAACTCAGGTCCATGTCATAGAAGGACAAAGAAACGTTCAAGGAGTACGCCCAGAGATGGCGAGAGCTGGCAGCTCAGATCACTCCACCGCTTGAGGAGAAGGAAATGACCAAGATCTTTTTGAAGACTCTTGGCTCATTCTATTATGAGCGGATGGTAGCAAGCGCTCCCTCTGATTTCACCGAGATGGTGAACATGGGGATGCGTCTCGAAGAAGGTGTCCGCGAAGGACGATTGGCAAAGGATGAGAGCTCTTCCTCTAAACGATATGGAGCGTTTAAGAGGAAAGATGGGGAAGCACATGCTGTGCAATCCCATCCCACGCATAGAAGACCCTCTGCTCAGAGGAAGCCTGCACGTCGTGCCGGTCATCAGCACCAGGTGGCTCATATAGCACCTGTATTCAAAGACAATGCTCAGCAACATCAGCAATACCAACATCAACAGTATCAGCATCAGCAACAATATCAACAACCTCAGTACCAACAACAACAGTCTCGCCCACAGCAACAGGCTTACCAGCCTCGTGGTAGTACAAGTAATCAAGCGAATGTGAGTTATGATAGGAAGAAGATCAGTTTTGATCCGATTCCCATGTCTTACGCAGAGTTATATCCCTCTCTAATAGAGCGAAAGCTGATTACTCCAAGAGATCCTCCGGCTATACCGGTCAACCCTCAGTGGTGGTATAAGCCTGACTTGCACTGTGTCTATCATTCTGGCGCTCCAGACCACGATATAGAGAATTGTTTTCAGCTGAAGACCAAGGTTCAGGACCTTGTGAGATGTGGTATTCTGAGTTTTGAAGATTCAGGTCCGAATGTCACCAAGAACCCATTGCCTTCGCATGGGAAGTCTGTGAATATGGTTCAGGAATGCCTTGGGAAGTACAAGGTCAGATATGTGAGCCACATTAGGCAGTCGTTGATTGAATTACACCGTTTGCTGTGTCAGTACAGCTACTTGGAGCATAACCACGACAAATGCCGCGTCTGCTCGGTTAACCGCTTGGGTTGCGACCAAGTACGCAGAGAGCTTCAAAGGCTATTGAATGAAGGTACCATTGAGATTCTGCAGAATCGCAATGTTGATAAAGCTGAGCCTGAAGTAAACGTCATATCTCCAGTGTTCAAGCTGCCTGAGCCTGTTGTTATTCGTTACAATAGCAGCAGGCCGAAGGCTTCCCCCTCCTTGGTCATTAAACCTGCCGGCCCTGTGCCCTATTCATCTGATAAGGCTGTACCATTCAGATATAACCCTGTTGCTGTGCAAGATGGGGTCGAAGTACCTTTACCTTCCACTTCCGTAACCACTGTCGCTGATGTAAGTGGGTTGACCCGAAGTGGTCGTGTATTTTCTGCGCCTCCTAAGGCTGTTGCTTCCGAATCTGATGAACGCCCCGGTTGGGACCGCTGTGAATAGTCAGAATCAGGCACGTGATGTTGCGAAACCATCCTCCTCTGTACAAAAAACTCTCGTTTCTTCAGTTGGCCCGAGTAGCATTGTAGATGAAGAATCTGATGAGATGCTGAGGCTCATCAGAAAGAGTGAGTACAACGTTGTAGACCAGCTTCTACAAACGCCGTCTAAGATTTCCATTCTTTCTCCGCTGTTGAATTCAGAACCCCATAGGGGGGCTCTGCAGAAAGTCTTGGATCTGGCGTATGTTGATCACGACGTCACCATTGAGCAATTTGATAGTATTGTTGCAAACATTACCGCTTGCAACACTTTGAGCTTTTGTGACGCTGATCTCCTTTGAGGAGGGAAGAGACCACAACATGGCTTTACATATCTCCATGAATTGCAAATCTGATGCAATGTCCAATGTGCTGGTGGACACTGGATCTTCTTTAAATGTATTGCCAAAGACCACACTCTCCAGATTGTCATATCAAGGTCCTCCTATGAGGCAGAGTGGGGTTATTGTGAAAGCATTCGATGGGTCGCGTAAGATAGTGATTGGGGAAGTTGATCTCCCTATTAAAATCGGACCAAGTGATTTCCAAGTTACCTTCCAGGTAATGCATATCCACCCATCTTATAGCTGTCTCTTGGGCAGACCATGGATTCACGAGGCTGGCGCCGTGACATCCACCCTACACCAGAAGCTGAAGCTTGTGAAAAACAAGAAATTGGTTGTAGTAGGGGGAGAAAAGGCTCTCCTGGTTAGCCATTTGTCTTCTTTCTCGTATATTGACGCAGAGGATGAAGTTGGAACTCCATTCCAAGCTTTATCTATTGATGAACCAATCGAGAAGAAGTCTCCTTCATTCGCTTCCTACCGAGATGCGAAGCTGGCCATTGAATGTGGTGCAATTGCTGGATTAGGGAAGGTGATTGAACTTGAAGACAATAGATCCCGGGCTGGCATTGGATACTGTTCTGGGGCATGTAATGAGCAAGGTTTGTTCACAAGTGGAGGATTCATCCATGGTGATCAACCTGAAGAGGAAGCTGCTGCCATCTTGGAAGAGGATGCAGAAGACGTGAACAACTTCGTTATTCCTGGTGGTGTCTGCCACAATTGGGTCGCTGTAGATGTTCCTACAGTCATCCATAGATCAGAGTAATTGTTCGCTTTGTTTAAAACCCTTCTCCCATGCCAAAAGGAGAAGTGATGACATTGTTGGCAAAGCATATATACAATGATGTTTTCATTCAATTAATGCATTGTTAAACATTTGTTTTTCCTTTGTTTTCACTTTTTGCTTTTTTGCATGAAATCAGTGATCACAAAAAACCATAAAAACAAGAATAAAAGCAATCTTTTTCATCTGCATAATGGTTTGCTTGTTTAAATGCTAAAGTTTTTCATTAACCAAAATCATTATGCAGGTTGATCCTAAAACCCATTGAACATAATGATCCAACGCCATCTCCCAATTTTGAATTCCCTGTATTTGAGGCAGAGGAAGATGACGTTGAGGGGATTCCTGATGAGATTACCCGTCTCCTTGAGCACGAAGAGAAGGTCATTCAGCCGCATCTCGAAGACTTGGAAACAGTCAACTTGGGGTCTGAGGATTGTGTTCGCCTGGTGAAGATTGGGGCACTTCTTGAAGAGTCTGTCAAGGAAGATTTGATCAGCTTGCTACGAGAATATTCAGATATCTTTGCTTGGTCCTATGAAGACATGCCGGGTTTAGATACAGATATTGTGCAACATTTCCTGCCTTTAAAGCCTGAGTGCGTGCCTGTGAAGCAGAAGCTCAGAAGAACTCATCCAGATATGGCAGTGAAGATCAAAGAGGAAGTTCAGAAGCAAATTGATGCGGGGTTTCTGGTGACTTCTACATATCCTCAATGGGTGGCCAATATTGTGCCTGTTCCTAAGAAGGATGGAAAAGTCCGTATGTGCGTTGATTATAGAGATTTGAATAAGGCTAGCCCGAAAGATGATTTTCCTCTACCACACATTGATATGTTGGTAGACAATACAGCCAAATTCAAAGTCTTTTCCTTTATGGACGGATTTTCCGGATATAATCAAATCAAGATGGCACCAGAGGATATGGAGAAGACAACATTCATCACACCTTGGGGAACATTCTGTTATCGAGTGATGCCCTTCGGTTTGAAGAACGCCGGAGCCACGTATCAACGAGCTATGACTACCTTGTTTCATGATATGATGCACAAGGAGATAGAGGTCTATGTTGATGATATGATTGCTAAGTCCCGAACGGAAGTTGAGCATATTGAGCATTTGTTGAAGCTTTTTCAGCGTTTGAGGAAGTTTAAACTTCGCCTGAATCCGAACAAATGTACATTTGGAGTCCGTTCTGGCAAATTGTTGGGTTTTGTGGTAAGTGAAAGAGCTATTGAGGTTGATCCTGCAAAGGTCAAAGCAATACAAGAGATGCCTGCACCCAAAACTGAGAAGCAAGTCCGAGGTTTTCTTGGCCGCTTGAATTACATTTCCAAATTTATATCCCACATGACTGCCACATGTGCGCCGATATTCAAGCTCCTCCGAAAAGATCAGTCTCATGATTGGACCGAGGATTGCCAGAAAGCTTTCGACAGTATCAAGGATTATCTGTCTGAACCTCCGATATTGTCTCCGCCTGTGGAAGGAAGACCTCTGATCATGTATTTGACAGTTCTTGAAGACTCGATGGGTTGTGTACTCGGTCAACAAGATGAATCAGGGAAGAAGGAATTTGCTATATACTACCTCAGTAAGAAGTTTACTAATTGTGAGTCTCGGTACTCTATGCTTGAGAAGACGTGCTGTGCTTTGGCTTGGGCTGCTAAGCGTTTACGCCAGTACATGATAAATCATACAACTTGGTTGATATCCATAATGGATCCAATTAAGTATATCTTCGAGAAGCCTGCTTTAACTGGGAGGATTGCCCGTTGGCAGATGCTATTGTCTGAGTATGATATTGAGTATCGAGCTCAAAAAGCTATCAAAGGTAGTATCTTGGCTGACCATTTAGCGCACCAGCCGATTGAAGATCATCAGTCTGTTCAGTATGACTTCCCTGATGAGGAGATTCTGTATTTGAAGATGAAAGATTGCGATGAGCCTACACTTGATGAAGGTCCGGAATCTGGTTCCAGATGGACGATGGTGTTTGATGGCGCTGTTAATCAATATGGAAATGGAATTGGGGCAGTGATCATTACTCCTCAAGGTTCACACATTCCGTTTACAGCAAGGCTAACTTTCAAATGCACGAAAAATATGGCAGAGTATGAAGCCTGTATTATGGGACTTGAAGAATGCATTGATTTGAGAATCAATTATCTAGATGTCTATGGTGATTCGGCCCTGGTTGTCAATCAGATCAAAGGAGAATGGGAGACGAATCAACCTGGTCTCATCCCATATAGAGATTACGCAAGGAGAATTTCAACATTCTTCACAGAAGTTGAATTTTATCATATTCCTCGAGAGGATAATCGGATGGCAGATGCTCTTGCTACGCTTGCTTCCATGATTGTGGTCAGATGGTGGAATGATGTCCCCAATATTACTGTGATGCGCTTGGACAGACCAGCTCACATATTTGCAATTGAAGAAGTGAAAGATGACAAGCCTTGGTATTTTGATATCAAGAATTTCCTCCAGAACCAGGTCTACCCGCCTGGGGCATCTGTGAAAGATAGGAAAACTTTGAGAAGGTTGTCAGGCAGTTTCTACCTCAGTGGTGAAGTGCTGTATAAGAGAAATTTTGATATGGTTTTGCTCAGATGCATGGATAGACACGAAGCAAACCTGTTGATGACTGAGGTCCATGAGGGTTCATTTGGTACTCACTCCAATGGACATGCCATGGCTAAGAAAATGTTGAGAGCAAGCTACTATTGGCTGACAATGGAGTCTGACTGTTGCAAGTATGTGAAGAAATGTCACAAGTGTCAAATTTATGCGGATAAGATTCATATTCCTCCGACACTTCTGAACGTGATTTCATCACCATGGCCTTTCTCTATGTGGGGAATCGACATGATCGGCATGATTGAGCCAAAAGCGTCCAACGGACACCGGTTTATCCTCGTAGCAATTGATTACTTCACCAAATGGGTTGAAGCCGCTTCGTATGCGAATGTAACCAGGCAGGTGGTTGTGAAGTTTATCAAGAATCAGCTGATTTGCCGTTATGGTGTGCCAGAGAGGATCATTACTGATAATGGATCTAATCTGAATAATAAGATGATGGATGAGTTGTGCGCTGAATTCAAGATTGCACACCATAATTCCTCTCCCTACAGACCTAAGATGAATGGGGCTGTTGAAGCTGCTAATAAGAATATCAAGAGGATTATCCAAAAGATGACTGTCACGTACAAAGATTGGCATGAGATGCTGCCATTTGCTTTGCATGGATATCGTACGTCTGTACGCACTTCAACAGGGGCAACCCCTTTCTCTCTTGTTTATGGCATGGAGGCTGTTCTCCCAGTAGAGGTGGAGATCCCATCAATGAGAGTCTTGATGGAAGCCAAGTTGACTGATGCTGAATGGATTCAGAGTCGTTATGACCAGTTGAATTTGATTGAAGAGAAGCGATTAACTGCCATGTGCCATGGTCAGTTATATCAGCAGAGAATGAAGAAAACATTCGATAAGAAGGTCAAGCCTCGTGTGTTCCGAGAAGGTGACCTCGTGCTCAAGAAAGTCTTGTCTTTCGCGCCCGATTCCAGGGGCAAGTGGACTCCAAACTACGAGGGTCCATATGTTGTTAAGAGAGCCTTTTCAGGCGGAGCTTTGATGCTTACAACAATGGATGGGGAGGATTTAACTCGTCCCGTGAATTCAGATGCAGTCAAGAGATACTTTGCCTAAAAAAAAAAGTATATGCAAATGAAAAACAGAATAGCTCGCTAAGTTGAAAACCCGAAAGGGCGGCTTAGGCAAAAATGAGCGTCTCGGTGGAGAACCCGCAAGGGTAATCCAGGCAAAAATTAGAGACTTGAAAAAAAAAGAATATTTGCATCCCGCTAGATTGAGTACCTCACCCTGGGGCAGTCTAGGCAAAAATTAGGGATTTGGCAAGACACTGCATCCTGACAAGACTTTCTGTTCACTAGTCGTCATTTCGTCAGAAGATTCTCGATTCGTCGTCAACCGAAGCTTCGAATACATCGAGATTCAAATTGGTAGAGAAAGGATCATTATGTTCAATGTAGCCCTCTTCCAATATATATCACTGATTTCAAATTTGTACAGATCTATGGAGTCTTGCCATTTGCAGGCTACCATTCCATCAAATCAATTTGAGCTTTTATCCAATTATTTGCACTCTTATTTGTTTCAATTCAACAAATGTTTTGCATGTTTTAAATTGATAAAATGTCATTGTTTTAAACAAATAAATTTTTCAAAAATATTGTTTTAAACAAAGTGAACATTCACAATATTGAAAGGATACTCAAGAATATCTCAGTGCTCTCCCGAGGGTGGCATGATTTCCAACAGGTAAGACATTTGTTCATATTCCTGGTTTGGTTGTATCTTCTTTCTTCAGATCTTTGTTGGGGTTGTTCCTCAAACAGAGTTGTTGTTGGGGTTGTTCCCCAGTATAGTCGCAAGCAGAGTGTTGTTGAAGACTTCGTTTTCTCCAGCAACAATCTTCCCTAGCATGGATGTTCCCTTGTGAGTTTCAGCGGTTGATTGGTTTGTCATCCTGGCGCCCCGTCACTTTCTCCAGTGGGTCGACATCCCCAGACTTTATTTGTCTCCTCAGCACATTCGCCAGCAGAGTTGTTGTCACTCTCCCCAGTGCAGGTGCCAACAGAGTTGTCTGTTTCCTCAGCACGGTCGTTTTCCTTTTAAAAGACTCGGTAAGTCGGCGGTTTGATACCCGGTACTTTACCTTTTCCCCGGCGAAGTCGTCTGTAGAGTTGTTGCTGTCTCTCTATCTAAGTGTTTGTTCTCCTCAGCGGAGCAGAATTTATTTTCTTATTCAGTGGTTGATTGGGTTGACATCCCAGTATTTCAACCATCTTTTCCTCAGCATAGTCTGCAGAACGTTTGTGGCAGTTTCGCCTGTTGAATACTCCTTCAATCCCCAGTATGGTCGGATGATGGCTCTAGCATTCAGAGAACGGATTGACTTCCTGACTGCTTGTTCTCCCCAAGTAGAGTGGCTTGTTGCAGAATCTACTTGTGTGGTACATTCTCCCTCAGTGGGTTGTTCCCCAGCGGAGTTATGTGGAGTTGCTTCTATAGTAGTTCGTGCTTGTGTAATGCACCCTTTTGTTTCTCAGTTGACACTGGGATCCCCTGCAGATATCTTGGGATTTCTCTTGTTCTCCAACAGATTCGTCTTGGTGGCTGTTTTGCCTGTTGTGACTTTCTGTGCCCTGATCGGTTTGTTTGCTGATCCGTCACTCGGAGAGTTGGTTTCCTGATATCTCTGATTCTCTGCTTCCTCAGCAGTACCCGCAGATCTTTGTTTCTCAGCATATAGATCTCCAGCAGATTGGCTTTCCAGTTGGTTTTCCCCTGGAAGTATAATACCGGGCGTTTGATTCCTGGACTTGTTTGTGTTAGAATTGTCTGTTTTGTCAGCATTCATCAAACATAAATCACGCATATTCATGCATAATCATAAACATTCAGATATTCATGTTGCATTTCTTGCCATATATCCTTTGTTTGTTGTGTTCCCTGCTATGATCTTCTCTATAGATCTTCCCAAAGCAGATGTCGGGTGTCTAAATCTCTCCATATAGAGTCAGCCCCGTAAGCAGAAAGTGTCTTTTGTCTGTCCTTCTGCAGTTCCCCACTGAGATATACCCTCGTGGATGACGGTTTCTTCCGTTTCCTCCCAACACATATATTGGGACGAATTTTCCTATTTGAGTTACATCCTCATTAGGACATGTCTTGATTCAGTCTGTCTTTTCGGATTATTCCCGAACTAGCTATTTGTCAAAAGTCTTGTGCTTCCCAGTGGGTTGTTCCCCCAGCGGAATAGTTTTGGTTTTCTACCTAACAGTCGGTAGTTGTAAATCCTGTTTTCCTGCTCTCCGGCAGTTTGTGGTTTGTTATAAGCCCTATTTTGGTTTCCCGTGCGGATTTGCGATTTGTTCTATCCCCACGCGGAGTTGTTGGTTTTCTACCCCGTATTCGGTAGATGTAAACCCTAATTTTGTGGTTATCCCCACCAGATTTTGGCCCTCTGCCTACAAACCAGCAGTCGTAAGTCCTATCTTTGCGGTTTTTCTACCTACGAACCGGTAGTCATAAACCCTGTTTTCTCCACTTGCAGAGTTAATTTTGTTGTTCATCCCAACCGATGACAATCCCCTCTTTGTGGTTATCTTCATTCAATACTTGATGTTGATCTTCCTTTCGCTTGGATAAGTTGCTCAGATAAGCACTTATATCCCTAGCAAGTCTTTTGTGGATAATTGCCGTATGCTAGCAATTTTATCCCTAGCGGGTCCTTTCACCTTTTGTCAGTGATTGTGTTCCCCGGATCATTGATTTTCATCAATGCATTCCTCAGCAGATCGCCTTTCATTTACCCTCTTGTTGGTAATGTCTGTTGCTCCCTTTGATTGTTCATCATTATATACCTAGTTTGGTATCCCGATGCCTTTCTTTCCGGATTTTATCCTATAAACAACCTACGACCCGGTTAAGGATAATCTTCCATGCGAGGTTATTATTCACGTTTTGACGGCTATGAATAATATATCTCATGTACTCTTCAGTCGAAGCCTTTCGTGTTTCCCTGGTCGAGTAAGTTTCGTTATTTCCCTTTGCGGAATCGAATATTTCTTTGTTGTCGGATAATTGCCGGATGCTTGCAATTTATCTTTTGAGTTGTCTTTCGATTACCCGTATGCTTGGTATCGATTGTCTCTCTTTTTTGTTAGTCACCTATTATATACTTCGGTATCTCTGGTGTCTCTTCCTTTTTCGAGTATATTATTCACGGTCTACCGGTAATGAACAATATGTCTCATGCGCTCTTTGGTTGGAGTCCTTTATTGATCTTCCCCAGTCGAGTAAGATTCGTATTCCTTGTGGAATCGAACATCCGTCCTATAAACAAGTCTGCTGTTCTAAGCTTTCTTCAGGATGATGAGTGTTTTGGAACACAAACCAATTCACGTCTTCGGATTTTATCCTATAAACAACCTACAACCCGGTTAAGGATAATCTTCCATGTGAGTATTCTATCCACGTTCTGACGGCAATGGATATTATATCTCGTTCACTCTTGGGTCAATCTTTTGATTGTTTTCTCCGCAGAGTAAGTTTCGTATTCCTTGTGGAATCGAACGTCCGTCCTATAAACAAGTCTGTTGTTCTAGCTTTCTTCAGGATGATGAGTGTTTTGGAACACAAACCAATTCACGATTTCGGATCTTATCCTATAAACAACCTACAACCCGGTTCAGGATAATTTTCCATGCGAGTACATTATCTACGTTTTGACGGCTATAGATAATATATCTCATGCACTCTTTTGTCGAACACTTTGTTTGTTTCCCCAACTGAGTAAGATTTGCATTCTTTATAGAATCAAATATCCATCCTATAAACAAGTTTGCTTTCGCTCTCTTCAGGATGATGAGTGTTTTGGAACACACACCAATTCACGTCTTTGGTCGGTCACCTGTTACATACCTACAACCCGGTATCCCAGGTTTCCTTCCTTTCTGCTCCCTATTATGACCTCGGTCCCTTGTGGAGTCAGATTTTCCTGAGTTTATGTACCTTTTCCAGGTCTTTCTCAGATGCTTGGTTGATTGATATCTCTCACCCTTATACCGGTCTTAGACATTCTTTCTTCCTGAGCTTGTTACCCTTATACCGGTAACACCTCATTCTTTGGTGCTTCCTCAGTGGAATTTCCTTTTGCTTCTTCCCAGGAGTCAGCTTGTGTCTCTCCAATGGATTTATTCTCCTATTGGAATTTTCTTTTCCCCAGTGTGAGTCCTTCACTCCCCAGTGAGGCCTCCAGTCTGATTTCTGTTACCCTAATAAGAGTCGTGTCTTGTTCACGCTGTGTCAGTTTTGTTTATCCCCAATAGGAGTCGTGTTAGAGTCTCTGTTCCTAGTGAGTGTATTACTCCGATGGATCGTCTTTTCTTCTGTGTGAATCATATTCCCCACAGTATTTGTGTCTTTTGCAAACATACATTTGCATCATGAGGTCTCTTATGGACCAAAATTTGTCTCATTACTGTTATTTAAGCCCATTCTACCGCGTCAAGATGAAGATTTCTAAACTTCACTTCTCCGGCTAGAATGACCTTAAATAGGGGCATCTGTAAGACCCCAATTTTGTCCCCAAGATCCCTCATGGCCCATATCATATCATATCATTGCCTCAAGGATCTTTGTGCACCTTTGTTTCCCTCTTAGTGGGTGGGTTGTCTTGTGAGTGTGGTTCTTGATCACAAAGCATGTTTTGCATTTGTATATCATTGCTTTTCATCTATCTATTAACCAAAAGTACAAAAATATTGTCATCTAACCATGTTACTTGCAGATGAAGCAAATTAGGTCAAATCAGTCAAAGTCAGTCATTGAGATAGATGGTGGCCATTCTTGAAGAATTTGGGCACCATGATCATTCATCAAGAGTTCATATGAGTTGTGACATCATTTTGAATCAAGATATCAAGTGGTAGGGGCTTGGAATTCATCAGAACATGGTTCAGTCAGGCAAAACCCTAGCAAAGTCAACCTGTGGTCAACTGTGCATTTAATCAGTGATTTGATGGTGGGAATTGGTCTGAGAAGTCTCATTCATGTCCATATAAGCCTCATATAACATGTCAAACATCCACAGTGAAGATTTTGAAGTCAGACAAGAAATTTCCAAAAATAGAAAGTTGACCTGTAATTGGAATTTGCCAAAAATGGAAAGTTTTTCTCCTTAACTTTACATCATCATACAAGCTTCAAATGAACTTTTGCCCAACATGAAAGTTGAAGATCTTGTTCTCCCATTTTCAAAACGTCCAAGAACACTCATTTCTCATGTGTGGTTGGCAAGTTATGATCAAATCATTCTCAAGAATTTTTGAACTTCAAAGTGGCATATCTTCCAAACCATTTGGCCAAATTGAGTGAGGTTTTTTGCTACAAGTCATATTTGATGCGCTCTATCCAAATCCTTCATCACAATTCACCAAAACTCAACCAATCAAAATGGCATTTTTTAGTTGACTTGAATTAAAAAGGAAAGGTAAAAAAGTTGACTTTCAAAATAACCATTTCCAACACATTTCACCAATTGAAAGTGTTCAGAAATCAAGTTTTGGATGTGGTTTAGGCCCAAATTCGCACTGTAGAACCATGCCCTTGCCACTTAAGTGAAATTCCACCAATTAGCAAAAACACTCCAATTAGCAAAATGTGATTACACTTCCATTAACCAACTTAAAACAAACACTAAAACACAGTATATATGCTCACTTTTCTGCTGAAAAACCCGAGCAGCACACTTTCACAAAACAGAAAAAATCTCATTCTCTCTCAAACACTCATTTTTCTTCATTTGAACTTTTCTGCTGAAATCTTCAAAGAGCTCGAGCTTGGGTTGTTTGTGCCATCATATACCAACCTTTTGGAAGCATTTGCAAGGATTATTTCATAGCTGTAGTGCAAGAATCAATACTGTTACATTAAAGCATTTCCATGGCAGTTGGATGTTTGAGCTGAAATTGAGACGATTAAGCTAGAACCCTTCTTCCATTCACCTCCTGGAGCATTGTTGTGCATCTGTTTCGAGCATTCACGGCCAGAAAACCACAAATCATCATTGTTCTTCAAATCTGGTAAGATTTTCGACTCTCTCATTTTTTTAAATCATGCTATGTCTTATAAAGATCTTACCATGCTGATCACCATGAAACTTAATTCATGAAAAACCATTGATTATTGAGTGAGCACCATGGATTCAAAGTTTGACATTCAAATGAGTTTTTGCTCAGTTCTCCTTTGTTAGTTTGAAATAATGAAAATCATGGTTGGATTTGTGATGAGCATTGTTTGCTGGTTCGAATGCTATGTTTGTTTTCCATTTCTGGGACAAAAAAATTTCACGATTGTTGATGATGATGAACAGTAATGAAACCCTAATGTTGTTTCCCAGAATTCACGTTTTGGCTTGCTGGAGATTTTATTTTGCATGCTTTTTCACTGTTTGATTGCCATGAGCCACTTGCTGCGTGCCATCTCACTAAGTGAAACGCAGCGTTTCACTTAGTGAGTCCAGTTATTACAACAATGCCATTCCGTGTTTATTTATTTAATTAACTCATTTTCTTTCTCAATTTTATTTCATTTTGTGACACCATCTTACAAAAATCATAGCACACTCAATTTTGATCCAATTTTCATGGGATTTTTTGCAAAATGATCCTCATGACCTCTAGCTTTTTATCATGATTTTCCAGATTTTTTGCATGTGTGGATTTTAAAATGTGCTAGGGTTTGTCATATGTGTCCATTTTATGTATGTCTTGCCAAATTGATTGTGAAATGGTGATACTTTATCCAATGAGGCTGAAATGTTTTGTGCTTAAACTAGACATGTTCATGGTGATTTTGGTGTAGAGTTTGTGAATTTATCATTTCTGGTTGTGGAGTTATGATTTTTTGAATAGGGGTGTGACAATTTGTGTCACACCATTCATGTCCAACTTCATGATTTTCATTACCATGTTTATTGAACTCAAATTGATTTGAATTTTTGCATGATCATACTTGTGGATTTTTAGAATACATGTGAATTTTTCTGGACTTATTGATTGCATTTCCTAATTGTTTGGGATTTTCTCCCCTGTTTGGTCATATGTTGACTTTTTGTGACACATGTTCTCATATGATTTGTGAAATTCTCATGCTTAATTGGATGGACATGAAAATTGACATGTGATTAGTAGACATCTTAAGCTTTGTCATGGTTTTGATCCCATTCATTTATCATATGTTGTCACTGTTTTATGATTTATTGAAGTTGATGCATGTTTGGTTGACTTCTTTGAGCATGCTTGAACTTGCCTTGCCTTTCTGATTTTCATTGACAAACTTCCATTTATCCAAATGAGCTGAAATTTGATATGCTTATCATGTTATGGATGATGTTTGATCATGAGTTATTTGATAATTTATTGAAATGTTTGAGATTGGTTTTGAGCTAAATCATTCTGTTGACTTCTATGAGCTTCTATATGCCATGCTTTGACCTAATTTGCTTATAAAATGATGATGATGATTGATATGAACATGAAACCAATTGAGTTTGTTTCTTGATTGTTTGAACTTGGTTTTGGACACTTGTCACTTGCTGTTTTGACTTTCTTATCTCTTTTTGACCCTAGGCTTGTCCTAGTGGTCATGTTGCTCATGTTTAAGTTTGTTGTTTCAGGTTAAGCAACAAATACCCAAAGAGATCAATACAAATTGATTGAGCTTGATTGATTATCATGACTAACTTGTTTGTTTTGTAGGTTGCTTGGCTCACATGCTTTGAGCCTTGTGCATTGCACATTTAACTGATTGTGTTGACTGTTGATCTCTATCTCATTTTGATTTAACTTTGAGTTGTGTACTGATTCTGTTTGACTGGTTTCAGGTACCCTTAGTTGCTTAGTTCTTTAAGAACTTGCTTTGCTTTGCTTTAATAGCAATTTGCATTGAGGTATAATTCCTTATCTTCATGTAGTCTGGAAGACCTGGCCTGTTACTTGGCCAGGCAACTGTCTGAAGTCCTCCTTAAGAGGCAATGTCTGTGCTTGTTTACTTTTGTCCCAAGCAGGAAAAGTCCTTTAAATAAGGCAATTGGTAGACAAAAGAGATATGTAGCCTATCTCCTACTATTCTGTGAGTCATTCACATTGCTCACACTACTTGTGTTTGATGCATGTTGAGTAAATACCCAAGATCTATAGAGTCTAACTTGTGGAGAGAGTTCCATTTTTCTGAACTCCCACACCTTCTGATATTCAAAGCTCTCCCTGACCAGGGATAAGAGCAATGAGGCACACCCCTCATATCTTTTCATCTGCTTCACCTTAGCCCCTCAATGGCAAGGTTAAGAGCACCATTAACCCTATTCCAGTTGGCTTCAATGCCTAACCCTTTGTATGAGCCTCATTGATTGGTTATAGTGTGTGCTGAATGCCTTTGATTGATTGCTTACCTCATATACACATGTTTGCTTGTATGCTTTGTGCATTTATCATCATTAATTGCTCATTAGTGCATGGACATCTCATTTGTCTTTGTGACATATCCTTGATTGATTGCCCATTGAGGACAATTGTAAGACCATCCTTTGGCCATTGTTCCTATGATATGGAAGTGAGTATAAGACCATCTCATTGGCCACTCATCTTCTCTTTGCTTGATGCATTTGCATTTGTTGTATGTGAGGATGCAATTGTAAGTCCCTGCAAGTTGGCATTTGCTTTCCTATGATCATATGTTGGATATTGGTATAAGCCCAGATAGATTGGCATCCGGTATCCAAGTTTCATTTTGTTTTAGGAGATTGGAATAAGTCCATCTATTGGCTTCCGATATCCTTGTTTCTTTGTTTAGGAGATTGGTGTAAATCCATCTATTGGTATCCGGTATCCGCTTTTGCTTGTGAGATTGGAGTAAGACCATCGAGTGGCATCCGGTATCATTTGTTTGCTTATTTTGCTATTGCTTATTGCTTATTCCAAAGGAAGCACTTGAGTCATCTTCTATATGATTTCAAGAGGTGAACCTCCTAGGAAGTTTTACAATCCATCTTCATCCATTCATCCATTTTGTCCTAAACCTTTTCACACCTTACTTTCAAACTTGAGATAAATATTGTGCAAACATCTTCATGCTTTCAAATTAAAAACCTGGACCCCAAGTCCTTGACTTTTTCAAACTCCATTTCATAATACTTCTTTTGAATTAATCTTAATCCTATTTTGACCCTACTTTCATGAATACTCATAATCAATTAACTTCACCCATTCAATTGTTTTGCGGCTTTGTCCATTCTTGCTAAGTTTTCACACATTAGCCATAGGTTTCAATTATCATTGTGGTTGATGTAAATCTTACCCTATCTTTAGTGAGTCGACTATAAGACTTCCGTACTGAAAACAAGGTTAACCCCTCTAGTACGTCGAAGCTATCCTCGCATGGTGGATGTTGGTCTTGGTCGAGTTTTCTCCCATTGATAATGAAGAGCCTCAGTGCTATTGTTTAAAATTGAACTCACTAACTTTTGGAAATCTTTTAGCCGAACTACGGCGTTTTGATCCTTACCTTTGATGGAAGGTACGTAGGCAACGGGTTCATCCGTTCGAACACAAAAATAATAAAAATTGTATATTCTTTTCTCATCATCCCAATCATGTTTGCACAATAAATATTTCATAACAAATAACAATTTTATACAACAAGTGTGAAAAGGGCTCCCTAGGAGTACCTAGGACGTAGTGGGTGCCTAACACCTTCCCATTGCGTAATTTACCCCTTACCCAGACTCTCTGATCTTTTTATTAGTTTTCTACGCGTAAAACTTCTTAGGCTTTTGTTCGCTATTTAGCCAGTCCTTTGGATAAATAAAAGTGCGGTGGCGACTCGAATTCATTGTATGCTTTGCTTATGGTTTAATCAATAAATCATATAGCGACGAATACACCGCTACAGACACGACTGGAGTGGAGACCTTACTGGGGAGTAAAGGACTCAAACTGGGGAAAAAGAATTTCAAAGGAAGACACATCCATTGGAAAGACTCAAGCTGACTCAAACTATCCACGAAGGATACTTCGGATGAAAATCCGGACTCGGACCGGGGAAAAAGATTCACATAGAATCTCCCTGCCTGGGAAAACTGCATATATTGGGGAAAACGCCAATACAAAAAAAGGGCAAAATCACAACGGAAACTCCACTGGGGAATGTCTAACAAAGAGACTCTCCTGGAGAAAAATCTGCAAGATGAGGTGTTACCGGCTACTGGGTAACAAACTCAAAGAGACATGTGATCTAAACACCGGTTACTGGGTGAAAGAACAACAAGCTCATGAAGAATGAATATCTAAGACCGGTATAAGGGTGAGAGATATCAATCAACCAAACATCCGAGAAAGACCTGAAAAAGGTACATCAACTCAGGAAAGTCTGACTCCACAGGGGACCAAGGTCATAATAGGGAGCAGAAAGGAAGGAACACCAGGGATACCGGTTACTGGGTATATAATAGGTGACCGACCAAAGCGTGAATTGGTATATATGCCAAAACACTCATCATCCAAAAGGGGGGCTTGAAAAAGCAAATCGACTTACGGGATGGACATTCGACTCCGCAACGGGAAAACGAAACTTACTCAGCTGGGGAAAAAACCCAAAGAGCGCATGAGATATAATATCCATTACCGTCAGAACATGGATAGTATACTCGCATGGAAGGAACACCAGGGATACCGGTTACTGGGTATATAATAGGTGACCGACCGAAAAGAGAGACAGTCGTTACCAACACCAACAGGGTAAACGAAAGATAACTCACAGGGGATAAATTGCAAGCATCTGGCAATCATCCAGGAGACATATCACCAGTTACTGGGAGATACGCTCAAAAAGGAGAACAAAGCATATTCGATTCCACAAAGGAATACGAATCTTACTCGACTGGGGAAACACAACAGCCTTCGACCGAAGAGTGCATGAGATATATTATCCATTACCGTCAGAACGTGGATAACATACTCGCATGGAAGATTATCCATAACCGGTTACTGGGTTAATAAAGGATAAATCAACCGAAAAGAAAGGCATCGGGATACCAAAATTAGGTATATAAAGATGACCGATCAAAGGGAGCAACAATCATTACCGATAAAAGGGTAAATGAAAGGGGACTCACCGGGGATGCATTGATAAACATCAATGATCCAGGGAACAAATCACTGGCATACGGTGAAAGGACCCGCTGAGGATAAAATTTCTAGCATCCGACAATTATCCACAAGGAAAGATCTGCTGGGGATACAATAGCTAGCATACGGCAATTACCCAGAAGAAAGAGGGAATATCAACATCGAATACTGGATGAAGATAACCACAAAGAGTAACCATCATCGGTTAGGATGAACAACAAGGTTAACTCTGCAAAAGGGAGAAATTAGGATTTACAACTACCGAATACGGGGTAGAAGACCAGAGACTCTGGCTGAGGATAAAATTGCTAGCATACGGAAATTATCCACAAGCAAGCACAAACTCCGCTAGGGAGACAACAACAACATAGGATTTTCAACTACCGAATACGGGGTAGAAGACCAGAAAATCCACCATCAACCAGAATGAACGACAACGGTTACCTCTGCTAGGGGATAAAAGTAGGGTTTGTAACTGCCGAATACATGGTAGAAAACCAACAACTCTCCTGAGGAATAAAAGGTATATAGCCACAAATTCCACCAAGAAGAAAAAGGAACATAGGACTTACAACTACCGGTTACTGGGTAGAGGCCCAAACTCCGCTGGGGATAAAAAGAATTATTACCGGCTATTGGGCAATTCATTCATTTATTCCACAGGGAATTACAAGAGACAGTTGAAAAATGCCAATTCAGGATCAAACCAAAAAGGCAAACTGAATCAAGACTCGTCCTAATGAGGATATAACTCAATAGGAAGATCCATCCCAATATATGTGTTGGGAGGAAACGAAAACAACCGTCATCCACGAGGATATATCTCAGTGGGGAATTGCAGAAGGACAGACAGACACTTTCTACTTATGGGGCTGACTCTATATGGAGAGATTAGACACCCGACATCTGCTTGGGAAGATCTACTGGAGAGATCTACATCACCGTTAGCAGGAGACAACAAACAAAAGATATATGGCAAAAAATGCAATCATGAATATCTGAATGTTGAAAGTATGCATGAATATGCGTAATTTATGTTTGATGAATGTTGACAAAACAGACATATCTAACACAAACAGGCCTAGGAATCAAAACGCCCGGTACTACACTTCCAGAGGAAAATCCAAGGAAAGCCAACTGGAAAGCCAATTTGCTGGAGATCTACATGCTAAAAAGCAAAGATCTGCGGGGAAGCAAGAGATCTGAGATATCAAAGAAATCACAACATCTCTGAGTGATGGATCATCAATCAACCCAACTAGGGAACCAAAAGTTCACAACAGGCAGAAACTGCCACAAAGACAAAATCTGTTGGGGAAATGGAGAAATCCCGAGATTTCTGCAGGGGGATCCTCAGTATCAACTGGGAAACAAGATTTCACTACACAAGCAAGAACTGCTGAAGAGAACAGAACACACAAGTAGAATATAGCTGCACAAGGAACTCTACTAGGGATACTGTCAGCCACTGAATTGTGGATAAACCCACTGAGGGAAAATAGATCACACAAGTAGATTCTGCCACAAGCCACTCTACTGGGGATCAAAAGCAACAGGAAATCACCCAACTCAACTGGGGAACAAAAGTTTTCAACAGGCAGAAACTGCCACAAAAGCAACTCTGTTGAGGAAACCAACTCTGTTGGGGATACTGCAGCGAAATCACGAAACTTCTGCAGGGAAACATCACAGACACAATCCACCGTACCACAAATCTACTGGGGAATTATCTGAGGATGAGAAGGAGAACTGGTGATCAACCACCAAATGCTGAACCTACCAAGAGGAAACCAACAACTGCTGAGGAGGAAATAATCACTGCTCTGCTGAAGGGATAAGAGGTGAAAACCTCAACAAGCACGCTGATGGGGAGATATAGCATATATGAAGTATATCTTGCCAACAACTCCGCTGGCGACTATACTGAGGAGAGTGACGAAGTACCGGGATGTCAACCCACCAACTACCGATTCTTCCAAAAGGAAAACACCCATGCTGGGGAGAGAATATTGCTGGAGAGGACTGTGGAGTTCTCAACAAACACTCTGCTTAGGGAACAAAATCTCAACAGAAGCTCTGCTTAGGGAACAACCCTAACAACAATCTGTAGAAAGAGGATACAACAAATGCCACGAATATGAACAAATGTCTTACCCTGTTGGAAATCATGCCACCCTTGGGAGAGCACTGACAAATTCTTAAGTATCCTTTTATCATTGTGAATGTTCACTTTGTTTAAAACAACAAATTTAAAAAAATTTATTTGTTTAAAACAATGACATTTTATCAGTTAAAACACGCAAAACATTTGTTGAATTGAAACAAATAAGAGTGCAAATAATTGGAAAAAAGCTCAAATTGATTTGATGGAATGGTAGTTTGCAAATGGCAAGACTCCATAGATCTGTACAAATTTGAAGTCAGTGATATATATTGGAAGAGGGCTACATTGAACATAATGATCCTTTCTCTACGAATTTGAATTTCAATGTATTCGAAGCTTCAGTTGACGACGAATCGAGAATCTCTGACGAAAGGACAGTTGTGGAACAGAAAGTCTTGTCAGGATGCAGTTACTTGCCCTATCCCTAATTTTTTTGCCTAGATTGCCCCAGGGTGAGGTACTCAATCTAGCGGGATGCAAATTCATTTTTTCTTTTATGTCTCTAATTTTTGCCTGGATCGCCCTTTCGGGTTTTCCACCGAGACGCTCATTTTTGCCTAAGCCGCCCTTTCGGGTTTTCAACTTAGCGAGCTATTCTGTTTTTCTTTTAAGGCAAAGTATTTCTTGACTGCATCTGAATTCACAGGACGAATGAAATCCTCCCCATCCATAGTTGTGAGCATCAAAGCTCCGCCTGAAAAGGCTCTCTTAACAACATATGGACCTTCATAGTTTGGAGTCCACTTGCCCCTGGAATCGGGCGCGAAAGACAAGACTTTCTTGAGCATGAGATCGCCTTCTCGGAACACACGAGGCTTGACCTTCTTATCGAATGCTTTTTTCATTCTCTGCTGATACAACTGACCATGGCACATGGCAGTCAATCGCTTCTCTTCAATCAAATTCAACTAGTCGTAACAACTCTGAATCCATTCAGCATCAGTCAACTTGGCTTCCATCAAGACTCTCATTGATGGGATCTCCACCTCTACTGGGAGAACATCCTCCATGCCGTAAAGAAGAGAAAAAGGGGTTGCCCCTGTTGAAGTGCGGGCAGATGTACGATACCCATGCAAAGCAAATGGAAGCATCTCATGCCAATCTTTGTACGTAACAACCATCTTCTGGATAATCTTCTTGATATTCTTGTTAGCAGCTTCAACAGCCCCATTCATCTTTGGTCTGTAAGGAGAGGAATTATGGTGTGCAATCTTGAACTCAGCGCACAACTCTTCCATCATCTTATTATTCAGATTAGATCCATTATCAGTAATGATCTTATCTGGCACACCATAACGGCAAATAAGTTGATTCTTGATAAACTTCACGACCACCTGCCTGGTCACATTCGCATATGATGCGGCTTCAACCCATTTGGTGAAGTAATCAATTGCTACGAGAATAAACATGTGTCTGTTGGACGCTTTCGGTTCAATCATGCCGATCATGTCAAATCCCCACATAGAGAAAGGCCATGGTGATGAAATCACATTCAGAAGTGTCGGAGGAATATGAATCTTATCCGCATAAATCTGACACTTGTGGAATTTCTTAACATATTTGCAGCAGTCAGACTCCATTGTCAGCCAATAGTAGCCTGCTCTCAACATCTTTCTAGCCATGGCATGTCCATTGGAATGAGTACGAAATGAACCCTCATGGACCTCAGTCATCAACAGGTTTGCTTCGTGTCTATCCACGCATCTGAGCAGAACCATGTCAAAATTTCTCTTGTACAACACTTCACCACTGAGGTAGAAACTGCCTGACAACCTTCTCAGAGTTTTCCTGTCTTTCACAGATGCCCCAGGCGGGTAGACCTGGTTCTGGAGGAAATTCTTGATATCAAAATACCAAGGCTTGTCATCTTTGACTTCTTCAACTGCAAATACGTGAGCTGGTCTATCCAAGCGCATCACGGTAATATTGGGAACTTCATTCCAATACTTGACTATAATCATCGAAGCAAGCGTAGCAAGCGCATCTGCCATCCGATTATCCTCTCGAGGAATATAATGAAAGTCAACTTCTGTAAAGAACGTCGAAATCCTCCTCGCATAATCTCTATACGGAATGAGACCAGGCTGATTCGTCTCCCATTCACCCTTGATCTGATTGACAACGAGGGCCGAATCACCATACACATCAAGATGCTTGATTCTCAAATCAATACATTCTTCCAGTCCCATAATACAGGCTTCATACTCGGCCATATTATTCGTGCATTTGAAAGTTAGCCTTGTTGTAAACGGAATATGTGTGCCATGAGGAGTAATGATTACTGCCCCAATTCCATTTCCATACTGATTCACAGCGCCATCAAACACCATCGTCCATCTGGAACCAGGTTCCGAACCTTCATCAAGTGTAGGATCATCACAATATTTCATTTTCAAATACAGAATCTCCTCATCTGGGAATTCGTACTGAACAGACTGATGATCTTCAATCGACTGATGTGCTAAATGGTCAGCCAAGATACTACCTTTAACAGCTTTCTGAGCTCGATACTCGATATCATACTCAGATAACAACATCTGCCAACGGGCAATCCTCCCGGTTAAAGCAGGCGTCTCGAAGATATACTTAATTGGATCCATTCGGGATATCAACCAAGTTGTATGATTTATCATGTACTGGCGTAGACGCTTAGCAGCCCAAGCCAAAGCACAGCACGTCTTCTCAAGCATAGAGTATCGAGACTCACAATCAGTAAACTTCTTACTGAGGTAGTAGATAGCAAATTCTTTCTTCCCTGATTCGTCTTGCTGACCGAGTACACAACCCATCGAGTCTTCAAGAACAGTCAAATACATGATCAGAGGTCTTCCTTCTACAGGCGGAGACAAGATCGGAGGTTCAGACAAATACTCTTTGATACTGTCGAAAGCTTTCTGGCAATCCTCAGTCCAATCAAGAGACTGATCTTTCCAGAGGATCTTGAATATCGGCGCACATGTGGTAGTCATGTGGGATATAAATCTGGAAATATAGTTCAAGCGGCCAAGAAAACCTCGGACTTGCTTCTCAGTTTTGGGCGCAGGCATCTCTTGTATTGCTTTGACCTTTGCGGGATCAACTTCAATACCTCTCTCGCTGACAACAAAACCCAACAACTTGCCAGAACGGACTCCAAATGTACATTTGTTTGGATTCAGACGAAGTTTGTACTTCCTCAAACGCTGAAAAAGCTTCAACAAATGCTCAACATGTTCAACTTCCGTTCGGGACTTAGCAATCATATCATCAACATAGACCTCTATCTCCTTGTGCATCATATCATGAAACAAGGTAGTCATAGCACGTTGATACGTGGCTCCGGCGTTCTTCAAACCGAAGGGCATCACTCGATAACAGAATGTTCCCTAAGGTGTGATGAATGTTGTCTTCTCCATATCCTCGGGTGCCATCTTGATTTGGTTGTGTCCGGAAAATCCATCCATAAAGGAAAAGACTTTGAATTTAGCTGTATTGTCTACCAACATATCAATGTGTGGTAGAGGGAAATCATCTTTCGGACTAGCTTTATTCAAATTTATGTAATCAACACACATACGGACTTTTCCGTCTTTCTTAGGCACAGGCACAATGTTGGCCACCCATAGAGGATATGTAGAAGTCACCAGAAACCCTGCATCAATTTGCTTCTGAACTTCCTCTTTGATCTTCACTGCCATATCTGGATGAGTTCTTCTGAGCTTCTGCTTCACAGGCACGCACTCAGGCTTCAAAGGCAGGAAATGTTGCACAATATCTGCATTTAGACCTGGCATGTCTTCATATGACCAAGCAAAAATATCGGAATATTCTCGTAGCAAACTGATCAACCCCCTCTTGCAGACTCTTCAAGGAGTGCCCCAATCTTCACCATACGAACACAATCTTCAGACCCCAAGTTGACTGTTTCCAGATCTTCGAGATGCGGCTGAATGATCTTCTTCTCGTGCTCAAGGAGACGGGTAATCTCATCAGGAATCCCTTCAACATCATCTTCCTCTGCTTCAAATACAGGGAATTCAAAATTGGGAGATGGCGTTGGATCATTATGTTCAATGGGTTTTAGAATCAACCTGCATAATGATTTTGGATAATAAAAACTTTAGAATTTAAACAAGCAAACCATTATGCAGATGAAAAAAAAGGTTGCTTTTATTCTTGTTTTTAGGGTTTTTTGTGATCACCGATTTCATGCAAAAGCAAAAAGTGAAAACAAATGGAAAAACAAATGTTTAACAATGCATTAATTGAATAAAATATCATTGTATATATGATGCCAAGAATGTCATCACTTCTCCTTTTGGCATGGGAGAAGGGTTTTTGAAACAAGGTGAACATATTACGCTGACTTATGAATGACTGTAGGAACATCCACAGCGACCCAATTATGGCAGATCCCTCCAGGGATAACGAAGTTGCTCAAATCCTCTGCATCCTCTTCCAGAATAGCAGCAACTTCCTCAGCTTGATCAGCATGGATGAAACCTCCACTCTTGAACATCCCTTTCTCATTGAATGCCCCAGAAGAATAGCCAATGCCATCCCGGGATTTGTTGTCTTCAAGTTCAATCATCTTCCCTAAACCAGCAACTGCACCACATTCGATGGCCAGTTTCGCATCACGATAGGAAGAAAATGAAGGAGACTTCTTCTCAATCGGCTCAGCAATAGACAAAGCTTGGAAAGGCGTTCCAACTTCATCTTCAGCATCAATATATGAGAAAGAAGACAGGTGGCTAACCAGGAGAGCCTTTTCTCCCCCTACCACAACCAATTTCTTATTCTTGACGAATTTCAGCTTCTGGTGTAGGGTGGATGTCACGGCGCCAACCTCGTGAATCCATGGTCTACCAAGGAGACAACTATAAGATGGGTGGATATCCATAACCTGAAAGGTAACTTGGAAATCACTTGGTCCAATCTTGATTGGGAGATCAACTTCCCCAATCACGGTCTTATGCGACCCATCGAACGCTTTCACAACGACACCACTCTGCCTCATGGGAGGCCCTTGATATGACAATCTCGAAAGAGGGGTCTTCGGCAATACATTCAAAGATGACCCAGTGTCCACCAGCACGTTGGACATGGTGTCGTTCTTGCAATTCATAGAAATATGTAAAGCCATGTTGTGGTCTCTTCCCTCCTCAGGGAGATCAGCATCACAGAAACTCAAAGTGTTGCAAGCAGTAATGTTTGCAACTATACTGTCAAACTGCTCAATAGTGACGTCATGATCAACACAAGCCAGGTCCAACACTTTCTGCAGAGCCTCCCTATGGGGTTCTGAATTCAGAAGCAAAGATAGCACGGAGATCTTGGACAGCGTTTGTAGAAGCTGGTCTACAACGTTGTACTCACTCTTCTTGATGAGCCTTAGCATCTCATCACAGTCTTCATTCACAATGCCACTAGGGCCAACATAAGATGCAGGAGTCTTTTGTACAGAGGAGGGTTTAGCAACAAGTGCCGGATTCAGAACATTCACCGCAGTCCCAACCGGACGCCTAGCAGAATCAGAAACAACATGAGGCTTCGGGGGTGCAGAAAACACACGACCACTACGGGTCAACCCGCTCACATCAGCAATATTTACCATAGATATTGAACACAATGGCACTTCTTTCCCATCTTCAACAACAACTGGATTATATCGGAAGGGAATTTCTCTATCTGAAGCATAAGGCACAGGGCCTGCAGGTTTGATCACCAAGGAAGGAGAGGCCTTCGGCTTGCTACCATCATAACGGATGACAACAGGCTCAGGAATCTTGAACACAGGAGAAATCACATTCACCTCAGGTTCATCTTCATCAACGTTTCTGTTCTGAAGAATCTCAATAGTACCCTCATCTAGCAGCTCTTGCAGCTCTCTGCGCACTTGGCGACAACCCATACGATTGACATAGCAGATACGACATTTGTCATGGTCGTGCTCCATATGACTGTAATCACACAGTAGACGATGCAACTCAACCAATGACTGTCGAATATGGCTTACATATTTGACCTTATATTTGCCAGGGCAACCCTGGACCATGTTAACCGACTTCCCATGCTCGGGCAATGGGTTCTTCGTAACATTGGGGCCTGAGTCCTCAAAGCTCAGAATGCCGCATCTCATAAGGTCTTCCACCTTAGTCTTCAACGGATAGCAGTTTTCTATATTGTGACCGGGAGCACCGGAGTGATAAACACAATGTTGATCGGGCTTGTACCACCACTGCGGGTTAGCAGGTACAACCGGAGGATCCCTCGGGGTAATCAGTTTCCGCTCTATTAAAGAGGGATATAGCTCAGCATATGACATAGGAATAGGATCGAAAGTGATCTTCTTCCTATCATAATTCAAATTAGCCTGATTACTGTTGCCACGAGGTTGGTAAGCCTGTTGTTGTGCGCGATGCTGTTGTTGATACTGAGGTTGTTGCTGATTATGCTGATTGTTGTCTCTGAAGACAGGTGCTATGTGAGCCACCTGATGCTGGTTGCTGGCATGACGCACAGGCTTTCTCTTGGCAGAGGGTCTTCTAGGTTTAGCATGGGATTGCACAGCATGTGCCTCCCCATCTTTCTTCTTAAACGCCCCATATCGTTTAGAAGAGCCTTCATCCTTAGATAAACGTCCTTCCCGGACTCCTTCCTCCAGTCGCATCCCCATGTTCACCATCTCGGTGAAATCAGAGGGAGCACTAGCGACCATCCGCTCATAATAAAATGAACTAAGAGTTTTCAAAAATATCTTAGTCATCTCCTTCTCTTCCAGCGGAGGAGTAATCTGAGCTGCCACCTCTCGCCACCTCTGGGCGTACTCTTTAAATGTCTCTTTGTCCTTCTGGGACATAGCTCTGAGTTGATCACGGTCAGGAGCCATATCCATATTATATTTGTATTGCTTGACGAAGGCTTCGCCAAGATCGTTGAAGGAACAAATGTATGCACTATCAAGGCTCATATACCACCGAAGAGCTGCACCAGACAAACTATCCTGAAAATAATGAATCAACAGTTGATCATTATCTGTCTGAGTAGACATTTTCCTGGCATACATAACCAGGTGACTGAGCGGGCAGGTGTTCCCTTTATATTTCTCAAAGCCAGGGACTTTGAATTTGACAGGTATCTTCACACCGGGAACCAAACATAATTCAGCAGCAGACTTGCCGAACAAATCTTTCCCTCGGAGGGTCTTCAATTCCTTGCGGAGCTCAGGGAATTGGTCGTTCATAGCTTCCATCTTTTCATTAACATTTGGGCCCTCAGACGGCTCAGAATGATAGATGGTGTCGTCTACCCTGGGAGTGGTATGCACGACAGGAGGAGGCATCGCAAGGACCGGGCTAGATGCCGGCACGGAAGCAAAGGTAGGAGCTGGAATATCTGGCATAAAACCAGGAGGCATACCCCACGGAAACCCGGCTCGCATGGCATTCGGCATGAAATGGGCACTGGCAGCTGGCACAGTCGAGGAGACAATCTCTGATATAACAGTCCTTTGGGGAGGAGTTGCAGGAGAGGGAGACGGTTGATTCTGAGCAGCCAAGAACTGCTCCATCAAAGCGCTCAGTCTAGCGACCTCTTCCTTCAGCTCTCGGTTCTCTTGTTCAAGTTGATCCATCACTCTTGCAGAATTAGCTCGGGTGTAGTACCGATGAGTCAGCTTGTCTTCAAAATAAATGAAGAGCACAGAGTTAGGCCACAGACAAGAAGACCAGAACAACACCTGCTTATGCAAAATGATGCATGCAATGCTTGTGCATATGCTTTATTTTTATTTTATTTCAAGGAACTTTTAGGGTTATATTTGCAAATTTTGAAATTTTAAACATTTAATAGCATATGGAAAAATATCTCATCAAATATATTCGAGACAAAGGAGTACAACATTGTTGATTATTACAAGGGGAAAGGAAAATAAACATCCTATGGATCCCAAGAAGCTCGAGATGCCGGAAGACGAGATACACAAAGCCTCTTGATCTCTCTCTCATATGCTGCTTCCATATCCGCTTTCTCCTTAGCAAGTCGATCATACTTCCTCTTCCAGAATTTGGAAGACTGAGGAAGCAGAGAAGTCCAGGCATCATTCGGATCGTCTATCACCTGATGCTCGAGGAATTCCATCAGAGCGTCCTTCTCTTTAAGCTGTTGAAGCAACTCTTCTCTTTCACGGATCTAGGCACGTGAAAGGTCTTCGTCTCTCAACTCCTCTATGCCTTGGTGAGGGAGGGTTGAAGGCCCAGCCACAACCAACGGTGTAGGTCTCGGATAATCATAAGGCATAAGATACTCTGATGCTCTCTGTCTGACCCAAGAAGTATACGGCTCCAAAGCAATGCAGTTCTTCGGACCCATCTCATTTCTACCTTTCTTGTGAATCTTGCGCCAAGCGCGGACCATCCTGGCTTTCAGGCCTTGGGGATCTTTACCCTCCTGAAAGAACACACCTTCTAACAGAATGTTATGAGGTTTATCCTTTAGGGGGAACCCAAGCTGACGACGTGCTAAGATAGGGTTGTAGTTGATCCCACCACATGTACCAAGAAGAGGCACATTAGGGAATTCACAACAATAATCAATATTCTAAACTGTATCATACACGCGATCATACCAAGAGATATCATCATTAGTGAGAGACATAAGTCTCGTAGACCACCGTAGACATCCCTTGTTCTCCTTGAAAGCAACCGTCTGCGGTAAGTGAGAAATAAATCACTTATACAACAGAGGCAAACAGCACACACTAACTCCTCCACCTTTTGCATTCCTCAGATGCAAAGAGAAATAGGTATCACCCAACAGAGTAGGAACGGGATTAAGAACAGAAAAGATTCTAATGGCGTTCACATCCACAAATTTGTCTATGTTGGGGAACAATACCAATCCATAGATGAGCAGCACGAATATGGCCTCAAAGGCATCCTCACTCATGGCCTTCCCATAAACGATAGCTTGAGCGATGAGGAAATCAGAAGGAAGACCCTGAATTCCACCTTTGGTGGTCATATGCGCTTCGATCAGGGATTCATCTATGTGCAACAAGTCTGCGATCTCTCGAGAAGTCGGAATACTCTCTAAGCCACTGAACGGCACCTGATCCAGAATAGGAATACCCACAAGATGAGCATACTCCTCGAGCGTAGGCAACAACTGAAAGTCCGAAAAAGAGAAGCAATGATACAGAGGATCATAAAACTGCGCCAAAGTACTCATCAACCCTTCGTCAACCTGAGTAGTCAACAGAGGCAGAAGCTTCCCATACCGAGCTTTGAAACCCAAGGGATCTAATACATAAGATGTCAGATTCCTTAACTCTTTCAGATCGGGCTGTCCAAAGCTGTACTTCTTTGTATGCCTTTTTGGTCTTTCCATGTCTGAAAATTTTGCAAATAAACCCTTTAAGTTCCTTGAAAATTTTCTGATTTTTCTGATGACATGAATGCAGATGAATGCATGAATGTATGAATGTAACAATCACACCCAAGGATCAAGGAAGTCATACCAGACAAAGGTCATGGGAAAGCTCATAGTATCCTTAATATCAATCATCCATTTTGGTGGATTATGGTTTACACCTTATCAACACCCAAGTTCCATTGATATTAACGATATGTGAACCGGCTCAATCATCCTTAATATCAATCATCCATTTTGGTGGATTACGGTTTTCACCTTATCGACACCCAAGTTCCATTGATATTAAGGATGTCTGAACGACTCAACCATGAATCACGGGTTTGTTGAGAGTCACGAGCATGGAGTCTCGGTTAAAAACCACCCAAAGGGAGTGTACTAGGGTTTAAACCTGCCGAACATGTTCTACAAGAGGTTCCCATAGTCATCATCCCATCTTTCGAATATTATCGGAGGAACGAATACTCGTATTCCAAAAATATTTTCAAGAGAGACTCTTATGAGTGTAGTATCGCGTAACAATCGCATCAGATCTTACATCTGAACGACCTCCGCACTACGTCCTAAAAATAGGCCAAGATGGGCTGGGTAAACTAAGGTCCTTGGCTTCTAAGGCACATGATTGAAAGAATAATGCCTAACCACAAATAACTTGTGTGACATTATTAATCCAACATGACCTCCACCAAGTGAATGGACTCGCAAGTCAACTTGCTAAGGAATACTCCACACAAGTCGACGAGACTATGCCATTCTCCTATCCTAAGGTGCACTCAAGTTCGAGTATAGAACTCATCTCACAGAGATCACCAAGCAAACAACAATTGTATATCAAGCAATTCAATCATTACAATCAATACATTAATCCCAAATTGTACAAAAATATGTCATATAACAAATAAACAATATCATACAACAAGGGTGAAAAGTAGGCAAAACCACCAAGGATGTGGTCCCCAGCAGAGTCGCCACTTTTCTGTAGCGGTGTATTCGTCACTTTATGATTTATTGATTACATCAAAAGCAAAACATACAAAGAATCGAGTTGCCACCGCACTTTTATTTATCCAAAGGAATGGCTAAAAAGCGAACAAAAGCCTAAGAAGTTTAACACATAGAAAACAAATGAAAAGATCAGAGATCTGGGTAAGGGGTTAATTACGTAATGGGAAGGTGTTAGGCACCCAAAACGTCCTAGGTACTCCTAGGGAGCCCTTTTCACAACTTGTTGTATGAAATGTTATTTGTTTATGAAATATTTATTGTGCAAACATGGATTGAAGGGATGAGAAAAGAATATGCAAGTTATTATTTTTGTGTTTGAACGGATGAACCCGTTGCCTACGTACCTTTCCATGGAAGGTAAGGATCAAAACGCCGTAGTTCGGCTAAAAGATTTCCAAAAGTATGGGTGGATTCATTTTAAACAAAAGCCCTAAGGTCTTTCGTTATCCACGGGAGAAAACTCAACCTATACAAACAACAAGTCCACCATGTGAGAAAAGCTTCAACTTGCTAGTGAGGGGTTAAACCTATAATAAGCAAGGAAGTCTTACAATTCAATCACTAAGGACAAAAGGTGAGATTAACATCAACCAACTAGGATAAATCAAACCTATAACTAATGTATGAAAACTTATCAAGAATGGACAAAGCCAAAAAAAAATTGAGTGAGTGAAATTAACCAATTAGGATTATTCACAAAAAGTGGTCAAGATATGATTAGAATTCAATTCAAAAGAAGTATTGTGAAAATGAAGTTTGAAAAATCAGAGGCTTAAGGCCTAGGTTTCTAATTTGAAAACAAATGAAAATGTTTGCACAATAGTTTTTTGGTTTTGGGTTAACATGCAAATAGAGGTTTAAAGAAACAAAAGGTGGGAGGGTTAAGGGATGTAAAACTTCTTAGATGTTCACCTCTTGAGATCATATGTAGATGATTCAAGTGATTCCTTTGGAATGAGGCAACAAGCAAATAACAGATGAACAAAGTAAATGGATACCGGATGCCAATCAATGGACTTATTCCAATCTCACAAAACAAAAATGGATACCGGATGCCAATCAATGGACTTATACCAATCTCCTAAAACAAAAAAAACAATGATACCAGATGCCAATCAATGGACTTATACCAATCTCACAAAACAATAATGGATACCGGATGTCAATCAATGGACTTATACCAATCTCCCAAAACAAAGAGCAAACATGGATACCAGATGCCAATCAATGGACTTATACTAGTCTCCTAAAACAAAGAAACAATGATACTAGATGCCAATCAATGGACTTATACTAGTCTCACAAGACAAACAAAACAAAGATACCAGATGCCAATCAATGGACTTATACTAGTCTCCCACCATATCATAGGAAACAACTGCCAATCAATGGACTTATGCTTGCCTCCTCCATGGACAAAACAAAATGTTACAAAGTAATGAACAATGTTTATGAAATGAGATACAAGTAATGATGATAAATGCACAAAGGCACACTCAAGCAAATATTCACAGATGAATCAAGTAAGCAAACAAACAAGTCAATTGACACACACTATATACAATCAATTAGGCTCAAGCAAGGTTAGACTTTACAGCCAACTGGAATGGGGTATTTTGAGCTCTTAACCCTAACATTGAGAGTTAGGGTGAAGTAGATGAAAAGGATATGAGGGGTGTGCCTCATAGCTCTTATCCCTGGTCAGGGAGAGCTTTGATCAATGGAAAGTGTGGGAGTTCAGAAAGTTGGAACTCTTCTCCACAAGTGGACTCTATAAGATCTTGGGTTATTATTCACCATGCATCAACACATGGTGTGAGCAAGGTTAATGACATACTGAGTAGTAGGAGATGGATTACACATCTCTTTTATCTGCCAATTGCCTCATAAGAGGACTTTACCTGCTTGGTACAAAATTAAACAAGCACAAACATTGCCTCTTAAGGAGGGCTTCAGACAGGTGCCTACCAATAACAGTAGGTCTTCTAGACTACATGAAGATTAGAGGTTATACCTAAGTGGTTAAGCAACCAAGCAAAAGCAAAGTTCAAATGAACTTAAAGCAACTTAGGTACCTGTGGAAACAACTAAACAAATCAGTACAATACTCAAACAACCAGACAACAGTTAATAGGCAACAGACAATCCCAATGTACAAAATGTGTAAGCCAAAAGGAAAACTCAAATGAGTTAGCATCAACCTACAAAACACACAAGTGTTAGTAATCAAAAGTAAACATCAATATTCACATGATGGAGCATCATCAATTATGGAACTTGAATGCTTTAACCTGAAATCAAAACAAAATATAAGCAACAAACCACTAGGTCAAAGCCTAGGGTCAAAGATGGAGAAAAAAATTCAAAACAGGGGCTGAAATTTAACACAAAGTAACTTCACACACATATTGACATATCCTAAAAAGGCTCACATAAAAATCATTCACCAAATGCATTTCATGATCAAGAGAAGTTCAAGGCAATTTCAAAGCTCATATGTGATCAACATGAATGAAAAATTCAAATCAAAACAGAAATGATTCAAATAAATCTGGAACAATTCATGCACATTCAAGACATCTAACATGATCAACATACAAAAAATCAGGAGAATCAGAGATCATTTGGCATAGAAATCACATTGTACAAGTTGAACAAGAAAAGGTGTAACACAAATTGTCACACCAAGTTAGCACATGCATAAAACAGAAATGGTAATTGAGAAAAATGTCAAATCAAGACCAAAATGTCCAGCAATTTGTCTAGATTTAGCATACAAAATTTCAGGTTCATTGGATAAGAAACAAGCATTTTACAAAGGAAAGAGTAAGGCAAGGTCAAAAATGGATACATGCTCACATAACCTAGCACCAAATAAAATCCAGCCATGCACAATCTTTGAAATTATGATGATAAAAAACTAGACAGAATAAGGAGAATTTTGCAAAAAATGGGGGATGAATTGGATGATTTTTCAATTTATTATGACTTTTCTAAGTTGGAAGAAAAATTAAAATCAAAGCATAGCAAAGTGGAGGGAAAAGATGAAAATATGAAATGATTTTGAAAAGCAGCGCTCAGCAGGGATCGAACCCTGTACAAATTCAAAATAAGTGGCGCCAAGGTGAAACGACGCCGTTTCACAGAAAACCCTAACCAGAGAGGAGTCGACGCAAGGCCAGCTATTGTCGACTCAAAACTGTCGAACGGTCGACGCAAAATTGCTGTATGTTCGACGCACGGCTGAAGATCTTCATCTTCTTCATGAAGAAGAATATGAACAGTAGCACGAGCTTCAACATTTTTCCAGAATTTTTTTCAGAACTCAAAAACAAACACATCAACATGAAGCTCTTGCAATGGAGAGCAAAGATCAACAATCATTTAAGCACAAATCATCAAGATCTAAGAGAATCAAGCAAGAACATTCATGGATGTAAAACTTTAAACACTCATATCTTGCTCAATAATGCACCAATTCACACGATTTTTAGATCAGAATCACTAGGAGAACAAGATCTACTAGAATATATACATGAATTTAAGAATTAAGAGTTTCGAAAACTTAACTTCTTGAAGAGCAGTTCTTGATTTTGCACGATCCATAACTTGTAAGTATCCAAATCCACTCTACAATGCTTGAAATGATGTTTGGTGAAGAAAAGGAAGCTTGCACACGTGTAGATCTAGCTCAAAACAGAAACTCCATTGTCATCTTCATGAACTTCCACCACTTGATCCTTGCACGAATTCTACAAAACAACACTTGATATACACTAAATCCAAGCTCAGGAACAAGAATATGAAGTCAAAATGCAATGCTATTTGGAAGAAAATGGAATTATGAATGAGAGAAAAATTTGAAGTGAGAGAGAGATTCATGATCTTGGACATTTTGGAAATTGGAGAGAAAGATCTACAACTTTCATATTCAACAAAATTTCATTTGAAGCCTTCTTGATGATGTAATATTGAGTTGAAGTTGGTCCAAAACCTTTCCATTTTTGGAAAGTTCAAATTATAGGTCACTTGCTATTTTTGGAAATTTTTTACTTGACTTCCAATTCTCCAATGTGAGTGTTTGAAATGTCAAATGAGACTTGTTTGAACATAAATGAAGTATTTCTAATCACTTCCCACCTCCAAATCCACAATTGACTTTGCAGTTGACTTCCTAGGTCTTCAGATGACCTGACAATGTTCTGATGAAATTCAAGCCTCTACCACTTGGGATTTTGCTTCCAAATGACATCATAGCTCATATGAACTCCTGATAATGATTGTGGGGTCCAAGTCTCAAGAATGACCACCATATATTGCTCAATGAATGCCTTTAATTGCCTTGACCTGTTAATGCTTCATCTGCAAGACAAAGGTTAGATGACATATTTTTGTACTTTTTGGTTAGTGATAAAAAAGAAAAATAATGATATACAAATGCAAACATGCTTGGTGATCAGGAACCACTCTCAAAAAGATGACCCACCCCTAGGGAAGGAAGCAAGGTGTCCAATGATCCTTGAGGCAATGCAATGTTATGATATGATGCCATGAGGGATCTTATGGACAAAATTGGGGTCTTACAGACGGGAATAATATCTTCGGTGCCTCTGCCATGAACATGCTTTTGGTATCAAATTTAGTCATCCCGGCTAAATTTAAAACTCCTGCTTTCGAGAAATACAAAGGACAGACTTGTCCAAGAAGTCACCTAGTAATGTACTTCAGGAAAATGGCTGCTCATACCGAAAATGACAAACTACTTGTACACTGTTTCCAAGATAGTCTGAGTGGAGCATCTCTAGCACGCTTCACATGGATGAAAAGGAGGTAGAGGCTAACTTAGAGACCAAAGGGAATACCAAGGGATTTTCACTAAGTTTTCTCTTGGAGAGAGCTCATACCCTATTAAAAGCTTAAAGTTGGGATACTTGTTACTCTGCCTGAATCTATTTTCACTAAGTAGATCTTCTTCGTTTAATTCTCTGGCTGAATCTATTTTCGGTCTTCTGGCTAGATCTTCTTTTTTATTCTCTGGCTGAATCTATTTTTGTTCTTCTGGCTAGACCTGACTTCGATCTTCTGGCTAGATCTGGATTCGATCTTCTGGCTAGATCATCCTGATTCCCTGGTTGAATATATCCTCTTTGATTCTCGGGCTGAATCTACTTTCAGTCTTCGGGCTAGACCTGACTTCGATCTTCTGGCTTGATCTTCTTTGTTCGATTCTCTAGCTGAATCTATTCCGTTCCGATTCTTTGGCTGAATCTATTCTCGGTCTTCGGGCTAGACCTGACTTCGATCTTCTGGCTAGATCGTCTTCGATCTGATTCTCTGGCTGAATCTATTCTCGGTCTTCGGGCTAGACCTGACTTCGATCTTCTGGCTAGATCTGGATTGATTTGATGATAAATTCCCATCGTCAGGATCTCGCATCTGAGGCATGCGCTGGTTGATCCTCTTTCGAAATCTACACCCAATCTTCATGTTAGATATGCAGCTTCGAGAATATTCCACTTTTTGGGCTTCGTATATATTCTTCAGGCTAGGACATGTTGTAACGACCCTTCAATTAGACTTTGTTTTTAAATTGCGATCCGCAGGCTGGATCCTCTTGTAGATTGATTTTCTTTTGAACTGTCAATCTACTCCTCTAGCTGGTTTGCTGGGGAAATAATGCTTGTAGGCGATTCTCTGGTTGAATATTCAAATTGAACCTCAGGCTGGCTCATTGGAAACAATTCTCAGGCTGAATCTTAGAAATGACCCTCATGCTGGATCACACACACTTGATCCTCTGGCTGAATCTCATGACTTTGGTTGTAAAGTAATTCTTCAGTCTACTTTGAAGAAACCCTTTATCAGCTTATGCGTATGCTTGATATGCATGAAAATGCAAATGCAAATGTTATGCATGGTGCAAAAGAGAAATCTGCTTGGGGAAGCAAGCTCCGGTAGGGAACGGATCGCTGTATCAATCCTTGAATGCGCTGTGGGGAACGATCCGTCTGCCGGGACCGGGGAGCCACCGAAAATAAATCGGCTTTTTTTGAAAAGTAGAGCTTGCTGGGGGAGTATCAACTATTGGGAACTTTGTTTGGCGAGGCTCTGTGAGGGGAGTCTGTGGGGAAATCACTTCCTGGGGAAATGTCGTAGGAATCGACCCTTGCTGGGGATATGAACTTGCTAATCGTCCTCAGGTTAGGGATCAAAACAAATCTGTTAAAAGATAATCTGTTGGGGAATGAGATGAACACTGGGAACACCACCCTCTTGTTTGTTGGGTATGCAACTACTCCGTTGTTGCTGGGGATACAAGGCGCAACTCTACTGGGGGACATGCTCTACTCAGGAGAGACTTTGTCAACCGCTTGGGGATGAGGATTCATGACTTGGCATCCAGTTCCTGTGACTTGCAATCACACACCTATGTCCCGGGGGAATTACTCGGTTTGAATTCACCGTCCGGGATTAAGCACATTCAAAGCAATTTTAAATGTTTTCCTGTGCATATCATCTGCAAAAGCCACCATTATATTCAGATGCAATATGTTTCATCAAGAATTCAGACATCTTCTGCAAACAAACTGATAAATGAAAAATAAAGAGGCTCTTTAACTGAAAAATTTGTGCCAGGAATAGGCGAGTACATCAGGAAGCTGATCCTTGAAAAGAGGCGATCGCTGTAATTTGAACAAAAGAAACTATCCTAATGGCAATGTGGATACGGGGTCCCACTGAGTTTCGACTCTGCTATGGCTCGTATGACCTCAAGACGCTCTGCTCATCTTGCTTTCTGAAGTGGATGATTAGTCGATCCTTAACCTTCGAAGATTGCCGGATTGAACGAAACGGTGATATAACACGGATGAACTTAGACTGCAGTCATTCTCTTATTCCCTCTTTTGCGTGAACCGCCCTTTTGGGTTTTCAATCCACCAGGATACCTTTTTTTGCCTGAGCCGCCCTTTCGGGTTTTCGACTCACCGAGTGTACTCTTTTTTTTTTATATCCCTAATTTTTGCCCGAACCTCTTTATTCTTTTTTTTTGGTTCGTCGGGATGCGCCTTTTTTGCCTGGATTATTTTTCTTTTGTCCAGTGGGTCAATTTTATGCAAACTATTTTTTAACTGCGTTTGAGTTGACAGGGGATGGGAAGTCTTCGCCATCCATGGTTGTTAGCATCAGAGCTCCGCCAGAGAAAAATATTTTAAGCACGTATGGACCCTCATAGTTTGGTGTCCATTTGCCCCTGTGATCTGTGTTGGGAGGAAGAATTCTTTTGAGTACCAATTCACCGACTTGGTACTCTCGAGGGCGCACTTTCTGATCAAATGCTCTCTTCATTCGTCTTTGATATAGTTGGCCATGACATATAGCTGTTAGTCTCTTTTCCTCAACTACATCCAGGGTTTTAATCCGTAGGTTGATCGCTTCCTCAAGTCCTAGGATACAAGCTTCGTATTCGGCTTCATTGTTGGTGCAGGGAAAATTTACTCTGGCACAAAATGGCATATGAACCCCCTCCGACGTGATCAACACTGCACCAACTCCGCGACCATTGACGTTGACCGCCCCATCAAACATCATAATCCATTTGGATTCAGGGTCAGGCCCCTCCTCTAGGAGTGGTTCCTTGCAATCTTTCGATTTGAGAAACATGATTACCTCATCAGGAAAGTCGAACCTCATAGGTTGGTAATCATCAATCGGTTGTTCGGCAAGATAGCCTGACAAGACACTTTCTTTGATGGCTTTTTGTGAAGTGTATTGGATGTCATACTCTGTCAGTATCATTTGCCACCTAGCAACCCTTCCGGTAAGCGCTGGCTTTTCAAAAATATACTTGACTGGATCCATCTTTGATATCAATAGAGTTGTGTGAGTCAACATATACTGTCTTAGTCAGCGAGCAGCCCATGCCAAAGCGCAGCAAGTTTTCTCGAGCAGTGAGTATCTCTGTTCACAGTCGGTAAACTTTTTGCTAAGGTAGTATATTGCATGCTCTTTTCGACCTGACTCGTCATGCTGACCGAGCACACAACCCATTGACCTTTCTAACACAGTTAAGTACATGATCAACGGTCTTCCCTCTACTAGAGGCATTAGAATCGGAGGCTCCTGCAAATACTCTTTTATCCTTTCAAAAACTTTCTAACAATCATCATTCCAACTGACCTCTTGCTCTTTTCTCAGCATTTTGAACAATGGCTCGCTTGTGGCTGTAAGATTAGATATGAACCTTAAAATGTAGTTCAATCTGCCCAGGAAGCCACGAACCTCTCTTTCTGTCGTCTTCGGTACCAATGTTGACGGTCTCAATCACCTCCTGATAAGGTGTAATAGCTCGGTCCTCCTGTTTCAACAACCTGGCTAGCTCTTCAAGCAATTCACAATCTTCCTCAACCCCTTCTTCGGCTTGATAGATACGATTGTCGAAGTCATACTTGGCCATAGTAGTGTCGTTAGCAGTGAGATCCGGGTGATCATCTCTGCATGATGGAGGATCATGCTTTACCTTAGAACGAGGTTTTTTGGAAAGAAAACGGAAAAGAAACATTGCCATTTTTATCGTAAAAGTAAAAAATAATTGAAAGAAAGAGAACACAAAATTGTTTGCTAAAGCTGTCCTTTATTGATGATGAAAATAATTGCAAAATGTAACTAAATGGATGGCCCTACAGATGAGTCATTACACCTTGGGCAAAGTGTAAGACTTTATTATGCATGTAATAAAAGGAAAACAATAAAAATTACTCTTTCAGTAGAGTAACCCAGACGACTTTTTCGGACGACCAATTGTTGAGCTTTTCTCCCGGGACGCACGGGCGAATCCAGCTATCTAAGTCACAGTCGCTGTCAGCCTTGTCTTCATCTGCAGCATTGACGATGTGGGGAGAAACCAAACCCCCGCTGTAGAAAGTACCGACTTCATTCTTCTGAGACCCCGGAGTATACCCCAATCCAAACTTGTCTTCTTTGATGATTGGCTCCACAAATTTTCCCCAGCCTTGGGCATTACCAGTTTTAACCACTTCGGCAGCCTGCTTGTATGAAGAGATAGAAGTCCCGACCTCCTCGGACTTAGGTGAACAGACAGCTTCGGGCGCGACCTCATTGATGTTTATGGCTTCGAAGCCCTGACACAGCATCTCATGCATCTCACCATCCATCTCCACATACTTAAATGTAGACAGGTCGCTAACAAAAATATCCTCTTCACCACAGGCAGTGACAACTTGACCTTCTAGTTCATATTTGAGCTTCTAGTGGAGAGTAGAAGTAACAGCACCGGCAGCATGAATCCAGGGCCGACCTAGCAGACAGCTATAGGCAGGCTGGATATCCATCACATAAAAGGTGCTCTTGAACACCCGCTGTCCAATCTTAACTGGCAACTTAACTTTGCCAAAAACAGCTCTCTTAGAGCCATCAAAATCCCTCACAACTAAATTACTTGGCCTCAGGATGATGCCATCGCAATCCAACTTCATTAAGGCTTTCTTTGGAAGAACATTCAGAGAAGAGCCTGTATCAACCAAAACATGGGAAAGCACCACCCCTTTGCATTCCATCGTGATATGCAAAGCTTTGTTGTGATTCCTGCCCTCCGATGCCAGGTCATAGTTGGTGAAAGCTAGCCCATGGCTAGCGTTTACATTTGAAACTACCGACTCCAGCTGGTTAATAGTTATCTCTGGTGGAACATAGGCCATATTCAGTACTTTCAACAAGGTTGCTCTGTGAGCCTCAGAGCACATCAATAATGAGAGAATGGAGATCTTTGAGGGTGTCTAATTTAGCTGGTCGACTACCTTGTAGTCACTTTTCTTGATAATCCATATAAACTCATCCACTTCCTTCTCGAATGCGGTCTTAGGAGGAGCTTCCTCAGTAGTAACCTCTTCGGTGGCTACCTGTTTTCCTTTAGCCTTGGCAGCTGCGTCAGCTTCAGTATTCGTACGCAATGTTGATGGTGCAAATAGGCGTCCACTGCGGGTGAAGCCACCAACTCCTCCAACATTTTCTACAGCGGAGCTACCAATGTCAAAGTCTTCTTCATTAACTTTCCGCCCCTGGAAGTAGATATCATCCCCATAGTGCCACGGGATAGCACTGTCTTTCTCATACAGAACAGGTCCTGGTACCTTGATGGTGACCGGACTAACCAAAGCCGGTTGAGAGCTGTCAAAGTGAAATGTAACTGGTGCTGGACTTTCGATGTTCACCGTTGCTGGTTTTGTACTTTCTAGGAAATATATTATTGTCGGAGTGGGTCTCTCGGGAACATATATTTCTTCAGGAGTGAAATAAATCGTCATTGTCGACACGTCATTCTTCACTCGACGGGTCTGATCGAACTGAAGACAACCTTCATCCATCAATTGCTGGATACCCCTTCTCAGACTGTCACATCCGTTCTCGGTAGCTTGACAATTTCTGCACTCTCCCCCATAGCCCGGGAAAATCTGTCCTTTCAAAAGTCGGTCTTTGACTACCGATAGCGAACTCTTCACTTTAGTCACATCAGAAACCAAATTCAAAATTTCCCCGCTATCAACAGCATTAATCCTCTGCCCGCCGTGGGCTGGCATCGGGTTTTGGATAACATTAGGCACCAGAGAAAAATTGATAGCCTTGGCGTCTCTCAAATCTTGCACCTTTAGCTGGAGAGCCTTGCAATTATCTATAGTATGGCCAGGTGCGTTGGAGTGAAAAGCACATCTGGCGTTGACATCATACCCTCTAGGCAAATTATTGGGATCGATTGGTGGGGCCATAGTTCTCAACGTAACCAGATTCATGTCAATCAGCCTGGGAAGTAACACAGAATAAGGCATTGGGATTGGCTCAATGACCCGGTCCATTTGCCTTGGACGTTGTTGATAGTGTCTCGGCTGACCCGGGTTACCTCCTTGTTGTTGATTGTTGTACCGGGGTTGCGGAAGATATTGCGACTGTTGTTGCTGTTGAGGAGCGTCCTCTACTACTTGATCTTGATAATAATTAGGGCGTCCTCTGCCTCTGCCTCTGCCGGCATACACAACGCTTGTCTCGCCTTCTCTTCTTCGCTGACCGTTACCAGCAAATGGTTTCTTGGAAGCACTATTGTCTTGAATTCGGCCCATCTTCAACATACTCTCGATTCTTTCTCCAGCAATTACTATCTCTGCAAAGCTGATTGACGGGCAAGCAGCCAATCTCTCAATATAATTTCCTTGAAGAGTGTTCATGAACATGTCCGCCATCTCCCTTTCAGACATAGGGGGTTAGACGGACGCAGCAATTTGTCTCCAACACTGAGCATATTCTCTAAAGGTCTCCTTGGCAGTCTGAGACATTCCTTGCAAAAAGGTCCAATTCGGAGCCAAGTCCAAGTTGTATTGATATTGCTTGACAAAAGCCTCTGCCAAGTCTTTCCAGCTCTTGATGGTAGTACAAGACAAATGAGAATACCATTCACGAGAAGCTCCAGTTAGACTGTCTTCAAAATAGTACATCCACAACTTTTCATCTTTAGTGTGAGCTCCCAACCTTCCCAAATAAGATTGGAGATGAGTGTGCGGGCAAGAAGCCCCGTTGTATTTCTCAAAATTAGGGGGTTTGAACTTGTGAGGAATCCTTACTCCCTGAACCAGACCAAGATTTGTGACATCAAAACCTAAGGAATTTTGAGACTCCAAAGATTTGAGCTTCTCAGCAAGCTCATCCATACGGCGAGTGGTCTCGTGGGCTTCGTCGTGCACAGAGAATTGATCATACTGATAATCTTCAGTAACGGGGCACCCGTTAATCCGAATTCCTTGATTAACATTGTACCTTCCACCAATACCATTTCCGACATTCCCCGTGTTGCCAACATCACCCGGGTTTCCATCAGTATTTGTGTTACCCGCGTTACCAATGTTCATAGGGTTATCAGTGTTCCCAGGGTTACCAGGGTTTCCCTCAGCATTTGGTATCTCCACCTCTGGATCGGGCCTCGGTTGCTCAACCAATTCCCTCATCTTTTCCTGGCCTTCTGCCATACCAGTCATCAGTGTCATGAACTGATCCATCCTTTCATGCAGATCAGCCAGCTCCTTCTGTACCTGGTCCATCGCTAGTTGCGGACGATTTTCCTTTGTCGGGTACCTGTGGACTCGCTTGGGACCAATAATGTCTGAAATAGGGAACAAACTTTAGACACTGTGGTGACACCTGCAAAACAAATAAGGGTTAATATGCATGGTATGCGATGCGCTGCTTATTCAATTTTAAGGCACCCCCCCTTTGAAAAGGGAAAACCCTGCAAATGAATAAGCATGAGATGTTGGATGCAAATATGCAGATGATGTTATGCAATGTAATGGCATGTCAATCAGGATCGCCGTATCTGCTTGAACATCTGTCGGGTTGCACTATCTGAAGAGAAAACCACTGAGGAATATAAAAGATCAAAACTCTACTCCAGAAAACCGGGTTGGTTGGAGGTTAAGGTTTCCTGAATTTAGCCCGCCCCTCGCTGGTAGGTTCTAAGAACAGAAGTTTGTCAGCTTTGGCCCTTCGGTCGAGAATAATACGTTTACCACTGAAGGTTTGGTATAATTACGGGATAAAAGACCTCCACTGACTCCCCTCAACAGGACATCCTAAAGCAAGTTCCCAGTCTCGGGGTCCTCGGATTGATCGGCGAGAATGCGCCCACCAGAGCTAACATAATCACGTCTCGGAGGAGAGGCCTCGATTGAGTTCTCGAGAAATGGTCACCAGAGTCGACGATTTCTAGAGGAACATCATGTCGTTACGGAACACCCGTAGGACAGAACATATCCAAAAGAAACCTCGTCTGGGTGTGGGTCTTCATGAACGACTTAACGTAGCAACACGCCACGCAAGCCTCATGACTATCCACTCTAAAACCTGTGTGTACACTCAAGCCTGGGTAATGGGCTTATCTCTCATAGAACATCCCATCCCAACAAACAGAACCAGCAGATATAGCAATCATACGTACACAATGCAATAAGATAAAGCAGGTAAATAAATAACTGTACAAAAGCGTGAACACCCAATAAACAAACAACCTACAAAATCTAGGAGGGACTCGCTTAGGGAAACAGGGTCCCTAGCAGAGTCGCCAGCTGTCGCAACCTACCTGCGAAAAGAAAAAAAAACCGACGAAAAAGAAAAGACAAAAGAGTCGCCACCGTGCGTTATTTATCCCAAAGGAGGGAAAGGAAACGCTCAAAGTAAACCTGGAAAAAGGAAAGGAAAAGACAAGGTCTCGCAACCAAATCTTGGGTTCGGGAGTCGGTTATGCGAAGGGAAGGTATTAGCACCCCTACGCATCCGTAGTACTCTACGGGATCCACTCTTGTTGTTCTTATCTAAAGGGTGTGGGTTTATCTAATGTACTATTTACTAAAAAGGGCCAAAAGGAAATGACTCGCACGGAAGTCGCATCCACTACATACGTATCTCATATGAATATGAGAATCAGAGTCTTCGTAGCTCGGCTGCCTAAGGGTTAGGGGGGGAGTGTGCTCGGTAAGACATCGCGTCTTATGCCTACGTATCTCATTTGGAATGAGAATCAGAGCAAGCCGTAGTTCGGCTAACTACGGGGTTTGTTGTGTTTTTGGGTGAACGACGTTACTACGCAATCTACCGGATGCTCGACCTCTGGAGACTTACTCGCCTGTAGTAGAAGGAGATAACGTCTTCTTAGGAGAAGAAAAATCAATGAGTTGTTGGTGTTTTACGGATGCTTATGCAAAAGGGGTAATGAGGATAAGACCTCATAGCTCTTAACCCTGGGCAAGGTGAGCTCATGACAAAAAGTGGGGATTCAGAAAGATGGAACCCTCTCCACGGACTGACCGGACAAAAGATCTTGGGCTTTTGTTCTGAAGCATCGACATGTAGTGTGATCTTAAAGAACGACGCACTGAATAACGGGGGATTGAGTACTAATCCCTTTTATCCGTCAATTGCCTCTTTGGAGGTCTTTAGGCAAAAAAGTAGTAAAATGCGAGAAAGATAAAGGGGGTTAAGAGATCTACCCCACGGATAAAGATCTGAAGCAACAACAAATAAAGAAATAAGAAACGCAGAGATCTCTCAAGCTAGCACCATCAAAGAAAGCGAGTCAGTACAGGTAATCGGAATAAACCTCTAGGTGGTATCCCACAAATAAAGTGGAACACCAGGCAAGCCATCTCTGCAAGAGTCATATGAGCCCTCACAAAGCAAAACTCAACAAACAGGTTAGAGAAACAAGATAGGGTAATCAAGAGTTGCCCCCAAATCAAAATGTAACCACATGAATCATGCCATTAAAATTCACAAAAAGCTCACAAAAAGCAACCAAGGGTAGGAGGCCTAAACCTCTCGTCAAACAAATGCATTAAAAGGGTATCAAAAATTTCAGGTTGAAAGTATAAAGTAGTGGAAATAGAGCATACCTGATTGGGGAGGATCGATTGAAATTGAATGGCACGGTTGGGTTTGCAAAGCACTCTTAGGGTTTATATGAGAGGGAATTGGTTCTTTGCAGATGAGTTCCCTCCAGTCTCTGGAGGTTGCTCTGAACTCTGTTAGCTCTTCTCTCACTATCTTTTTCCCATCCAGGGTAATAGGAATAGAATGAAATTGGTTTCACTGAAACTCTGAATTTATAACCTGATTTTTGTGGACCTGTGGGCTCAGATGAGAGAGGCCCAAGTCCAAAATTTTTCTGTTATATTTTATTTATTTATTTATTTATTATTTATTTTCATTTTTTTTTCAAAACACGTGGGCTTCGCCTAGCGAGCATGACAGTTCAAGAAATTCCTCTGAGTGTAGGTGATTCTGGTGGCTTTTCTTGGGACTCGCTAGGCGACCCATTCTTCTCACCTAGCGAGCATGACAGCTCATGAACAAACTATTGCTCCTTCAAGATTAACGTTTTGATTGATGAATAGACCCCATTTGAACATGTTGGAAGTATCTCAAGCCATTCCCTTGTGTTGACTAATCACCCAGATAGGACCCACAAAGTGTCTTGGATGATATTCAAGCTTCTTGGATCTAATTCCAATTGACATGATGAAATGCAATATGAAATGTTAAATGACCTAAAAATGAATGCATGAATGAGGGGGGAAAATTTTGGGGTGTTACAATTACCATGGAAGTTAAGAGACACAGTCGAAGAATTGAAGGAAGATAGTACTCCTCTAGCCATAATCAGTTTCATTCTGCTCTGTAGAGGGTTGCTGAAGAGATTCAAGGAGGAACTAGAGGAGCTTCAAGCCAGAAAGCCTGCAGTTTAATTTTCTTATGTCTTGTATTTTTCCCTTAAACAAGTGTATTTTGACATATGGCCTTCTTGGACACCTATGTTATGTACTTGAATGAATGACGTTTAAAACTTACTCCATTATTGTTATTCTCAGTATTTCTTGTTTCTTCGAATTACTAACAACTAATGAAGCTCAAACGATTCGCTGAAAATAAAATACGCATTACATTTGCATCTTCATTATGCATCACGCTTAATAAAAATTTAAAAAACTTACCCAACCTTTTTACCCTTTATCCAGCCACACTGACTAATCAACACCGATACGAGATGCGAAGCAAATACAAGATGATGTTAGAGCAAGTTAAGGCTAACCAAATTACCATGAGGACAGACATCAATATGATCCAAGAGAAAATGGATCAACTATTGGAGACAATGCTCGCAATTGCTCAAAGAGAGAGGATTGAGGAGGAAGAAGCTAGGGAAAAAAGGAATGATAGAACACCAGGTCTGAACCCCCAAGACGAGGGTTACGTCCCCACCAAGAAGAGATTGGTTCAGATACAGGTATGAGGCAAAGGAGATGAGGATCATGCAGAACCTTCTGATACGTCTACTCATCATGGAGCCGAATTGGAGATGACCAGTACGATGCTTTTTATATGCCTGATCAACCGAAGCCTAAGATACTTCCAGATCCTGCTGCGGATAGGCTCCGTACCCTGGAAAAGAAAATCAAAGCCATAGAAGGGAATAATATCTTCAGTGCCTCTGCCATGAACATGCGTTTGGTATCAAATTTAGTCATCCCGGCTAAATTTAAAACTCCTGATTTCGAGAAATACAAAGGACAGACTTGTCCTAGAAGTCACCTAGTAATGTACTTCAGGAAAATGGCTGCTCATACCGAAAATGACAAACTACTTGTACACTGTTTCCAAGACAGGTGCTTGGGTTGAACCGAAAGATGTTAGTTGGCCTCAGAGATTGGGATCACTCCGATCCGAAGATCTTTCTTGGTATTCCAAAGAATACATCAACATGGACATCATATTCAGTTGTGGATATTTCCCAAATCTACCGCTTATTGGAACTCAAGGATGTGCGAATGCTAACCCGGTTCTATCACTCAGACAACTTGGCTACCCAAGGAAAGGCCCTCCAAAGGCGAGTTCTTTGGAAGCTTTCTTGTTATTTTCCTTTGGTGTTGAGAATCTTAGCTTGTTCCATTGAATCAAAGAGGCTTGGAAGAATGTCAATCGAAAAAGGAAAGCTGATTTAGGGAGAGCAAATGGGATTACAAAAGAACCATATTTTCAGTGGGTAAAGGAAAGGGTGGAGATGATCAAAATCCCATTCGTAATTCAAGCACCTGTACCTCTTCCTGAACCTAAGCTCACCCACGTTCCTATTGAATAAATGGAGGAACTCAATACCACCATGGCAAAGCTAGAAAAAGAGAATGAAGAGTTGTAGATAAAACTCCAACAAACCACCAATGAGAAAAATACCATGAAGTGGGAGCTTGAGAGGAAAAAGGAATAACTTCAGGCGCATGTGGAGAAGTTCAACAAAGAGGAGCATAAGAGAAAAAAGATCAAAGTAGGATCAGATCAAGTTGATCATTGTCTAGAGACTCTTAAGGGTCAACTACGATGAGCCAAGAAAGAATGTCAAGACAATGAGCGTTGGTGGCATCTAGCCGCAAAGGTAAACAAGACGATAAGAGATACACTTGGGGCTCAGATAAAAGAACTCACCAATTTTGTTCGTCATGCAAAGGCTGAAGTAGATCAGGAGCGTCGACTCAAGAATATAGCCACTAAAGCTTATAGGGTTTCACCCATGATATGGGAGGAGAAGTGTCAAGAAGTAAGAGATGCAAAAGAGTCTGCCAGCTATTGGAAGAACCAGCTAGAGTCATTACGCCAAGACATCTCCATATGGTTGAAGGAGCGGGCCTATGTAATTGAAGATTATGAATCCTTTAAGAAGACCATAGACTTCTTGCAACGAGATAGCGATAAGTTCCGTGCAAGGCTCGATGGGCTAGTGGGGTTCTGTGATTGGGCGGCTAAAGAATTACCATGGAAGTTAAGAGACACAGTCGAAGAATTAAAGGAAGATAGTACTCCTCCAGCCATAATTAGTTTCATTCGGCTCTGTAGAGGGTTGCTGAAGAGATTCAAGGAGGAACTAGAGGAGCTTCTAGCCAGAAAGCCTGTAGTTTAATTTTCTTATGTCTTGTATTTTTCCCTTAAACAAATGTATTTTGACATATGGCCTTCTTGGACCCCTATGTTATGTACTTGAATGAATGACGTTTAAAAATTACTCCATTATTGTTATTCTCAGTAGTTCTTGTTACTTCGAATTACTAACATCTAATGAAGCTTAAACGATTCCCTGAAAATAAAATACGCATGACATTTGCATCTTCATTATGCATCACGCTTCATAAAAATTCAAAAAACTTACCCAACCTTTTTAACCTTTATCCAGCCACACTTACTAATCAACACCGATACGAGACGCGAAGCAAATACAAGATGATGTTAGAGCAAGTTAAGGCTAACCAAATTACCACGAGGACATACATTAATATGATCCAAGAGAAAATGGATCAACTATTGGAGACAATGCTCGCAATTGCTCAAAGAGAGAGGATTGAGGAGGAAGAAGCTAGGTAAAAAAGGAATGATAGAACACCAGGTCTGAACCCCCAAGACGAGGGTTACGTCCCCACCAAGAAGAGATTGGTTCAGATACTGGTATGAGGCAAAGGAGATGAGGATCATGCAGAACCTTCTGATACGTCTACTCATCATGGATCCGAAATTGGAGATGACCAGTATGATGCTTTCTATATGCCTGATCAACCGAAGCCTAAGATACTTCCAGATCCTGTTGCGGATAGGCTCCGTACCCTGAAAAAGAAGATCAAAGCCATAGAAGGGAATAATATCTTCGGTTCCTCTGCCATGAACATGCGTTTGGTATCAAATTTAGTCATCCCGGCTAAATTTAAAACTCCTGATTTCGAGAAATACAAAGGACAGACTTGTCCAAGAAGTCACCTAGTAATGTACTTCAGGGAAATGGCTGCTCATAGAGAAAATGACAAACTACATGTACACTATTTTCAAAACAGTCTGAGTGGAGCATCTCTGAGATGGTACATGAGCTTAGAGCAGGGACGGATTTAAAGCTGGGAGGATTTGGCTTACGCATTTCTCTGTCAGTACAAATATAACTTAGATATGGCACCCGACCGAATGTAGTTGCAAGGGATGGCTATGAAAGGAAGTGAGTCATTTAAAGAATACTCCCAGCGGTGGAGAGAGTTGGTTGCTCAGGTAGAGCCACCATTGTCTGAAAAGGAAATGACCGGAATATTTGTAGACACCTTGAAGGACCCATTCTTTGATAGATTGGTGAATAGTGCTGCATATGACTTCGCACATCTAGTCACAATTGGAGATCGCATAGAGAAAGAGTTAAGGGATGGAAAGATTTCAGAAGCCGTGGCAGTCCCTAGCGCACCGAAAAAATATTCTGGAGGCTTCCCGAAGAAAAGGGAAGGTGAAACAAACGCCATATCCAGAAACTATAAAGGGAAGCAACAGGCTTCATATGGTCAAGTCGCCGTCGTGGCAGTCAATGCAGCAACAACAAATGTATCAACCACAACATCAACAACATAATCAACAACAAAACACTACGCCACCAAGACAGTTCAAGCCAAGACCTCCAAGAAGACAACTTGATCCTCTACCAGTACCTTATAGCCAGATATTCCCATATCTACAAAAGGAGGGCCTCCTGACATTGAGGGAGTTAAAACCAACTGTTTTACCATATCCACTCGGATACGACGCTAACGCCCATTGTGAGTTTCACATGGGAGCACCTGGTCATACCTTGGAGAATTGTTTCGCATTTCAAAATCGGGTACAAGACTTGAACGAAGCAAAGGCCGTCTCTTTCACTCCGAGACGCCCGAACGTGAACACCAATCCTATGCCAACACATAAGGATGCTTCCGTCAGCGCCTTTGAGGAGAGTGATCAAGGCAAATTGATCCGTAAGGTTGAGGAGATTCAAACCCCTATCACCAGGATAGGAGCACACTTGCTGAAAAGTGGACTGATCCTGGAGGAGCTGGTTACTGAAGAGAACAATGAAAAGTTGAAGAATTTTATACAACAAATGCTGGATCGAGGCGAGTTACAGATAAATTGCCGTGTCAGGAGCAAGTACCAGGAAGAGATAGTCGTGGTGGACATCCCTTATGATGAGGTTAAAGTAGAAATACCTATAATCCCATTGGTGATAGAGTTTCCAGCACCGTTCGCATATAAAGATGAGAAGGAAGTCCCGTGGATATATCAGCCCAGAGCTTTTAAGCAGGGGTAAGAAGACCGACCTTTGACGATAAACGAACCAAACGTCACTTTAATTGTGGGGCCAGCAGGAATGACACGTAGTGGCCGGGTGTTCGCGCCAAAGACTGCTGATACTTCTGCAAGGGCTAAAGGGAAGGAAGCTGCTGTCCAGATCCCCGTCCCTAATCAAGAAATGCAAGACATGCACCTGTCTCCTAAAGCTGTGGTCACTCGCGAAGAGGCTGACGAATTTTTGAGGAAAATCAAGAAGAGCGATTGTAAGGTGGTGGACCAGCTAAATCAAACACCTTTAAAAATCTCCATGTTATCTTTATTGCTCAACTCAGAAGCACACAGGAACTCGCTGTTGAAGGTATTGAGCGCCACTCATATCACAAAGGACATAACGATAGAATAGTTTGACGACATGATATCTTGTGTGACCACTGGAAATTTCTTGGGTTTTAACGATGATGAACTGCCGATTGAGGGAAAGAACCATAACAAAGCCTTACATATCTCTTTGAAATGCATAGACACTATCCTATCAAGGGTGTTAATAGACACAGGTTCTTCACTGAATGTCATGCCGAAGAAAACTTTGATAAAGCTGCCAATGGAAGGGATAAGTATGAAGGCATTTGATGGCTCAAGGCGAGCAGTGATAGGAGAGGTTGACTTACCGACCAAGATAGGTCCAACTATTTTCAAAATCACGTTCCAGGTCATGGACATACATTCCGGTTATAGTTGCCTACTTGGGAGACCCTGGATTCACTCCGCAGGCGCTGTCACCTCCACTCTGCACCAAAAGCTAAAATTCATTATAAATGACAAGATGATTGTGATTGGAGGAGAGGAAGATATCTTGGTTAGCCACTTGACATCTTTCCGATATATCGAGGTGGATGGCGAAATCACTGAGACACTATTCCAATCCTTGGAAGTGGTAAATATGATGGCCATCCAACATACATTGGAGACCCCGAAATCAGGACCATCCATGGCCTTGTGGCAAGGAGCTAAGGCTGTTATGGAAAGTGAAAATGCTCAAGACTGGGGCAAAGTGGTGGAAGTGAAAAAGAAACGAGACAAGTTTGGCCTGGGGTACGACCCGTCATCAAATAAAGTTGGTAACCAACCTGACAAAGAGAAGATTCCTTCTGTAGAGGAAACGTTCGCCAGCGCTGGCCACATCTTTGGCAAGAAGGTGGCAATGATCAGTGAAGAAGATCGTGAAGAGGGGGTGTCTAGCTGGATGCGACAAGCCGCACCTAATGAAGAACTAACAAAATGGAAGGCTGTGGAAGTTCCCCAAATATTTCAAAAGTAATTTTATTATTTTAGACAAAACCATGGGCTCTGCCCAAGGCACAGTGGCGTGTTGTAGGGCCTCCTTTATCTTTTTTAAGAGCTTTTATCATTAATGAAATGAAGTTTTGCATCCAAATTTTTGTTCCTTTCTTTTCGTTTTTATATGACAAAAATGGCATCAATTTTTATGCACGCACTTTCTAAATAAACTACATAAATCATAACATGCAGAAACACCACCGAGACCATTGATAACTTCACTACTAAGGTCCAGTATGATTTTGATTGTCCAATCTACCAAGCTGAATATGAAGCGGGGGAAGATTGCGAACTCCCTGAAGAATTGGCCAGATTACTCAGACAAGAAGAGAAGGTCATTCAACCACACCAGGAAGACGTTGAAGTTATCAATTTGGGAACAGAAGAAGATAAGAGAGAAGTGAGGGTAGGTGCCTCACTTCAAGATATAGTGAAGACAAGATTGATAGAGCTCCTCCACGAATATGACGACGTGTTTGCTTGGTCATACCAAGACATGCCTGGGTTAGATACTTATATTGTGACTCACAAGCTTCCCCTTAAAGAAGAATGCCCTGTTGTCAAACAAAAGTTAAGAAGAATTCGACCATATATGGCTCTCAAGATCAGAGAAGAGGTGAGAAAGCAGTTTGATGCTGGCTTCCTAGAAGACGCCAAGTATCCATAATGGGTTGCCACCATTGTACCGGTACCAAAGAAAGATGGGAAGGTCCGCATGTGCGTAGACTATCGCGACTTAAATAGAGTCAGTCCCAAAGACGATTTCCCATTACCTCACATTGATTTGTTGGTGGATAACAACTCAATTCTCCGTGTTTTCCTTTATGGATGGTTTCTCTGGATACAACCAAATTAAAATGGATCCCGAGGACATGGAGAAGACCACGTTCATTACCCCTTGGGGCACCTTTTGTTACAAAGTAATGTCTTTTGGATTAAAGAACGCTGGGGCAACATATCAACGTGCCATGGTGGCTCTCTTTCACGACATGATTCATGAAGAGATTGAGGAAGTTTAGGTTGAGACTTAATCCTAACAAATGCACATTTGGGGTTCGATATGGGACGCTTTTAGGCTTTATTGTAAGCCAAAAAGGAATTGAAGTAGATCCTGACAAGGTTTGAGCCATTCAAAACATGCCTGCACCGAAGACTGAAAAGGAGGTTCGTGGTTTCTTGGAGAGACAAAATTACATCTCCAAGTTTATCTCTCACCTTACTGCAACATGTAAACCAATATTCAAGCTTCTGAGGAAAAATCAAGGCGTGGAGTGGAAAGATGACTGCCAAATAGCCTTCGACAAAATCAAAGGTTACTTGCAAGAGCCACCGGTTCTGATGCCCCCTGCAGAAGAGAGACCTCTCATCATGTATTTAACCGTGCTCGACGAATCCATGGGTTGTATATTGGGACAGTAAGTTGAGACTGGTAGAAAAGAGCATGCCATATATTATCTGAGCAAAAAGTTTAATGAATGCGAGACCAAATATTCATTACTCGAGAAGACTTGTTGTGCACTCGAATGGGCCGCTAAGCGTGTCAGGCAGTACATGCTAACTCACATGACTTGTTTGGTATCTAAAATGGATCCCATTAAGTACATATTTGAGAAACCAACTCTCACTGGTAGAATTGCCCGATGGCAGATGTTGTTGTCAGAATATGATATCCAATATGTTGCGCAAAAAGCGATCAAAGGAAGCATATTGGCAGAGCATCTTGCTCAACAACTACTGGAGGATTACCAATCTTTAAAGTTCAACTTCCCCGATGAGAACATCATGGCTGTTAAGGATGTTGAAGACTCCGAACTAGAGGAAAGTCTTGAGCCAAGAGCAGGTTGGACGCTCATGTTTGATAGTGCCTCAAATGCAATAGGCCATGGAATTGGGGCAGTGTTGATGTCTCCCAAGAATTTCCATCTACCGTTCACCACAAAGCTCTGTTTTACCTGCACAAACAACATGGCCGAGTATGAAGCTTGCATACTAGGGTTGGAAGAAGCTATTGAGTTAAAGATCAAGATACTAGAAGTATTCGGGGACCCCACGCTAGTCATACATCAGATTAGAGGTGATTGGGAAACAAGGAATGCTAACCTAATTCCATACCGGGATTACGTGTTGAAGCTACTGCCAAAATTCGACGAAATCACTTTCTCTCATATTCCTCGAGAAGAGAATCAGATGGCAGATGCCTTAGCAACTTTGGCTTCCATGTATAAATTAATATGGCCCAACCATCAACCTCATAATGAAATTAGGCGTTTTGACGAACCTGCTCATTGCCTGATGACAGCAGAAGAGCCAGATGGTAAACCCTGGTTCTTTGATATCAAACAGTATTTGAAGAAGCGGGAATATCTCGCAGAGGCTACCAGCCTTGACAAAAGGACCCCCCGGAGGATGGCATCAAAGTTCCTCTTGCATGGAGAGGTATTGTACAAGAAAAACTACGACATGGTTTTATTGAGGTGTATGGACAAACATGAAGTTGAAAAGCTTATGAGGGATATACACGAAGGGTCTTTTGGTACGCACGCCAATGGGCATGCCATGGCAAAGAAAATCCTAAGGGAAGGCTATTACTGGTTAATGATGGAAGCCGATTGTTACAATTACACCAGAGCATGCCACAAATGCCAAATCTATGCTGACAAAATACATGTACCGCCTACCCCGCTGAATGTCATAGCATCACCTTGGCCTTTCTCTATGTGGGGCATCGACATGATTGGAATGATAGAACCCAAGGCATCAAATGGACACATATTTATCTTGGTGGCCATAGATTACTCTACCAAATGGGTGGAAGCCGTATCTTATGTGAATGTCACGAAGCACATAGTCGCCTGTTTCTTAAAAAATAACATCATATGTCGATATGGGTGGAAGTCGTATCTTATGCGAATGTCACGAAGCACATAGTCGCCTGTTTCTTAAAAAATAACATCATATGCACAACGTTCAAAATCGAGCATCACAACTCGTCACCCTATCGACCAAAGATGAATGGGGTTGTTGAAGCTGCGAATAATAATATCAAGAAAATCATCCAAAAGATGGTGGTCACGTACAAAGATTGGCATGAAATGTTACCTTTTGCGCTACATGGCTATCGCACGTCGGTACGAACTTCAACAGGGGCAACCCCTTACTCCTTGGTATACGGCATGGAAGCAGTTCTCCCTATAAAAGTGGAGATCCCCTCGATGAGAGTCTTGATGGAGGCTAAGCTAGACGAGGCAGAATGGGTTCAATCAAGGTATGACGAGCTCAACCTTATTGAGGAGAAATGCTTGAAAGTGTTAGGTCACGGTCAACTCTATCAGAGGCGTCTTAAGAAGGAATTCGACAAGAAAGTTTGTCCCAGGGTGTTTCAAGAGGGAGATTTAGTGCTGAAGAAAATATTACCCATTCACAAGGACTCTAGAGGGAAATGGACACCAAATTATAAAGGTCCATTTGTGGTGGTTAGATCCTTTTCCGGAGGTGCTCTAATTCTAGCAACTATGGATGGTGATGAGTTGCCGCTTTCCACAAACACTGATGCTGTTAAAAAGTATATCTCCTAAAAAAGTGGAATAATAAAAGCCGCTAAATCGAAAACCTGAAAGGGCAATTTAGGCAAAAGATGGCTATCCCGGTGGATTGAAAACCCGAAAGGGAGATCCAGGCAAAAATTAGGGATAAAAATAAAAGAATTGACTCGCTGAGTTGAAAACCCGAAAGGGCGATTCAGGGAAAAAAAGGGTATCCCGGTGGATCGAAAACCCGAAAGGGAGGTCCAAGCAAAAGTTAGGGATTAATTCCAAGGCAAAAAGCTGTACTTACAGACATCTGACATACCCCTCGAAGACAAAGGATCAATCTACCTCACTTTTCAAAAGCAAAGTGCTCGGATTATCAAAGCCATAAGGATCATAGCAATGTGGAAACTCGATAAGAACTCAATTTTCGTTGCCATTTTTTTCTATGCACAACAATTACCTCATTAAGGAATTGCATCTTTATGTACAATCTCCCATTTAAGGGTCAAATCAATAAAAGAGAAATTTTCTCAAAATAAAATGTGCCCGAATCATTTTTTGTATTTTATCTGTTTGTTTGAAAGCACCTTTTATTTTTGATAAACATCACTTTTAAAAAATTATTGGAAAAAATAAAACACATGTTTGAATAAAGTGGTAAAATTACTTTTGAAACAGTAAGCGGACGAATCCTTTAGTCTCCATGTTCATTCTTGTTTTTCATAAAGGTGTAGGACTGTTTGCAGATACCAATGTTCCTTTCAATCATTAATTCACGCCTCTCATAAATGTAATCATGGTATAGCCAAACCGGGGCAAGGCTCCATTGCATTTCCAGCAAAAATATTGATAAATCATGGATGGAGTATCGCATGTTGAGAAGTCTGAACCCTTCAATAACTTGGACTAACCCAAATATATTCCCAAAATCACCTAGTGGGGCATCAAAACTTGATCTTCACTAATAACCCCAATAACAAAAGTCCACATTATTGGCGTCATACCCCGAAGCAAAAACGTCTTAATCAGGGCATGTCCAATTACCCATTTGCATTCTGTAAGACCCCAATTTTGACCCTAAGATCTCTCATGGCATCACATCATTGCATTTGCCTCTTGCCTCAAGGATCATAGCATCTTGGCTCCTAACCCTAGGGTGGGAACTTGTGTGAGTTGGTTTGAGATCACCAAGTGTCGCAACCTGAAAAATGGAATGCGAAAAAAAAACAACCGGCGAAGAAAGACAGAAGAGTCGCCACCGTGCGTTATTTATCCCAAAGGAGGGAAAGGAAACGCTCGAAGTAAACCTGGAAAAAGGAAAGGACAAGACAGGGTCTCGCAACCAAATCTTGGGTTCGGGAGTCGATTATGCGAAGGGAAGGTATTAGCACCCCTACGCATCCGTAGTACTCTACGGGATCCACTTTTGTAGTTCTTGTCTAAAGGGTGTAGGTTTATCTAATGTGTTATTTACTAAAAAATAAGGGGTCAAAAGAAAATGACTCGCACGGATGTCGCATCCACTGCATACGTATCTCATCTAAATATGAGAATCAGAGTCTTCGTAGCTCGGCTACCTAGGGGTTAAGGGTAATTGTGCTCGCTAAGACATCGCGTCTTATGCCTACATATCTCATCTGGAATGAGAATCAGAGCAAGCCGTAGTTCGTCTAACTACGGGGTTATGGATTGGGTTTTGGACGTACGACGTTACTACGCAATCTACCGGATGCTCGACCTTTGGAGACTTACTCGCCTGTAGTAGAAGGAGTTAACGTGTTCTTAGGAGAAGAAAAATCAATGAATTTGTTTGCGTTTTGGGAACGCTCAGGCAAAAGGGAAATCCTAGACGAAGGAACCTGCATAAAGTAAACACACAAAACATTGCCTCCTATCGAGGTCTTCCACCTAAGAAAGCGGTAAAAATACGGGAAAATGTAAAAGTACCACACGGATAAAGATCCGAAGTAACAGTAATTAACGGAACAAGGAAACCCTGAATCCTCCCAAGCTAACACCATCAAAGAAAGTGAGTCAGTACAGGTAATCGGAATGAAACCTCCAGGCGGTATCCCACAAATAAAGTGGAACACCAGGCAAACCATCTCTGCAAGAGTCATATGAGCCCTCACAAAAACTCAACAAACAGGTTAGAGTAATATGACGGAATTAGGAGAAAACAATGCCATAACAAACACAAAACAGGTTAGAGAAAACAGGATAGGGTAATCAAGAGTTGCCCCCAAATCAAAATGTAACCATATGAATCATGCCATTAAAATTCACAAAAAGCAACCAAGGGTAGGAGGTCTAAACCTCTTGTCAAACACATACATCAAAAGGGTATCAAATTCACCCATAATACCTCATACATTCAGAGCATTCAACATCCAAGCACAAAGGTAATGGGAATAAGGGCAAACCTGATTGGAGAGATCGGTTGAAATCAAATGGCACGGCTGGATTTGCAAACCAATGTTAGGGTTTGCTTGAGCTGAAAGTGTGTGAGTCAGAATGAACCTTTTAGAGTTTCCTGGAGGTTGCTGCAGATTAATTCTCACTCTCTCTGTCTAGGTTTCTCTCCAGGTTTTGTCCAGGGTTTTGTTCCAAGGAAACCTCAAAGTGTTTTGCTTCTCTTCCTTTTTCTGCTTGTTCTCCCTCTTTTATAACCTGATTTTCATGGCTTTGTGGGCTCAAATGAGAGAGGTCCAAGTCCAAGATTTTTCTATTATATTTTATTTATTTATTTATTTATTTATTTAATTAATTATTTTATTTTATTTTCGAATTTTTTTCGTTTTTTTTTTCGAAACTCGTGGGCTTCGCCTAGCGAGCATGACAGCTCATGAACAAACCTTTGCCCCTTCAAGACTAACGTTTTGACTGACGAATAGACCCCTGTTGGAAGTAACTCAAGTCTTTCCCTTGTGTTGACTGATAATCTAAATAGAACCCACAAAGTGTCCTGGATGATGTTCAAGCTTCTTGGAGCTAATCCCGATTGACATGATGAAATGCAATGTATCTAATGTTAAATGACCTAAAAATGAATGCATGAATAAGGAGGGCAAATTTTGGGGTGTTACAGTTGCCCATATTCAGTATCAGCTAACCCGAGCAGGATGAAAGCGAACAACTTATCAGACAAACAGGGTGAGTTGTGATTGAATACCAAAGACAGACCGAAAATTTGCGCTCCGAGAACACCACAAAAATGCTGAAATACACCGCGCTGTTTATTTCTCTTCCGATCCTCTGGCTGAATCTGAATCAGTCTTCTGACTTAATCTGGAGTTTCGATCCTCTGGCTGAATTTATACTTAATTTAGTCCTCTGGTTGGATATTAATTTTGATCCTCGGGCTGGATACGATTTGGATCCTCGGGCTGGATATGGTTTTGATCCTCGGGCTGGATACAATTTTGATCTTCTGGCTAGATCTCCTTTGTTTCGATTCTCTGGATGAATCTATTTTCTTTGATTCTCTGGCTGAATCTACTTCGATCTTCTGGCTAGATCTGAATTGTTTCACTTCTCTGGCTGAATCTATTTTCGGTCTTCGGGCTAGACCTGACTTCGATCTTCTGGCTAGATCTTCTTCGATCTTCTGGCTAGATCTCCTTCGATCTTCTGGCTAGATCTTCTTCGATCTTCTGGCTAGATCTGAATTGTTTCGATTCTCTGGCTGAATCTATTTCCGGTCTTCGGGCTAGACCTGACTTGTTTCGATTCTCTGGATGAATCTATTTTCTTTGATTCTCTAGCTGAATCTATCTATTTTTCGGTCTTCGGGCTAGACCTGACTTTGATCTTCTGGCTAGATCTGGATTGTTTTGATGATAAATTCCCATCATCAGGATCTCACATCTGGGGCATGCGCTGGTTGACCCTCTTTCGAAATCTACAGTCTTCATGTTAGATATGCAGGTTCGAAAATATCCCACTTTTGGGCTTCGTACATATTCTTCAGGCTAGAACATGTTATAACGACTCTACGATTAGACTTTGTTTTTTTAATGCGATCCGCGGGCTGGATCCTCTTGTAGGTTGATTTTCTGTTGAGCTGTCAATCTATTCCTCCAGCTGGCTTGCTGGGGAAATAACGCTCGTAGTCGACTCTCTGGCTGAATCTTCGAAATGACCCTCAGGCCGGATCTCTGGAAAATGATTCTCAGGCTGAATCTTCGAAATGACCCTCATGCTGGGTCACACAAACACTTGATCCTCTGGCCGAATCTCATAACTTTGGTTGTAAAGTAATTTTTCAGTCTGCTTTGAAGAATCTGTTTATCAACTTATGTGTATGTTTGATATGCATGCAAATGCAAATGCAAATGTTATGCATGATGCAAAAGAAAAAAGAAATCTGCTTGGGGAAGCAACTCTGGTAGGGAGGGGATCGCTGTATCAATCCTTGAATGCTCTGTGGGGAACGATCCGTCTGCCGGGCCCGGGGAGCCACCGAAAATAAATCGGCCTTTTTTGAAAAGTTGACCTTGCTGGGGAAGTATCAACTATGGAAACTTTGCTTGGCGAGGCTCTGCGAGGAGAGTCTGTGAGGAAAGCACTTCCTGGGGAAATGTCGTAGGAATCGACCTTTGCTGGGGATATGAACTCGCTAATCGTCCTCAGGCTGGGGATTAAAACAAATATGTTAAAAAAAATAATTTGTTGGGGACAAGATGAACACTGGGAACACCACCCTCTTGTCTGTTGGGTATGCGACTACTCCGATGTTGCTGGGAAGATACAGTCTGGCACTGTCAACTTCGCTGGGGATATACAGTCTGGATACTGTCAACTCTACCGGGGATATACAGTCTGGATACTATCAACTCTACTGGGGAACCTGCTCTGCAGAGGAGAGGCTTTGTCAACCGCTTGGGGGTGTGGATTCATGACTTGGCATCCGGTTCCTGTGACCTGTAACCAAAAAATACACGTATGCCCCGGGGAATTACTCGGTTTGAATTCACCGTCCGGGATTAAGCACATTCAAAGCAATTTTGACTATTTTCCTGCGCAAGTCATCTGCAAAAGCCACCATTACATTCAGATGCAATATGTTTCCTCAAGAATTCAGACATCTTTTGCAAACAAACTGATAAAAGTAAAGAGGCTTTTTAACTGAATTATTCGACTTTTGTTGGTTGAAAATTTTGTGCCAGGAATAGGCGAGTACATCAGGAAGCTGATCCCTGGAAAGAGGCGATCGCTATAAATTGAACAAGAGAAACTATCCTAATGGCAATGTGGAAACGGGGTCCCACCGAGTTTCGACTCTGCTATGGCTCGTATGTCCTCAAGACGCTCTGCTCATCTTGCTTTCTGAAGTGGATGATTAGTCGATCTTTTACCTTCGAAGATTGCCGGATTGAATGAAACGGTGATATAACACGGATGAACTCAGATCGCAGTTATTCGCTTATTCCCTAACTTTTGCGTGGACCGCCCTTTTGGGTTTTCAATCCACCGGGATACCCTTTTTTGCCTGATCCGCCCTTTCGGGTTTTCGACTCACCGGGTGTACATTTTTATTTTTTTTATATCCCTAATTTTTGGCCGAACCTCTTCATTCTTTTTTTTTGTTCGTCGGGATGCCCCTTTTTTGCCTGGACTATTCTTTTTACTGTCCAGCGGGTCTATTTTATGCGAAGTATTTTTTAATTGCGTCTGAGTTCACAGGGGACGGGAAGTCTTCGCCATCCATGGTTGTTAGCATCAGAGCTCCGCCAAAGAAAACTCTTTTAACCACGTATGGACCCTTGTTGTTTGGTGTCCATTTGCCCCTGTGATCTGTGTTGGGAGGAAGAATTCTTTTGAGTACCAATTCACCGACTCGATACTCCCGAGGGCGCACTTTCTGATCAAACGCTCTCTTCGTCCGTCTCTGATATAGTTGGCCATGGCATATAGCTGCTAGTCTCTTTTCCTTAACTAGGCTTAGCTGATTGTATCGAGAACGGACCCATTCTGCTTTGTCCGACTTCATTGTTGGTGCAGGGAAAAGTTATTCTGGCATAAAATGGCATATGAACCCCCTCCGGTGTGATCAACACTGCACCAACTCCGCGACCATTGACGTTGACTGCCCCATCAAACATCATAATCCATTTGGATTCAGGGTTAGGCCCCTCCTCCAGGAGTGGTTCCTCGCAATCTTTCGATTTGAGAAACATGATGTCCTCATCAAGAAAGTCGAACCTCATAGGTTGGTAATCATCAATCGGTTGCGCGGCAAGATAGTCTGACAAGACACTTCCTTTGATGGCTTTTTGTGAAGTGTATTGGATGTCATACTCTGTCAGCATCATTTGCCACCTAGCAACCCTGCCAGCTTTTCAAAAATATACTTGACTTGATCCATCTTTGATATCAATAGAGTCGTGTGAGTCAACATATACTGTCTTAGTCGGCGAGCAGCCCATGCCAAAGCGCGACAAGTTTTCTCGAGCAGTGAGTATCTTTGTTCACAGTCGGTAAACTTTTTGCTAAGGTAGTATATTGCATGCTCTTTTCGACCTAACTCGTCATGCTGACCGAGCACACAACCCATTGACCTTTCTAACACAGTCAAGTACATGATCAATGGTCTTTTCCTCTCGGCCTATAGACTGGCCCCGATCTTGATCTCTTTCTTGTCGTCCTCGGTACCAATGTTGACGGTCTCAATCATTTCCTGATAAGGTGTCGTTAGCAGTGAGATCCGGGTGATCAGTTTTACGAGGTGTTTTTTGGAAAGAAAAACGAAAAAGAAAAATGAAAAAGAAACATTTCCGTTTTTGTAAAAGTAAAAATAATTGAAAGAAAGAGAACACAAAATTGTTTGCAAAAGCTGTCCTTTATTGATGATGAGAATAATTGCGAAATGTAACTAAATGGATGGCCCTATAGATGAGTCATTACGCCTTGGTCAAAGTGTAAGACTTTGTTATGCATGTGATAAAAGGAAAACAATAAAAATTACTCCTTCAGTAGAGTAAACCGGACGACTTTTTCAGACGACCAATTGTCGAGCTTTTCTCCTGGGACACACGGGCGAATCCAGCTATCTAAGTCACAGTCGCTGTCAGCCTTGTCTTCATCTGCAGCATTGACGGTGTGGGGAGAAACCAAACCCCCGCTGGAGAAAGTATCGACTTCATTCTTCTGAGACCCTGGAGTATACCCCAATCCAAACTTGTCTTCTTTTATGATTGGCTCCACAATTTTGCCCCAGCCTTGGGCATTACCAGCCTTAACCACTTCAACAGCTTGCTTGTATGAAGAGATAGAAGTCCCGACCTTCTCAGACTCAGGTGAAAAGACAGTTTCGGGAGCGACCTCACTGATGTTTATGGCTTCGAAGCCCTGACACAACATCTCATGCATCTCGCCATCCATCTCCACATACTTAAATGTAGACAGGTGGCTAACAAAAATATCCTCTTCACCACAGACGGTGACGATCTGACCTTCTAGTCCATATTTGAGCTTCTGGTGGAGAGTAGAAGTAACAGCACTGGCAGCATGAATCCAGGGTCGACCTAGCAGACAACTATAGGCAGGCTGGATATGCATCACATAAAAGGTACTCTTGAACACCTGCGGTCCAATCTTAACTGGCAACTCAACTTCGCCACAGACAACTCGCTTAGAGCCAATAAAAGCCTTTATAACTAAATTACTCGGCCTCAGGGTGGCATCATCGCAATCCAACTTCGTTAAGGCTTTCTTTTGGAGAACATTCAGAAAAGAACCTGTATCAACCAAAACATGGGAAAGCACCGTCCCTTTGCATTCCATTGTGATATGCAAGGCTTTGTTGTGATTCTTGCCCTCAGATGTTAGGTCATAATCGATGAAACCTAGCGCATGGCTAGCGTTTACATTTGAAACTACCGACTCCAGCTGGTTAACAGTTATCTCTGGTGGAACATAGGCCATATTCAGTACTTTCAACAAGGCTTCTTTGTGAGCCTCAGAGCACATCAATAATGAGAGAATTGAGATCTTTGAGGGTATCTGATTTAGCTGGTCGACTACCTTGTAATCACTTTTATTGATAATCCTCATAAACTCGTCCACTTCCTTCTCGAATGCGGTCTTAGGAGGAGTTTCCTCGGTAGTAACCTCTTCGGTGGATACCTATTTTCCTTTAGCTTTGGCAGCTGCCTCAGCTTCAGCATTCGTGCGCAATGTTAATGGTGCAAATAGGCGTCCACTACGAGTGAAGCCACCAATTCCTCCAACATTGTCTACGGCGGAGCTACCAATGTCAATGTCTTCTTCGTTAACTTTCTGCCCCTGGCAGTAGATATCAACCCCATAGTGCCACGAGATAGCATTGTCTTTCTCATATGGAACAGGTCCTGGTACCGTGATGGTGATCGGACCAATCAAAGTCGGTTGAGGGTTGTCAGAGTAAATTGGTGCTGGACTTTTTTGGGAAATATATTGTTGTCGGAGAGGGTCTCTCGGGAACATATATTTCTTCAGGAGTGAAATAAAACGTTACTGTCGACACATCATTCTTCACTGGACGAGTCTGATCGAACTGAAGACAACCTTCATCTATCAGTTGTTGAATACCCCTTCTCAAACTATCACATCCATTCTCGGTAGCTTGACAACTTCTGCACTCTTCCCCACAGCCCGGGAAAATCTGTCCTTTCAAGAGTCGGTCTTTGACCACCGATAGCGAAGTCTTCACTTTAGTCACATCAGAAACCAAATTCAAAGTTTCCCCACTCTCAACAGCATTAATCCTCTGCCCGCCGTGGGCTGGCATCGGGTTCTGGACAACATTAGGCACTAGAGAAAAATTGATAGCCTGAGCATCTCTCAAATCTTGTACCTTTAGCTGGAGGGCTTTGCAATTATCTGTAGTATGGCCAGGTGCGTTGGAGTGAAAATCACATCTGGCGTTGACATCATAACCTCTAGGTAGATTGTTGGGATCGACCGGTGGGGCCAGAGTTCTCAACGTAACCAGATTCATGTCAATCAGCTTGGGAAGTAATACAGAATAAGGCATTGGGATTGGCTTAATGACCCGGTCCGCCTGCCTTGGACGTTGTTGATAGTGTCTCTGCTGACCCGGATTACCTCCTTGTTGTTGATTGTTGTACTTGGGTTGCTGTTGCGGATGATACTGCGGTTGAGGAACAGGTGTTGGAATAGTGACTGCGGCCACTTGATCTTGATAATAATGAGGGCGTCTTCTGCCCCTGCCTCTGCCAGCATATACAACGCTCGTCTCGCCTTCTCTTCTTCGCTGACCGTTACCAACAAACGGTTTCTTGGGACCTGACGAGTTGGAAGCACTGGTTTCTTGAATTCGGCCCATCTTCAACAGACTCTCGATTCTTTCTCCAGCAATCACTATCTCTGCAAAGCTGATTGACGGGCAAGCAGCCAATCTCTCACTATAATTGCCTTGAAGAGTGTTCATGAACATTGTAAGAACAAAAACTGTTCTACAACAGATTCCAAGATTTTGATGATAACAAAGGATGAAACCAAAAATGGCATTCTAACGAAAAGTTTCTAAGTGTGCAGGACCCTAAACAAAAAGAAAGGAATCTGATTACATCATCAGATACAGAATCATATCAGATACAAATTACCAGAAGATCAGAAGCATCTGAAGTAGAAACACGCTCAAGAAGTTCTAACTCTGAGCAAAACAGCAGAATATCAGAAGCACCTGAAGAAGGAGTGCACTCTAGAAGTTCTGACTCTGAACAACGGTATATCATTCCAGAAGCTCTCAGCGTCATCTGAAGACATCATCAGAACTCTTAAAGATTCCCAGAGCTACGCAGACTCTGATATCGGACTTCCTTATAGAAAGAGTAACAGCAACTTCAATCTCAAATGGAAAGAAACTATTATTGGAAAGAAGTTATTCAGGGAGACAAAGTTGTTTTCGCAAGAAACAACAGAAGTTATGGCATTAATTCCTATTCAAGACAAATCATCTGCCATCAATTTCAAAGGTCCTTTCACCCCTATATAAAGGACAGCAAACAGCATTGAGAGACACACCAACGCACATAAATGTTTTACTCTCTCTCTCTCTCAATCTTTCACGGAGCTTTTGCTTAGAACGTGAAACATTCTTTTGATCTTACTGTTGTAATATTTTGCTTATCCTAGAAGCACTCTAGATTACATTGTCTTTTTATCTATTAATTTATTTCCTCAAGTGACTCTGCGCAGTCTGTATACTTGAGAGGAGTAAGAGATCTTTCTCTTAGACGTTGGTTGTAAACTATCTTTCAAGAATAGTGGATTAAGTCCTTGTTGAAGGTGAAATCACCTTGGCCGGGTGGACTGGAGTAGCTTTGTGTTATAAGCGAACCAGTATAAATTCCTTGTGTGGTCTTTTTCTGAAAAAGTGCTTATTTTCCAAAACAATTCAAACCCCCCTTTCTTGTTTTTCTCACATTCAATTGGTATCAGAGCTTCGGCTCTGTTATTGATTTTCTAATCAAACACTTAACAGTGTAGAGAGATCCAGAACGAGAAAAACCATGGCCCACACAAACGAAAGAGACAATTACAATGCTAAGCCTCCTGTCTTTGATGGATAAAAATTTGACTACTGGAAAGATAGGATTGAGAGCTTCTTTCTAGGCTATGATGCTGATCTCTGGGACATTGTCACAGATGGATCAAACCTCCTGTCACAGAGGATAGAGTTGAAGTTCCCAGAAGTAAGATGTCAGATGATCAGAAGCGTATTTTCAAAAATCATCACAAGGCCAGAACCATACTTCTCAATGCTATATCTTACAACGAGTATGAAAAGATCACCAACAGAGAAACAGCCAAAGAGATACTTGACTCTCTGAGGATGACTCATGAAGGAAACTCTCAGGTCAAAGAGACAAAGGCTCTGGCGCTTATCCAGAAATATGAAGCCTTCAAAATGCAGGAGGACGAAGCCATAGAGGTAATGTTCTCTAGATTCCAAACTCTTATTGCAGGTCTTAAAAGTTCTAGACAAAGGGTACACAACTGCAGACCACGTCAAAAAGATAGTCAGAAGCTTGCCAAAGAAGTGGAGACCTATGGTCACTGCTCTGAAGCTGTCTAAAGATCTGAACAACATCAGCCTTGAAGAGCTTGTAAGTTCCCTCAGAAGCCATGAGATAGAACTAGAGGAAGATGAACCTCAGAAGAAGAACAAGTCTGTAGCATTAATGTCCAGATCTGAAAGACGCAAATCTGACAGAACCAAAGCATTCCAGGCCGAAACAAAAGATGCTGATGACTCTGAACCGGAAGATTCTGATGATGAAGAAGAATTGTCCCTCCTGACCAGAAGAGTTAAACAACTCTGGAAAAAGAGGAACAACAACTTCAGAAGACCAAGACCCAGAGGGGATCGATCAGAATCAACCTCAATAGGTAAAACTAACAAAGATATTACTTGTTATGAATGTAAAGAAACAGGTCACTACAGGAATGAATGCCCCAAGCTAAAGAAAGACAGTTCCAGAAAAGAAAGTTTCAAGAAAAATACCTTCAGGACAAAGAAAGGATTAATGGCTACCTGGGATGATAGCAAATCTGACTCATCAGAATCCGACTCTGATGAATAGGCCAATGTGGCATTCATGGCTACCACATCCAGGAACAGTTCAGATGAAGAATCTGAAGAGGTATTTTCTGAACTCTCTCGATCTGATCTAGAATCATGCTTGTCAGAAACTCTTAGCTCATATCAGAAATTAAAACAAAAGTTTAAAGCAATAAAAGGCTGTCTTGAAGCAAAATTTGAAGAATGTGGCAAACTTGAGATGACAATTCTAAAACGAGAAGATGAAATCAGATCTTTAACATTACAAAGAGATGGAGCAATTAAACATCGTTTAGAACTGGAAGAAGCGTTATCTCAAGCTCCACAGACTTCAAATACGATAATTTATAAATACGAAGAAGCCTTTCAAGAATTTCTGAAAAATGGGATAGGAAGGAGTGTTATGGCATCCATGATTTATGGAGTCAGTCAAAACAATAAAAAGGGAATTGGGTACGATCCTAAGGAAGATAAAACTTCTACTAGTGACCAACTCAAATCTCCATTTTCATATCACTACACACACACACAAGAACAAAAATTTGAAAATGCTAGAAAATCCAAAGTTATAAGAAACTCTGGGAAAACTAATCAGAAAGGACCCAAGAGACTTTGGGTATCAAAAGATAAGATTGTTTATGTTGCAGATATCCTATGCAGCAAAGTTCAGACACCAGTCATGGTACCTGGACTCTGGATGCTCGCGACACATGACGGGAAGAAAGTCTATGTTCCAAAGCCTGGAACTTAAAGGCGCTGGATTCGTAGGCTTCGGAGGAGATCAGAAAGGAAGGATCAGAGGCTCCGGAACTATTGGTAATGGTACTCTTCCCTCTATATCTGATGTTCTTTACGTAGAAGGATTAACGCATAATTTGTTATCCATAAGTCAATTAAGTGATAACGGTTATGACGTGATCTTTAATCAAAAAACATGTAAAGCCATAAATCAAAACAATGGTTCAGTCCTATTCACAGGTGTAATACCCCAAAATTTACCCTTCATTTTTCCCGAAAAAAATAAAACGAAAAAAATAAAAAAAAACGAAAAAAATAAAAATAAAATAAAATAAAATAATTTAATTAATTAATTAATTAATTAAATAAATAAAATAAATAAATAAAATATAACAAATTATTTTGGACTTGGGTCTCCCTCATTTGAGCCCATTACCCACGAAAATCAGTCTATAAATACTGAAGTTTCAGTAGAGGAAAACACACTTGGAGTTACACTTGGAGTTACACTGGGAGATTCACTGGAGAAAGAAGGAAGAGAAGCAAAACACTCTGAGGTTTCCTTGGAACAAAACCCTGAGGAAAAAGATAGTGAGAGAAAAGCCAACAGAGTTCAGAGCAGCCTCCAAACCCTGAAGGGAACTCAACTTGTAAACCTCACGGGTGCAACTCAATTTCAATCAAGCTCTCTAATCAGGTTTGCCCTATATCCATCATCTTTATGCCTTTTATTTGAATGCTCTAAATGTATGAGGTATTATGGGTGAATTTGATACCTTTTTGTGAGCCTTTTGTGAATTTTGATGGAATTATTCATGTGGTTACATTTTGATTTAGGGGCAACTCTGGGTTACCCTATTTTGTTTATTCTAACCTGTCTTATGTTTCCATGGCATTGTTTTCTCTTGATTTCATCCTACTACTCTAACCCTTTGTCGAGTTTTGTGAGGGCTCACATGGCTTTCGCAGAGACACTCGCGTGGTTTCCCACTTTATTTGTGGGATACCCCCTGGAGTTTTATTCTGATTATTCGTGTTGACTGATTTCCTTTGACGGTCCAGCTGGAGACATTTCAGGGTTTCTTGCCCCTTTAACTGCTATAGCTTCGGATCTTTATCCGTGTGGTAATTTTTTCCCTTTCTCATACTTTATCGCTTTCTTAGCTGGAAGACCTCGATAGGAGGCAATGTTTGAGCCCCTTGGTGGCATTTTACTTTGAGATACATGTTTTGTGTTTTGTATTCATATCCCTGCAGGTAGCGCGGTTCCTTCGTCAAGGACTGCCTTTTTGCCCTCGAGCATCCCAAACCCTAAAACCCAAAGCAACACGTTTACTCCTTCTACCACAGGCGAGTAAGTCTCCAAAGGTCGAGCATCCGGTAGATTGCGTAGTAACGTTGTTCGTCCAAAACCCAATCCATAACCCCGTAGTTAGCCGAACTACGGCTTGCTCTGATTCTCATTCCAGATGAGATACGTAGGCATAAGACGCGATGTCTTAGCGAGCACAATTACCCCCAACCCATAGGTCAGCCGAGCTACGAAGACTCTGATTCTCATATTCAGATGAGATACGTATGCAGTGGATGCGACATCCGCGCGAGTCATTTCTCTTAACCTTTTTAGTAAATAAACACGTTAGGTAAACCCACACCCTTTAGACAAAAACTACAAAAGTGGATCCCGTAGACTACTATGGATGCGTAGGGGTGCTAATACCTTCCCTTCGCATAACCGACTCCCGAACCCAAGATTTGGTTGCGAGACCCCGTCTTGTCCTTTCCTTTTTCAGGTTTACTTCGAGCGTTTCCTTTCCCTCCCTTGGGATGAATAACGCACGGTGGCGACTCTTCTGTCATTTTCTTTCGCCGGTTGTTTTTTTCGCGCACTGTATTTTTCAGGTTGCGACAGCTGGCGATTCTGCTGGGGATTTTAAGAAGTTGACCTCTTGCTGGTCCATCTTCCCTAAGCGAGTCCCTCCTAGATTTTGTAGTTTGTTTGTTTATTGGGTGTTCATGCTTTTGTACAGTTATTTATTTACCTGCTTTACCTTATTACATTGTGTACATATCATTGTTGTATCTGTTTCTGTTGGCTGGCTGCTTGGTGATCTTTGTGAGATGAGT